>NC_142205.1:60545000-61164166 GCF_049639895.1 Pseudopodoces humilis | reverse complement strand
AGCCAGCTGTCATTCAAAGGATCTTGGTCATGGAAGGCTCAGTTTCGCATCACCAGAGCAGCTGAATTAGTGCATATTTGTGGAAGCCTTTGTCATGTTTTATAGAGCTTTGACTAAAATCTGCTGCTGCTTCTCATTTTGATGTCCCTATCATACAAACTGGAAAACCTACATGCTCCCATCCTACAGAGAGGTGCTGCTTCTTTAAGAACACACAGTATCTACACTTCGTGTACCAGCAGGTATGAAGCACTTCCCACATGTAATTTTCTAGAAGCATGTCTCAGTTTGAGACAAGTTAGGAGGAAATGCCCTGAAATAAACATCTCCTCTAAAGAAGGTAGGTTTCAGTACTCCCCCACCAATACAAAAAGAATTTCTTGGAGCAAACTGAAAAAAACTGCTTATTTAACAAGTAGAGTGAATGCAGGGTACAAGGGGAAAAAAACAACAAAACACTGTTAATATTTGAACCTTCTCGCTGCAGAGAAAGCTGGTGGATTTTAGAGTCCTGCTCAGATTCTCCTGAGGTTCAGAGCCAGGATGCTGCAATCCCAGTGCTTCCCTGCTGGCCTGCAGTGTGGGGCTCCTAGTGATGTTCTGGTGTTTGGACCGGAGCAAAGCTGAACAGGTCCAGAAGCAGCCACAGTCTTGGGAAAAACTTATTGCTTCAGCTAACAAAAAAGAAGCTAGCTAAAAGCAAAGAATTTAACTCTCCCTCTCTCTGCTGAGAAAAAAACAAGAGAGAGAGTGGATGAACACAGACCACTGAAAGTATTTCCCCAGCTTCTCCCTGGGCCTAGCTTAAAGTTATAGGACCCATTTCTGGGTATAAAGCAGACAATAGGGGAATACAGTATCATAACATCAACCCAGGACGAACTATCTTAGAACTTCTCTATCTCATTGTTTTAGTGATCATTACCACCATCTTCACATACCCAATACCATTTCATACTGAATTCTTAGGGGATTATGCTATCTGAACAACAGAGAAAATCAACAAGAGACAACAACAGGTTGACGATTAGGTTGAGACTGTACATTGGGTCCTCCCAACTGTGATAGACTAGGATAGGATGAGTGGCAGTAATTATTTGAAATGTTAAACTACAAAAAGCAAGACAAATTGCAGTGGAATCCTGGACCACTTTGAAATAGGACACACAGTACAACAGCTTCTCTTCTGCCTGCCTCACATCCCCAAGCAAATGCAATGAGTCAAACAGCATGGAAAAACCAGCTCTAAGATTAATAGTGCATACAGTCATCCAGAGGGTCTCAATAAGGAAAGTTTAGGCAGAACTGCAACAAATAGCTTTTTTAACCCACAGAGGATGAAAAACTTTTTCGGGACTGAGATTTAGTGTTGCATCAGAGGCAGAGCTCTCTTGTGCATACATGTGCGTATATCATCTGAAACAGCTGAGAGTGTATAAATTTCAGATTCTCTCCTAATGGTCAGTCAGTTTAAGTAACAGCAATATTTAATTGCTACAGCATGAAGAAGTAACCTGGCTACAACTTACATCTTGACAAGAAGCCATCAGCCAGATTTGCAGAGGCAGACAGCACTCACTGATCTTAGAACGTAGATGAAGTTTGGGTGCTTGGCTTTGGAATCAGGACCAGTGATCTCTTTTGCCCTCTTTCTTCCTTTCTTTCTCTCCTTTTCATCTTAGCTCTTTGCTCAAAACCCACTGCAGTGTTTTTATATCTACTGTATGTTTATATAGCAGGACAGGGATTAACACATCTATTTCCATGCCAAGAGTGTAATTTACTAATAAAACTTTTTGAGTTTTTGTGGACCCTCTAGCTTTTGTTCTTCCTTTTGACCATGAGCGCTTATGAATCTTGTGTGCTCACTACCCTTAAGGGTGTGACATCACATTTTTGGTATCACAGACACGATGCTGTGTTCAAAAGTCCATTTGGGATACCATCACTCTATCCCCGAGTTCTGGGCAGGGCATGCTGGGAAGCAATTCCAGTGATCCTCCTCCAGCTGGGAGGGATTCAAGCAGCTGCAAGCCAAGACTGTCCCAGAAATGTCAGTGCTTGACTGCCCCCTGATTTTGGAAAAGTTGTAATAATATAATGCCTTCCCAATTCCCCTGGGCACAGAGTAGGCAAATGAAAATTGGTATAATCCTGAGGTAGTGGGTTAAATGCATAAATGTGGTGTTAAGAGAACAAAAGGTGCAAAAGAGGAAAGGTAAAGCAATTTTATGTGCAGTTTTGGGAGCAGCTTTTACTGCTGCCCAAAAGAAAAGGTGTACCAATGAATGAATAGAGGGGAAAAAATGACTGGACATCTGCAGAATTTGGTGAAAAGGCTGCAGAACCAGTTAAATGAGAAAAGAGAAAGCAGGCTTTGGAAGAAAATGTTGTTTTTTACTGAGCGTGAGCATACTAGGAGGCTTCAGGTGGAGCTTTGGATGTGGATGAGAGAATATTATAGAAGGAATTGTAGGATCCAACAGATAAGAAATGAGAAAAAAAATAAGGTGGGATGTTTCCCCCCATCATTCTGTCTCTAGAAAAGAAAGCATGTCATGCAATTACACCTCACGCACCCTCTCCTGGTCCAGTGATTCCTTGTTACAGTTACCATCAGGAATATTCCTCATTTGTGGGGACAGAGCTTGGCCCACCATTCCATATCACATCAAGGGCAGACCACATCAAGGGAGACCAAGGGAGACACCCTCACAATGATCCAAAGCAAAAAGATTAGACAGAAAAGGTTTGTTCATCACTTTGAAGCAGATTGCAAAAACATAATTAGCTTTTAGAATTTAGGACAGAGAAAAGCAGCATCCACATTGGTTCCTTGGGGTGCTGTGTGAAGAGCTTTAAAAACGTTGGACAGTCCTGGGTGTTGGCTGAGTAAGCAATCCAACACTACATCTAAAGCATTGAGTGAGCTACTGACAAACGTTGACAACATCAGACACGTCACCTTACAAAACCGAGCTGTGATAGACTTTCTGCTCCTAGCTCAGGGCACGGCTGCAAGGACGATGAGGACATGTGCTGCATGAACTTGTCAAACCACAATGAGTCTATACACAGGAGCACCCAAGTGCTCAAGGAAGGAGTCAGAAAATTACAAGGAGAAGATGACAAGGACAGGTTTTCTAGACTGTTTGAAAGTTGGGGATTAAAGGGTTATCCTTAGTTAAAACTGGGTTACTCGTTCTTGTAGTTATTTTTGTTGTGTTGTTGATGTTTGTCGCTCTATTAGGAATGGCGAGAACGAACGACACAGACTCTCTAGGAGTCGATCAGGAGAATTTCTCGTAGTTTATTACTTCAGGTCTTTTTTATAGACTGATACGTGGAAAGTACAGAAAGGAAACTCTTATTGGTTAGCAAGCTACTACATCACCATCATTGGTCAGTGGGGCACACACCCCTCGACCTAATCCTTACAAAGAAAACAAGGAACAGACAAACAGCACCTGCAAGGCTGTTTTCTGTCTCTGAGGATTGTTTTAAATCCTCCCCATGAATTCTCAGGCCGCTTTCTCAGGCAGGACTGAGAAACTATGCGGCCTGTAATTTCTACAAGCACTCTGTTTCAGAGTTAGCATCCACAGATGTTGCCATGTTTTTTAGGTTGTCTGTTAAAAGCATTTCAAGGTTATATACAAAGAGCTTTCATGGTTCAACAGGGAAGCTAAGATGTGGGAATCAGCCAACCTGAGCCAACAACAGACTCAAGGCCATGGGAAAAATCTTGTTAGTCAGGGCAAGTAAAAGTTAAGTGCTGTTGCACCATGTAAGTTATTAATAATTATTTCATATAAGGTTATGTTTCTAGTCATGGTTAATGATTGGTTGTTGTATTTTACATATATGGTTATGTATGTTATCCTAGTTCTCTTTTATGACTGGACACCTACCCTCAGACCATCACTTACATATTGTTATGTTTGCCCTGCCTCCGCATCTTCTGAGGCTGACCCCATACCATGCATGGCTTATGTTCTTTTGTTATTTTATGTGTTATTAAAGTTCTTTATTTTTAGGCAACCCTGCTGTACCCATCCCTATTTTTATTTTTCCACGCAACCCCTGGCCGGACTGGTCTCGGTGTTGCGGAGCTGAACGTAACAAACACCCATCCTCCCTCACACAAACCAGCCCAACTGTGAAACCCCCAACCCCACAGGCCACATCCATGTAACATTCATGTGAGAGGCAGTTGAGGGAGTGTCATAATCCATCAAAGACCCCCCGAAAGTGCTTCACCAAGGCTTGCATCACAGGACTGCATGTGATGCAACAAATCTAAAATCTGTTGTAAGAGAAAATGGCAAACTCCCTCCCGCCCAGGGTGGTGCCTGGGTTTTCCTACCTGGCCTGAGCGTATATTAACCCATCAGATTCTATACTTTTCAGGGGGACCATCACCACCAAGAAGACCACCTGGAGAGAATAAACAGAACATCATCAGGATCCGTGGATGGTGATATTTTCCTTATTCTGTCTCTATAACTCTCTTTCTGTCACCCCCACTTCTTTCTCCTATTTCTTTCTCTTCCTTTTACTCTCCTTTTTCTCTTTCACCCTCTCATATTTACTATTAAATAAAATCCATACTATTGTCTGGCATATGGTCTTGTTTGCACCTTAATTTGGACAGAGACATTCCTACGAACTTTAATAACTGGATTGTGACAGTGTGTTGGAGGGATCAAGACCACCCAAGACCCCAAAGCCCTCCAACTCATTTCCAGGAAAGACTAGAGGAATGGACTGCACATAGTAATCAATTTGCATAAAAACATAACCCCACCAAGACTAGGCAGGTTCTGGTCACTCACTGCCAATGTGTTCAGTCCAAGCAGTATTTATTACACAGAGTAGATGAAACATTTCTTCTATCTCAATAGTTAATGAATACTAATGAATTAACGAGAGACACCTTAATAACTCCAAATCTCATAAGTAAAGAAGTATTCCACTGTACACTAGAAACTCTAATAAAAGAAAATTAAGGATGGAAAGTCAAACCATGGGAAAAGATGAAAAAGGCAATTTTTTTGCCAGGTCATAGAATACTTGGCTACTAAATCTGTGAAGTAGTCATAGCACCAAGTATACCTTTTTAAAGCTTCTGTTTTTCTCAAATGTACAGCTCATCAGAGAATGCTCCTGCTTCTCATCATCTATTTCCCTTTTCAAAAGGTACTCAGGAAAATTATTTTTTCTAGCAAACAGAAGTCTATAAGAACTTACAAATCAACCATATCTATGCTATCCCAACTTGCTTTTATTACAGCACTGATATACAACTACATTTAATTCAGTAATTTTCAAACCTGCATGTCTGAAGGTTTGCTTCCAGAAGTTCCCAGAAGTGTACTTCAGCACTTAAAAGAAGCTATTTGGATGGAAAAAGAATCCTCCACTTTAAAAGTGGGGAGAGGCAACCCAAGCATTCTTTTCTCCTGCCTTGACAAACATGCATCATCACTACACCCATCCTTAATGCACTGCAAAGGGATTGTGTTAGGTTCTGGACTGATTATTTTACTGCCTCACAGATTACATTCACTTCTCCAGGAAGCTACTTCTCTTCACATTCAAGGTTCTTCATAGCCTCTCTTTGTCTCTTCTAAATCACATTTAGACTTCCACCTCTGATCAGCCCATGGCAGACACTGACCCCTCTCTACTAGTTAAATTGTCAAACAAATTTCTTCATGGTCCCCATAAACTCTCATAATTGCCCAAATTCCTCCAATGTTGGGACGGAGAATGTAGTGAGAGACCATTGCTATCATGTTAGTTAATATCCAGTAACAGCCACTTTGCTTTCTACCTGCTGTCCATTTGGGATCTGTTCTTATACCTGGAACACAATCGTCTTTTAGTGTATCACCTGACAAAAGAGAGCTGTGGGCTTTGGTTAAGCTCTTGATACTCTGGTATACAAGAAAGTTAAGAGCATCAGCAACAGGGAAACTGCAGGAAGGTTTAATAGATTTGGCCATTTTCAACACCAACCCATAGGAGCACACACCAGTCCCTTTACATGTGCTGACCTCCATCAAAAATAGTTGCACAAAAGCTTTGTAGATTGCCACTATCATCATTACCTACTCTGCTACTTGGGCAGTGGCTTTTTTACCTATCTTTTCTTTAATGACAGGATGAGAGGACACAGTCTTAAACTGCACCAGGGGAGGTTTAGGTTGGATGTCAGAAAGAAGTTACTCACAGACAGGGTGAACATTGGGATGCACTGCCCAGGGTGGTGGTGGAATCACTATCACTGCAGATTTTTAAGGAAGTACTGGACATGGCAGTTAGTGCCATGGTCTGGTTGACAAGGTGGTGCTAGGTCATAGGTTGGAGTCGATGATCTCAGAGGTCTTTACCAATCTAAATGATTCTATGATTCTTCCATTACTGCTAGAACGAATCAAAAAAACCCACTGCTGCTGAAGTTCTTTACCCTGGTCCCTGAGGGCAGGCATGTTTTCCTCTTCAGCATATTATTGTCTCTACTGTGCAAGGGCATTTCCAGGCAGACAGAAAAGAAGAGTTGCTCTCACTAGCACATGGTAATCTGTCACAGTGCAGCTGGTCTGAAGCTGCCCCCCAAACTCAACCAGCCTAGAAGTAAACAAGTCCCTGGGTGAGCTATGATAGGATGGATTTGAACACATATAAAGGATCCCAGCCAATCTCATTGAGCCCTAAATGCAGATGTATCACTGGCCAGGGAACTGGGTGGTGTTAAGACCTACAATCACATGTGTATGCCAAGGAAATTCAAACGTCCTATAAAAAGAGCTGCCATAGTAAACTCTTGGCTGTTTTGTTTTATGATCAATAGGACTCAAGTCGTGATTTCTGTCTCCAACTTACAACCACACGTAACACATAGTGCACTTGTGTGAGGACACAGCCATCCCACGAGCAGAGTGAGGGGAGACAGAATAGCCCATCAGGCTGCATAAAACTATGGCTAGTGAGAAGAGTCGCCAGAACAGCCCATCAGGCTGTATAAAAATATGGTGAGCAAGGAGAGCTGCCAAGACAGCATGAAGAGTCAACCAAGGTCCGGTAAATACCCCTTGACAATAGAAAAATGGCACCAGGAAATATGAAAGGATGGATTTCACTGGAAGAAAACCTCATCATCAAGGTATGGATTCTCCTGTTACCTAAATGGGGAGTAAAGTATATACAGCAGACATTGCTGGCCTTGCTAGCATGGTTTGGAAACCATACACTGAACCTTATAAAGACCTGGAAAATTGTATCAGACTTCCTGAGGTGGCTGGAAGCTTAGTGGGATGCAGGGACAGCAGTGGAAATGCCATGGACACCGCTCGCCAAAACGCCCACCAAGAATGTGAAGTGGGGCAGAGTGGTGGGTGAAAAACTGAGGGGGGAGCAGCCATTATTTGCCAGAGCTCCCCCGCCACTGCTGGCACCAGGTGCACCCTCAGAATCCCCAGGACCTGCCACACCCTAGCTACAGGGACCATCTTTGGGCTCCATGCCCCACAACGTGCCACAGAGACAGCTCACCGAAAACCCCCAAGATGGCACTCGCCACATGGCGCAGGAACTGCCCACTCAAGATGGCTGAGCATATGGCCAGAAACTGGAAAATAAGCCAGTGGCTCCACCGCTGGAGCCCTCCTGGCATTGCTTGTACTATATGTAAAGCCACCAGCATCATTTGCATCGCACGCGTGTTTGTCTGTGCTGCAACAGCCCGAGCTGCTGGAGCCAAAGCTGGGTGCATCATTGGAGTGCCTGAAACAGCACATGCCCCAGCTGCAAGAGCCATCGCTTTGCTACATGCCCCTCGTCACCATGGGCATGCCTAGCACACTCACAGCTTCAGCACGCAGGCGATAACCAAAAGTCAAGCATCGCACAACACCGAAAGCTTCCCTGAAACAGAGTCCAAATTATGTTGCCTGGCAACCACAGCAAAAGCCATGTGGACGTCTTCTGCATCATCAATGGACAACCATGAGTCTGCCAGGACTGTGAGAAGAGTCAGGGGACGGTGAGCCTTCCCTACCAGCCTGCCCTCTCTCAAACCACATTCTGTAAAGTGGAGTGCAGGTGGCAGAAGTGGTAAGGGGGGGGGGGGGGGCTGCAGGAACCCCTGCGGCGAGAGCCTGGTACCAAATGCATGGGTGTAAGCACATGGTGGCAGCCACATGGCTGTGCCATGGGACAGTGGGCCACTTTCTCAGCAGGTCTAGCAAGACACCTGCAGCTTTCTGCATGTAGGCAGTGAAGAAGTGACCCAGGGAGTCCAGTGACACTGGAAGGGGCAGCACCACCTTCCCTGCCCACCATATGCGGCAGGCTCTGCCTGGGAAGGCATGGCTGCCATTTTGCACGCCAGCAGAGCCCTGCAGCTTGTCCCAAGGCAGGCCCGCAAACACCAGGACCGAGGGGTGGGGTCCACCCGCAGTGATGCCGCACCTCCTGGGAAACGCGTAAGAGCGCCAAATCACAGAAGCCAAGCAACTCCCAAACCAAAAGCACCGTTGGGAACCCTAGAGCAGTCCCAGCACTGCACCCTGCGCACAGTCCATGGCTCCCCAGTGCCAGCAGCAACCCAAGAGCTCTGGAGTCCATCGTAGCACTCTGAACCAACCCTGGTTGTACTGAGAACCACCATCTTGGGGGTGGGCCCCAAGCAGCCTGGCCCACCGGTCCCCCATGTGGGCAGGGCATGCCACAGCTCACACCACAGCACACTCACCATAGCAGATGGCCAGCATGCAGGGCAAACCCAGAAAAAGCTATCCATATAACTGAAACACATTAAAAAGCTCTTTTAGTAAGGTTTTCAAAAATCAAACACAACCAATTATTACTATAAAACAAACATGCATTCTAATGTTGGTTTCTAGGTATCTTCAACAGCTTCAGTCCCCACGCTATGATAGACAATACTAAATTATTTTCTTTTCAAATGTGCATTGAAGTTTCAATATAATACTGTGTAATATTTAAGGATTTTAGTTTAATTTAATAATTTTCTTCTATATAAAACTCACAATAATTTTCCAGGTTGTTTTTACCCACCTATCATACCACTTTGAAACCCCCTGCATTGCTTTGATTGCTTTTTGTGAATAGATGCTCCTGTGATAATTCCAATTTGTAAAGCTATCCTTTCAAGCAGAAATTAACTGATGTTTTTCCAAGGTACTCTTTCTAGAAAACAGCTTTCACCTTACATCTTCCCTAATGTAAAAAGATTACCACTGGCATAAAAAAAACTAACCCTCTCTCATCCTAAATCAAAACACTAAAAATGCATAAACTCTTCTGTTAAACATGCTGTCCGTTGAATATGTACTATATTTAATAACTTTAAAGTATCCATAAACTCCACAACTTTAGATTGTTTCATTAACAAGTTTCAGTTACAGAATTTTCTAAATGGGTATTTGCTTCTTATAATTTCTGTTTACAATGTCTATAAAATAACTTTCAAGCTAAAAATCACTAACTACTACCTTTCATATTTGTGCATAGATAAAGCATTCATACCAACTCCTGCTAAAATCAATAGCAAGTGTATAAATATAGCAGGTCTAGCTTTAGCTTTTAGCTATCACTAAAGTACTAGTTTACATGTTTTCTTATCTTTAAACCAAAATACAACCATGGCTTTTAATATTAAGTTTATACAACTAAATATGCAAAAGTAATAACAAGAATTAACAAAAATAGTTTATTCTGCAGCCTTAAAGTCACATCCTAATAAGTGGACATGTCCTTATAGTTTTCCTAAAGAAAACATATTAATTAAAAATGCATAATAATCCCAAAAAACATGCTTAAATTAACTGAAATTCTTAATTAGCCCATTGTAGTGGTTTAGATCTGTCAATTTGAGTTCTCCAGCCAATGCACTAAATAACGTGGTGGGTTTTAGCACTGGTTAAAATTACCAGTGCACTTATTTTTTGTTGTGAGATATGGATTAGAAGGGCAAAACAGGCTTAAAACTTAAAAGGTATAAAGAAAGTTTATTAACAGGATTACAAGAATAAGAAGCATCAGAATAAAACTTCCAGACCACCATTCCTGCCCTTGCCCAACTTTTTCTTTTCTTAATTGACTATGTAGAGACAAAACTTGGGATGTTAAAGCAGTACTAATTATACAATAGTCTTCATCAGTTCTTGTAGGGAGAGGAGTTTTCTCTTGTCATGCCATGGAGACTTCTTTACAAGAAACAGTTTTCTTGTGGTTTTTAATTTTTACAAATAGCAGCTGCCCAGGCAAAAAGTTCTGCATTGTGACATTTCCTCCCATTTTCACAGCTCTCCTAGAGGTGTGTTTATGGGCTATGAATTCATGGGATATTATTTTAAGGATGAGTTGTTTAAAGGCAAAAGATTTTTTCATCTGTCTCTTTTATCATCTTTGGGAACAGTGGTTTTCTTCTTCTCTCCCTAGGGGCAAAGGGCCTTCATCAACTCTCATCTCTGTCTCTCTCTCTCTCTGTTCAAGCTTTTCATGGGATCTTAGCTACTCTAACATCTGCTTGGCTTTATCAATGGATGCTTCTGCTTAGATCTACAGTTTGAACACTTAATCTCCCCATACTCTCTCAGGAATTAAAGGAGATATTTTAGTATATCACTGTCCATCTCCATGGCCTACCAAAATAATATTTCAGCCCCATTAGGGCATCTCCTCATTCTCCTTCCATCTGAGGCTTGACTCCTTTACTGACCTTGGTGTTTTCATGTTGTCTTTCTACGTGTGGTCACTCTTTTTCTCTCCCTGGAGAGAGGGACAGGGTCTGCAGGTCTCATCTGTGTAGTGGAAGGGTTAATATCTCGCCCAGTGGCCACAGCAGTCACAGTGTTGGATTTCAGGCCACGCTGGGCCCCTCCTTCTGTCCGGCAGCCGCTGGGGGTGGGACAGTTCTGGCTCGGCCTGGAGCCGTCGGTGTGGGCTGGGGGGGTTTAGTGACAATGAGATCTCAGCAGCTGTGACCCGGCCCAGCCTGGGGGACCGCACAGCCTCCATCCCCTGCCCAGGAGCTGCTGGGGCTCGGCCTGGCCTCCCCTGCACAGGCCATGGGGGAGCAGGGCCGGCCCCACCAGA
Organism: Pseudopodoces humilis; assembly: GCF_049639895.1. Taxonomy (NCBI): domain Eukaryota; kingdom Metazoa; phylum Chordata; class Aves; order Passeriformes; family Paridae; genus Pseudopodoces; species Pseudopodoces humilis. The sequence goes on along the minus strand of NC_142205.1, from coordinate 61,153,039 downwards.
GCTCCGTTACCTTTCAAGGCCGAAATTCAAAAAGAGAGAGATTGCCCGGCCTTGTGGTTTTTAAAATGTGGATCTCACAGGGGCAGATCTAATTTCTCAATGGTGCAAAATGTTGTCAGTTCTCAGAACTAGCCAGCTATTGGCCTTTCTCAGGCACAGAGGAAGCTTCCAGCAACTTCTCTCAAAGAAATCACATCTGTGGGTGGTTTCTTACTTCTTCCCCAAATGTCAACCAGTGTGACACTACCACACCCATATATACTATAATATCTCATCTTCCTTTTTTTATTTTCACTGACTAACTCTATTTCGAAACTCCTACCAAAAAGAAAAAGTTTGGTATTTACACTACTACCATTAAGTGACATTGTTAAGTATACTACTACTAATACCATAGCTATTTAAGAGTAAATTAACTCCTTCCAACTTAAAAAAAAAACAAACTTAAAAGTGTCCTTAGATAACAACATTATTCACTTTTGTTATCTCTGTTCTATAATGCTCCAAATTATCTGTATTTATAGAGACAGACAACCCAACTAATTTTGTATTCAGTTTTTAATATTGTGACTTTACAAAGAGTTTCTATAACTAAATGATGCTATAACATTGAGTATACCCATCAAATAATAAGCTAAAATCACAGCCAAGCAAAAAAGCCTTCACAAGAAAAATTCAAAAGATCTAAATATACCTTAAACCATCTGTGAGACCCTTAGAACAAAAAGACGTCATTTTTAATTATATACCAAGATGTAACCTATAAAACCTGAGACAAAGAGATGTTTCCTTTCATAGTTTTAAATTAGTTTGTAACAAAAAAGTAAATAGTACTTTCAAAAGAATTGTATATATATATATATTTGCATAGTTATAATTACTTACAAGTTGCTTATAATATCATTAGTTATTTACCTAAAGATAGATAACAAAGCCAACTATTATATAAGTTAATACTAAAAGATTTCTTTTAAGGCTATGATAGGGAAGCCCACCCAGTCTGGGTCTCAGTTCTGGCGAAGCTGTGGCCTTGACTGGCAGGAGAGGTGTTCCATCAAGCTCTCTCAGTCAAGGTCTTAGTTTGGCCAAACCATGGTGTTGGCTGGCAAAGGAAGTTATCAAACCCACATGTTTCTGTGCTAAAGATGAAAGCAAGTCACTTTGACTAGCTGATTTAGATTTGCAGAAGGTAGAACACTTTCCTTTTGAGATAGACACGGCAGCCTTATCTAGAGAATGTCACCATGGCAGCTAGCTTATAGCTGACATATAAATTTGGCCATGTCAGATCCTCAAACTCTACCAGCCTAGAAGTAAAACAAGTCCCCAGATGGGGCAGGGATGGGTTGGATGCAGACTCAAGCAGGGACCTCAGTCAGTCATGTTCAATGCAGAAAGCAGACATATCACTGGTCAAGGAGCTGGGTGGTGCTAAAACCTTGACCAATCAATTGTCTAGACCTGGGAGTTTCGAACTGACTATATAGGTAGGTTCGGAACAATAAAACACACTGTTTGTCTGATGATCAAGACAGAATTCAAGTCATAATTTCTGTCTCCAACCTATGACAGCATGTAACAGGTGATGTCCCATGTGAGGACACAGCCAGTCTGCCAGGAGAGCGGGGACTGACACAACATCACTTATACATCAAGCTGTATAAAAATACGGTGAGTGAGAAGAACTGCCAGAATGGCACGAAGAGCCAACCAAAAATCCAGATTCCCCTTTGTAAATACCCCTTACAAATAGAAAATGGTACTGAAGAAATGAGAGGATATCTTTCACTGGAAGAAAACCTCATTGTCAAGGTATGGATTCTCCTTTTACCTAAACAGGGAGTAAATTATATACAGCAGGCATTTTTAGCCCTGCTAGCGTGGTCTAGGAACCACGGACTGAATGTTATAAATCCCTGGAAAATAGTTTTGGATTTTCTGGGGTGGTTGGAAGCCCAGTACAATGAAAGGATGGCAATATAAATGCTGTGTTAACATCCACCCACCGATGTGCCTGCCAAGGACATGGAGCGAGGCAGAGCAGCAAGTGAAAAACTGAGGGGGAAGTGGCTGTTATTCACCGGAGCTCCCACGCCGGCACTGACAGTGACTGCATGACACACAAGTTTGTCCATGCTGCTGCCACCTGAGCTACCGCCACCAGGTGCATCCTCAGAATTCCTGGGGCCCCCCATGCCCCAGCTACAGAGATCATCTTTAGGCTCCGTGCCCCACAATGTGCCACGGAGACAGCCTGCTGAAAAAAACCCAAAATCACAGGTGCCACTTGGAGCCCGAGTCAATTGCCCAAGATGGCAGAGCGCAGGAGGCAGCCTGGGAGGGGAGAGACACCATGCCAGCCAAGTAGAGGAAGCAACCAGAGTCACTCCCGTCGTGGCACCTGGGACTCTATCCAGTTCACACACCAAATCCCAGAAACATCATAGTGCAAAAAAGCAGTCGAGAAGCTGGCAGCCCCCCTGCAAGAGCCATCCCAGCACCACACTCACTTGCGCCATGTATGGAACTGCTGGCGCCCGGGGCTGCAGGTTGCCGCATACTGCCACATCTGCAGCTGGGACTCAAGAAACCTGGAAAAACTGATGCAATCAGTGCCACAGTCAGTGCCTGAACAGGGACTGAGAGACCCAGCCAGTGTGAGCAACACTCGGGACCACGGGACATCACATCATGCCAGTTGTGAACAGCCCTGGACTCCAGCAGAGCAAAGCGGTACCGCCCACTGCCACCAACAAACTGTGTTGCGTGGCAATCACCAGCAGCAATGATATCGACCCTTTCTACATCTCCAGCCAACAACTGTAAGTTTACCAGGGCTGTGGGAAGAGAAGTAAAAGATGGTCCCTGATCCCCCCATTCAGTTAATCTAGAGGAAAACCCTAACAGTATCACTGGAAAGCCCTATCCAGCAGTGCATCCCCTTTCCCTATGCCTTCTGCGGAGGTGCAGCACTAGGAGAGGGGCCTGGAGATCTACAAAGAACTTAGGAACCAAGGAACTCGGCAATGCCTGCAGAGGCAAAGCCAGCAGAGGCAGTGCTGTGTTCCCTGCCCCCACCACGTGTCCAGCTTTGTCCAGGCGTGGCCGTGCCTTGTGGGCTGGGAAAGCCCTACGAGCCGCCCCCAACCCCCGCCATCTCCCCAGCTCCTGTAGCAGCCAAAGTTCCATCTGCTATGAACCCTTGTGAACTAACACTGGAACCTGGCTGCATCGGCAACCTCTTCCTCAGGGAGACTGCAGCATTTGCACAAACCATGTGCAAAAAAAACCTGTGAGCTAAGCCCATCGTTTCTACAGCTAGTTCATGGAACTTTTCTTATTTTTATAATTCAAATAGAAATTTGAATTATACACAATTTAAAGAGTCTATACTGATATTACACCCATGTTACCACTACCCCAAACCCTTTTACCGTACCACCATGGGACCCCCTACATTGCTTTAATTCCTTTTGGTAAATAGAGTTTTAAATTGTAAGCTATCCTTTCAAATAGAGTACCTTGAAAAAACATTAGTTAATTTCTTTCTAGAAAACAGTTTTCACCTTACATTTTTCCCTGATGTGAAAAGATTACCACTAGAATGAGAAACCTAACCCTAACTACCTTTCATATTTAAAATACTATAGAACCCAATATTTGACTGAACATACTCTGTAATAACTCTAAATAATGGCAATATCTTCATTCTTGAATTCAACCCTTTATATTATATTTATGCAATAAATATCTAAAAATCTTATAAAATTCTTAATATTCCAGAGTCGTGAATCGGAACATGAGATAATTACACAAGAAAGACAAAGCTGTTAAATTTTACTTTCTGTCTGCATAACACAAATATTCAGAACAGAGGACCAAAATTCATTAAGAGTTTAAAATAAGATGAAATTGAACTTATTACATTCTTGCCATCTCTAAATTGCAGTGTCTGTAGTTGTAATAAGGAAGACACTAGCCTGTTGCTTTAAAGGAGATTTTCTTGCTAAGAATGAATGGTAATACCTTTAATATTTTAAAACTTCAATTCCAACCATATTACAAATATCTCCCAGTTACAGACTTCTTATAAACTGCCGTCCTGTACTGCAAACTGCCTGTGTTTGTGGAGACAGACAACCCAACCAGTTTCACACTATGCTTTTACCGTTATAACTGTACAAACAAATTCTACAAATGCAACTGAATGGTGTTAAGATCATAACCAAGCAAAAAAGCCTTCACAAGAGAAATCCAAAAGCTCCAAATATACACCTTAAACCATCTATGAGACATTACTAACTCAAAGACATGTAATTTTTAATTATATACCTGTAAAACCTAATTGAAACGAGAAATGTTTCCTTTGGTAGTTTTGCTTTATTTATAACAAAAAGGTAAATAGTACTTTCAAAGGAGTTGCATATATAAGTGCATAAAGTTATAGTTATTAAGGTATGATTAGTTATTTAGCTAAGGATAGATATCAAAGTCAGCTGTTCTATGAGTTATTACTGAAAGATTTCTTTTAAAGGTATGATAGGGAAGCCTTCCCAGTCTAGCTCTTAGTTCTGGCCAAACTGTGACCTTAACTGGGAAGGGAAAATATATTATCAAAACCAGGTGTTTCTGTGCTAAAGATGAAAGCAAGTCACTTTAACTAGATGATTTGGCTTTGCAAAAGCTGAACCCCTTTCCTTTGAGATAAACATTAAGGCTTCATCTGGAAGAAACCTTTGGAAACAGAAGATTGATAATGGTGGGACAGTCTGCCCATCACCCTACTCAAATTCCAAAAATCAAATATCTGGAAGACATCAGTGGTAGAAATATGCATAGTTTTAATTTAAATACTTTTGAATTGAATTGTTTATAATGTTAAGTTGTAACTTTATAACTTCCAAGCAGTTAACCTGTGACATGCTAGCCTGAAGGATTGTGATATTGGTGGTTTTGCTCCCAGACCTGAATGTTGCAGCTCCAGTGATACATGGAGCATACCCCTGGCTGGAGGAGCTAGGTTTGTCAAATTGAGTAGAAAAGCCTCATTCAAATTAGACTCATGCTATCCTTGTCTTCTTGTCTGCAAGGTGCCTGCAGAAAAGATAACAAACATATTTACATTTTTTAAAATAATCAAAAGGGTGATTTGTCACTGTGGCAGCTAGCTTATAGCTGACATATAAATTTGGCCATGTCATATCCTCAAACTCTACCAGCCTAGAAGTAAAACAAGTCCCCAGATGGGGCAGGGATGGGTTGGATGCAGACTCAAGCAGGGACCTCAGTTAGTCATGTTCAATGCAGAAAGCAGACGTATCACTGGTGCTAAAACCTTGACCAATGAATTGTCTAGACCTGGGAGTTTTGAACTGACTATGTAAGTAGGTTCTGAACAGTAAAACACACAGTTTGTCTGATGATCAAGACGGGACCCCATGACCTCACATAACAGAAGGCTCTCTAAGTCCACATTGTGAAAAGGAGACTCCTCAGTGATAGCAGACACTGGGTAATGGTAAAGCATATAAGCAGTATAAGTTTCACCATGTTAACTTTGTTCAAAAGCACATGTTTTGTTCCTGCTACGGTAGTTAAAACAAAGAAAGGGGGAGAAGTGTGGGGCGGATGTACACCCCCCTTAAAAAAGTCTTGGGTGTGCTCATATTCTCATGTTTTTCAACCAATTCACAACATAACCTAGCAAGCCATCAGTTTGTCAGAAGCAGAAGACTGTCAATGGTAAGACAATCTGCCCATCACACTACTAAAACTCCAAGACTCAAATATTTGGAAGACATCAATAATAGAAATATGTGCGGTTTTAACTGAAATAGTTTTAAATTGAATTGTTTATTGTTTGAAGTGTTAAATTGTATCTTTGTATCTTCTAAACATTAAGCCTGTGACATGCTAGCCTGAGGGATTGTGATGTTAGTGGTTTTGCCTGATAGCTTCTGGATGTGAACACCACAACTCCAATGATACATAAAGTACATTGTTGTCTGTGAGAGACTATGCTTGTTGAGTGAAAAAGCCTTATTCAACTAGGCTCATCATTTGTGTCATCATGTTGTCTTTGTTATGCTATCTTCAAGGCGCCTGCAGAAGATAACAAAGAACACTTTTACATTTTTTAATATAACCAAAAGGGTAAATTGTCACAGTACAGCTGGTCTGAAGCTGCCCCCCAAACTCAACCAGCCTAGAAGTAAACAAGTCCCTGGGTGAGCTATGATAGGATGGATTTGAACACATACTAAGGATCCCAGCCAATCTCATTGAGCCATAAATGCAGATGTATCACTGGCCAGGGAACTGGGTGGTGTTAAGACCTCACAATCACATGTGTATGCCCAGGAAATTGAAATGTCCTATAAAAAGAGCTGCTGTAATGAACTCTCGGCTGTTTTGTCTTAATGATCAATAGGACTCAAGTCGTGATTTCTGTCTCCAACCTAGGACTGCACGTAACAGTAATCTAAGGGCATGTGGAGTACCCATCAAGCCTGGCATGGCCTGATACAGCCCAAACTTTGGGATGTGCTTTCAAAGTGAGTTGAAACTCTGAGACACACAATGACTGTCAGTCCTGAGAATGGACTAGGTAACTACTCCACCTTGACTGGAATTTTTATCCCTCTTAAAGTCAGGATTAATCACCACATCAGAGCCTGTCAGCACAGATAAGGGAATATTTTCTGTGCCTCTCACTCCAACATCACCACAGCTACAGCTTCTTGATAACATGTGAACAGTTTTGGCTTTTCTCTATCTGGTCCAGGACACATGTTGATCAGCCAAATGATGCTCATGTAAAAGCACAAGCTCTGGTCCCCTTTGTTTTGTGCCTCAGCTGCACACTCAAACTGAGAGCATGTCAGGGTTGGCATCACTGACAGAACAAAGGAGACAAAGGCTGACACAGGAGAGGGAGACTTTGTTAGGCTCCTGAAGAGCGGTAATATCAGAAAAAAAAATAAATAAAAAGCAAACTCTAGGAAAGGACACACCTGGGCCAGGAGCAATTTTTAAAGGAGGAAGCTCTTCCCATCTGCCATATGTGGAGGGCTCACTATTCATAAACCCAGGCTTTCCTTACAGTTTTGTGCAAGAGAGCATGGATCTGGTGAACAGAGAGATGCAGAGGGCTATTTCCTATGCCACTACAGCTTTAGTAATGCCTGCACTGCCTTATCTCTTTGTAAACAAGCTAAACTAGGCTGGGCTAAGTGCACAGGAGAGTACTAACCATGAGTGGATTTAAGGTTCTTGGCACTAGATACAGCCACTTGGTTTAAGTGGCACGTGTCTCAGTATTAAGGCTCATGCTAAAGCAGTTGCAAATGGGTATGGCAGGCACAGTCCATTCTGCACTGAATTTAATGCAGGAAGTTGTGTGTGGTCCAATACCGTAGGAATTCCAATACATAGGAAATCTGAGAGCTAAAAGTGCACCCAGAGGAATTAAATCTCTGCTCTTTGCCCCCATCTGTAACTCAGGAATACCCAGAGTGGCCTTTGTGTAGCCTCACCTCCAAATATTCCCTGATCTGCACTTATTTCCAGTACTACCTAACATGCAAGGGACATTTCCAGGGAGACAAAAGGCTGTATCTCCACCCCAAGCAGCTCACAAGCTTAAGGATATGCAGAGGGGATGGATGTGCCCCTTCAATCTCTCCCTTTGCACAGCTTCAGAATGCAAACTTCCTTCTACTCACCCAATTAAAAGAAGTACATTGATACATTTATTTATTAGTGCAGCAAGAGACCCCCTAGTCAGCAGCACTGAAGCTGTGCAAGTGACTCTTGCAGATGCCATTGTTCTTAGACACAGGATTTCATTCCATAAAGCCTGCCCACTGAGACATGTTAGGAAGGAGGGGACAGGAAGGAGGAGGAGGGAGGAAAAGGGTGGGGGGAGCCTTTTACCAGAGGGGAAAAGAAAACCTCAGAGACCCAAACTAAATTATTCTTGATTCATAGGGAGGCAGGATACACAGCTCACACCCTAACAGAGACACTTCTCTATGGCAGACAAGCACTCTGATGATTGTTGGTTTTGTTCTTAGAACAGGAAACTCCCCCGCCCCTCTCTGTAGCGCTGGATTCTCAGAGGCACCTACCACTACTTTTGCTGCTCCCTTTTCTGCAAGAGCAAGAAAAGCTGCTGGAACAGGCTGCACAGCAGCTGAAATAGGAAACATCCCGGGATACAGCATCCTTCAGCTCACCCAACAAATAATCTGCTCAAATTCAAAGGGCTGGCAGTGAACAAGATATTACAAAAACATATTTCCTGTGCATGAGCACAGCAAACAGCATAGTACAAAACTCATGATACATCACCGTATGGCTTCTGCCATATTATTTTTGCTAATAATGTAAAACAACATGCACTATGGTAGCTGCAACCATCACAATGCCACTACAGCCTGTTTGTGCCAGGATTAAAGTGGTTTCTTATTAATTATTTTGGTATAGCACTGTATTTTTAAAAACCCTGAGGATGGACTAATATTATTTAGTTATTTTTCACCTAAAGTATGATTAAACTGTTCAAATGTCAGAAGTCCCAATTTTTCAGCAAAACTGGGATGAGAAAATATTGCTTTCCTAAAAAACAGTAAGCATGATGTCAACAACCTAGTAAAAATACCTGTTAAAAGGCATGGGTTTATAGCAAGCAATAGCTGAATGACTATTCTGAGCTGTAAAGATGAGACAGAACCAGAGAGCTCTGTCCTCCTGTGATGAGCTGCAAACTTAATCAGGATCCGTACTGGCTTGAAATATGTAATCTGTATTGTCCATTTCCCTCCTCCTCTCTGTGTCTGTACAGATGGTCAAACCCTTACAGCTAACCCTGAGCAATGGATAATGAGGTAATAACACTTCCCAGCCTCCAGCCTCTGTGGTTACTTCCAAATTAACATCCAAACTACATTATGCAATTCACAACACCAGAAACAAGAGTCTAGTTCACCAGTCAGACCGACGTGTTAGTCAGGAAATGGTTAGAGCAGCTAAACTTCTGAACCTATTTTTGCTCTTTAAAATTGTGTACAGCTACTGTAAACATACACATCAAACCATGTCTATGTTCCAGCTTCAAGAGAAAAAGAACAACAAAAAAAAACACTGTAAAAAAAACCCCCAGCCCCCACCTACCCAGACTTGTCCTGAATACTAATGCTAAAACGATTACAAAATGCTAATTTGGTACCAGCAACCTATGATTAAAAAAACAATGAAGCACCTCAAGCACATGAATTAAAGCATCATCTTAAACATGGTTTTTTCATCTTAAGCAAGAACACCCTTATATATACACATCTGGGTCTTTTCTTGCTCATGATGATCTCAAAGCTATATTAAAGATGCACATCTTTATGTAAGGTAGTCTAATGCATTTGGTGTTTGAATGAAAGCTAAAGACACCACAGTACTTTTAAAGGCAACCATAAATGAAACCAAAATCTCAGCTAAGATTATTTTCTGTCAGTAAACACGATCCTGAAGGCAATTCTCATGGATTACTGGGATGCCTGTTGAGTTACTTGAGTACCATTACCCAATATTCAGTATTTGATACAGAACAACACTACATGCTTTCATATTTAACAAAACCAACATACATGCTTGACTTAAGCAGTCAGTGGTAAAGATGCAATTTCACACTTCTGAGGCAAGAGGCTCAAGGTTTTTGTAACAGTAATAATTAATCTTTACAGTTTTTGTTTCCTCTCCAGTTTAAGGCATAGGAAAGGCTGATTTCCTTCTCCATGCTGCACCGTTCACCAGCAGCAAACTGTGAAATGGAAATCTCAGTGCTCAATTTCTTTTTGTGTGTTCTAAGCATCTGACACTACTCCCTCAATACTATATAGGACTTTTTTACTCTCATCTTGCATTTGTGCATAGTATCTAACTTACCTAATGCCTTCCATCAATAGACTGAAAAAGTAGGCAAATCTCCCAGAAGTCTTGCAAATATACTGGCCATTTGAGAGAAGGAGGATTGCTTAGCCAGGACCAACTGTTAAACTGCAGGACCTATCCTTCACTTTTTGTCTAAAAAACTGAAATGTTTAGAACAGGTATAAAGACCTAACCCCAGTTAAAGCTTGGTCAAAAAATGGCAAAAAAATGCAAAGATGAAAAATAAAACAATTCCAGAAACTCCTCCACTCTCGGTATCTTTACCAGACACATTGTATAAATGTTTTAATTTTCTGATTCATTATAAATATTCAGTAACTTCCTACATCAATGGTATCCTTGACAGATCCATAAGTAGATATTTGACTCTAGTTAAATGCTCCATAGGGAACTTCGATGAAAATAAAATTCCTCCTACTAGCAATAAAAACATTTGTGTCATCTACCCACCCAGAAATACATCAAACCAAAAGATATAATGCTGGGTTCTGGAGTGCAGAGAAACTGAATACCAACTTAGAAAGAACTAAGTCAGGAAGTTAAAAAATAATTTTATTTAATTTTTTCTATTTAAAATTGTAGCCACATCAGATTGATTATATCCTTCAACTGATAAAATATTGTTTGGCTGATGTTCTTAATTAATTTGAAGAACACCAGCCAATTGCATGCAATTAACAATTACAAAGGTGCAATTAAAACTTGCAAGAGGCTAGTAAGTCTCCCATAGGCTCTCCCAGAAGCCGACAAAGTAGCATTTCCACTTCAGATCAAAGTAAACTACAAAACCCAACTAAATTTGCATAGATTAAGTACCACAGGAAAAAAATACTTCACATTTGACAAGAACAGAAGTTAATTTTTTCACTATCACTTTCACTGTTCTCTTTGCAAAGTGTTTGGTTCCATTAGAGAGGAAAGGTAGTTCAATAGCTAGTACAAGGCAAGGGGGACTTGCCAAAATGACACAGATTAATTTCAGTGTTAGGAACTACTGTAAATCTCAGCGGTTTGAAAGGTACCATCAGCTGGAAAGGGGAGGGGATGAGAGAATCTATTTGAAACATCACAGAATGGAGACCTCAAAACCATGAGAGAGAACAGCACTGGAAAAGAAATTACTTTATAGCAAATCTAACAAACATTTTCTGTAAGATGTCTTGATTTTGAGGCGCTATTTCACAACTGAAGTTTAACATCTCTAAATCTGGACAACTTTCTGTTAGCAACTCTGAGGTACAGCAGTGAATCATCATATTTTCCTCTGTTATTATTGGGTTCTAGAGCCTGCTCCACTTCTCACCTAGAGTTATTTGCCATTCTTGCCATTTCTTTTCCATCTCAGCCTAACACCACCATCATTTTGACTTTGAGAAAGCAGCAAAGACATAATAACGATATATATTGGTATATATTTTCCCCCTCTAAAACTGATTTTGCTCATATGAAGGCATAAACAATCTAAAGAAGCATGCTCGAGCCATCCACAGCTTTCACAAAAAGCTGCCTTTAAAGCTAGCTAGTTCTCTTCTACCTGAGCCTATAAACACTGCTGGCAATTTTTCCCCCCATGCCTCCAACGTATTTTCACTTAGCACCAGTTTGATGTATAAGATCTGACAACCAGGCAGTTACAGGCCACCTGCATCACTGTCACCATGACAACAGTGAAAGACAATCCATGATCCCATACCCTGGTCACACGTTTCAATACAGCTTATCTGTCCAAAGCCACTGAGTCTAATGGAAGAGAGTAATTACAATCTTGCACTCATTGTCAAAATTCTCACCATATAATGCTCTTCAAAATTATTTTATTCCTCTCTCATGGCTGCTGTGCAGAAAAAAAAAAAAAAAAGGAAAAACAAACACCAAAAGAAACCTTAAGTGGGTTTGGAAGGGAAAGAAAGAGTGAAAAGCAAGTCTGTGCCTGATAGAAAAATGCAGCAGTGTATGCAAACTGGTTCTTCACAATGCTGAAGGACTAATCAGAAGCAGGGGAATGTACCAACCATGAAGAGGGATATATGAAAATTTCTATTCATAGAGCATCACTTAAGATCCTTTTGATTTTCCACTGGAGATGAAGAGAGGATATTAGCTGCCCTCTTTTTCCCTCCCCTTCCTGAAAAACTTCCTGTCACAATGAACAAGCACCATGCTGCACTGTGCAGCAACAGCAGCCTCAGCAACGGCATGGCTCTTCAAATGACCATGTCACTAAAGAGAGAGGGAACCGTGTCTGAGACAGCAGAGTAGCAGATCCTCCTCTCCACCCTCTATAACAGACTATCTCTTAATTTTTCATTTTTAAAGCAGAACTGCTGGGAAAAGCTTCAGAATTGTACCCCTTCTGATCCCTAAGGGATTGCTGCATACCCTCCATCTCTCGCAGAAAGTGTCAAAACGTTATTCCTATGTCTATGGCCACAGCCATAATTAGGATGGAGATCATGGTAATACGATACTCAGTTTGTACCTGTAAAACAGGGATATTACTTCCCTGCCTTGTAGGAAACAGAGGACAGAAAGAATCCAGCCATGACACAGAACAGCAGCACTTATTTTGAAGTATGGCAAATGTTGGACAGTGAGTACTTGGACTGTCAACCTGCAGTAGATACAACACTTTCTGGCACAGATTTTGGTGCTGGAAGATTAGGTTGCATCCATAATAAATGAGAAGCTTTGCTTTCTGCTTTATACTCCTTGTCCCAATCCTTCCTTCTCCTCCAAGCTCCTTCATGCAAATCAGTCAGCACATCAAAGCTCCAGTTTACTAGGCATGTAATAACTACCCCTTGAATTAGTAAAAAGTGATAAATCAGGAACAGACAAAAAGATACAGTAATTTATTAAAATGTTTCATCCACCCATGTCCAAACCACAATAGTAAATAAAATATCAGATGACTGCCCATTTTGGAGACATATTTTTAGTTGATTGCTTTCAGCCACAGCATTGGCACCAGAAAATGAAAGCTTCATTCACAGCACATTACCTGCATTTGCCATACAGGGTTACCCAGGCTCAGCTGACACAGTAACCCCACTGTAACTCCAGCCCCAGAGTCCTGACTCTCAACTCCCAAACCACAAGGTAAATAAAAAGCCAGTCTTTTTTGGGCTGTACTTACAGGAACACAAACAGGGTTGAGGACCCTCAATCCTGATGTGGTTCAAGCATGCATTTGAAATAACATTCAGCATTCATGGCAGAATTACTTTAAAGAGAAGCAGAGCTGTGATTTAATGACCACCTTTTAACATGTTAGCCAAATAAAACGTTACAACCAACAAAGGTAATAGTATCCTTAAGTTTCTGTAGAGCTGCGACTCCTTCCGGAAGCCCAGTACAAGCCTAGTGCCTGCACCACAGAAACACAGCTGGTGCTGTGGCTGTGCAGCACAGACGGCCAAGGCTGCCCAAAGGGGCAGAGAGATGTGTTCAGAGGGCAGCAGGCATGGCCTGGCATGGGCTCTGCAGACTGCACAGAGCAAAGTTGAAAATTCTCTACTGATGACAAGTAGGCAAAGCCCTGCTTTCACCTGGAGCTTTTAAGGAGGAGGACAGATTTTTCAGCTGGGGTGAAGCAGGCACAAGCAGAAGATCTATGTGGCTTTACACCAGTTGAGCAACTGGTCCAGGGCTCTGTTGCGCAGAGTACCCCCAACTCCCTCCTGCCTTCTGGCACTGGTTCAGCACCATCGCAAAGGGAAGGGTGCCACCTACAGCACTGCGCACAGTGCTTCCTCCAGCACCATGGCTTGCCTTGGACCTCTCCCAGTGAAGAATTAATCAGTGCCAGCCCCCTTAAATGGAGGCTTGACGATTCTTCCGTGACAGAGATAGGCAACGTCCTCAAACTGGTTAATTATTTCAGGAATACAGAGTTAGAGTGTCCCAAATAGATTCCTTGCCTTCATTTCTTTGGTGTCATACTGTTGCAGTGTATTTCCTCTTTTATTATACCTGCATGTCAGTACTATCAAAACCACTGCACTAACTTCTGTGTTATTTTTTTAAGGTATCTTAGAGTGTCAAACAATATTTACTTCAGAATTTCTTCAGAGATTTGGTTCCTGCCCCCTCACTTTCTGTGCTTAATTCCTTTCTGTGGGAAAGATAATTCAAATAACGTATTTTCAATCTTGTACAAGCTACATCTTTTGGAGTTCCTCTGTGTGCAGAGGAAAGGAATTAGACTTGAGGTGCCTCTTCCTGTTTTTAATCTTACTAAACCAGTACTAATTCATACAGGGGATGTAGAACCAATAGATAGAGTCTGCAAACCAATTCTTACTTTTATGCGAGAGTGCTGGAGCCATTCCTCAATGCTAATCTGAGAAAAAGTCCCTATGCGGAATACATGACACACATATACTGTCAAGAAGGAAGACAAAGAAGCTGAGTAAATCTGACAGAGCCCACCTGCCACTGTTGATGAAACAGTCAGAAAACGAGTAGGTATCCATAGCCACTGCAAGAACTAAAAGCATAATCCTGTAAACCAGAATAACAGTTTAGCTAAATATGAGGATTAGGTTCTCCTCTTTTCTTCATGTTCTGGTTTTTATTATGCAAGAATCTTTCTAATTATTACAAATTTGCCATGAAAAGCAAGCTCTGGTCAGAGTGTTGAGACTCTACCAAGTCAGGAAATAGGACACATTAGAATTAATAACTCTTTAATAGACTGTTTAATTCATAACTGCTTAAGTGTTCTCCCTGCTTGGGGTGACTACAGGAATGATCCCAGGGAGCCAAAAGGCCTCAACATCATGTTTCACTGAACTTGATGTGGTCAGAAGGCATCTTGTCTAGCAAATCTAGGATAGCATGAGGTGAAATGCGCCAGTAAGTGCCTTTCCATGTCCAGGGGTCTGTGCCTGGGGACAGGCACAAAGCAGCCGCAGGGAATAGCCATGGACCACCACCACCACACAGGATCTTTGTTGGCACTGCATACAACTAGTCTGGAGTGAAAAATAGTACTGGAAACAGGCCAGAGAAATATCACAGGTCTACCTTTGCACTAATCCAACCAATTTTGGTGTTCTGTGTCTCTAAGTTCAGCTACCAGAGGAATAGGTGCTGGGAAGTTCCTTCACCAGCATCCCTGTCCTTCCACATACCCATCATCCAAACACTGGGCTTCTATAGTGTTTACAGTGGCATCTTTTTCTCCCCAAGCCTCCCTCACATCTGCAGTTGCTGCAAGGATGTCACTCCTTATCATGTGTGGCACAGGCTCATAGGGAACAGGACAGAAGGACACACTGCTTTTGCTGGGATCTTGTGCATGTAGAGGATCATAGAACATCTTACACTGTGGCTTCCTGGCAACAAGCCAGCTGGAGAAGTGAGTCAGGTGGCCTGACAGCAGAAACCCAGTGCAAAAATATGAAGTTAAAAATCCAAGTGCCCAATATCAGAACTCTGCTGTTCTGAGACATTTGTTCTGTTAATACTCTTAATCCTGTGGCTAAGAGCCATCAAAGACCTTGAACTTACATGGAAACCACTATGACCCAAAGAGTCTTCAGCATTCAGAAGGGCAAAATACTATCACTAAATGGGTCAGAAAATTTGAGATACAGTCTCATCTATCTGAATTTTTATATATAATATATATGTATTTTATATATATAAAACAAAATATATATTATATATATAATATAATATTAATAGCTATTTATAGATAAATAAAGACTAATGGAAGCCAAAATGCAATGAGCACAATAAGTAGCAGATAAAAACCCCAGACAAGTAAACAGAACTACAAACAGAAATGTGAATCACACCTGAAAGTCACAGGAAGCATCAAACACCAAACGGTGACCAAAGAGATGTGTGCCTATGCATCACATGCTTCCACATCCAACATGCATCTCCTCAAAAAAATAGAGGTGCCTTCTACAGGCCAGTGCTGCAGCCAGCAGCATGCTGAAGAGGTGTAATACTCAATACCTGCTCTGTCAGCTGAGGTGTTTTCAGACAGACATAGCAGATACAGATGTCCCTGCACATATATGACTGCTTCTATATTTATAAGCCACCACTTTCACAAACAATAAGTCATATGTTCAACTGGATATGTCAGACAACTCCAGCTTCATTGTCACTGCGCATGTTTATTTATTTATCCTCTCAGGCTTAATTTATTCACATTTAATTTTCATACAGATGCAGTAGACACAGAATCCAGCACTCATAACAACACCTCTCTGCGAGGCTTTGCAAACACCCAAAGACATGCCTAATTTGTGTTGTCTAAGCTATTGCTTAGGACATTTTTTCCCTATGTTTAAACTCTTGTCTTGCAGGTTCTTTGAGTTTCAAAATCTCACCTGAAGTCTAAGGATGGTGCAGATTTGCTAGCTGGATGCAATGTGAAGAATAGAGCTAATCTCACAAATACCTTCCTAGTTTCCTTCACAACAAGCAAATGCTTTTCACAGTACTGACCTCCTGCTGGAGCCAAGAAACTCAGCTAGTTCAATGAGAACTGTTGTAATTACAGCTCCACTTGTAGCTGACAGATACAGACTCAGTGAAACCCCCTTTCACTACTTCTTTCTCAAAGGTGTAAGGATGGTTTTGCTGATGGAAAGAAGTGTATTCATCTAACCACTATTTTGTAGATCTAGTATTTGTACATAGTCTGGTAAGCATCCAACCTACGTAACTTTGAATCAGTGTTCAGCCTTTCCTCAGGAATAAACACAAGAAATCCCCTACCAGATCTTCCTGAAAGGCAAACTCTGCCACAAACAAGCCACAGCATTCCTCCCTCACTATCAGTCCCCTATTTCCCTACAGCAGATACAGACTAATCCTAAAGAATATGTGCAGCACATTTACTTTTCTATGATATAACAGTTAAGAGATTTTCCAGATGAAAACAGAAAATATGTCATGAATTAAAATTCCCATCTATCAACAAGTAAACTAGTATTAGTTGCAAAGTAAACCACAAATCACAATCAACCACTTCTCCTAAGTGAAGTATGACTAAAGGGAAACATCTACAGCGTGAGCCTGGATGCCTTTGCTAATGAGTGATGAGAGGTGTTAAATTACAGGCTGCCACAGGCACTTCCCCTAGAAAAAAACAGCATTTAAGGAAGGTGAGGACTTGCACAACAAGCAACTAACTATGGAGAAAGCAAGAGAACCCTTTCAGTAACTCCAAACTCATCTTGAAATATGCACTGTAGTTTTAGTGAGCCACAGTCGGTAAAACTATGACCATAATGAACAGTTGGACATCATTACATCACTGCCATTTCCATCACCTTCTCTCCTCGTCATGCCCTTTTAATCAGTTTTCATATTCCTCATTAACATTTATTATATTAAACCCTACACCCACCTACAGGTGTGTGTACTGAATCTAATCTCTCTCTGGAATGTATTGTACTTATCCATACAGCCTGTTCCAGGCTCTTGCAGCCCTCAGACCAGAATATCTGCTTGCCAGTATCTACAAAAAAAAGTTACATTTAACTGAGGTTTCAAGCTGCAGAAAAAGTGTTTTCTAAAAAATAGTGAAATAACTTCTCACCAGAAGGAAAAATAGGGGCAAGGGTAGTGACTTCTCACTGTTATACTGTGAGAATATATACATATATAGATATTTCTGAGTTATACTAATTAAGGAAAAATAATTAGTATTAGAGTATAGATTATTTACTCAAGCACAACTGAGAGCCTGGTCTGAATTTCACAGAATGGTTCAAAGATTTTACCTGTTGTGATCACCAATCAGATTTGGGCCAAGCATTCCAGGTATCATTAAATACAGAAATAAACTCTGCAGGTATTTATTGATTAACAACTGCGATGCATGGCAGATAATTTCTACTCTTGTGCCACTTCATTAGGTATCTATTTTTATTCCCACAATATAACCAAATAACTCATTTTCCAAGACTCCATTATATACAGAACTTATTGCCAACTATGTCTGCAAAGAAATGATACAGGTGTATCTGTCTACATTCTAATACAAACGTAACTGGGAAAAGCAGATCAAGCCTCATAAATGTTTCTACATTATTTTTTTCCATGTAATTGCTTTCCCATTTTTCCCACAGTCCAATTTTTGAAAATCTATTTTTAGTCTATCAGAATTTTATCTTTTTCCATGATCAGAAAGGAAAGGTTGGTCACAGTCAAGATTTGCTAATGTTTTCCTAGTCACAGAATCTGTGGGGGAAGAAAAGTATGCAAATATATTTTATTACCCTGCACTCAATATCTAACTCCAAAGAGCAAAAGAAAAGAGACTTTTTCCTTACATGCATAAATACAAATTAAGAAAAGATCATGATACTTGAGCAATCTCCAGCTAACCACTTTCCAATATGGTCAACCAGGTTACAGTTGACAAACCACACTTAAATTATTCCCAAGATACAAAGGCTGTAATTTTCTACAACATTTACTGGATTTGCTAGGTCTCTATGGACTGCTGAATTGGCAACAGCATCAATTATATTTTCAATAGGTAAACATAGACTTACATTAGCATTTTTGGCAAAACTACATGTCATTATATATATATATATATATATATATATATATACACACACACAGAGAGTCTTAACTGCTCATGTCAGTCACTTGTAATAATGACAACCTCAAAATTTGTTTCTGGACTTTGCCCATCTCCATGATGAAGGCTACTTACTGACCAGAACCACAGTGAGCCATGCTGCCTATTCCCTCTGATTAATGGTATATCCCAGGTGTGCCAGGTACTTCCCAAACATAGTCACAGCCTTCTTGTTCTAATGAATTACCAGGACAGGTTAAAACCTCCTACCCTCCCCTTTGCTTTCTACTGTAGCAAGATCTGTACAATCAGAAAAGTAAAACAGCTGCCAAACAAGTTATCTCTTTTAATCCCCACATAAATCTATTTCCTCAAGGAATTTTACTATCCAGCACCCTCATACTTCCCACCCATATTCTTCTAAGGATAAAGAGCTATGAGGATAAGGTCTCCCGCAAGCCCAACACAAAACTCACTAGTGATAGAAACCTGCTGTCCCAGTCTGCACTGATTTTATTGCAATCTATACACTAAATAATGCTGAGGAGGAGAGTATATAAAAAGACTCATTCCAACCAGCCAAGCAACAGAACGATACAGCTTGGACACTTGAAATCACATACTTCAAACTTTCTGGATTACGTTTGATTCCTTCCCCATGAAGAACAGAAAAACAAGCCATTTAACAATCTAGACACTGAAACTGAGATGCTGGAGATGATATTAGCATTCCACAATCCTCAAGCTCATATCCGAATTAAACATCGTGGGGTGAAATGTGGAGTATTACTCTTCAATTTAAACACAAATATATTTTTTGTCACAATGTCTGCTCACTAGTTTCCAACAGGGAGACGTGGTGTGCTCTTCAAACCCTCCACCACAGCAACTTTGCACTTCTACTTTGCATCTAGACCAACAGGCCCCTAGTTCACTACTAAATTTCTCTAAAACTTTTGTGTTTCACTTGAACACAATGTCCTTCCTCATTGTTTTTGACACTCAAAATGACGAATTATTCCAAAATGCCAGCTGATGAGTCAAAAAACCTTGCCATTATGATATACCATAGCTAACTTAAGTAAATAAAAGTAATCAATTTACCCTAGTGAGTGCATTTACGAGATCTGCTTGCTCTGAAGACACCTTCACCACCTGGCACAGATAAAGCCCATCTGATCTGGAGACTGAAGTGGAAAATGTACCATTTTCTCCTGTGATTTCAAGTTAAAGGAAAAGAGACAGGGAGGGCCAGAGTCTGATGTCCTTAATTTAGAAAGAGGAAAAAAAAAACCCAACTCATCAAGATCTCACTGAATTTTAGCCCAGTAAAAAACAAACAGAACTGAAAATGGTAAAAGCATAAAAGAAATTAAATGTATATAAACAAGTTTCGCTATGTTACGAAGTATTTACTGGTCATAAATGTCTGTAGAAATTACACATTTGTGCTGCATTATCATCTCAATTACACTGTTAAAATACTCAACTCCTTCCTTATTCTGATATAAGTGCTAAAAAAATACACAAAGGAACATGTTTAAACTGATGAGCACAGCAAAGGAAGTGCAGATAGGTATCAGTCAAACCATGTAAGCAACTTAAAATTGGAGGATAGAATAAGTGTAGTGCTAAATGACAAAGGCCTCAGTCCCTGCACATTCCCACTTCATCTGAAGACAGAATGGCTGATATAAATCAAAGTGCTTAAAATTGCTGCATTTAAACAGGATTTAAATTATCAAGCAGGAAATCCTGATATGACTAAATCAGTTTGGGAGCATGGTTGGATTTGTACTAATTTTTCTAAGGAAGAATCAGTTCTACTGATTGGTAACTATTAAAGTGTGTTACTTGACAACTCCATACGTCCTTCGCATGAACACACAAACGACTCTGCATTAATACAGCAAAATACTGTTTTCAACTTAATTTTTAAAAATACCTTCAGTGCACCTGTTATGTAAGAATAAAACTTTATCAAACTGGGTTTTTGCTGGATTTACAAATGTTTAAAGATTAGTGGATACCTTGGCTTTCACCTTACGGGAAGCAGAAATCTCTTCCAGCTGATTTCACACTCAGCTTTCAGCCTTAAACAAGCTAATAGACTCTAGTAAACTGATGAAGACACCATGTCAGTATCAGCACAGAAGTCTTCTATTGCCTTGTTTCAAATTTTAAGACCCTTCATTCCAGAATACTTCCTAAATATCAACCTCTGCTGGTTCAATTTCCTTCAAAATTTGAATACAAATATGGTGCTCAGTTTTAATTGGTTGGATTATTTTAACAGGTGACAGCAAGTTTAGGGATAAACTATCCTATTTTCACATCTGATTTGTGTTTTGAAAATTAATTTTAACTTTACTAATAGAGCTCATCAATCTGAATTAAGAACTAGGTAAAATTCAGTGTTTCAGGTGGGGAGAGTGTTTGTGTGTGTGTGTTTGTACTAAAAAAAGAAAAAAAAATCAAATCACACACCAAACAAGGGCCTGAGCAGAGAAACTGAAATAAACACCTATTACAAACAACTCGCAAAAGAATAACTGCAGCTGACATATGTGGGGGGAAAAAAATCACCCTCATCCATCAGTTTAACTTGAATAATTTTGAATTATCTTTTTGGAACACAGATTGCAAGTAATTAGAGTACCATAGCATAAGGTTGGATGGGGCTTTGAGCAACTTGGTCTGGTGGAAAGCTTCCCTGTCAGTGGCAAGGGGGATGGAAGTAAATGATCTTTAAGAACCCTTCCAACCCATTCTATGGCTCTATAAACACCTCAAAACCTGGGAGAGGAAGAGTTCTTCATGGACCTGAGAAAAAGGAGCATTAGGATATGATATTGTAAATATCTATATCTTGTTTCAAAATTTCTTGTCTTACTATTCTAACGCCATTGAAGTATGTGAGTTACATGAAAATCCAGATGAAGCGCATGTGAGGGGTAGGACACTGCTATCAGTGTTTTCTCTACTGTGACAGAAACCATGCCATGGGAAATTTGAAAGAAACCCTTCAGACTGCACTGTAGTGATGAACAGATACGGCTTAATTTTAGGCTCCCTGTATCCTCCTTCACCTTGAAAGAGCAGCATCACTCCTGTTTGCAGAAAAAACAAGGCAGCAGATTTTTCCTTTCCCCAGACTAATCTGTTTTACTAAATATGGTAGCAGTTCTTGAGAAAGACACCACGAACTGCTACTTTTACCAGGATAATCCACCCTGGGGTTCTTTCTTCTGTCTTAGGGAATTCTTCCCTTGCTGCCTCTGTCAACTTTCTGGGGCAGAAGCTGAACCAGGGCAGTCAGGAATACGTCCATATAAAAGTGCTCAAAGCTACAGTGAATCTGTGAGTGTTTCTTACACATCAGTCCATGCCAAAAATAGGAAAAACTAAGGCAGAAATACTATGTTTGTTTTAAAGCTCTTGTCAAATCTTTTGCCCACTGCACAATGTGAGTGAGAGTCACTGAACAAAGTGCAATGGAAAAAACCACTGCAGAAAAATATCAAATGAAAAAAAAAAATTAAAAAAAATAAAAATCAGAATATGAGACGTGGACTATGAAAGGGACACACATTTTTTACCTTCTTAGTAAAACGTATCTTTATTCTTAAGAATATTCTTATTCTTATCTTTATTCTTATTCTTATCTTTATTCTATCTTTATTCTTAAATATCTTTTTAAATGTTTGCTACTCTACCTCAAAACCATTCACCCAACAGCTAGGTTTTAGCCCCAGAAGGACACTTAGTGCTTTGGCCACTGCTGACCAGCACATCACACAATGAACAAGAGTGTACATCTCCTGCCTCCTAAGCCTCCTTGCAGCCCAGCACAGCCTGGACAGCTGGCTATTTTTATATCCAGGATAGCATGTGAGCTCAAAGCTTATTACCAAGGGTTTCCCCCTGCACACAGGAGTAATGTCAAGGATTTTCATTTATTTTTTAATTGTGGGAATGGGCTCTGCATGCTGTCCAACTTATAACACCTTACCCTTTGTAGAGATTTAAGTAACTTATATGCTTCCCTTAACTTGTATTTTAAGAGTGTACTTCATTTCAGCATTTATAATTGCTTTGCTTAATTCATTAAAGTGCCTAATGTACTTGCTCATATGAATGTATTAAACTAATAAGTGCTTTTAATATTAAATATGGAAGAAATAATCTTTTGATGCTCTTGTTTATCCTCCAAAAAATACGCCAAAACCCTGAAATCATGCAAGTGAAGGGATAAGCCTATAGCTCAGGACATCTTGACCAGGGACCAGGAGATTCTGTCTCTCTACAATACTTTTCTCTAGCTTGACCAGTAAACTCAGATGTTTGGATGGATCCAACAGGACACCAGGGAACAAGATACCAGCAGTACGGCCTTATTTCTTTTTTACCTTGTGCTGCTGGTGGCATAAGGGGGCAGATTAATGCCCTTTTCCCAGTGCTTCCTCATTTCCTGGACTAACATAGACAGGTGTAACTACTCTAAAAATAAAGAGCTAGCATCACCTTGAGAATAGACACTGAAATGAAACTGAATTTTACTTTTGCTCATCAGGGTCTCCTGGCTGTGTAGAATTAGCCCTTCCAAACAAAACTTCCAAAACTAGCTATTTGCTACTAAAATTAAAGATGCATGCAGTTTTTGGCTGTGCTGAGGAAAACCTGCAGCCTTTGTTACTATATAGGTCAGAATATGTTTCTCCTAACATCACACTAAATGAAAATAGTTTCACATACCACCACTGGGAATGATATTGCCAATTCTCCATTCCCATACATCCAGCTCAAATGACCAGATTACAATCCAGTTTTCTTAAAAGCAGTGGTCTACACCTGAGAGAAGCTTCAGCCAGAAAGAATAAAGCCAATACTAAACAAATTTTAAATATGACCTAGCTCTGAAACTTCATCTCCTTTATGACTGAGCCACTATCGAGATAAATCCGTATGCAGTAATAAGGGGGTACTGAATGGAAGCAGCCAGTAAAACTGTTGCAGAAACAGAAGGAGTCTTGCTGTGAGCTTTCACCCCCCCACACACTTCCCTTGGAGGAACTAAACTAACTTAGCTGTGCCAGGATGAAAGGCCTTTGCAGAAAAGTGATTTTTGAGGAAATGAAGCCTTTTACCAATCACATAATTTTCTTAAAGTGTCAGAACCCTCCAATTCTTCAAACTTCCACCTTCCAAACGGAAATGAAAAGTATGGTCCCAGTTGTCAAAACACACATTTACCATAAATAAATCCATTACTCACTGCAAGGTTCTCTCTGTATTAATTGTACTGTCTCATGAGCAATTTCAACATGAGGCCACTGAATTGGAAAGACTTGTTGTGTGGCTCTGCCCTGAACACTTAAAAAACTAATGCAACACCCTCTGCTACGAAGAGTGATAGAGCAACAGAACACATCTATTATTAAAAAGAACTAAAGAACTTGTGAAAGTATCTTTTCTTATAAAAACTGAACCACCAGTGGGCATCACCTATGCAGAACAAAACCAATCATACAGTGGCTGCACTTAAATATCCACACATATATGAAATGCAGTACAGTTTACTGTGAGGAATTAGAAATATAGTATTTATGTGTTTTTACATCAGTTATATCAAATTACACTCATAAACAGTACAAATTCAGAAGATTTGTGTCTCTTCCCCTTGAAGGACTGATACAAGCCCCTACCACAGAAAGAAAAAGGAAAGGGAAAAGGAAAAAAAAAAAGGGGGGAAAGAGAGGAAAAGTGGGGGGGAAAAGGGCTGGGGGGAAATGGGGGGGGGAATAAAAAAAAAGAAACAAGAAGAAAGAAACAAGGAAAAAAAAAGTAAAAAAAAAAAAAAGGTTTTTTTTCCTCTTCTTCCTTTCAGTCATGAGCCCAGCCAACATATCTCAACAATCATTTGAACCTAATATCTCCTAAACCTGGAAGAATATCTTGCACTTGACATGTGGCTCTTAAGGTCTGTATTACTTTTTAATAGCTTACAGTTTGTGGATTCTTAGCTTTCAGGGAGGGAGGGTTTTTTTCTGTTAGAGATGCAAAGGAGTTCCAGAAATTTCCTATACACAAATTATTTTTCTTAACTTTGAGAAAAGACAGCTCTGGTTTTCTAATTTCTACAGGTTTAGAATTAAAATTTATGTAGAGGGAGTATTGGAAAACAGGGCCAGGAAGTGCTGACGTATGACAGAAAAAATGTTATTAATAAAATCATCCATATAAATGGCTCAAATGTAAGAAATAAGTTGAGGATTTCTGGAATATCTTTTTTTCCACAGTTTGCCAAAACTCACCTTCTTACAGGTATTAGGATAGTTCTTTATGCAAGTATTGGGTTCTGCCTGTTAGCAGTAACTTTCCAAGATGTACCCCCAAATTTGTTCTAAATATTTCTATTTGTTCTAAATACCAGTAAGATTTCACTTCTGTCACCACAGACATCTTTCAATTTGCCTCCTTTCTTACACGTTCAGTGTCTTAAAGATGAACTAAATTGAAGTTCTAGGGCACCTTTTATATCTCATTATACAATCTTTTTATAACATAAATAAGAGTAAGAGAATGACTCCTATTGATATTTACAGAACAACAAAAGCAACACAAAACCACAGCTGTCAATAATGAGAGAGGAAAATAAGCATGCTATTACTTAATATTACCAAAATAACATGAGACCTTCCATACAGTTGTACAGTCCCAAGTGTTATAGATACATATTATATTGTTGGCTTTTCACAAATATTAAAATGAATGTTATATGTATAAGGTTAGAAAACTTTGTTATATTAATATAGTTCCTTCTATTTCTGTTATTGATGAAACTTAGAAATAGTAGTATAATATACATATATGTTGAGCTATGGCATAGTATTAAAACAAAAACTACTTTTGTTTGTATAATTCAAAGACTGGAAAAGATGGTTAGATACCCCCCTGCATTCTTAGATTATCTTGTCCAGATGAGGACAGGAGTGACCAGGGCTCTGGGGGAGGAATTTATTGCATTTCTGTTATCAGGGAATGTAAAACTCTGTGGAGCCAAGAAGATTGATTTATTGAGAAGGGGGCGAGTCAAAAACTAAACAAAGAAACATCCAAAACTTAAGAGGAATGTTTGAATTATGTATAAGAATTTATGAATATGTAGTAAGATTCTGTTTTTAAGAGACAATCCTTTGTTAATAAGGTGTGCTCTCTTGGCTGAATGCAGAGACACCCAGCCGTATCTGTATACTTTACTTTATTTTTATCTCCTAATTGTCTTTCTATTAAACTTTTAAATTCTATAAAAATTATGTGAACCTCTTTTTTCATACAGGGGAAAGGAAAGGGTCTCTCTTATGGAACAGCCTACATACTAGGTGTGAAACTGGTTGGATTTTCCCATGCCCTCCCAACAATAAGTTGCTGTTCATATCATGATATGTCCATATCATTCTTTGTTTTTACTTCAAGACCAAAGTCATATTATCCAAACTGAGCTCAGATACTTCTTAGACAGATAAAACATTGCGCCGAAAATGCATAGTCAGCTACATATGTCCTTCTGCCACCCTCCAGACCAAAGAAGGCAACTCTGTGACACACAGACCCTCACTGAAATACCAATATTATGAATGATTACTAATTGAGGAATGCTAACATCTCAGTATTATGACTGAAACATGAAATATGGCATATAAAACTTAGTTCTGTCAACTCCCCAGATCATCTAAGTCTGAAAAAGGCGAACTTTAAGATCATACAAAGCATATTACAAAACATTGTGAAGAGTTCTTAATTCTTGTGGAGAAACCCAACTTTTTTTCCAAGACAGTAGTGGCCCATATAGGTCTGATGAAAAACAGCACTAATTTTCAAGCTTACCTGTTTAAGAATATGCAAATCGCTGCAAATATCTGAAGCACCAACTTCACACACTAAGACACAGCTAGAATTGCTTGGACAAGAAGAGGATATGACTATTACTGAGGCTTATTAAACTGTAAATCTTGCAAAAATCCTGGCTGTTTGGTGTTCGTTTTGACCTCAGGGACAGAAACTTGCTCCTTCCCTTCCCAAAATATGAGACAGTACCTCCCAAGGGAAAGGAAATCTCATGTAGCTATTGATTGTGCCTGCAGCACAATGCTGAGCAGTTCTCTCTACCCATCAGAAAACAGTATCACAATCAGCCACTAAAACACTGTGCCTACACCACCTAAAATACTTTCCACTTGTTCCACTGGTTTGAGAAATACACATTGCCTTCTACCTGCCACAGCAATCACTTCTAAAAACTGATTCATATTAGCAATGGACATATGCAGAGTGGAGAAAAAAATGCATTGAAATGCAGCTTAGCAAAGCTAATACATCAGAAGGAAGAAAAACCTACACCACTTACTTAACCAACTTTAGCAATGTGCAAATAGGATTTGGACAAAAATGACTTAAAATACACAAGTGTCCATTATTAATGTGTAAGAAGTTACCCAGGCAATGATTTTCACATGAACTGCTGGTGACTTCCAGGGAATATGCAGGTAACTAAGAAAAGCAAGTCTGCTGTCCAGAGTCTTACATTTGCTGATTGATTTGCATACATATTCATTAGTTGTGTCACTGCAAAGTGTTTAGAATTCCTGAAATCTTAACAAAACAAAGGCCACCACCCAGATAATGGCAGTGCAGAATATCAGCTAGCATAACACACTGTAATGCTCTGATGGACATAAGACTTGGAAAAGCAAGAAAACCAAAGCAAACTAATTTGCCTGATATTTGCAGCTGATCATAAATATGGCCCTGTTAAATGCCCAAATTCTGTCTACTCGAGGTGGCAAAAACTGGGCTCATTACAACTACCTGTGCTCTCACTGACTTTGTGAAGCCCAAGTACATGGGCAAAGTTCTAATCTTCAGCCTGGTTCATTAAGTCCAAAACCCTCCTTTATATTTCTGTCCTTCCATTACAGCTGATGTCTGCTTAGCTGCACTCTGTCTACCCCAGTCTGGGTTCCATCCATCTTCTGTCCTACACCTTTTTCCTGTCCTCCTATCTGCTTCCTCAGGTCTCTGCATTTCTGAGACACCAGCACCTTCTTGTTTCTCCTTCCAATCCACAAAACCAGTCAACCGAAAACCACTCAAGAATAGAAAAAAAAACCCTATCTCACAAAACCCCCAACCAATCAAACCAAGGTCAAAAGGCAATAAATATAACCTATAAAATTAACTCTTGCAAAAAATGTATATTATAAAATTGAAAAAATAGGGATCTTGTCTAATTAAAAAAAAAATGCCTGATATCACATTAATAGAAGTTTTATACAGCTGTAGGCATTCAGTTTCTTCCCTTTACAATAGGAAAGACATTTCATCCTCAGCTTAAATACTAAACCTTGAATCATGTAAGAACTGTGTATTTGTAAACAAAAAGCACCTCTGAAAATTATGAAATATTTTATGAGTCTGTTTGTGCTACGTTCCTTACAGAGCCTGGTATATATGACTTATTCATTGTTTTTCACTTGCTGGCCTCAGTTAGCAGTTATCTTTCTATATTTACAAATGTCTAAGTTTATAGATGAAGAGCTTAGAAAATCTTCTCTTAAACAAAAAGTCATATTGTCAAAGTGGAAAAAAAAATGAGATACCAAGTACTTTAGACAAAATTTGTCACATATTTTACTGTTGTTTGAGACAAGCAGTACAATTTGCTCCTGCCATTATTTAGGGACAAGCTAGCCAGTCAAAACCTGCTCCCATAAACCCTTTATTTACTTTATGATATATCTTTAGCATGCATCAAAAAGATGCTAAGATCTCTTGCTACCCACAAGAGATAAATAACATATTTGGGAAGTAAATAATTTTCAAACCAGAAACAATCTCTTCTCCACTAGTAACCACTAGTGAAACTTAACATAGGGAACGCACTGCACTAGAAACACCAATATTGCTAATACTCTTATCTACCTATTGTGCTAACAGGTTGGATTCTAGCAAATGAACTAATTCTGAAATAAAACATCTGAGAAAGCAGGACAAACAAGTAAACAAAAAATCCCAAACAAAAAAATCCCACTGAACTTTTTCATTGCTAACTTATAAAATGATTTTATTTCCCAGACTTGGGTTCAGATAGAAGGAAAATAAAATGACATATGAGTGTCTGTCTTGGGCACAGGCCCTTGCTTCAATGTTTCCTCAAGTTCCATATGCAAGTCAAAACATCACAATGGTGATAACTTTTTATGTGGGCTTTTCATAATTACTTAACCTAGTTATTGTTCTACATGGAATTAAAATAAGCACAACACATTGAGCATCCTAAAAAAAAATAAAAATATAATCATCATACTGCAAAGATAAGCAAAATTATGTTTTTCCTTCTTTTATCAAGTGACCAAGTTTATAAATTTTCAGAAGGAAATTAGCAAACAAAAAAAATATGAACACAAGCCCATCCCACCCCCTCTTTTTTTTTCCTCACAAAGGAAGGACAATTATCACCTACTTGATACAAATCCATGCTGTGGCCAGCTGATGTCTTCTTTGGACTAGATTGGATTGAAAAGATATTCTCCTCATCATCCTTTACACTTTGCATCATCACTTCACCCTTAAGAGTAACTATAGTAGCATTCCTAAAGACACTTCCAGTAATGTTCTACCTGATGGTCCATAAACTGTATAAGCATTTCACTTCCAAATTAACTCCAGTAATGCACCACAACTACCAGGCTTTCAACTGGCAGGTTGGAAAAGACCCTCAAGGTCATTGAGTCCAACCATGAACCCAGCATAGCCAAGTCCATCACTAAACCAGATCCTTAAGTGTCACATCTACATTTCTTAAATATCTCAAGGATTTTTGACTCCAACACTTCCCTGGGCAGCATGATACAATACCTGACCACCTTTTCAGCCAAGAAACTTTTCCTAATATGTAGAACTGGTTTGTCCATGGAAATGCACAGCTGTATCTCCATGCATGAATCCTGGGAATAAAACTGCTGTCTTTGAAGAGCTCAAAAGGACAGCAGACGCAAAATTACAGGAGATATTTTGAATTGTTGATCAACTTGATTACAAGAGCTACTGAAGTTTAAAGCAAACTACATAGGACCTTCTGCCTCCCCTTTCCTCTAGTCCATCTCCCCCAGTACAGCACCATGTACCTTCCCCTTACACCTAAAACAACCCCACTGTTTTCCTCCTAGACAGCTAATTTTCCTCCTACATTAGTACCACAGGCAGACTGTAGGTATAGGACTGCAGCCCTGAGACCACCCTGTTTCATGGCAGCAAAACTTTAATTTGTTTCAGCTGCTTCATCTAATGAACCTCCCCCCCCCCCCCCAAGGCAGTACCATGTGAAGACACCATTAAGTGGAAAAGAATATAGCCCATGCCTAACATCCCAGAAACCCTGTCTGGCTGTAAGTAAACAGACACTTTATCACAGTGGTA
This sequence comes from Pseudopodoces humilis, assembly GCF_049639895.1. Lineage (NCBI taxonomy): Eukaryota > Metazoa > Chordata > Aves > Passeriformes > Paridae > Pseudopodoces > Pseudopodoces humilis. The sequence continues at coordinate 61,123,056 of NC_142205.1, read as the reverse complement.
GGTGAAATTTTCAATGCTACTACTCAAAATTAATTTTGGTTTTTCTGCTCTACATTCATAATTCTTCATCCCCCCCTATCCACTGCTGACATTTTCCACAGCAAAAGTATTACTGAGAAGGGCAGTAAACCTTATTGTGACCATAAAGTGGTTTTGTCTGGTTGTAAATAAAATGGAGGAGAGAAAATAAGTGGGGGGAGGGGGGGTTGTTGTTTTGCATGATGTAGAATACATATTAAAATGGGTTAGAAAAAATAAGCTCCAGCAAAATCATATGGGGTGAAAAAAATGTAAAGTCAAATTATCTCTGGTAAATTTTCAAAATTGCAGCAATCCAGCCTTTAAAGCTTTCAGTGTACAAGCTACCGGGCATAAATAAAAGGAAAAAAAAAAAAGAAAAAAAAAAAAAAAAAAGAGAGACAGCACTGCAACCTCAGCATCATATCTCCACTTTTACTGGAAGGCAAAGACTGCAAGCTCAGCCCAGAAATATACAATAAAAAAGGACATACAGATTTTTTTGACTGACCCCCATTCAGTTACAGAAATCTACAGTCTTCTGCATGAGTCCACTAAAGCCTTCAAAGCTACATTACCTGCTTTGATGACAACTAAAAATACGTATAATGAATAGCAACACTGCTTGCTGGACACATCATTAAAAAATTATTATTTAATGTCAATTGCAGTTTTCCTTCTGCTGCCTCAGTTATGCACTGGAATGCAATCCAGAAAAATCAGAACAACAGCCACCAGCTCTGAAGACAAATAGGAACAGCAGCACAGATCACAGCTGAAATGGAACAATCAGTTTAGCAGTCCAAAGGCAACTAGTACAAGGTAAGGCAGATTTAAAGTAATTTTTTTCAGATGCTACAGAGTCTGAAATACAATATTCTGCATAAACAGAAGGGGTAAAGAATGCAACAATTTCTTTTTAGGCAAAGTGTTGATCCATCCTCCTTAATGTAAGGAATTATCTTAAATTATTAAAAAAATCCTGTATTTTCCAGAATTCTTCTGCAACCTCCTTGCCACAGCCACCTCCATACCTCCTTTAGATGAAACACAATGCAGAAGTGCCAAAACATCACAGAAGATTAGATATGAGCTAAAGAAAAGAGAAAGAGAATGAGAATATAGAAAATATAGAAAATGGGTAGGTATCAGTGATTCTTAAACTTGTTGGACTGTTACATCCCTTTTTACCATTGAAACTGATCATAAATCTTATCACTTTGATTTGGAGTACACTTTAAAAACCAGTGTGTAAGTACAGGTACTGGTTTATACACATAGGCATATTGGCTTCTTGGTTGTGATGCTGCCCAGGGTCAGAGTAAAGTTAAAAACCAATTCTCTGCTCTTTTTCAAGGTACACAATATCCAAGAACTTTCTGAATTGGCCTGAGATTGTCACAAGCATCATAAAGATGATGCAGAAAAACTACACCTTCACTGCAGCACTGAACAATTGTTCCTCCAAATCTGAAGAGCAGAAGAAAATTAAGTTGAATTGTTCTATTAAACCTGAAGTGTTACTGTATGGCACATAGTAAAAGTAATGTAGGGAGGAGACAGAAAAGTGAAGACAAGAGGAAGGGAACATGCACAGCCCCACCTTCCATCATTGAAAGCACAATACTAAGCTTCACTTGATGAGAGCCGAGAACTTAAAAGACACTTCAAAGCCTTACATGAAAACCCTACAGAAAGTAATAAAAAAAAAAAAAAGGAAAAAAAATCCTTGTCCTGTTGATCTGTTTATTCCCTTAGTTATTCTGAAAGTCATAATTCAAACCTCTTTCCTGTGGTTGTGAAGAACTGACAGCAAGCAAATGGCAATAGATCATCTGTGCTACCAACAGCACTGCAGCATTAGCTTTAGCACTTTCATAAACTTCTAGAAAGTGCAAAGTTCTTATGGGTGGACACACTTCTCTCAGGTCAACTGAAGATTGGAGTATTCTTATCTCCTCACCAATTTTAATGGTGTATGGAGGCAAACAAAATCAGTCTGAAAAAGGGAAGTCTTGAAAGAAGGCAACTCTCCCTGTAAGCACAGAATTTCGCAGCTGCAACCTTATTAACTACTGTGAGTTTAAAAAGACATTTTCTCTTAAGCCCTATGCAACTGAGTTTCAAGTATTCAGAAAGCAAACAGGAGCAATTTGAAGTGACTTTTGAGCTACAAACATCGGGAAACTAAAATAAGTAAGAGGGAAGCAAAAGAGCAATCAAAGTTATATGATTTTGTGATTCACCAGCTTAGGCAAACAAGGGAAATATATATTTCAGATGGTTAAGGCTCCCAAATTCTCACTGAATATACAAGCATGCTGCTTATCTGAACAGCCTGTGAGATCCCAGACTGCAAAACTGATTACAGGTTTGTAACTCCAGTTAGAGACTGTACCTCACATTTCAATTCACAAAACAACACACTTGAAGGATTCCAGTCAGCAGTTAAATGGCTGCCAGGCCTGTTCTTAAACCTCTGCTAATCCAAGCACATCTCTCACATGAATTATACATATTGGAGTAATATGCAACCAAATGTCTTATACATGCAAATGTTTAAATAAAAATGAACCCTGACTCCTTTGCTACATACAGCTGCCCCTGTTTCAGTGTCTGTGCTCAGGAACAGAACTGTGCACTGACACCAGGTGTAACTTAGCTGAGGTTTCAATGTATGCTACCAGGTAAGCATGTTTGAACTAAGAGGTCACAGCTGTTTATCCTGGGATAAGGGTTGAGTTTCACAAGAGGATTAAGGTATTGTAAGACTGTGCTACCCACGGGAGGGACAGTCAAACAAATGATGGATCTGATCCAGCTAAAAACTAACCCAGAAGAAAAGGAATAAGTGTATCTGCCCTCCCTACCTGCTCAGTGAACCTCTGGCCGTGGCGCTACACAAGCAAGAGCCACCCTTAGCAAAGGCAGCAAACACAGCCCCTGACAAGAGGAGGAAAGAGGAGACTTCCTCAGTGGTGTCAGCTCAGGTTACACCAGCTGAAGCCATTTTTGAAGCCTTAAGCTTTAGGTCAAGTTACTGTAAATTGAGGTTAATCTAAATGCAACCAATTGTCCTAACACAATCACGTTAATATATTTGGCGCTGCATTAGCAGAACGAATTTTTTATGTGTTCCAGACAAAGATGTTGTTGCTAAACTTAATGCCTAGAATTTCACTACAGGACTTTCAAAACATTTTGTTTGGTCAATCTGAAGCTGAGATTTCGCTATGACTGGATACCCTGTGTCAAAATACAACCTGCCCTGTTCCAGCTATGGTTTGTAATAACCCAAGCCACTGTCTTTGAAAGAGACACACTTTCCATCAGAGCATTAAAGGTCATCAGAGGCTAGCAGTGCTTGAAGTGAAGAGTCTCTTCATTCTTTTCAGTTTGCTAAACTGAAACCTATTGTGCTGACTAGCTGCTAAAGGAGGTCAGCACAGAAACTCCTTGTCCTAAAGGACAATAATCACACAGACGCATCAAGCACGAGTTGGTATGAAAAGGAGAAAACAAATGGGAGAGTCCTGTGGAGTAAGAAAGACACAGAGATCCACCCTTATAGGAAAAGGAAAATAAAAAGGGTTACACAATGACTCCTTCTATGATGCTTATGAAAGAGGAGTATTGTTGGCTGGGATTTAATTCTCGTATCATCCCTGTTGTGTATTTACTACTGACTTTACCCCTGTGTGAGCAAGATCAGTCATAGCTTATTAACTGAAGAGATGCTTAATCTTACTTAGTCATCAGGCATGAGTAAGGGCTATAAGTATTTGACCACTTGTGGAAAATAAAGCAAAACGGCTAAAAATTAACTTCTTTTTTCATCTTTGCAATGCCAGAGAAATAGACTTTTCCTATAGTGTGACTGATGAACTCCTAAGCACCTGTAAAGTAAGTTGAATAGCAATATTACACAAGAAGGAACACAAGAAATGTGCTCAGGTTTGTGAACATATGCACAAGTATATATTAAATACAGCAAGTGTGAGCTTTAACGAACTTTTCATAAGCCTGACAACATTCTGCGATACTCAATTACATTACTGGCATTATCCATGAATCACTAAGACAAATTAAGATGTTCCACTTTTCACTCTGGATACCTTTTTCAAGAAAAATAAGAGACTCGGGTCAAGGGAGAAACTACTTTTCTGTGGTGGAATATCTACTGTGGATGTTGCATGTGAGAAATCAGGCAGGGAGCACAGTGTCTGTGTGAAACTAAGTCACACAACTTTCTCACTCTAGCCTGAGAAATCACAAGGAGGAATCCAAACAGTCCTCGGTGAGAGAAAACAACCTTTGCAGGTGTTGTTTGTTGCCTTGTTTTCTTGTAAGAAACAGTCAGGGGGTGGTGTTCCTAACCGTCCAATGATGGTGATGTGTTGGTTTCACGGCCAATGAGACTCTTCCCTTTTTGGACCGTCTCAGAACTGTCTATAAAAGATCTGGAAGATAAAACTTATTCTGGAAAAAAACTTGCTCTCTTTTGCACCAAAGCTAGAGAATCTATGTAGTTACTTTTGCTGTTCCTAATATAATGCTACAATCTATCAACAAGGAAGATATATAACCAGATTTCTGTAATTCTGGACCCATCTTCTGTCCTTACACAGAGAAAGCTGAAAGGAGTGGCCTTTTTCCTTCCCTCAGGTAGAAGTGCAGTGTGATCATTAACTTCTGGAAGGTAGTGTGTTAGCCCAGAATGGGTAAAGAGCAGTACTGGAAAATACCATATATTTCCAGATGTGTTTTCTCAGACTTTAAACTACTTCTGAATTGGCATTGTATGCTTTGGCAGGGGAACAGAAAAGATGATGTAACAGGTCATTTGACTTCTGTCACTAATGTCTCTGATCTAAATAACATTTTATGTTTAGGTGTTTAAAACACAATTTCCTAAGAACCAGGTTTAGGGTTAGAAATGGACAGTAAGACAGTGGCTATCAAACCCACAATAATGCTAAATTAAATTGTAAAAAGTCTCGAGGATCCTTAAAATAGGAAAAAGTAGCTCCAGCCTCTTTATAGTTCACAAGAGAGCTCAGATGCAAATAAATATGCACTAGAAAACCAATGTGATAATTACACATGTCACTGGACAAAAATTGCATGGTAAGAACTACAGTCACAGGGATAAGAAACAGAGGTGATATTGCAGTTGTTATTATGTATTTGGCTATTATATACTATCTATACATAGTTTATTCTATATATAGTGTATGTGTATACACACACCTCTGAACTCCACACAATAACATTGCAGAGCCAAGAAGACCCTTGCACTGAAAGAAGGAAACAAGAAAGTAGATTACCTCACAAAGAACCAAAGAACTGGTATGTTTATATTTCTTGGAACCAATCCAAAGATGAGCAGCAGAGTTTTGGATGAATTACAAATTTTCCTAATACCTCCTCTGAAAGCCAGGCTGGTACAGCATTTTAATAATCCAACTCAAAATCACAGAAAACAACTTTGATTTTTGCCAGGTTGAACTGTAGTGAGGGAGAAAGGGCCCACAGACACTTATAAACAATTTTAATCTGTTCACCCCAATCTCAGCCTATGTGTGAGCAAACTAGTTCTGCAACCCACTGTTCTCCTCAATAGAAGAGGTTCAAGTAGTTATAAATCCAGGTATTTCAAAATCAGCAAGTGAAAACTTTCTAATAAGATGCAAATTCAGGGTAGATCAGCAAGTCATGATATACAGCCAAGCCTATGCTCCCAAACCCCATTTTTACAAAAGGCTTCCATTGATAACCTCTTGTCAGTTGACAAAGAGTCCTAAACAGTGGAAACTGCACAGTGTCTTCCATCAACTCTGTGAGAGAGGGTGCAACAAGCATCATTGTACTCTATCCAGTGAAGAAAATCTGAGTGCATGTCATTAAATAATTGTCTCCCAAATATGTTTTTTGTTTTTTACCCGGCTTGCTGAAGGGCACTTAGCATGTGTCAGTACCAGCTTCTGGGAAGGTTTGTTGGGTGACTGTCTGCCTGGATTAAGCACATCTCTCCTCCCTTCTCAACATCTCTCAGTTTGGAGGACACATACATACAGACACACACACAGAGATTGTATTTTCCTTTCATTTGCTTTGATTAAAAACAAAATAATTAGAAAAAACATTTATTGCTGTCCCAGTTGCGTTTGTTGTAATTTAATGCAAACAGCTTCTTTTCCAAATCATGCAGTTTAATAATATGAGGGAAAAATTTAGTAATGATTTTTGTGTGAAGAGTAAAACAGTAGCAGATCTACGACTGTTCCACTGTAAAGCTCTCCACTGGAGTTTACCAGAGAATAAAGAAAGGGAGAAAACACCTAAACATAGTTAACTTTTTCCTCATGAAAAAAAAAAAAAGTCTAAGTTGAATTGCTTTGCTAAATAAAAATTACGATGCACATAAACAGTTAAACTTACCACACTGTTACAATTGTTAGGAATTTAGAAGTTTGGGAGTTTGCATTTGGTTTTACTGCAAAAAGTGTAAATGACTCCAACAAAATACTTTTCAATTGCTTAAAAAAGTGTAATTTCTTGGCTTTTAAGTATTGCTTTCATGTTCCCATGGATGTTCCTCAGTGTTCTTAGACACTAGTCAAAAATCATAATTGACACTTTACAAGTGAAACAAAGCAAATTACATGTCTAGATTTTTGGCAACATTAGTGTATTTTCTTTCAAAAAATGGAAATGGGTCTTCTTTGTAATAAGGCAGTAGAATTTATGTTTCTAAGATTAAGAGCATAAGGCACATTGAGTATATTTAAACAATATGAAAATCACAGCACAGGGAGGGAGTTATGATGAATTTCATATTAAACTACCCCTTAGTTAGGCTACTTTTAGCTTTTCAAATGTCCCAATCAGAAAGAATCTAGTAACAGTGAGAGCTGAAACTGCACTTCCTCCTTCAGTTATTTTGGTTCTACAATTCTCACATTATAGGTTTGGCTTTCTGTCAATCATCAAAAAACATCTTCAAGGGAAGACCAATGACCTGCTTATCTAAAAATTCTGGTTTTAATGCTTCAGCACCGGGACTTGGGAATAAGGGGAAAGGACAACCCACCACTAGCCTAGGCCCAGAAGCACCCCAGCTGCTTTGGAGCTGGATGGGGACACAGCACACCACAACGCTGCCCTGGAGAGAAGTAATTCTGAGAATTACTCCTATGCCTCCAGCCCATTTTCTGTGTCTTGTGAAAACAACATGAGATGTGAAAAAGGATTTGAGGACAGTTGGGCTGACGAAAAGATAGTCCCTGTTCATGGGGTTTAGGAAGTGACTCTGTTTGCTGCCTCGAGAGTAGGTGTAAGCCGAGGCTAAGTACTGTGGTGCCCCGTGTATTTGAAAGCCTCGGTCCTGAGGAAAGGCGCCAGAAGGAAGAGAAACACGGTTATGCCTCGCTGGTAATACCAGGAGAGCAGTAAGATGTCACTGAGATCGTTCTACTTCCTGTTTGCTAAGCGCACATGCACACATTCTGCCATCCCCGCCGCTTTGTACGGCTCCTGGCCGCACTCCCCGCCGGCCCCACTCCCTCCGCATCCCCACTTCCCTGCTGGCCCGCCGGGAGATGCGCCGAGCTGCCGGGAGTTGCGCTCCCGAGGCCAGAAGGCGGGGACAGCGCTCGGCGCTGAGCTTTTGTTTGCCGCTGGCGAAGCGATCCCCACCTCCAGCCACCCCACGGTGAGGAATCGGGGCTGGGGGCAGGCAAAACGCCCAGCACAGCAGCGGGAAGACTGCTGCCCGCCGGGCTGCGCGGGGTCCCGCAGGGGGAGGAGCTGCCCGGCACTAAACCGGTACTGCGGCCGGGGCTGGGCAGGCTCGGCACGGCCTCGGAGAAACACAAAGCTCCCTCCTCTCATGTACGGGGGGCGAGGGAGAGGAAGGACCGCCACCCCCCCGCTTTTGTCACAGAGACCTCCCCCGGCGGGGGCCGGCAGCAGCTGCCGCCCTGCTGGACCCTCCCGAACGGCCGCGCCTCCCCGCACAGCGGGAGCAGGCGAGAGGGAGGGACGTGCGAAGCCTGTAAACCGCACGCTGCCATCGCACCTCCCCTCCTCCCCGCCGGCCTCCACCGCCCATTGTGAGCCCGGCAGACTGCGAGGACCCGGCTGCCCCGTGCCCGCCCCCGAGCGCCGGGCACGCCTGCCCCGGCGCGGGGACACGTCAGGACACACACGCGTGTCCCCCGCCTGCCCCCGTCAGCCACGACGAACACCACCACAACTACTGGCGGCCGCGACCGGCTATAAATAAGGCTCTGCCGAGCGCAGCGCCCGGCTCCCCCCCGCACCTCCTCTTATTATTCATCATCAGTGCAGCCTGGGAGTGGGAAACTCCGCTTCCTACTTGCCGCTACGCTCCTACCGCCTCAGCCCCCGCCCCCTTCGCCCCCTCCGCTCCTCATTAAGCTCCTTAAATCCCAAGGAAACTTTGGGAAGCGATTCAGCTCGCGTGGGCAGCCGGGCCGCTGCGCGCCGGGGCAGCCCAAGCGAGAAACCTGCCCAACTTTTCTTCCAGCCTCCAGTCCAGCCTGCGGAGTCACCTTCCTCTGTGCGGGATTTAAGGGCGGCCAGCACCCCGTACGGAGAAAGCGTGGCGAAACACACACACGCACAAAACCCTCCCCCGGTTCTCGGCAGCCCGCGGCGCACGCCTGGCACCCCTCCTTCCCCTTTACTCCAGAGCAGTTCTACCCTTCCTTAGGCGACGAGGGAAAAAAAAAAAAATAATAGTAATAAAAAAAATCTGTCCTCTCCCTCCACCCCAGCTCAGGAGAAGTTGCAAAGCGTCCCGCCAGCTCCCGCCTGCCCGTCCCGCCAGAGACCCTGCTGCCGCCGAAGTTGAGACGAGCCCCGCTCCCCTTTGACAAGCTGCGGGGCCGACCTCCAGCTCATAGTGGCGAGCGACGCGGAGTTGACAGCCACTCCTCCGCCCCCCGGCCCGCACCCCTTACCATGATCAGCGTGTGGTTCCTCTGCTCCGCCGTGGCGGGTTCAGCATCTTGCTGTTTGCTCTGGTGCTGTTGCTTGCTGCCGCCGCCGGTGCCCGTTTTCTTGGCCCTCTGCTCCAGGGTCCGCTGGTAGAGGCTCACCGTGTCCCTGCGCTCCAGCTCCAGCTGCTCCGCCTGGGCTTGCTGGTACCTGCTCTCGCAGTTGACATGGTGCCGCCGGCAGCCCTCGATGCGCTGCCTTAGCCGCTCCACCACCGTGCTGTGCTTGGGAATGCCGCCACTATTAGCGTTATTGTTACCGGGAGCGGCAGCAGGAGGGCCATGGGGAGTGCTGTTAACCCCGATACCGGCCCCGCTGAGGCTGCTGTTCAGGTTATTGTTGATGCAAATACTGCTGCCATTCGCGGCGGCAGCGGGGGCTGCAAAATCCCCCATCCTCCTCCCCGTGCACACTATTTTGGAAGAACTTTTTATCCTACACTTCACACATACAGTCTCCTAGGGGGTCCTGATGGGATACTTTTTACAGAACCGGGGAAGGGGGGGAAGGGGGCACCATCATGTATCAGGGAAACAGCGATCCCAAGCAAATGTTTCTCTTTTCACCCAGCCAATCTCCCTCGAGAAGCTCCAAAACATTTAAAGAGAGGGAAGGGGGGAGGGCAATAAACAAGGTGCTGAAAGGTTATCGCCAGCAACACAACCAACACACACACACACACACACACACACAAAACAAACTAAGCAGCAGCAATTCGACTTAGCATAGCAAACTCCAGGAGATATCAGACCAGTTCCTTTCCTTCTCTTTCTTTTTTATAATCCATTATTTCAAAACAGATTCCACGAGATTTCCTCCGGAGATTTTGCCAAAAGCCTTCTCTCCCCATGTTTAAGGAGAAACACGCGCCCCTCCACATACGCACACATACACACACCCGCTCACACGCACGTTCGCACACACACATCCAAGCACAGGCAAACGCTGGGCACACACGGCACACTCACTCGCACTCCACGGCATCAAAAGACAGGCAAAGCCGCTTGCTTATTGTATTTTCCTTCTAGAAAAAAGTTTTGGTATTTATGCCGCACCGTGTTCGCAAAGTACTTTGGCTGCTCAGTTGCATTTCAACAGGAACCTAAATAGCAAATCCTCGCGCTGGGGGAAGTAAACACATGAACAATCCGGACCGAGCTGGAGAGGAAAAAAAAAAAAAAAAAAAAAAAAAAAAAAAGCGCTCTGAAGTCTCTGCCGAACGCCGAGCTAATACAGCCTAACGCTTTGCTCTGTCGTGCTGGCTGCTGCTCCTCCTGCCACCATCACAATGATCAAATGCTCTCCTCCTCCACCTCCTCCTCCTCCATGCCAGCGGAGTGATACCAGGACAGGAGCGCTCAGTAAACACCGCGGCGGCGGCGGCGGCTGCTCCTCTGGGCCGTGAGGCAGACCCGGGGACAAGGTGCAAAACCCGGCACGGACGCCGCCCAGCAGGAGCGGACACGGCGCTTTCCCGTAGCGCTAATGCGCGCCGGCGGTGGCGGCGGCGTGGGGCGGGCGGCGGCGAGCGGGGCCCGACACCTGCCGGCCCCGCGGCCTCCCCGCACCGCGGGGGCGGGCGGTGCCTCCCGGCCGGCACACGGGACCCGGCGGCGGCCGCTGCGCGCCGTGCCCACGCTGGGGGCTGCAGCGAGGGCAGCGCAGGGCCCGGGCTGGCAGGGCAGCGGGCGGGCGCCGGGGGGCGCAGGCGGGGGTCCGGCGGGCAGGCGGCCGCAGCCCACGCCCGAGCGGCGTGTGCCGCCTTTTTCCCTTCTGTGTCAACTGTTGCATAATGAATGGCAGCGGAGCGCGGAGCCGTGCGCCTCCCCGGCACGGGGCTGAACTTTCTATTTTAAACAGAAGAAACGTGACACGTTGGGCAGCAACATTTTTTCAAGCGAACGGTGGCTGCCTCCATAATAGAGCACGGGTGATTAATGGATCAAGAATAACATCCTAGGAATCTAGTTTTAAACTATTTGGCAGACGAAGCTATTGCACCCACAATTGTCATTGTTATTTTCTACCTAGCCCTATGAGAAATGCACTTCCAATTTTTTTAATATATCTACATAGAACAGAATTATCGCGGAGAGACACCCGTGTTCTCTAACATGCAGCTGATATAAAGAAAATTGGGAACTCATGTATTAGTAATGTAATCTGATTTAAACCATCTTATTTTTTGCTATTGCAGACTACCATAGTATACTATTTCTAAGATAGTGACAAAGAGCAGTTTTTGTCTTCTTTAAGTGCTCAGCAGTATGAAATTTAAGGTTGATTTCATGCCTATTGCCACAATTCATTACTATGTTGAGATAGAACATAGTAATGAACAAATAAAAATAGCAATTAGTACCTTTCCTGCGTTGGGATTAACAAACACGTCTTCCCCCCAGAAAAAAAATAAAAAAAAACCCAAACAAAAAAACTTTTCTGTAGTATCAGTTTGAAAACCACAGTGAAGACACTTAAAGTTCTTCATGATCATCGATTACTACATTATCACAGAACAAGCAGGGGGAAATTGCAGCTCTGCTCAGAAGCAGTGTAAGAACACGGGGAAACTGCAATCCTGAGTCAATTATAGAGATTCGTGCCTCTTAATTTGGAGATGGGGGATGTGTTGTAATCTCCCCAGTAACTATGGAATTGAATTGTTAAATTCAATGTACGAATAGAAAGAGGAGGAAAAAAGAAGGGATGTAGGGATTTGAAGTTTTAAATAGAAGGGGCATAGAGATTTGAGGTTTTAATTATTATTATTATTATTATTATTATTATTATTATTATTATTATTACTATTATTACTATTATTATTACTATTATTATTACTATTATCATATAATTAAAAAAAAAAACTGAAATGGAAAATGTAATCAGGCCAGGGAAGGAGAGGGCTGTGAAGCGCGGTTTAACTTAGAGCGAGTACTTTTTGGATTCCTCCGCAGTGCCCCCTGCAGCCCGCAGCTCGTGTGCTGCAGCCTGGCTCCACAGAGTGCTGGGCAGCACCCGAGTCCAAGTAAAAAAAGTGTTTCGTACACCCACAGGGTCAGAAATAAATGTGAAAGCAGTAGTCTTCTTACAGACTGCTTTTTCGGTGCATTTTAAGAGAAGTCTTCTTTTCCTACGACTTTTCCTATGACTACAATTAATAGCATTTTTCAATCTCTGAAGTCAGACAAGCACACCTTAACTTCCAGTACATCACTTTGGCAGCTGTCAGTGTGGTAATTTTTTAGTGTAAGCTGTATTGCTATAGAATTTAATTTCAGCCTATTAAAAATGTAGGAATTTTTTACCTCTCAACTATGTACCTTGGTTCTGCCAGGCTGCACAGCCCAAGGGTGACACTTTGAATAAAAGAAGTTTTGGAATAACCAGTGCTTAGTGTTAGAAGTTTTGCAAACAAATAGATCACCAGTTTTGTGGAAATAAAATTCCAACCCACAAAAGAAAGGAAGAAAAAAACAAAACACAAAACTCCCCCAACAAAACCCCTCTATCTGAATACATTCAAAACCCATTTGATTCTGATTAAAAGGTATTTTTTCATTGCCTGAGGTTAAAGCAAAGCAAAGCAACTATATTTCTATTTCCGTACTCATTTTAACAGCATGGTGGTGATTCTTGCATTATTCTACAATACAATCTTTTATAAGATAAGGCACTCCTTCCTATATCTAAGACAATAAACAGAATCAGCATTTCATAAAAAACCAGCAGTTGTCCTCTGTTATTTTACAGCTGTCATCCAGCACCTAAGAGCTAACTAAAAATTTTCTTCTGATGGGAGGTTTTTCTTTTAAAGCCAAGTATTGAGTGGCAATTGTAAAATAGCATAATATTGATAATATTTCACATTTCACTTATGCATCATTTATTTTAAGGATACTTACATAAACAATTACCAGCTTCTTAAAAGCTAAAGTAAAATGAGCTATTTAGTGAACTATTTAAATCTAATTTTTGAGAAATACAACACTTCCACTAAGTCTCTGAGTCCAAAAATATCGGGAAACAAATCCCTTGTATTATGCAATGCAAGAAACAGAGATATCTCAATTTTGTTCTAACTACTGTTATTGTCATTAAAGCAGATGTTCTTCACAGCCTTGACCAGACAATTGTTCTGTAGTCAGACACAAGCAAGACTCAGTCACGACTGTGTGTGCTTTTACTTTTATGACTGTGGGCTTACAAACACCCCTTCTGTAGAAATTCACTTTGCATGCACAAATGTATTTATTTGCTCTATAATATTTTTTTTTCCTGTTTGCACATCAGCTTTGGAATACTACCTTCACAACTAGAATTTGAAAATAATCAAACCTATCAGAATTCTAAATGATCTAAGGTAAACTTGCTGATGGCAGCAGATGAACAGTAATGCCTACCGGTATCAGCTGACAGGACACTAATTACCAGTTACAGGAGATGATTGCTTGGTGAGAGATCTATTCAGTGAGTTATGATTTTGAAAAATTATAAAGCACAGGCCTGATCTGTGAAAAAATACGCGGTATGAAAATACAGCATACGTTCTCAAGATGATTATCCTGACAGAGATCTGTCTAATTAGAAAGGAACTATTTTAATGCTAAGATATGAAAGAGCCCAGCTGGGAGAGGAATTTAGAGGAAGACACAGAAACATGACTGTTAAGCTGACAGCAAGTGCAATCTAAGCATGTTCCAATGACAGCTTCTAAAAAAATTTCATCTTATCATGAAAAAAAATTCATCTCATATTTAATCAACAGTGGTTTCAGAATGAGCATATCCTTACAGATAATCTAGCTAGTCATATTAGTGGGAGGGGCTCCATAAAAAATACGTAAAATATGCCTTTGCAGAGCAACTTACCATTCTCCTTTGGTCAGCTGAGCTAGAGAGTTATTCAGCCAATGGACAACATGAAAAATACCACTGTGAGGATAAATGGGTATCCCACTCTATTAGAAGCTACACTTTAGTTCCTGACACTGCCAGTCAGGTTGGAAACTTCAATCATTGCGACAGCAAGTTTCAAACCATCCTAGGCAAGAGATTAACCTTTAGAGTAGCCACCTAGGCAGAAACCTTTCTGAAAGCTCCTACTATAACTAAATGGTTTATGTCTACATCAGTGGATGACATGGTGAAACAGGTGTCTGCTGGAAGGAAAACCTAGAGGCAACCATACAATGTGTTCACTGAATAACTCTGAACTTCTTGGGTCTGCAAGGAGCAGCTTTCTTACATATTGAAAAGGGTTTCGGAGGATTTCTGCTGAGGGTTCTTTTGGACACAGTGCTACCTAAAAGCAAATCAGATGTACTTCCATTACTACCACAAGCCACTGAAGTGAATGTTGCCTAATACATCCGTGGTCAAAAAAAGAATGAGGTCATTTGAAGGATAGTTAAAGTAAAGCTATACATTGAGGGTTCACTGAAAAGTAAAAACCCCACAACCTTCATGAATGAATGTATCTGTGAAATCCATGGCAAAAATTCTCATGACAGTTGGGGTGGCCACAGACTACAGCTGTCAGAACATCCAGAACTGTAGGGATTCCTCAAGGGATGAACAGAGTGGAGCAAAAAAAGTTTTTCTAAATAGTTAAGGAAGACGTCATCAAAGCTTCAGAGGAACATAAGAACAAAACTATAAAGGGAGGAAGGGGAAGCAACAAAGAAAATCAGAAAGCAGGTTCAAATTGCAGAAGGCAGAGATTTAAGGCACTGCAGGAAGTGGAATGATCACTCTGTGTAAATACAAAATCAACACTCACAAAACACATTTTCCAGTACAACATGGGGAATCCAAATCAGAGTTTTTACAAAATCTTTCCAGTTGTGACCAATACTGAAAGCCCCAGTTCAGCAGTTATTGTAACAGGACAGGCAAATGGATTGAGACACAAACACACCTAAGTACTCTGCTGAATGAGGGCTGGAAAAATATGAGGAAGGAACGCAAAACATGGTATTGTTCTTTCCTGTTTTGATTACAGATATGACACAATAAGACCACAAAGAAGAAAAGTAAATGCCATGAATGGACATTGTTGTCCACACACTATCCTGTCAGATTAGTGTTATTACCACACATCTTAGTTTAGGAAGAATTCAGAGAATTAATTCTGATATGCCACCGTATGTCCTGTTAATTTGAAGGTCTAGTTTTGATGCTGACAGCTGTAGGAAATACCCATGGAGACAACTAGCAGAGAGCTTGAGGGGGAAAAGGAAAGTCATCACTCAGGCACAGGCCCCATCTTAGCCTTTGATGTGTCACACTGATCTCAAGAGAATAACTGGGGGAGGCAGGGGAGTGGAGAGGATACAATGAGAAGAAAAGACAGCAGGAAAAATCTCAGGGAGATGATTCTGGAGATTCCTTGAAGCTGTCACTAGAAATATACATGAAGTAACTTAAGTTTTTTTTAGTCATTCTTAAATTGAATAGCCCATTGCTTCTCAGTAATGACTGCCCCATTTCAACTAAATAGCCTGAATTCACAGGGTAACAAACAAAAAATCCCCTATCGCTGAAATCAAATGGCCAACCTTGGTAATGATAAAGCAGTCAGGGGACTTATTTTTTTTTCTCCAAGACAATTCCTGTCTAGGTATCAGCCATTTATAAGAATTCCAGTGTGAACATGAGCACTTTGAATCTTTTGAGCCAGAAGATAGACTGAAGCTACTGAAACCTATCATTCATCCTCCTTCATATGGGAAACTGAAAATTGTTCTGCAATCTTTGACATAACCAATCAAGTTCAACATTCAAATAGGAACATTTTTAAAAATTCTTAAATTACAGGGAACTAGAAATAAAGGGTAATTTTCCATAGTGATCATTTTTTGTAAGTTCCATCTTCAAGATAAAGAAATTTCCTCCCTAGGCCAACATGCCGACTGACAACAGCATTGTTTCATTCAAACTGCTAGACTTTACAACATATAAATAAACCTTTATATCACATACCTTTACAAACCTGTATTGAAAGTACATCACTGAGGTTGTAGCCTTGAAAAGAGTTTAAAACCATCAAAATCAAAGCACTTGTGCAATCTTTCATTGGCTTCTTTGAACAGTTCACAGCATGATGAAGTATTCAAATATATCATTACACACTGTTTTTTCACAGGACATTTTCTTCATTATGAACACAGAATTGCCAGTGTTCACCAGTGAGGAGCATATTTAACACTTCTTTTTCCTTTTAGTTTCTCATATAATCTCATGGGTATTTACTAATTTAAACCCTGTTCATAGATGTTCAGTTCCTAAGAATGGCTACTGCTCCTGCTCCAGAGTGTTTCGCCTGTATCAATAAACTGATTTTCACAATTGATGGCAAGTGAGAAGACAATGCTCTTACACTGGAGAGTGGAGAATGAGAACAAGGAAATTAAGCTTAAGAGATTTTGCTAAAATGTCCCAATTGAGCTGGTTTTTTTTATAAAGGCTTACACAACTCAGAACACACTATGTTTTATAAGAGCAGCCCACATGAACTTCAGTTGAATCTGTAGGTGCTTAGCATTTCTGCCAGGCAGAATCCTGTTCTCAAGTCAGGTACCTGGAGAATAATGAATGCAATTAGTGACCATCTGCAAGAAGCAGAGTTTGCTTGAACTGAGTAGCATCATGTAAAAAAGCTCAAATATTTAATCTCAAACACATATGGTTCAGTGAATTACAGGCAAAACCAGAATTAGACCTTACAGGAAAGAAAATACTACATACTGTGTAATGTGACAGTTGTGGGTGGGGAGACAAAAATACACAATTCATGCTCCAGGTGCTCATGTGACAAACAGCCTCATTTATTATTCAGAATTCGCTTAAATCCCAATTCAAATCTCCCAGGCTATACAGCATTGGCTGAGATCTCTCTCCTTGCCCAGCTTCCTGGCCAGTAGTGTGCTTTCTTCTCAGCTTGGATGGGGCTGGCTGAGGGTCCCTTGTAACTTATCCATGGACATGTTCAGGCATGAACTAGGCTAGCTGAATTGGATTTGTGTTATGGTCAGATTCACTTTGTCCAGCCCAGGCCAGCTGTACTGTGACAATATTGTGACAATACTGGTTTTCAGTAATATTTTAACAGAAATCTTTTTGTTCCACTTTTAATGTAGATGCACCTTTCAAATAGGTTTTGCTGTAGATAAATCAAAACATGCTGTGTTTGGAAAGTACTGCTCAGGGAAAGTTTACCCGAAGCCAGAAAATGCTAAAGAGGTAAGACATTAGAATAAGAAGAAAAAATGTAAAAGGATACAAAAATAATCCCTGACCATGCTTGGTCCTATTAACCAAAATAAAAAATAAGTTACTAATAGCTACATTAAAAACCAGGCCTGTGTTCAGGCTGTTTCTAGAGTCACAGAAAAGTTACTGGACAACATTCTTCAGAAGTCTAGGACACCACCAATCTTAGCTCAGACTTGCAGCTAACTAAGGATTTGCAGCAAACAACAGCTGATTTGATTCCAGTTAGACAGGGAGAACATCCTTCTCATAGTATGAACAGTGAGACTTATGTAGATTACTTATGAGGTCATTGAGTCTCCATCATTGGAAGCTTTAGGAACTGGTTAGACAAATTTTTCCATAAGGACACCAATGTAATTAATTTTGCCTTGGAACAAAGTGGTGGATTAGGTTCTTAAAGTTCCTTCTGGTCCTAAATTCTCATAACATTACATTTACTTAGGGAGCTTGAAAGCCATAAGCATATTTAAGCTTGATATATTTATGTATTTAAGTTGATAACTTATTTAATTCTGACTTTGGTGTACAATGAGGAGGTTATATATGAACTTACTGGTTAAGACCACAGGTCCATCTAGCACAGTGCTCCATCTCCCACAGTAGCCATGGGAGTGGACACTCAGGAAAAAGCAGAACAGTGTAAGGACATACTGCCTCCCAGCCTTCAAACATCTTCAAGTTAGGTTATGTGATTTATCTAGTTAGTGGACTCTACAGCATCTCTTCCAAAGCTTTTTCCCATCTCTCCTTGCCTCTTTACAAATTCCTTGATCCAGATAGTCATTTGAGGAGTAACACCACAGGTCCACATAGGCTGTCTGAAGAACAAGTTCCTCTGGTTTGTTTTGAATTAAGATCTTACTATCTTCCAATATCCTTGATGCTTATGTTAGAAGAGGCAGGAAAACATCAATCACACTCTAGTTTTCTCCAGATCTCTCAATTCTGCAAATCCCTTCCTACATTTCCACTATGTGATGTGTTTTTTCAAATAAGATTCTTTGATATTCAATGGATGGGGTGCCTTGCATGTTGTAATGGCAATCACAGTATACCTCTGATCATTCTTGGTCATCTCTTGGAAATATCAACCTTGGAGTATCCTGTCCTAGATAAATGGACCAGAACCCTGAATTTTTAAGGTAGCATATGGACTTGAACAGACTTGGAACAAAACAAACTTTTCTGGTCTGCCCTCTATTTACTTCTTAATCATTCCTAACCTTTTTTTTTTTTTTCCTTGAATTACTACTACTCATGGAACTGTCTATCATAATGCAAAGGTCTTGCTCCTGAAGACCTTTGGGTCAGCTTAGAAATTATCTAAGATGTGAAGATAGGATTATTCTTCCCCAAATGTACCACTCCACAATTTCTATACTGAATTGCACCTTGTTTTTTCTACAGTTAATCTTTCTGCAGGCTATGCAGTCTCCCTCATTCTTACTGCCCTCAATAAGCTCCTACAGCCAGCAAAGCTTTGTCACCTTGCTGATAACCTCCCTTCTTCAGGGCATTTAAGAATATACAGACTACTATGGAATTCTGCCTGTGTTCTCCCTCCTGTGCAAGAACTGACCATTTTCTTCCATCCAATGACGGTCTATCTTACGTTCCCATCTTTTAAATCATCTTTCTTCAGCATCTTTCTTCTTATGCCAGTGACAGTTTTGTGTTGCTTGATTTCTCTAAAACACTTTAATTAAATAGTTCTGTCAGACATCTTTTAAAAATCTGAGTTGACTGTATCAACTGTACCAATATAAAAATGATCCTTATTTATATATCTCTGACTCCTTTAGAACAACTCTGAGAGCTTTATTAACTCTCACTGATAAAATAATATTTATTCAGGTATATATATATATATAATTCTCTCTCTTACAATATCTAGTTCATTCACCTGGAATAGATGTCAATTTTAAGTTGCTGGATACCCTTGAACCTTTCTTAATGATGGACATCATGTTTGCCACCTGATTTTCATGTACTGAGGAATAGTGAAAAGACATGTTACATGCTGCTTTTGTAGATATTTCAACCCTGAGTTCTCTTAGAATTCATGGTTAAATCCTTCAGATCCTGGAGATTCATCTGTATTCATCTGCCTTTTGTACCATTACCCCTTCCAGGTATTTCAGTTTCAGAGACAGTCTCTGCCAAGTTCCCTGAATACCCCAAAAGGGCTCTGGAAGGATAATTTCCCTGATTTCTTCACGCTGGGTTTGTGTGGCCAGATTTTGGTAGAAGGGGAGGGGTACAGGAGTGGCTTCTTTGACAAGCTGCCAGAAGCTTCCCCTATGTCTGATGGAGCTAATGTCAGCCAGCTCCAAGATGGTCCTACACTGGCCAAGGCTGAGCTCATCAGTGATGGTGGTAATGGCTATGGGCTCATGTATTTAAGAAGGGGAAACCACAAACCTTGCACAACTACAGCCACAGAGAGGAGTGAAAATATGTGAGAGAAACAACTCTGCAGACACCAAGGTCAGTGCATGTCGAGATGAAGAACAAGGAATGGGACCACCTTGCTTTGAAACGATTTATTACTCAAGTAGCCGGATAAGATACCAGTCTCAAGGCATGAGATTTAGAGGAGCAACAACTCAGCCATAGCTCGAGGAAGTCATGAGTTTCTTCTTTGCACAGCAATATGTAACATTTTAGCACAATAGGCAGTTGATATGAAGCTTGTTTTCACTTATTAACCCATCACCTTTACTTAATTTTGCTGCACTGCATCTGTCTTTTAGCCAATAAGCTGACAGGTCACGTACTCATACACACCTCTGTCATAGTTTCTGGATCTCTAACCTACTCTATAAGTCACACTAGTACAGCTTAAACTTCAAACTATTTTACCTAATATAATTTCTTACCTACTTAGGCATATTCTTACTTACAATTACAGGAACA
Organism: Pseudopodoces humilis; assembly: GCF_049639895.1. Taxonomy (NCBI): domain Eukaryota; kingdom Metazoa; phylum Chordata; class Aves; order Passeriformes; family Paridae; genus Pseudopodoces; species Pseudopodoces humilis. Next base: position 61,102,825 of record NC_142205.1, on the reverse strand, counting down.
TAAGTTTGTAATTTCTCTACCCAACATCTGTGTACCTTCATCACTACATCAATATAAGCCCTTTCCAAAGCTGCAGATCAAACCCTTCAGCTTCTGTAGAAGTTTCTATTTTTCGGTTTCCAACAAGTGCAGAAGGACAGGGAGGCGGTTTTGCCCATGATGGTAATGGGTGAGTGATCCCTCCCTATCCTCAACTCACTAACCTTTTGTTATATTTTCTCTCCCTGTCCAGACAAGGACAGCTGTAATAGGGCAGCCTTGGTGGGCACCTGGCATCCTGTCAGGGTCATCAAACCCATCTTCCACAGCAAACAAAGAAAATTGTTCAACTTCTCTCTAGTGACTTTGCCCTCCCTGAGAGTTCAGTTTATACTCTTGCCATTTTCACACTCACTGACAATTGTTTCCTTCCTGATGCATTGAAAAAAGAATATAGACCAATTTTTGATTCTCTGTAGTTAGGTCTCAGACTCACAATAGTTATAAAAGTATATCTGTCAGTGTTTATGATACTTTGTTTTGTTCTGTTTTGTTTTGTTTTTCATTTGCATATGTCTTTAGCTTTTGGAATAATACCTTCTTTATTTTTCTTTGCTGTTTGGCCATGACTGCTTATTTGTACTTCAGGCGTGTTCAGTAAATACTGTGCATTGGCACCCTGCTGCCTGTTGGGTGTCTTTCTGTAGTCTTCACCTTGCCTCTATGGATTTAACTGTCTTGTGTGGAATTCTTTGTCTGTTCTTGGTAAACTTTCTCATTTTCACATAGTTCCTCGTATTGAAATGAACACAACAGTAGTGGGCATTTTGACCTCTATTTTTCCCCAAAGATACAGAATTCAAGGGTGGATTATTCTTAAAGAGCAATCTTAATGTTCAGCAAGATATATATGCATGTATGCATATATATGCTTATGTATGTGTGTATGTATTCATTATACATAATTGTGCAAATTATATATATAGAACAGATGTGGCTGGTAAACAGACAAACAACTGCAAAAGAACTTCTGGTTTTCCTCGATGTAACCAGACATAACTGAGGGTTCATTTATATCTATTCCGATTCCTGAGTTTGCCTGAAATATACACTGATAATAATTAGCATTTATTATGTGGCTCACAGAGATTTCTGAGTGGCATTATTTCCCTTTGCAGAGAATTTATGAGCCCAGAACAGAGAATTGGCAAAAGACAGTATCTGCGATGCTTCATTTCACTCTGCTACCTATATTGGCATCTCCTTTATTTATTAGCATCCCAAACTTCATAAACTACTGGGGGCATTGCTTTCAAATTGCTATTATAATTATAGTTGATTTTATGTGGTAAAAATGCCCAGAAGAGGTGTTTACATCCTTATTTCCAGCTGCTCTTTCACCTGTTCATAACAACTATTTGTGTTGTGTCAATGTAACATAGAGTGATTTTCATGCAACAGATATTTCAAGGTGACTTGTTTGCTTTTTAAGCATGTTTAGTATCTGATAGCTCATCAAGGTATTCTGATTGAATAAGGTGATAGACACAACATTTACATTGTTGAGCTCCTCGATGTTCCCATGACTCATGTGGAACATGTTCTAGAGAAATCCAGCACAATCTACCAAAACCACTATAGCACTACCTTTGCAGAAGTACATAGTCATAGAAGTACATAAAACAAGAAATAAATAATAGCATTTTTAACTTTTCCAGGGTATAGCATCAATACCTATATGTGTAGATTTGTTTTTTGCTTAATGCTTTCCTGTGAGATGTAGAGTCATTCATTTTCCACTTCACCTGTGTAACTCCCATTTTTCCTATTAATCTGTGTTACTCATCCAGTTTTTTAGCAATATTTTGATACCAAGGTAAATTCTGTGTCACATATAATCTGAAGCTGGAATATTCAGCAGCTAGTCCCTTAACCCCATTTTGCCAGTTTTGTCCCAAGTGCAGCTATGCACATTTCCAGATGAGGAAAAAATAAATAAATAAATAAATAAAAGTCTTTCTTTGGTGGGGCTTCCTTGGTGTTTAATGGCATACTGTGGAGGCCGGGGAACCGGCCAGTTCAGAAATCCTGGCTCTCCCCTGGAGAGCTTCTCCCTAGGCGAGACACTTCTATGTCATGCAGAGAAAAAGTGTCACTCCCAGAGGCCCTAGAGTTGAACATGTTAATTTGTTACACCCCATTGGTTTCCCTCCCTATCAATCCACCCTGATACATGTACCCCAGTTTCCCCCGCCCCTCTCCTTCCCTATAAATACCCGGGTTTTTTTCCCCTGTTTGGGGAGCTGCTGTCACTGGCTCCCTTCACTGAGGGCCCTGCTATAATAAAGGCTATTTCTCAGTGGAATGCCATAGAGCTCTCTAGTCTCTCTCTCCGCGTCGCCTGCACGCTGCCTCTGAGCTGAGATCACTCGCTGGGCAGAGGATGTGCCTGTGCCCCTGGGCAGGCCTTTTCAGGACGGCTTCTTCAGGGTAGTCACGGCACCCCTGTCATTGACACCGCCGTGGCAAGTGGCGCCCAGCGTGGGGCATCCGAAGAGCCCCTGAAGAAGCGTCCACCTGCAGTTTTAACTGCAGAGCGTGCCGCTGTTGGAGCTGCCACCCTCCGAGGAGAACCTCTTGCGTTCTAGCAAGAAGCAATCCGAAGGTCTGCGACCGGGACCCTTGCTGACCATCTGGGGCTAAGAAGACAGAAGATAGAAGAGCCCTTGAGGACCGGCCGCCAGGTGACCACTCACCCACCAGCTTTCTGTTGGCCTCATCGGCATCAGCTGAAGAAAAGTTGTGAGTTCATACCCTTGAGGTTTTTTGGGCCTTTCTCATTTTTGTTTGCATTTTGCTGCTGGGTGGGGAGTGAGAAGGATGGGGAATCAGCTTTCCAGACCCAAGCTGACCCCTCCTGAGAGGGACTTTTATATCCAAGTTGTGGGCACCCTCAAAGCGGGAAATTTTAAGTTTTCAAAAGGGGAGTTAAAGAGATTTATTCATTGGACTTTTAAACATTTTAAAGTTGATTCTACTTCTGTTAAATCGGGAAAATTTTGGGACAATGTGGGGAGAAAGTTATATACTGTTCAGTCAGGGGGAGATTTATCAGTTGCCAAGTTTTTTCCTTTGTTTCAAACCATTATATTTTCTGTTGGGAAAGAGGGAAAAAGGGTTGATGAAGTTTCGGGCCCCCAGTTGAAATCCCCATCCCCGTTACCCTCTCCAAGTGTTCCTAAACCCTCTTCCCTACCTGAGGGACAGTTGGCGGGTAGACGTAGCCACCAAGCACAGGGTTGCTGCCGTCTCCCTGACACCCTCCCACCGCTTCTCTACCCTTACCAGGATGGCCCTGGCCATGCCACTCTGGACCTTTCCTCTACCCTCCTCCCTATGCCCACATACCTGGTTGCATCCCCCCCGGTTCTTAACGTTAGTAAAGATGGCGCTGGCAACGTGGCCAGCCCCGCCATCTTGTCTCCTTCGCACCCAGGTTTTCCTGCCTTTGCATCTCAAAATGGCCACTTTCCTGCCTCTACCCCTTCTCTTCCTGTCGCGCCCTGCTCCTCTTCCCCTCCCATCGCGTCACTGGGTGTAACTGCGTCAGGCCCCTCCCCTTCCATCGGGAAACCCTTCCCTGTCACGGACCCCAGTCACGCCCCTTCCAACCAGAGCTCTGCCCCCAGTGGCATTCCCACCACCAGTCCCCCCAGCACTGGGACCAGAAGTGGTAATGACAGCAACCGGAAGGAAGCCATCTTGGCTTCCTCAGCCACTCACAGGCGAGCCAGTAGCGGTTGCCAGAAATGGCCACACACTGTCATCAAGCGCACCCATCTCCTCCAAGAGATGAGGACAGTGAGTCCTCATATGCAGAATCTGAATATGAAGACCACTGGGCCAAGGTACAGAGGGAAGCCACGTGGGCAGGGAACTCAGCCCTGTCCAAAAAGATCTTAGCTTTCCCTGTGGTACATAAGAAGGACAGGGCAGGGGCACTCATTAATGTATGGGAGACCCTGCACTACAGAATGTTACAGGAGCTGTGCAAAGCCGCTGAAGAGCATGGCCGGGGCTCTCATTTTTTCAAACACCTACTGGAACCCACCTTCACCGCTCATGTCATGGTGCCTCATGATATTAAAAATATCATGAACTGCCTTCTCTCCCCAGCAGAATACATGCTATGGGAAAGGCAGTGGAAAAAACATCTGAAACAGTTGGCAGATACATATGCCAAAGATGCCAACAAACCAAATTTAACTCTAGAACAACTGGCAGGAGAAGGTGACTTCCAGAAACTAAGAGATCAGGCCCGAGATCTGCCCGAGGCAGCGTTACATGACATCGCTAATGCTGCCAAGACATCTCTTTTTGTCACTCCCGATGATAAAGTGCCTACGCAGAGCTTCACAAACATTAAACAAGGGGCAAGTGAATCCTTTATTAAGTTTGTGGATAAACTAAAATTGGCAATTGAAAAACAAATAGAGGGCTCCCAAGCACAAAAGGAATTACTGGCCAAAATGGCAATGGTCAATGCAAATTCAGAATGTAAGGCAGTTTTGCGAGCCCTTCCACTTGACCCCAAACCAACCATTGACCAAATGGTGGAAGCCTGCACCAAGCACTTCGCTGCCCCAACTGAACATACGGTGGCAATAGCGATAGCTAAGGGAGTGGCAGAAAGGATCTGGCGCTTACGCTGCAGACTCCAGCACAAGCCGCTGTTTTAATTGTGGCGAACCTGGACATTTTTTTAAAGACTGCCCAGAGAGACATTTTCTACAACCACCTACCCACCAACAGTTACCCAGATCAAACTGGCGTTCGGGAAACTTCAAGCAGAGCGTGGAACGGCCCCGCGCTCTGACATCAAATCAAATGCCGCTGCGCTCCTCCTGCCAAGTCCACCATCCCACCTCCACGGGAACCACAACCTCAGACCCAGCAGGTGGAGCGCTTCAGATGGGAACCCGGTGCCAATTGGTAACCAGACTCTCCTTGCAACTTAAGGGTGACTGTGTTTATAAGATCCCCACAGGGAGACGTGCACCACCAGGCAGTCCCTCCAACATTTTAATACTTGGAGATCCAATTAACTCTCCGGGACACGTCCATATAACACCTGAAGTCCAGACTTTACACCCAGGAGATGAAATTTTCATCTCTTTAACTTGCACAGGCCCTCCTTATTTTTCAAAACAGCAGACTCTAGTGGCACAAGCCTTTTTGTTACCAAATGACTGTCTGGAACAGGTTCCCCTCAATCCCACCGCCATGTGGACTCAAGTTGTGGGCTCCAACAAGCCTATCATGGAGTGCAGCCTGTTCTGTAAAGGGGAAAAGATCCATCACCCAGGAATGCTGGACACAGGAGCGGACGTTACCATCATTGCCCGTTCCGAGTGGCCAGCCAACTGAGAATTGCAGCCTGTGGCGGGGATGATTTCGGGAATTGGGGGAGTGGCGGTGTCTATGAGAAGCAGGCACAATGTAATAGTAGAAGGTCCCGAGGGAAAAATGGCGACCATCTGGCCATTTGTTGTGAGGGCACCAATCACCCTCTGGGGGAGGGATCTCCTATCCCAATGGGGGGTTTCTTTGTGTATTCCCAGTAGGGATTTTTAGTGGGGGTCACTGAAGAGCACGCTAAGCCCACCATCCCCCAACTCACCTGGAAACAACACCATCCAGTGTGGGTTGATCAGTGGCCCCTTTCCGAAACCAAACTGATCGCACTAGAAGCCATCGTGGAGGAGCAGCTTGTCAAGGGCCACATTACAGAGACCAACAGCCCTTGGAACTCCCCTGTCTTTGTTTTACGCAAACCAGGCAAAGACAGGTGGAGACTCCTCCATGACCTCTGAAAAATCAATGAGGTCATTGAGGATATGGGCCCCCTCCAGCCTGGTATGCCTTCACCTTCCATGCTTCCTCGGGACTGGAAGCTTGCAATCATAGACAGCAAAGATTGCTTTTTTTAACACCCCTCTCCATCCTCAAGATGCCCCCAGGTTTGCATTTTCAGTTCCCTCCCCAAACAGACAGGCACCTCTAAAAAGGTACCATTGGCTTGTTCTCCCGCAAGGGATGAAAAATTCTCCCACCATCTGCCAATGGTACGTAGCCCACATCCTGTCCCCGGTGAGGGTCCTGTTCCCGGGCGCAGTTATATTACATTACATGGACGACATCTTGGTTTGTGCCGCTGATGATGACTACCTCCACCGGACTTTGCAAAAGACTACAAAGACAATTGAGGATGCTGGGTTTGAGATCCGCTAAGACAAGATCCAGCACACCTGCCCTTGGACCTACCTTGGACTCCAGATTCGTAAGCGGACCGTCATGCCCCAGCAGCTGACCATCAGAGACAACCCCAAGACCTGTGGGACCTACATCAGCTCTGCAGGTCCACCAACTGGGTACGTCCTCTGCTTGGGATAACGACAGAAGTCCTCGCACCCCTCTTCAATCTGCTCCGCGGCAGCGAGAACCTCAACTCACCGTGCACCCTCACGCTGGAGGCCCGGGAATCCATCACCAAGGTCCAAGAGGCCCTGTCTTCGCGGCAAGCCCACCAGTATGAACCCAGCCTGCCCTTCCAGCTGGTTGTCCTGGGTAAGGCCCCGCGCTTACATGCGCTCATTTTTCAATGGGACACTGCATTGAGTGGATCTTCACACACAACCAGCCCACCAAAACTGTCACGACTCCACAGGAAATCATGGCTGAACTCATTAAAAAAGCAAGAGTTCGTCTCCGCACTCTTGTGGGGTGTGAGTTCACATGCATTTTCCTTCCATTGACAGCTGGGGATTTGGAGCCTTTACTCCAAACCAACGAGAGCCTTCAGTTCGCTCTTGATAGCTATTCAGGCCAAATTTCTATACACCCACCTGGCCACAAATTATTTAAAACCACGTTTAATTTGGTCCCCAAATTTTTACTTAGCAAAACACCACTCAAGGCTCTGACAGTTTTTACTGACGGCTCGGGGAAATCTCACAAGTCAGTAATGACTTAGAAAGACCCCAGGACACAGAAGTGGGAGTCTGATGTCCAAGTGGTTGAGGGATCACCACAGATTGCTGAATTAGCAGCCATCGTCAGAGCTTTTGAGAAATTCCAAGAACCTTTCAATCTGGTGACCGATTCGGCTTACATGGCTGGAATAGGTATGAGAGCAGAACATGCATTTTTGAAAGAAGTCTCTAACCCAAATTTATACAAATTGTTTTCTGAATTAATATATCTCATCTCCCACAGAAAGCAACCATACTATATCATGCATGTGAGGTCACACACTGACCTCCCAGGTGCCATCACGGAGGGTAACAAGAGAGCGGACACCTTAGCCATGTCTGCTGGAGCTGCCATAGTCCCGAACATTTTTGTGCAAGCAAAATTGTCCCACCAATTTTACCATCAGAACATCCCCGCCCTGATGAGGATGTTCAAGTTACCCAGGGATCAGACCAGGGCAATAGTTGCCACCTGTCCCAATTGTCAATCTTTTCAAGTTCCAGTGATGAATTCTGGGGTCAACCCCCAAGGACTCAACAGCTGCCAAATTTGGCAGACTGATGTTACCCACGTCCCATCCTTCAGGAGAGTTAAATATGTTCACATTTCGGTGGACTCTTTTTCTGGTGCAGTGTTTGCCTCAGCCCATGCAGGAGAAAATGCCAAACACACCATCCGACATTTTCTCCTTGCGTTTGCTACCCTGGGAGTCCCCCAACAAATAAAAACAGATAATGGACCCACTTACACCTCTCACAAGTTGAGAGATTTCTTCAGCCAGTGGGGGGCGAGGCACACCACAGGCATACCTCACTCTCCCACAGGGCAATCAATTGTGGAAAGGACACACCAGAACCTTAAGAGAGTCCTTGATCGGCAGCAGGGAGGGACAGAGATCATTCTTCCCATTGAGAGGCTCTGTAAGGCTCTGTATGTTATGAATTTTCTGAATTGTTCACCTACAGAGCCTGATCCCCCTGTGATACGGCACTTCTCCAATTCAACCCATGCCAAACTCAAGGAGAAGCCACCAGTGCTGATCAAAGACCCTGAATCACAGCAAACACTGGGACCTTTCCCATTGATTACCTGGGGGAGAGGGTATGCTTTTGTGTCGACACCATCTGGTCCTAAGTGGCTCCCAGGGAAAAATATAAAACCATACTTAGGCTCTGCAAACCCTGCACCAGAACCAGATCAATCAAAACCTCCTGAGACCCACACAGGTTCTCAAAAACAACAAGCCACCGCAGTCTGGAGACAGAGATGTCGCCGGAACCCACCGAGCCGGCCCACCACCAGACCATTGATCAGACAGTGACCGACACAGCTTACTGCCAGACCACACGCTTCATATAAGCCAAATTGTCATGCCACCAGGACTGCAAAAAGACAAGAGACAACGTACAGCTCGACACTGTGAAACGCACAAGTTCCTCTAACTCGTTTCCCTTCCCTTTTCCCTCCCCCTCTTCCCTTTCTTACCTTAAATACCTACCCTTAAACTACCCACTTGTTAATTTGCACCAGACACACCTTAATGCTGCTGCCGCTGGTGTCTGGTCATGTGTCCCCTATGCACAAAATGACCTCACCAGCAAACCACTACCTCATCCCCTATACCCACTCCTTTCTTAATTTTTAAACAAAACAAAACAAAACAAAACAAAACAAAACAAAAAAAGGGGGGGGGGGGGGAGCCCCCCCTCCAAAAACAGAAGTTAACCTTTTTATGTTCCATTATAGACCATGAGAAGCAGAACCATCCTTAAGTTCCTGCCCTCTGGATGCTCCTGAGAACATCTGTCGTGGATGCCTGACTGGTAGCACAGCCCCAGGAGAACGTGTAGATCACCCTCGCAAAGACTCTCAAGCAAGACCACATGTGCTTGTCCATGGGCAGCACCACCACTCCTTGCCCATGGACAGAGCTGCGAGGGATTTGATGGGCTGTGCTGCTTCAGCTTCTCCAATCACGGCGAAAGCATCCACGCACGCATCCAGAAAATTAACAACCTGGCCCGGGAACTCAAAAGGAAAAGGAGGCCCAATGGTTTGAGGACCTTTTGGGCAGTTGGAGACTCAAGCAATGAGTTGCCTCCATCGTAAAAAAACATTTTTTTTAATTCTCGTAATTACGAGTAGTAGTTGTTTTTTATGTATGTTCTGTTTTAAAAGTTGATAACTAGGTCTCTGGGAGACGCCTTTTTATTAAGTAAAGAAGGGGGAGTTGTGGAGGCCGGGGAACCGGCCAGTTCAGAAATCCTGGCTCTCCCCTGGAGAGCTTCTCCCTAGGCGAGACACTTTTATGTCATGCAGAGAAAAAGTGTCACTCCCAGAGGCCCTAGAGTTGAACATGTTAATTTGTTACACCCCATTGGTTTCCCTCCCTATCAATCCACCCTGATACATGTACCCCAGTTTCCCCCGCCCCTCTCCTTCCCTATAAATACCCCGGTTTTTCCCCAGCTGGGGGAGCTGCTGTCACTTGCTCCCTTCTCTGAGGGCCCTGCTATAATAAAGGCTATTTCTCAGTGGAATGCCATAGAGCTCTCTAGTCTCTCTCTCCGCGTCGCCTGCACACTGCCTCTGAGCTGAGATCACTAGCTGGGCAGAGGACGTGCCTGTGCCCCTGGGCAGTCCTTTTCAGGACGGCTTCTTCAGGGTAGTCACGGCAGCCCTGTCATTGACACCGCCGCGGCAGCATACTACTTCAATGTTTATCTCAGTGTCACACCACTGGTTGGATGTACAGATTAGGGAGCTTTATGTGCATAAGGGCATCTAATGATCCACAAAAACTAACCAAGCTGCATACTGTATTTATGAAAGCATCTACCTTTGTGCAGATAGGAAAAAAAAAAACAAGAGACCTCAAGATTATAGAGTACTTTTCCATAAAGTGCAAAGAGACTGAATTGGCAGAGTTAACTATTACTCAGCTGTCCATGTAATTTTGTTAATAAATGAAGAGTCCAGCAGAGTGCATACTAGCTCTATAGGCCTATACACACTGTAATTTTATAGCAGTGACACTAACAAGCCAAAACCTGGATACAAGGTTTCTCCATTTTTTTCTCATATGACTCAGAGAGATGTCACCTCTCTCACATTGCCTGGTACAGTAATTACACTGGAATTTCACCTCCAAGACATAGTAACAGTAGAAATTTTGTACTCTACCAATATTTAAAATTCCCTCAAAGTCCTTGCTAATGTATTGATTCTTTGCTGTGCTGAATCAGCACAGCACTGAAAACCAATCTCTGCTCTTAATCACTGGCAGAAAGCAGTGCCTTTGCAAGGGCAGAGTCAACAAAAAACAGGATTAGAGTAGATTGACAGTAGCTGTATCAACTCTTATAGCATCATTTTAAAATTATCTAAAATCAATAACCTTTCACTTTTGGAGCATGAGGTTCAATTCTGCATTTAGCCATGCATGAAAATGAGTTCAACAATTTTGGGTTAGCCTCCACAGAATCATTCATGTAATTTCCCATGACTGGCAGATTTTACTGTAGAGAAAGTATGAAAATAAATTTGAAAATAAAAGTGAGATTTTGGCAGGTTGAAAAATCAAGCATCAATAAATCTGAATGTCAGAATCACAAAACAGCAAATTCAGATCTGAAGGCTTGGACCTTCATGCAACCCTTGAATGGAGTGAATAAACAGTGGAATAGAAGGCAGGATCTGTAAGCACAATGTAGCAGTCACCACAGCATCAATGGAGCAGTCATGGAAATGGCTGTGAGTGGGAGTTTGCACACACATGGACTGCTGCTGAACTCTACTTCTTCCACACCAGAAGAGCTCTCAGGACTACCCACAGAGGCAGGCAGTTCTTGATCTTAAATATGCCCTGCAGTTTGCCAAGGCCAGCAGCCCTGTCCCAACTGTTGCCATGAATTCCAGGGTGCTGCTTGGAATCAAAAAGTTATCAGTCTGTACCCATGACAGTGAGGAAGACTGGAGAAAGAGAAAGAGAAAGAGAAAGAGAAAGAGAAAGAGAAAGAGAAAGAGAAAGAGAAAGAGAAAGAGAAAGAGAAAGAGAAAGAGAAAGAGAAAGAGAAAGAGAAAGAAAGAGAAAGAGAAAGAGAAAGAGAAAGAAAGAGAAAGAGAGAGAAAGAGAAAGAGAAAGAGAAAGAGAAAGAGAAAGAGAAAGAGAAAGAGAAAGAGAAAGAGAAAGAGAAAGAGAAAGAGAAAGAGAAAGAGAAAGAGAAAGAGAAAGAGAAAGAGAAAGAGAAAGAGAAAGAGAAAGAGAAAGAGAAAGAGAAAGAGAAAGACTCCTTCTCTTTCATGAGGGAGCTCAACCTGAACAATAAAAAATACAAGTGAAAACCTAAAAATACACATGAAAGAGAAAAAAAAATTAGAAAAGGATAAAAATAAGAGTGAAAAATGGGAAAATCATGTGTCATAATCCTGTTCTCAGTTGCTTTGGGTGACTATTTCATGTGGGAACCTCCCACATTGACAGACATTGACAGACTTTTGACTCTTTACGTACAAATTCTTTGTGATTAGCTTTTCTCCTTATGTATAATTCTTCTTTTCTTCGATAAATACTATAGCTATACTTTACTATACTATACTTGTATAGCTAGAATTCTTTGAAAGTAACCACACAATGATGCACTGTCATTTCAAGGCTTAAATGGGACTAACAAAAGGTGGTATCTTTCATCTGATGACACAAATCAAGACACATGCCTGATGCAGATGGTTCTCATACATATTTTCAAGAAGGAACTGCATCCTTACATTTGTTTAAACAACATATGCCTTAAAGGATATGGATTCTAACTTGGAGCCCTGTGCATTACCGTGGTGTAAATACTGTAAAACTCACCTATACTTTTCAGTCACTGCTTTCTCTAAAAATTAAGAGCCAAAATGAAAAAAATAAAAACACAAGAGATTGACTGGATTAACGTAAGTATAAGATGAAGCTATTTCTGTATGATTTAACTGGTTTACTTTAATAAAAAGAGCAAAAGACACTCAGAAAGGGATGTCCAAAGTACCCATCACCTCTGCAGCTCTTCAGACTGTATTTAACACTCCTCAGTCATCTTGTTATGTGGGGAATCCTCCAAATAAAACTCTAGAAAATCTAGAGGTAGGAATCTGCTGCTGTTTTCATCCAAATATTTGGACAGAGCTGAAAAAAATCCAAATGTGAAAACCTGTCAGTTTCACAGCATAATTCTACCTGTTGTTTACCAACTTTACAGTACAACAACCTTCCTCTTTGCACAATCTCTAATGATTTTTCAGTTGTTGAGAACTTTTACTTATTGTTTTCCTTCTTCTTGGGTGTGTCCAAGACATTAGATTCAGGCTGGTGTTAGTGTATTTTTTCCCCTCTGAATTCTCAGATAATGTGGTCTTCTCTTGGGAAGAGAGTGTCACTACCACAAGGAAGGAAATGCCCTGCCCCACTCCTATGTTGTATAATAAAGGCAGTCTTTCAGTTCACCTCTCATTTTCTCAATACCACTTCAGGAAATATAATATTACAAAAAAAGAAACAAAGAAGAATGGCAGCAAACTTAATTTAACGATCCTTTGACTAAATATACAAGGCACATTAGAACCTGACCCACCATAGCCTTATTTAAAAATGGGTGGCTGAAAGATGCTGTAGGATTTATAAAAAGAAAACAGATTGTCTTTGAGGCTGATGCCAAATTAACTCATTGCCTGAGTTAGCACTCTTCAGTCAAAAAGTAAACAAAGAAACTACGTAAGTCATTTAGACAGCAATCACAATGGAGTTAGACCAGCCTCTCATGTCAGTGATGAAACAGTCAAATTCTCTGTCAGTGGTGAGATATTCCTTTTATCACTGGCAGAACTACCTAAAGAAACATCAAGGCTACAGGTGTGGAAAACATGAGGCCTCTCCAAACTTAAGTGATAAAAATACAAAGTGTTTTATTACTTTACTTTAATCTTTATCATTTATGTTTGGAAAAAAAAGAACAACCCCACAATATCACCAATAGTTAGAAAACAATGGGATTAATTTCAGTATTTAATTCCTGTAAGGAAGCTTTCTTCCAGACCATGATCTTTGTGATTCCATTCCCACTTAACTCAAGCTTAGCTCTACTTTCCCAGAAATATGTAGGATCCACATTCAGTACAGACATTGCTTGAAAGAACTGCTGATGTGATTAGGCAATCCGTAATTAATCAACACTTTGTGGTGTATTATAACTCACCTGGATGGCCTCAAGAAGTTTTCCACATCTGAGAAACAGAGTAAAAGAAAAAATCCCAAACATAGGCAAGTCACAGTTCTGCTGTACCCTAAATATAATCTTGCACAGTAGGTAGCCTTGCCTACCTTTTCTCTATGCACTTTGGCTGCTTCATTTGTTAAAAACATAAATCATAATTGCCTGGAAGGGCCAAAATTTAGAAGGATGCCACCACAGACCAAGGAGTTGATGACTGACTAACATCTGAGAACAGTTTCAAGTAAGCTGCTGCATTTCTATCATGAGAGAGATCTTTTCCCTCCTAGGTACACACATTTCATAGCAATATATTCTGTTGCTATTTAGGATTCACTGGTCATTTCCATTACAAACGTTCTTTTCCTGACTCTTATAAACAGAGCTTTTGCTACAATGTCCACTGTCAGACAAAATTGGCCTCATTCTGGGTTTCATTGCAAAACCAGCATTATGAGACACCATCACTGAAATTTTTGCAATTCTTTTGGCCATCTTGAGGTGATGTAAGAACAATAGATAGCTTAATGTCAAGTGTCAGCAAAAAAAAATCTCAAATACAAATTGATTTGTCTGTTTAAAAATCAAAAAATGAGGAATCTGTATTCAAAGAAGAATCAGCATTCAGTGGAGGGTTGAATCCAATGATAGAAAGCAAAGTAAATGTTTGTGTGAACCCCAGTAAAAACTAAAATAGCAGCATTTTGCTTTGCTCTATTTACAACTCTATAATTTTAAATGGTAAGACTAAAAATAGTCATTGCACTATAATTTTTCTTTCCAAAAGAGATAAATTAACCTGATTTTTTTGGTAGAGAGTAGTCAAATAAACAACAAATATTTTTCCAGATAGTTTTTGAGGGGTTTTTCTGTTTCTGAAGTTTTAATCCTTTGTGGCAAGAGGTCGTGGCATCTAAATATGGTCGGACTTCATTTAGGATCTTCATCTATCAAGGGACTTTCAGAAATATGTAATGATTTAACAAGGCAGCTAGTTTAAGTGGGGGATAATTAGGCTTTCACCCTCCCCTTCACTCTGTGCCAACGTTTTTTACTCTCTCCATCTCCATTGTACCCTTAAAAGCAGTGGATCTGCAGCCAAGAATTGCGCACTACCCACAGCCAGCTTCCTCTGAAGCTGCAGTGTGCAATTACAACCAGCTGCTAAGGGCTGCTGAGAGCAGGGCAAGCAGCACCTCCCTGCTCAGAACTAAGCCCAGGTTTTGGGAGATCCCAGGTTTTAGAAGCCTCCCGGATTTGGGAACCCACAGGCTTTGTTACATGGACACCCACAGGGAGGTTCCCACACTATGGTGGTAGAAGTTAAGCGAGAGTAACATTCCAACTTAGCTTTCAGAGATACTAAAAGGATTGGGTATTTCAGCCTCCCTCCCCCTTTTCTCCTTCCCCTAAATCCACCTGTTTAAAGGGAAGAAAGCCTTCTTCCTTAGATCCGGCTGCTGCTCGGAGCAACCCACTCCTGTGTTGTTCCCTCCCTGGCTGACAGCCAGCACTGCACACCCCATAGCACTGTGCCAGGGAGCTGTGCACGCCGAAGGGTCAGAAACCAGAGATTAAGGCCCTTTTTGAATGGTATGTGCTGGCTCCTGTGAACTTCACTGGGACTGCAGGATTTTTATTTTCTAAAAAGCAAAAGCCTAGCTGCCAGTCATCAAAGTTAATGATAAAACTAAATGATGTTCTGGTGTCCTCAGGCATGTGAGACTCAGGGACAAAAGGAAAGTGGTGAAATAGCAGGGAAGGCTGTATAGGCACAGATACACACCTGGACTGGCTACTTATTTGTTCTGCCTTTTCAATTCAATTTCTGATAATCTCTGAAACTTAATTCTTTATTAGTATTCCTGAAGATGAATGAGATTTCAATTTGTCCACCTTCAAGGATGGACCTTAAAATTCTAATCTTGACCTGTGGTAGGGAGCAAGCTCATCTGACTTCTGCATTTTAAGCAATTTGTGATTCCCAGTGACTTAGCAATAGGATTTGCCAAAGGAAATTTCTTAGGCTTCTAACTATGAACAGATCTAACAGATGAACAAAAATGCTTAGGGTCTCATACACCTCATGATGTTAGTAACATACTAACAATAGATTGTGCGAACTCAGAGGATGCTGTCATGTAATTACCACTGCTAGTACCAGGTATGTCCTTTTCCAACGGAATCACAGAATAGTTGAGGTTAGGAGATACTTCTAGAGGTTGTCTGCTCCAAGTCTCTTGCTCCAAGCCACCAGCTCAGAGGTATGCTGAGTTTCAATTATCAACAAGGATGGCGACTCCACAACCTTTCTGGGCAACCTGTGCCACTGTTTGGTAATTAGAGACAATCTCTTATTTCTATTTGTACATATTTGAGAAATAATAACCAGAATGATGGCATTATTACAATTTTCCTTCAGGAAAAAATCTGCAATTTCAGGCATGTTTTCCATTAAAAAGTCACTCTTATAAAAGTTACCCTCAAGGAAATGAACCTAAGGTAGAAGTGCAATAAATAGTGCAAAAATCCTTATTAGCCTACAGACCAAAGTAGAAGTGGTGTAAGACTATAAAGACACAGACTAGTCATGGATAGCTGTTCTGATTAAAGGACAAAACATTAGGAAAGAACAAATGTTGATGTATTTTATATATTAGTAAAGGCCTGTCTGCACAAACCAGCCTTTGAAATAAGTCATGATATTAAGGGCTAAAATCCTTGAAACTTGCCTGCAGAAGAGAGAGTAAAGCAAAACAATATTCTTGTGTACAAGGATAAGAATGTAAACCTGTGTGTGTTAGCCAATAGTAGCTTGCTCTGTCCGCAGACCCTGTAGAACCCTATAAAAGGTGTGCTAAAGATAGAAATAAAGTGTTCACATTTACTTCTGTGAAGGCTGGTGAATAAGCTGGCGGTCTCTCAATATTTGGCGCTCCGAACGGGACACCTTGTGGGCAGGGGGGCTTCAGTGGATCCACGCACGGTGGGACAGAGCCTTGGACCGAGGTTGGTGGAGCGGATCTGAGAGCAGATAGATGCTGCCTTGGATCGGTACCAGATAGGCGATAGCCTGAGCGCGGTGAGACGCAGAGCGGTAGGACGTGGAAATTCAGGCTGCTGGGGGGGACCGAGAGGCGAGGGTGTAGTAGAAGGGTCGCAACCTTTCCTCTTGCGGTTTGCCGCTAGCATGGATGTAGAATTTGCGGCGGCAGATAAACTGCTTCTTAGCATCCTCGTTAAACGAGGCGAAGCAGCCCGGGAAAAGGACCTGGATATGCTCATTATATGGGCTAATTGTCATGGGCATTTGCAGTGCTCACACTGCTTTTTGCGGTGCAAGAACAGACTGATATATCGGCTCTGATATGGGAAACGGCAATCACGGAAAAGAGCAAGGACACTGTGTCTCTCAGTCGAACTTGGCAGATGGTAATTAATACCTTAAAAAACAGAAAAGCGAGATATGCTGAGGCTGTGAGCCCCATAATTCTACCTGTGTCACAGTGGCAGATGCCTTTACCTCCCACTGCTGGGCGAGCACTTACTCCTTTCTATGCTGCCCATGGAGAGAGGGAGGGAGAGTCAAAGAGAAGAAAATAATGAGAAAAAAAGTTCCACAGCAAATGCTGAAACAACGAACAGAATCTGTTCAGTTATGGCAGGATGTGATACATCCAGAAATATTTGCTTCATTTTTGGAGTCACTTTTAGCATTACAATCTTATTTAAGTTCCATCTTTACCACCCTGGAAGAAAAGAAGCCAAATTTAGATTGGTTTCCACCCGAACCAGGGGGACATGGGGGAGCACTGAGGTGGGCGCAGAGAACAAAGGCACCCCGGGGGTAGAAGCAGCGCAAGAAAAGTTCCAAGGCCACGCTGATAAGCTGCAATGATCGCTGCTGTTAGCATCTGGCTGTGAAAGACTTTTCGTGTAACATTGTCTGCTTCTGTAAAAATCGTGCCCTTTTTTCCTCTATCTGCGAACAGCGAGAGAGAAATTGAGAGAAAAAACTGCATTTGTTAAAGTTAACTTTGTGAAGTTTTTTTTTTCTTTCTTTCCGTTTTTCCTCTCTGCGAGAGTATGTAGAGAATGTGAAGAAAGATAAGAGCACAGCTGCAGCAGCAGCAGGGCAGGCAGTCAACCACCCCCCTCCCTCGCTAAGAAACAGCACCGGGATAATATCCAGTTTGTTAAAAAGTCATGATTTATTGGGTTTTCAAAATGTTTTTATATACCATTGTAGAGTTAATTTTGTGTTTTAAGTAATTATGAGTTTATGCAATTGCAGTTTTTAGAGTTTTACTGGAGAAATTATTGTGGTTCCTTGAAAGTTAAAAAAAAAAAAAAAAAAAAAGAGAGAAAGTGTTTAACAGAAGTTGCCTTGCAATAATTGGTTTTAGAACTTAAGGTTAAAACATGGTGTGATTTACAGCTTCTAGGAAAACCTTCCAATTAATGTTATCTACAGAAGAGATTTGTGGTTTAAAAAATAATTAGTTAAGAGAACTTTACTGTACAAGACAAAGTTAAGTTAAAGTATATATTATCCATTTTCTTGTTTTTTCCACAATTTTAATAAGGTAATTTTAATGTGAGTTCTTTTGTTATATAAAACACATATAACTGCATATATACCAATTTGGATTTTGGATTTTATTTTAAAAATTTGACTTGATGCTTCTGAAAAGTGCTACAAAAGCTGGATGGCAACTCGCCAAATCCTGTGTTATTGTGGTTTTTCTCTAGAAAAATTGCACTTTAAAATCCTAACCAACTTAAGCATATACTAGGTAAATTCCTGTTATGAATGAGTATTTTTAGTAACATTTGCAGTTATTGTGGGTTATTCTCAAAGCTAGATGACATAGAATTGTGATGTATTTGTTACATTTTTATAATTTTTATAGTGAATCCATGTTATTGTTATATTGTGTTTAAAAGGTATATATCAAACTTTTAGTTGCTTTTTTGTAGTAACAGAATAAGATTAAGTTATGTTTTTATTTAATATAGATTAAGTGCTAATAGAATTAAGGATAGTCAAGTTTTATAATGTTTAGACTTGAAAGTTTTTAAGTTAAGTTTTCTAACTTAGATATTCTTTTAAGGTTAAGTTTGTTATTTCCTTTTGTCATAAATCATTATTGTTAGGTTTAAATATTGTTTAATTTAAATTGTTTTATGTTTTATTGGAGACACTTGTTTAAATTGCAAAGTATAGTTATTTTCCTAGAGAAATGAAGACAGCTACAACTGAAACAGCTGTGATAGAACACTGATGAAACCTGCTTGTGGATAGAAGTGAATGCAGTCTGTGACACCCGTGACTTCATTGGGAGTTCTATTGAGTTGTTGCAATCTCTGCAGTTTTGTTTGTTATAGCTTTCTTATTTTTCAGTGTTTCCAGAATTTTAAGAAGATGTATCATTGTTGAAGATCAGCTGCCATAGGAGAGGCTTCAGATTAAACCAACTGCTGCATGGTTTAATTGGTCTGGTACCTAAGGCTTCTGTTCCTTTGATTTGTACAAATGCATTTTAACAGTTTGCTGTGCTGTAAGCATCTCATAGCTGCTACTATTGAGAACCTTGTTCTAGAAATACGTTAAGAGGCATCTTTCCAGTTTAAAGCCAGGCCCTGGCCAAGCCTTGACTTTACCTGGACAGAATGTTTGTCAACAGATCCAGATGTTTTCTGTACCAAAAGAGTATTTGAGTCACTTTTTGACTCAGCAATTTGGCCCTATTGATATGACAGCTGGATCAATTTTGAAGTGGGCTTGGAGAATCATTTCTGGAGGTGATTATCCAATCCTTCACGGATTTTTTTGCTTCTGTTTGTTTGCTAACTATGGGATGCTAGTGCAGTGTTTTAGTAATTAATAGTAGTTTTATATTACATGTCTTATTAATAATGTTTATGATTTAATTGATTTTTAACTGGTATAAGTTCTTATTAATTGTGTATATGGTTTTGTGTTGATGTTGATGTTTATAACAGAAGTACATCTCATTTTATTTTTTTTTAAGAAAACAGGGGAAATGGATGCCCTAAAAGCATTTGATTAGTGTAATTCATTAACTTCAAGTAGAGAAGTGTCTGTGTTTTGTTGGCAGGTTCAAAAAGTCACCTGTCCATCTGACCAGACTGTGTGCCTCTGAACACACAAGATCCGGTGAACAAAGAAGTCATCACACAGCCTTAGAACTCTAGACATGGATCAAAAGTGGACCTGTCAGGACACAGTTGTGTCTGAACACTATACAGACAGTTGCCAACAGAAATTTTATGTTAATATTATGATGTTGTGTCTCCACCAATTTTTCAGGTTTTGTTTTAAGATTTAGAAGGATCTGAAGAACAACTTGAACATCAAAGCCCTCAGTCACCGATCAGCTGCCAGCTGACATCATGGGAGCAGTGAACGTTCCAGGACTGAATCGTGTTAGAGAAATTCTGTAGAAGATCTAAGAAGTGTAGAGACTCCATTTAACTGTATATAAAGCAAATTGTAGTTGTGTGTTTACCCTTTCAGCAAATTGCTTTCACACTTAGACTACATATATACCAGAGCACGTGTGTTAAAGGTAGTTAGATAATAGTTTAAGATAAAGAGTTTAGCCTGTGTAGTAATTGTTACATTAGTATAAAGTATAAGTATTCCCCCTTCAAGAGGTAGTGTAAGCATCTTTGAAAGTTCATTTAACGATTAAAGTTTTAGCTGTGAGTTTGCAAATATGGTGTCATTTACATGGTAAAATGCTTATGGTAATTGTGTTGTGTATAGTTGTGACCAACTGTCTGCTAACTAACATCCAAAAGTGGCAGAACATATGGGTCACTCTGGCACATTGAACTGGCCAAAGGTCAATATGTTTGAGCCCAGCCACCCCTGGAGATCCTTTCGCACCTGTCTCGTAGGAGTCCCTGAATGGGATCCTCCAGCATTTAAAAGTTTAATTAGTAACAAGACTCGACTGAATCGATTGGCAATGTTGCAAGAGTGCAGTCGCACTGTTGGCTTCACATTAAGACAACTTGAAGCCTGTTGGCAAGCAAAAATTACCAAAGTTCTCAATGTTACAACCCTCAGAAGAATTAGATTTGTTAAATTCCACCAATACGTCAGGTGGATGGATAATGTTTGAACCCCCGACAAAAAGTCATTCTAACAAAGTAATGTAGCACTGAGCTGCAGTCAACCCTATAGCTGATCTCGTTACTACCATTGAAAGTAAAGCCTTTATTCACGGTGCAATCTCACAGGACAATTACCAAAGCAATTACCTAATTCCATATTCCTAATCTGTGGAGATAGAGCATGGAATTAGATTCCTGCTAATCTTGAAATAAGTCATGATATTAAGGGCTAAAATCCTTGAAACTTGCCTGCAGAAGAGAGAGTAAAGCAAAATAATATTCTTGTGTACAAGGATAAGAATGTAAACCTGTGTGTGTTAGCCAATAGTAGCTTGCTCTGTCTGCAGACCCTGTAGAGCCGTATAAAAGGTGTGCTAAAGATAGAAATAAACGGTGTTCACGTTTACTTCTGTGAAGGCTGGTGAATAAGCTGGGGGTCTCTCAATAAACAAACATGTTAGAGATGTCAGTACTAAAGAGTGATTGGAATTACTTAGAATGCTTCAAGGTAATAAATCTTCAGCAAATGGAATGTACTCAAGAAAGGAGAAATTTAGGTCGAATAGATTCTTAATGGTAAAGTACAGACAATTGTGAAGTATTTGCCTGAAGGAAGAGGCATGTCATATCCCTGAAGAAATTTAAAACTACACTGGAAAAAGCACTGAAGTATTTGGTACACACCAGGAAGGAGAAATGCTAGATGATATAACTGGGCTTTTCCATCTCTTTTTTTCTATGATTCAGTGTTAATTCCACTGTTCAGTTTCTGTTACAAATACAAAAATCCAACATGAACTGTAAGCACCTCCTATTAAAAGCAAATGTTATAGAAGAACTTAGCCCTTCACCCCAGCACAGAACGCAAGTGTTCTTCACTTAATTCAAAACAGATCCCATGTTTTAACTTACTTTTATTTGAATAATGCCTATATTATGATGAAAACATTAAAACTGTGAACACTCATTGGGTTTCACTAACATCACTAACATCAGGCTTCAGATGTGTTCAACCTGGGTACTCACATTGAAACTTCCAAATTTTTAATGGAAATTATACAGATACTGTTTAATTGAGGTGGATTCTGTAGGTAGTTATAATGTTGCTCAGCACGAGGAAGAGGGGTAGATCTGAGATTCTGTGAATTTTCAAAGGCAGGCTTGCACCTTTCTTACTTTCTGCCTTTTCTTTTTTTTTTTTTTTTAGCTGTTGCTGGAGGAATAAAGGAAAAAAATAAAGTAGTGTATTTTACATAGAGTCCTCTAAAAATCTTACTCTTTTCACTTAAAATAACTACTATGTGGTCTTGATCTCAGGTTTGGAAAGAGATGCAGCTATCTGCATTCCAAAATCCACAAAGGCCCACAAAGGCCCATGCTGTTCTTGGAAAGCCCTTGTTCTATCCCAGCTGATCACCGGTGATTAGCAAGGATTGGGCCAGCAGTCCTGCTAAACTTCATGGAACAGATGAATTATATCCACGATATTAAAAGCAAGTAAGCATTGTAGGACTGGATGACAAAAAATATGCACAGAGTGCCTTGGCACTACCATTTCAGTTTGTATGAGGAGTGTGCTTTTGAAGAAATTTGTCCTGATACGTTCATGTTAGCTGGTTCAATCCATGGAGCACTTTGAAGCTGGATTAATTTCAAATGAAGCTAAACTGGAAGATTATTGGACATTCAGTCCACTGCTCCAGACCAGAGCTAGCACAAAGGGAAACTTCCTGAAAAGCACATAGCATGGTCATCTAGTACCAGCAAGATTCACTGTACAGATCCACTCCCACTGCACCCATTACTGCCTAACACAGATACAGCCCTACTGCCTCTGACAGCCCTCTTCCCAAAACTGGTGGTCTGACTAACAAGACTGTTAAGAAGTTAATGGAGAGCCTGAAGCAACACTATGGACATTACAAGTCTGGCTCATCAGTGACTCCTTATTTCTGATCTCCTTCCTCAATCTAGCCTTTTTGATTATTTGAGCACTTGCACTAAGTGAAGTGTAAATCCCGCGGGACGGGTGTGCCCCCCGCACACCATTCAAAGTACGGAGCAGGAGCACCGAGGCTGCACTCTGCGATTACCAGCAGGCCCTTTCCAGACCTGCTCCCGCTCCACCGCGGCACCATCACTTGCTCCGCTCGGCGCTGCCGCTGCAAAGGTGCTGGCGGCGCCCGGAGGGAGCGCACGGCGGGCCGGGACGAGCCCCGCGGTTGGAATTGCGCTCGCCCTGGAAAAGCTCCCGCTGGAAAGGCTGTCCCTGGCCGGCCAAGCACCGCTCCCGCCGTGTGCCGGCAGCGGGCACGGCCGTCCAGCGCCCGGCGCTGCCCAACCCGGGATGCCCATTAACCAGCGGCACAGTGCCGAACCCGGGCTCTGGGGAAAAGAGACGTGAAGAGCACACTCCGGGAGCCGCAGCTATTTTGCGGAGTGGATCTTCCCGGAGCGGGGCGCGCTCCTCCCGCACCGCAGACAGTGTGCCAGGCCGGGGCTGTCCCCGAGGATTGAGAGCCACCGTCTCCCCGAGCCGCTCCCGCCGCTCTCCGGGCGCTGCACCCGGCGGGCCCCGCTGCAGGGGCGCCACCTGGGGGCTGGCGGCGGCACCACGCCCGACCCGGGCCGGGGGAGAGGCTGAGGAGCAGCTTCCCAGAGGGAAATGACTGGCACAAACGGGCAGGTCCAGCATAGCGGCTGTAGCAACGTGCCTGAAACGGATGCATCAAGGCGGGACCTAATGCACCACATATTAGTGAGAACATTAGCTTTCATTTGAGTAAAACTTCATATGTTAAAGTTCTGACGCGAACAAGTGAACACTATGAAGATAAATGGAAAACAAAGTAAAATGTAACACCTTTTTAATCACCTGCCAAACGCTGCAGATAATTATTTTCTCTTTTTTTTTTGCAGTCACCCCAGCCCAGGAAAATAGTCAAACATGCAATGCTGCCAAAGGTGATCCTGTCACTGACAACACTCAATACAATATAGAAGGGGATCAAAACGCCTTGGCTTCTAGGGCCTTGCGAAAGTAACAAGGGACAGGGCTGCTCTTTGCACCTGTGTCTACACCACAGAGAATGTTCTGCTATGAGAACAAGTGAATACAGTTCAACTAGATTAAATATTTCACCCTCCTTGGATGGTGACAAACATCCCAGAATGATCAACACAGTATAGGCAAGAAAAAACTTACATTTGAAGAATGTATAGCAGATATTTCATGGTGATGGCTGCAGTAAATGATGGCATGGGTGGCTCTGTGCCTTATGATCCTGTTAGCTCTATCTATCCAGTCTAGAAAGGATGAAGACAGCCTGATTCTAAAACTGCAAAACAAATGTCTTGTGACAACAAGACAACAAGCAAGGTGGGCACACAGAGGCCAGGCTGGCACCAGAGTGGTAGGAAAGCCTTTCCACAGAAAAACAGATCTCCAGGACAAGCAATGTGAATCAGCAAAGTCACTCTTGAGGGGAAAAGGCAAACACATTTGGTGTGCAACAGGAAATTGCTCTGTGAGACAAGTAATCCTTCTGCTGTATTCATCACTAAGAAGGCATCAGGCTTGAGAACAGCACCTTGGTTTGGGTGTGTCTAGAATGTGTCAAGAATGTTGTTAACTGGAAAGAGCAGCAGGGAGCAAAGAGAGTGATGGGGGTTAGAAAATGTAACCAACAATGAAAGATCAGAAGAGCTGCAACTGTTTTATCTCCAGATGGGAAGACTGAGGAGGAGTAGGGCCACTGTTTTCAAAGCAAAGGAGTAATTAGTTCTGCCTGCCCATTGTGAACAAGAGGCAATAGACTTAAATTGCAGCAAACTTTTCTAGTGCTAAGTACAGGGAGACATTGAAACATATTGCCTGGAGAAGCTGTGATGTATTTGTCACTAGAGAACAAATTAAACAAACATATTTTGAGACTGACATAAAAAAATAAGAACTCTTACTGGGGATTACAAAAAAATATTATATTTTAATTATATTATTTTGTGAGAGGAAAAATACCTTTTCACTTGAAAAAACAATTAGGATTTAAAAAGGGGGAACAATATTTCCATTTTTTAAGCTAGCTCACGGAATGAACTGAAAAACCACAAATATTTCTGTATCTCAGCCCCCTGTCAATGAAATGGAGGTAGCAATACACAATTTATGATACTGTGAGTCTGTAATGCATTATTGCAACCTTGTGGGTGCTGGGAATGGAGGTGATATACAAATGTAAAATATCTCCAGACACCCTCAGTTTTTTTCATACTTGCACTGCTTTAAATGCTGCGATTTGTTTTCCTTTCTTCTCTAAGAATTCACGGTATGCTGGGATCTCTCCTAATAATGTAAGTACACCTCTTCCCAAAGAGGAACAAACCAGAGCTCATGTGGTTTAATAGAACACAGCAGATGAGAAATACGTTGTACCTCTAGATTAAAAACCCACAAACCCTAACCATTACTTTTCATACTACTACAAGCTTCTTTTATTGTGTAACTTGCATCAGAAGAAATTTCTAATTCAGGAACAGTGATCCTTTCCCTTCACTTAGGCATGTTAAAACATCTACTGAACAAAATCTACTTCCCCAAAACAATTAGTGAACATGTACAGCCTACACTAACTTGTTGACTGTTTAGAAGACCTATCAAATCAAGGCAGAGCTGAAGTACCTCATTACTACTTCCCTTCCAAAATGCAACAATGGGACTAGATTCACTAGAACTGTAAAATATTTTTTGTTGTTAATAAAGTTTATATTTAAAGAAAAACAATTCAGGTGAATAGGCCATACTGTATAATCCAAACAGATAATTGCAGATCCACTAAAAACATTGATACCAAGGTAGAACCATTTTTAGCAGCCTTGTTCCAAAAATTATTTCTAATCATCTTATTACAAATGCTTTCTTTTTGCAGATTTCTGCCATGATATCACAAATAAACCCTGTCTCTTCTTGCCACACCCAGTCCTGCTCTCCTGTCAGCTTAGCAGCCATTTTTCCAAGAAACCACTACAGACTTCCAGAATCCAACTTCCCTGTGGTACCAGCACTGTGGCTATGACAGTGTAGTGGCAGCGTTCAGGATGGAAACTCTGCATGAGGAAAGCAATAGTGACAGCCCTGGAGATGAAAATACGGCTGTGGCACACATCAATGCAAGGCCTGTCAAAAAAACATAGGGAAGTTCTCCTTGATCCTCAGCAGAAACTTAATCCTCCCTCCTGTTGTTTGCTCCATAAAACAGCATTTTCATATCCAGATCGGACACCCATTTTTCCTGAGCATCTGTATAAATGTATCACTTACTAAAGTGACTGGAATTATTTACATACACTGTGTTCCTCATGTGTGCACCTTTATTTAAATATTTAAGAACACAATCCTGGAAAAGTAATTTGAAAAGTAATTTCCTTTTTGCATACCAGCTGCTGAGATGATTAAGTCACTACTTATACAGTACTTTTTAAGTTCTCCAGCTCTCCAGAGACCTCTTACATTTGGCATTATTTGTAGAAGTGCAAAATACTTAATTCCCTTCTAGCTTCAGTTAAAAGTTGCAATCAACTCATCTTAAAAAAAAATATTATTCTTACAAAGACAACATATCAAAACTGCTGCTATGTTCCACTGCTCCTTTTCTTAATTTACACTTTTAAACTGATTACTTGTCATTTATTAAAACTCTAGATGTGTCCCTTAGGGTTAGTGGTGAACTTTGTAGAGAAACATTTTAACGGAGTAAAAGCATGATATTTTAGTAAAATCCTGTCTGCACAACCCAGCTTTTAATCCAGGTGACAATATTAAAGGCAGTGTCCTTGAAACTCTCCTGGAACAGCGAGAATAAAGAAAAACAATGGCATTGTGTTCTGGGGAAAGAATATAAAACAATATGTATTAACCAATAGTAGCTTGCTAAGCCCACAGACCCTGTCGGACCCTATAAAAGTGTGCTAAAGATAGAAATAAACAACATTAGCTATACTTCTGTGAAGACTCAGTGAATAGTCTGAGCAGTTTTCCAATAGAATTTGGCAGTGCTAGATTATGGCTGGACTCGATGATCTTAGTGGTATTTTCCAACCAAAATGATTCTATGAAGACAAGTATAACAAAGTACATTTAAAAGCATATTTATAATATTTTAATAACTATAGTTCAACATAAGAGTTGTTTTACTGTGCTTTACATCAATATATTTAAAGATGCAGGGAAAATTTAGGCAAAGATGTGATCAGCAATCAAATGCTTGTAGCATACAGGATGTCAAGGAAAGTCAGACAAGTTTACCCTCACTTGTGCTTATCAAAAGCTTTTTCAGCACGATGTATCATGTGGTTTTTGCTATTTAAAAATAACCACAATGATAAGCAGAAATTGAGAGAGATGATCAAATACATTATTAGTGGGGCTGCTCAGTAGTTAGTACTATACATTATTTTTAATCTTTGCTTTCTGCAACTAAGATTTCAAGTGGAAGCAGTGTAACTGCCATCTGTACTTGGGGAAATGTTTCAACCTCCTTCAAGAGCTTTCAGTGGGAAATTTGTGAGAGTCAAGAGTCAGTTCTCAGTTAGGTAATACAGTTTGTTGAATCAGCTACAGAAGGGTCAAAAGTAAGGCATGAACCCCTGCAGTTCTGAATGAAGATCTCATTTGGGGATGCAGTCAATCTAAAAACTCGAATAGGGAGGGAAGCAGATGAGCTCTCCTGACAAGTAGCATAGGAATATAAATCGAGGAGAGAAGCTAAAGATGATGAAGAAGGAACTGATTCATTGAGGTACTACAGTAAATGAAATTGACCTGAAAACCAGGGGGCAGATGAGTTTAGGTGTGGTGAGATACTCAAATACCTAGGAGAGCTAATCTGATGCAGGAGGACCAAGAAGTGATAGAAGAAAAGGGAAGAACCAAAATTTTACAAAATGTCTAAATAAAGGAGATGACATTAAAAAGTGGGCAAAGTCGGAGTAACCATCACAGTAACCCTTACACCACTGTCCCTGTAACCCTCACACCACTGTCACTGTAACCTGTACATTCCAGGTTAAGGACTTCTGTTTTGTTGCACAGACTTGTTTCCATTAAACACCATCCTTGATAGACACTGTGACAGCTTGATAGGGGGAAAAAAATCCCAAACCAACAGAATACAATGATATTCAAATTGTACATCACAAAGCAAAATACAAAAAGGAGAAAATTAAACAGGTTAAATATAAGGTGTTAATTATGACAACCCACAATTTTAAATACTTCAGTTTGCAATCACAATAATGTTATTACAAATTAGTTGAGTGTGGACAGAGTATAGACAGATACATAAATTATTCTCATAAATGTGTGTCTATAGAAACATTATGAGCAATATATGATTTTACAAAAAATATTTAAGCAATAAATTAAGTAGTCTTAGATCTTTATATCTTATGAAAAAATACTTCTATTTTGAACAATGGAATGTTGGATTTATTTGTGCTAACTATTTACAACATATTCACCATTCTCAAAGCTGAAAATTATTCCAAAGCAATGGATTGTTTTGTCAGCTACACATATTAGAGCAAGAAAAGCCTCATTGAAACAGGTTCTTAATCTTAAATTGAAAAGTTGTAAATGTCATGCAAAAGACAGAGATATTGATATCACAGTATGAAACAGTATGAAACCCTCTATTGTCCCAAACTTGTTCACAAGAGAAGGTATTTGGTCCAATTAGTGAAAGATGAAGATGACTAGAAGCACAGAAATGTAATGACACAAGCACACTTAAAAGCATTTTAAGTGAGACTGTGGGTTTTCAGCCAAGATACACACATATCAACCTTGATTCAACTGAAATACTCTTCTAAAAATACTTTTTATGCTTATGATGCTACAAACATTCAGATCCAATGAAGTTAAACAGAACTGAAGCTACAGGACACCTAATGAACTGACAGAAGCAATTGTTCCAATAGACCAATACATCATAGTTCAAGACTAACACCAGCTATTTGCTATAACTTCAATGATGGTACAAGAGATACAATTTATAGCATGGTATGAATAGATTCTATTCAAATTTGGGTACATTTTTTTTTGATGGAATGTGCTTAAACAGCTACAGAGGAGCTACTGAACAGTCCATCCAGCCTGAACTGGTCTCAGTCTTTTGTACTTTGAAAATGTGTCCACTAACCTTGCTGTCAGACTTTCTGAAGAATATAGCATGATAATGTAAAATAAATTGTGCATAGTTTCATGCCAAGTTTCAGGATTAACTGTGATGCAGAACAGATGAATTTTTGAAGCAGGATTAGATAAATTAATTAAGCAAGTTCAGATTCCTTAGGAAAGATACTGGGCTTAAGACAGAGTGAAGAATTCTGCAATAGCAGAATACACAGTGTCAAGTCAGTACTAGAATTAGCAGAAAAGTTGAAAAAGAAGAGTTTTTTTCTCTCTCAGAAAAATACATCCAGATTTATGAAATTATGATTAATTTTAGCAAATGACAGAAATGTCAATAACCTTGGACAGAAAGCAGATTAAAAAATATTGTGAAATCCGCTCTTTCCCTTCTGAGAAGCTAAAGGCATATAATGTAAATAAAACTTCTAAAATGCCTGCACCCACCCCATGGCATATTAGATATTTTAGACGAGACAAGGAAGTTTTTAGGATGCACTAATAATGCACTAAATAATGTCTGTGCAAAACCAGATGAGAAATATAGTTCCTTTTCAGTACATCAAGGCATTAAGATTTGGCATTAAGAATGTGATGGCTACCTTGTATTTCAGAGCACTTTTACTTTGGAGCTGCTCTGTTGGGAGCCTTGCAAGTGGGAGTTATCAGTGCATTCAGGATCTGCCCAACACAAATGTAAATGCACTTCTAATTTAAGCTTAGCGAGCAGACTATCTGTGTTTCATGCACAAGTACTATGGACTAAGTTTGGAAGAAGAAATTGAAAATAGAATAGAGAATAGATGAATGAAAGATTTTTGAGGACAGTTAAAAGTTAGTAGTTAGGTAGTAAAAGTTAGGTAGTCCATAAGACAACACTGAAAGGAATTAAATATGTGATAAATAAGAACTAGAATGTAATTTTCTTGGAGAACACCAGTTGTTTTGTATAAGAAGTGTATTGCAAAAACTGCAAGACAAATTATATTTTAACTTACAGCAACATAAATCATGCACCTGTGCAGCTTCAGTGAAAGCCTATCTACAGGTAATTTTCTCCACAGAAGTTAGCTCACAAAATTTCTGATGCTTTTAGCTGCTGAAAATTTGGAGCATATAATATTATCTTAGTCATGAAATAATTCTATAGGAATCCATTGTTACTGAATCTATATTTCAGTTCGTGTTTTAGGTCAAGTTAAAGACACTATATTATTCTAAGCTAAAGAAGAGCACTGCTCCACACATTTCAAGCCCTACTACTGCATGGTTTGGCTCCCTGAGGCAGATGCCACTGGATCCAAAGAATGGATGCTTTTAAGCTGGGAGACATGTACTTGTTTTATTACTCAATTAACTGAGCTCCATGAATACACTTGGCTGTCTATAAATAGTAATGTGCTGTCACAGCTCAAAGCTCCAAACTGCTGACATTAAAAAGAGGGGATGTAATTTATTTCATTCTCATAACCTGGAAAGTAAGTAATTTAGAGAATTGACCATATGAGGAAGTTCAGCATCTGTCCATAATTTCATATTTTCCAAACAGGAATCACATTTAATTATAGAGCCATTTCCAGTGAATCTCCAAAGTTATGTTCCTGGTATGCTCAGAAGGATTCCCTCTTCAGAAAGGAAGTGTTGCCACAGTAGCTCTGGGGGAAGGAAGGACAGGGGAGATGATACAAACAGTGGAATATTTCGCACCAAAGAAAAGCACCTTTTTGTAGAAAGAGCCATGTTAAGCAGCTGTAACTCATCATGTAAGACAAGGAAATTAAAGGGTAAAAAGACTGATTCCTCCAACAAGATGAAGCTTAGTTCAGCTAAATTAATTGATGGACATGTAGTGAGGCAGAACAGTAACAAAAGCACCAGGCTGCACTAGGTATTTCTGCAAAAAAACTTCTGTGATTTAATTTCATAAATAAGAAGTGAGACGGAAGGGAACAAACTGCACATGAAGGAAATTTAAAATGCCTGAAATATGGGAGCAGGTATTGAGCTTGTTAATAAAATAGAAAAAAAAACCTGACATTAAAAAAATTTTCACTCATTCACAACCTGAATGTTTTCTTCCTTAATCTGAATAGTCACAGTCTTGAAGAAATGGAAAAAAGATCCAAATAAGTGAAAAGTTAAATAATAACAAATAGAGTTGTTTTCATATTCACAGCATTGCCTTACTCACTCAATAATAAAATTGTAAAACAGATTTTTTTTTAGCTCAAAAACCTCTGTAAAGCTGATGTAAGAAGAATTTATGAATCTGTTTTTGAAGAAAGACATCTCATCTGGTTTTGAATTTCTGTGTTGATCAAGGAGTTAAATGGCTGGAAAAAGGACAGTGCACAAGACATTCCTCATTATAAAATAAATCGTTCACTTATTTGTGAACAGTAAGATGTCTGGGGAGACCTCCTTTTACCCAAGAATTTTATAGACCATATTTAAAATAAACTGATGTGTAGACAAGAAATAATTTAGAAAGAATAGCCAAACTTTATTAACTGAAGGCCTGGGATAAATCCTGACAATACTCACTCTCCAAACTTAGGCAAGGTTGCAGTTGTGAAGTGATGGCATTAGTAAAACAAATTCAAAATTACTGCAAATTCAGAAAAATAAACCAAAGGAAATTGGTTAATTAAACCACACTATTGACCCCTCACCCTGGGCCAAACCACAGTATGTTGACCCCTTCAAGGGCCACTGCAAAAGCAACATTGATTATTTCTTTGGCAAGATAAGTCTTCTCTGCAACAAATACATATAAAATTGTGGTTCTCTGAATGTACTAGGGACAAAGAGACACTGTTCAGAAATCCCAGCCTGCATTTTAATCAATCCCGTGCTTTAAAGAGCTGTCTCTCTTGCCTATCAAATAACCTACACTTCACTATAGCTCTCACTTAGAAATGCCTTAGAGTCTACATCAGGCAGCGGCAGCAACAACAGCAGGGAAATATCTCATCTCCTGAACTGGCTTTTCCACAGCTCTTCTCCATGAAGACCATGCTACCAAAGGCAAAAGCTTCTAGTGTTTCACTTTTCTTACTGCTAAAAGGACCTAATTCCATAAAGTCCAAAGAAAACCTGTTTTTGCATGCCAGATAATTTCATCATTAATTGGCACACTTTTCATCTGTGTCCCAAATGTCAGTTCTGAGAGTAACACAATCCAGCAAGAATTAGGCAACATAACAAGTGATTTAAGGAATAATTGTTTTATCATTTTTATCTCAGCGTTTTCATGACAAAAACCCAAACTGATTTCCATCTTGTCCACATTATTCTAGAGCTTTTTCCCCTTCTCTCCCAAATTTCTTTAAGCAAATCAGGAAAGGGTATTTCTAGTTCACCCCTGATATGGAATAGCAGGAGTAGAATATGAACATTTTGTTCTAATTCATTACTAGAAACTAAAATTGTAAGTCATACATTATTCTAGTATCATGGCAGCTTTTAACTGCAATAGAGGCTAATTCTGGTCTCCATGTTCCTTCTTCCAGGGGATGGAGATATTTCTACTTCTGACAAGCAACGAGGAAATATTACAACTGTGCTTTCTTTGTCAACAGTCACATTCTTTGCTCAACAGTCACTTCCCTGCTCTCCAGCATGGAAAGACAACAAACCACTTGCAACGGTGTCTACAGACACCAGCAGCATAATTTTGTTTATGCCTGGACTTAAAAGCAACAGCAACATCAAAATACTAATTTTTCTATTAACAGGAAGAACATCTGAATCCAAAGTCCTACCAGAGCGATGCACTTCATCTCCTCTTTTTTCTCAGAGATACCAGTGGAAAAGCTATGTATGTTTAATCACTGCTGTAAATTTCAGATAGTGCAAATCATTTCTCCATGGAGAGTTTAGACCTCTCTTGTAGCAAGCCAGCAACATCATTTGTGTTCTGTGTCAGACAGTAAGTTCTAATAGTGGTGTTCTAATAGAGGAACTCTGAGACATGGCTGAGTTGAAAAGTGCACAAACTCCCTTTTCAGTGCTGAAAAATATTAAATCATGCAGTTGACTCCTTGAATGGTATCCTTTTTTTCACCCAGTCTATGCAGGGATTGTGAAATATGGGTACACATACAGATAAATCTACTGTAATGGGAATGGAGCCCTTTAAAAATCTGCAGACCAGTGAGTTTTGGGGAGAGTTAGTTCTGCAGAACTTCCAGCCTCCCTCTTCCCTCTTCCTCCAAGCAAATTCTTGTCTCACTGGTTGTGTCAGAAGTGGTTTTTCTCTTTACAGAACAACTTCCATTTTTTCCCTTTAATTAAGATTGGTGGCCTTCAGGTAATTATTAACAATATGCGAGAGTATTGGCTCTTTTTCATAGGTGTAGTAAGCACCAAGACATCTTCTATGTGTTAAGAGTCCCTGTGAAGCTCTGAAGCATGTCCCAGGCAAAAAAACCTGAACGCATTCATATTGCCACAGGACATATCCCGCTGTGAAAGAAGCTATTTTCTCATATTTTAAAATTATTTGATTTTCAAACGGTCCACAGAGAACCTAACGATGGTAATTTTTCCCAACTATGTGCAAGATCCAAGAAATGGCCAACAGTGCAGTTAGATTATTCTGACAGATTTCCCCAGGCATCTGGGAAGCTTCTGCCCTCTTTGAAACTGCTTGTAGAGCCAGTCTGTACTCCACACACACATTTTATGCAGGACCAGTATAATAGAACTTGACATTCAAAATCCTAAGCAGAAATTCTCAGATCACTCTGCTCCACCCAATTTGAACATAAAGCACTGTGCTGAAATACTCTAAACAGAATCTGGACTATCCCCTGGTGAGCATTTTTGTGTCAGCTAGTTCTGGCTCTGCTGGTTCACACTTGGCGAAGTCAACCGTCACGATTATTTTATTCAGCAACTGAACATGGTCACATTGTTCTTCACACCCACACAAACTTCAGCAGGTACAATCTCTTCAGGAATTTTCTTTTTAAATAACTCTTTCTCTGGCTATGAGATTAGTGTGACTTCTGAGCCTTGAGCTCAAGGTCTACCTGTCTTATCAGGTGGAAGGACCGTACCCTAACAATCAAAACATTTACCACAGGCAATCCTGTCTATTTAAGAATTCTCCTTCTATCCATCTGTTCTCCATTCTCCAATTATAAACATTTTTTTCTGCTTCACTTCATTCCAAGCATTTTCATACAGAAACATATGCTATATTCCTCAGCCCTTTCAGAGGTTTCTCTCAATTGTGTTTTATTTCTTTTGCTTTTAAATACAGTTTTCCTTAATTTCAGTATAAAGATTTTGAGAATACTTCTGGTTTTAGAGAGGGTATTAGATACTTTTTTCAAGTTTTAAAAGCTACTGTTCAATAAATTTAGCTCTTCATATTCCAAAATGACATGGGTAAGTGAAGTTACATCATGTAAATTATGAAGTGATAATGTCTTTAGTTCTGCCCCAATCAGAAGTGTAACTGTTCAAACTTGTAATAATCATGTTCAAACAAATTCAGATTATAATTACTTTTCTTCTGATAATGATACCCCGTCTGATTGGATGATTGCCTATTTGACTTTGGTAAGTCCCAAGGTCAAAGAAGATAATTAGAGACATCTGTTTTCTAAGAAAAATAAACTCTTGAAAAATAATATTAAAAGCGACATCTGCAAATAAGCATTTTAGAAGCATGCTGTTAATGCCAAAGTCACAGGCAAGCAAATAAAACAACAAAAGCAAATTTTAAAGCTACCAAGTGATCACACTTCATTTGTAAACGTGTGGATGCTAAATGCAAAAAGCAAGCAGGAAGCACAGAGCCTATGTGTGCTTCTCACTCTGGCCTGAGAAAGCATAAGGAGGAATCTAAACAGTCCTTGGAGAAGGACAACAACCTTTGCAGGTGTTGTTTAGATCCTTTTTGTTTACTTGCAAGAAACAGTCAAGGGGTGGTGGTCCACTTGAATAATGATGGTGATGTGTTGCTTCAATGACCAGTGAGAGTTTTACCTCTCAGACCTTCTCAGACTTGTCCATAACAGATGATCTAGAATAATAAAGCTTGCTCTCTTGGACAACCCACAAGAGAGTCAGTGTCGTACTGCCACGCTGTTCCTAATATAGTGTGACATAAATGTGCAAATTTTCTTTTGTTACTTACATAAGCATAAATAACTTCAGTCTGATCAGAACATTTTTCAGTAAATGTTAAGCATAAAAATAAAAGTAACTCAAGTAATACATATTCCGTACATTTTAAACCATTCCTGTAGGCAACATCTGTTTGAAACAGAAAATTGTTTGGTTTACCACTAAGTGGGTGGCAGATTATGTACCCTACCTGTTGCTACATCCAAGGAAAGAGAGGAAATTATATTCTGCAAAAATAAGCCAAAGTATTTCAGTTCCTAGCATACAGTGATAAGAATGGACTCACTTCTTTCCTTATAGCTGTCATGCTCTCCGGTGTCCTGATCCACAGTTAAAATCAAGGCTGTGGTATACTGAAGTATTAATTACTGGCAAACAAACAAATCTGGACCAAATCTGGGTTTAGGAGGGGTAGGTTGTATTTGACCAACCTGATCTCCTTTTATGACCAGGTGACCCACCTGGTGGATGTGAGAAAGGCTGTAGATGTTGTCTATTTGGACTTTAGCAAGGCCTTTGACAGTGTCTCCCACAGCACACTCCTGGAAAAGCTGGCAGCCCAATCCTGCTTGGACAGGAGCACTCTTTGCTGGGTTAAGAACTGGCTGGATGGCCAGGCCCAGAGAGTGGTGGTGAATGGTGCTGCATCCAGCTGGCAGCCAGTCACCAGTGGTGTTCCTCAGAGGTCTGTGCTGGGGCCAGTTCTGTTCAGTCTTTTTATTGATGACATGGATGAGTCTTCCATTAGTAAAATTGTATATGACACTAAGCTGGGAGTGTGTGTTGATCCGTTGGAAGGGAAGAGGGCTCTGCAGAGAGACCTGGAACAGCTGGATGGATGGGTGGAAACCAATGGGATGAAGCTTAATAGGTCCAGGTGCTGAGCCCTGCATTTTGGCCGCAAAAACCCCCTGCTGCATTACAGGCTGGGGACAGTGTGGCTGGACAGTGCTCAGGTGGAAAAGGACCTGGAGGTACTGGTCCACAGCCACAAGCTGAACATGAGCCAGCAGTGTGTCCTGGTGGCCAAGAAGGCCAATGGCATCCTGGCCTGTATCAGGAGTAGTGTGGCCAGCAGGAGCAGGGAGGTCATTCTTCCCCTGTACTCAGCACTAGTGAGGCCGCACCTTGAGTGCTGTGTCCAGTTCTGGGCCCCTCAGTTTAGGAAGGATGTTGAGACGCTTGAGTGGGTCCAGAGGAGGGCAACAAGGCTGGTGAAGGGTTTGGAACACAAACCCTGTGAGGAATGTCTGAGGGAGCTGGGGTTGTTTAGACTGGAGAAAAGGAGACTCAGAGGTGACCTGATCACTCTCTACAACTTCCTGAAAGGTGGCTGTAGTCAGGTGGGGATTGGACTCTTTCACCAGGCAGCAACTGACAGAACGAGAAGACACAATCTCAATCTGCACCAAGGGAAATAGAGGTTGGATATTAGGAGGAAGTTTTTCATGGAAAGAATAATAAAGCAGTGGAATGGTCTGCCCAGGGAGGTGGTGGAGTCGCCATCCCTGGATGTGTTTATAAAGACTGGATGCGGCACTCAGTGCCATAGTCTAGTTGTGGTGTTAGGGTGAGCTAGATTGGCATTTAAGAAAAAAGGGAAACAGCTAAGAAAGTTAAGGCTGCTGGAGGCTGATGGGAGTTTTTCTCCTGGCCAATAACTGGCCATTTCTGAGAACTGGCAGTAGTTTTGACCATTGGAAAGTGAGATCAACCTGTGAACACCACCCTTTAAAACCGAAGCCCGGGAATTTCTCTTTCTCTTTGGTTTCTGGTTTTGAAAGGTAGCAGAACTCCAGCTGGCTCCCAACCCCTCTCCAGGCCATGTGGCCTGGGCAGGGGCTGGGCTGGGCTGGGCCTGCCGTGGCTCCTGGGCAGGAGATGGGGTCTGTGGGGCTTCTCCCGGGCCCAGGCCAGGCCGGGCTCTGCTGCAGCCTCCTGGGAAGCCTCCGGAGTGGCTGAAGCTTTTCCCAGGCGGGTCCCCAGCTCTGAGCTCGGCTAAGCTGAAACCTGATACCCTGAATACCTGCAGCTTGAGCAAGATTTTAACCCTTTTACTACCCAGATGAGGCTTGCAGATTTAATCCTTTTTCCAGGAAGAGGGCAAAGAGAGAGTGATCAACAGGTAAAGAGACAACTATCAAAGACAGTGAAGAAAGGAATTAAGCTTCAGATGGGGGAGAGAAATAAGGAGATGTCTTAATAAGCTGCAATATGCTTTTGTTAAAGCTATGGAGATGGACAATAAAGTTCTGAAAAAACTCCTTTAATTCATGACAGAGTATTTTGGGGGGAATGGAGTATCTCAAAGTGTGGATCTAAGCAAGTGGTGGAGTAGTTGTGATCTTATGAGATGCTGGAACAGAAAAAAGAAGTGAGAGTTATTGAAGATTTGTGGCCCTTAAGAGACAAAGAGAAAACTTCTGTTTCCAGAGTTGATCACAGAGACAGATGAAGAGAATTTTTGCCTTTGGATAACTCATCCTTAAAATGATGCCCCTTTTTGACTCATGGCCCACAAGCACACCTCAGAGTAGTGTGAAATGGGAAGAAAGGACTGATGGCAGAGTTTTCCGGGCAGCTGGCATCAGAGAAGTAGGAAGCCATGAGAAAATGGTTTTCTTGTGAAAAACTCCATAGATTGACAAAAGAGAACTTCTTTTACTCTACAAAGACTGATGAAAAGACTATAGCAAAGTTGGGACTGTTTTGACCGCTGGGGTTTTTTTGTCTCTCTGTTGTCAATTAAACAAGGGAATGGTTGGACGGTGGGGAAAAAGGGTTTCTGGAGGTTTTATTCTGGTTTCTTATCCTCGTAGTCTTGTTAATAAACTTTCTTTATTCCTTTTAAGTTTTAAGCCTGTTTTGCCCTTCTCCTAATCCATATCTCACAACAAGTAAAGAGTAAGTTTTCTAGTGATTTTTTAGCTAATGCTTTAAAACCACGACATAGGGCATGGGTTGGACTTGATGATCTTGGAGGTCTCTCCCAACCCAGTCATTCTGTTGTTGAATTCTGTTGTTGAATTCTGTTGTTGAACTGCATTCTCAAAAGCTTGTAGCTATTAGCCAACCAAATATTATCTCACCTCACAAATGTTTGATTTTTTTTTTTCTTCCATAAGCAACGTCATCCAAGAATAGGTTCCTGGGATCCTCAAAGGTAATTCAGGAGAACACATTCTTCTGCAGCAACACAATTGACAGGAAAAGAATTTTCATTTCTCTAATTATTGCAGAAGACCTTGTTTGTCGCCTTGGATTGTAAAACCTTAATGAGATAGTGTTAGCAGAAAAGAGGTATCATGTCATCTACAACCTTGCATGACAGGTTACATGATTTTTGAGCTCTCTTTGTATTCCTTCCTCTTCTTATATCACCTACCGCTGTTCAGGAACAGAAGGAGTCACACATTTATTCAGAAATATAAATCTTGCTTCCCCTTGTAATAAATGGGATTTTTTTTCTTTAGGTATCATAGTCATTCTACCTAGTGGGTTCCCAGGTCTCAGCACTGTTCTCTTGTATTTCAAAAATATCACAACATGCAACTGCAGCTATTGTGAATTCAGGACTTATTTTCATCACCTAACCAAGTAAAAGCTGTAGCCATCAAAGCATTTGCTTGTTTGGAGCAATCACATTCTCAACAGGATTTCACAGGAAAATATTCCAAGGAAGTTTTCTGAGCTACAAGCTATCTTTCACATGAACTCAAATTTATTACATTGAAAAGATTGTTTGGGAACCATATGAAAAAGATCCCCAGTAACAGAATATATTAATTGTTGATTAATGACTTACTCAATGCTTTATATCGGTGAAGTATAATACTGAAACAGAATTGCGTAACTTTTTAACCACATGAAACAATTTACATTAAAGCTTTATTCCACTGATTGAATGTCAGAAGAAGAAAAGGCCCAATTACCACCTTTAGATATTCCAGAGAGCAGCAAATTCTATGATCATTTGTTTGCCAGATTCTATCTGTAGTCTCAACTAACAAATAAACTGGTTTACTTCTACATGAATTGGGAGAAAATGATGTACTTGTTACTCCAGCCAATAGCATTTTCAGTAAATAACACTTAAAAGAACCCAAACGTTGTTATGAAATTAGGAAGGAGAACCAAGTCCAACTTCATTAGGAAAGTGGTTACTATCAGCAAAACACAGGGCTGGTGAAAACTCATAAATCAGGGCTTGGTTAATAATTTAAGCATAGTCAGTTGCTCTGCTGGAGTTTGAGGTGGATGTGTATCTATTAAGTCCTGCAGGCCCAGATGGTTCTGTTTATCTTAGGAGAATCATCACCTCTAAGGGTGGGTACACAACACTTCTTCAGTGTTATAGCACCAAGGATGCTGATTTGAGAAATACTGAAATAATGAAGAAAAACACTAACTTTCACCGTATGATCAGATACATGCCATCAGCCTCTGGCTGTGGTATGGTGACATGAAAGCAGTGCTAAAACCTTCTTACAGTTTATTCTTTACCTCTTTCATCTGTCTTCTCACCCTTCCTCCCACTTTCTCTGAAATTAAGTTTGACAACTGTTTTAATAAACACCTGCTTGAGGCAGATGACCTGCACTTTCCATTAGAAGTTAATCTGTTCAGCACAAGCAGAAAACCTGTGTATCTTGTATGT
Organism: Pseudopodoces humilis; assembly: GCF_049639895.1. NCBI lineage: Eukaryota > Metazoa > Chordata > Aves > Passeriformes > Paridae > Pseudopodoces > Pseudopodoces humilis. Next base: position 61,063,437 of record NC_142205.1, on the reverse strand, counting down.
TCTTACTGGATAACAAATCTAAGCCATGACTTTTCTTACCCATCCACACAGCTGAAACTCTGATTCTCATCTTGATTACCACAACATCCTTCTCCTTGGCCTTGGCAGATGCAATCGTGTCTGTCTTATTTCATTCAAAATATCACTGCAAAGATAATTTCTCTTGGCTCTTTTTTTTTTTTTCCTTTTTTACCAGGCCATCTTTCTCTCCTTGTAGTTTTCAAAGAACAGCTGCTTCTCTACTAGAAACTCAACTCATTTTGATTGCACAGACTCCTCAGTTCTCTTCCTCACCTTTTTGTACCTTAAAAGAGATACTGCACTCTGATCACATGGCCATGCAAGCTTGGATGCTTAATTGTTATATTCCCAAACTGGCAATTCCCTAAAGATAGTTGCAACATATCGACAGTACTGCACAATTACCTTTCTCCACAGTTTTCCTTCGATGTTCTAAAGAAAACTTTGACAATAGTCAGATTTTGAGTATCCTGAAAATACTGCCTGGCATATCCCACATTATCCCACCGTCCCTTCATGTTTTTAGTTTCACTTAATTGCAGCCTCTTCAGAGCAGTGATCCTTTGGTTCTGCATTTGTACAGCATCAAACACAGTGAACTCTCCATCTGTGGCTAAGTACACAGCATAAATATAAACAATAATGAAATTAAAGAGGTTCACAGTTTCTTTGAGAAAATACTGCAGGGCAGAGCCTGAGAAGCTGCCAGTAAAGCTCAAGTCATATTTGTTACAGAGGACTACACTTAGGTAAATTTTCCTGACACACTTTTTCATTTCTATAGGAAATTGTTATATTTCTAGGTGACCTTCCTGGTAAAATCTTTGTTAAAAATATATTTTCTCAGAAATCAAAAACACTTCAGAGCTAAAAAAATTAAGAAAAAGCATTTTTGCAGGGCTGTTGGCACATCTGTAAGCAAGAATTTCACAAATTACTGTGCTCTACATTAAATCCTGAGGTAAGTTTTACTGTGAAAGCAACTATGCTACACGGAAAACTCAGCATTACAAATGTTGCTATGTTTATCGAGCCACCAAAAGACCTTGAATTCCTAATATTTATTTATATATCTAAAGGCCAAACTTTAAATCTGCCTGCACAGATGATAACTGCATCACTTAAATCACAGAAAACTGACTTAACTTAGGGACATGTGCTGTGGATATTAGATTCACAGTATAAAACTGATAAATTTAGGGATGAACAACAACAAAAAGCAAAACTAGAAATGCTGAGGTTTGGTTTCCTTGCTTTGTGTGTGTAAGAATTCGTTGCTGAGTTTTGTTTTTCTGGCAGTCCAAGAATCAAGAAAACATTCTCACCAAAACAGGAGCCTTTATAGATTTGTTTAGTTCCATGTTCTAGTCTGTTCAGAAATACATTCTGTAAAAAGCCCAAACAAACTAAAAAGAACCAAAAACTTACAAGAATTGCACATAATGTTAGAAATATTTAGCAGAATGAAATACAAATTAACTACCCTTGGAGTCCCCAAGTTAGTCTGTAGTAATTGATGATATATGCACTCCTAGTATACCAAAAGCACTATGTTAGTCTAGCTCACCTTGGTGAACTGCTTTGTGAGCATATGAGAATATTCATTGTTGCATCCATACTTTAATATCAATGATGCTATATCAAGGCAATGATTTAGTAAAATGTATTTCTCCATTAGTTACTGGTAACTGGAAGCTGACCGTGCACTCTGCTGACCCAAGTAACAACTGTCACAGCAACTCCAATTAAACAAAAAGTAAAGTCTCTCAGTCAGACTTTTTCAAACAAACTGAAGGAAACGCTTCCTTTCAAAAACAACAAAAAAAAAAACCAACTGCCCTTCTTTGGATCAGATATCAACACCATTCAGAATATAGCAAGAAAATTCCTTCTGGAGGAGTCAAGTCCAGTATTGCATCCTTTAGCTGATTCACATGGGTCCAACTTTTGAATTTAACCAAAAGAATCGTGATTTAAAATCTTATCTGAAAGATACCACCCTAAAACACATCTCATGCCATGCTTGCTATGGACCTGGAGAGGGGAATATTTATTAAACACTTTATGCAGCAGTCCTTCAAACCAGCTCCAATCTATGTAACTTTCTTAGTTACTTTCAGACACTCATTTAGGGACATTACAAAATGACTTGGAAATATCTTCCTTCCTTTCATTAGAGAGGATAACTTGCATACAAAGCAATGAATTTTAGAAAATTGTCAGATAATTAAACAAAATCGTTGTAGAGATCTGAGGTCCATACACATGCAAAGCATACAATACACAGAGCATGAATAATTAGCATTAAAGAATGTCAAATTCATCACTGAAGACTGGCTGTTGATAAACAATACTGCTGGAGCGTGGAACTACTGCTCCAGTGGGAACTAATACAAGGAAAGGGACTGAGGTCTATTGGGAAAGTCAAAGATGAAGGGGCCATCTGTGGAAAAGATTATCAAGAAAAAAGATTACTCCTTTTCCCTTTGTATGGCAAATACAGCCTCTTACAGTTTGGTCTGACTAATGAGAAAAGTCCTGTGAAGAGTCACATCCTGAGAGGATGTTCAGATGGGTTTGTTTGTTTGCTTCTTAACCACAATTTTCCTCAGAGTTTGTCAAAGGAAAAACCATGCATGTATCTTAGGATCTGGCTCTTCAGATTATAGATGAGAAGAACTAATATACCCTTTTTTTTTTTCTTTTACAGAGAATCCATGGAACTTAGGAAAGCTCTTAACCCATTAATTTATTGTACATGCAGACATCTTCACTTTCTGTCTGAAACCATTCCAGCAGAACACCTCTAAAGTTACTGAATTTCATTCCCAAAGGACAAAATCCATGATAATTATAAAGCAATCTTAACTTTGCCCTATGAAGTTATCATCTCATATTAAGTTGTTCAGTGTAATTTTCCTAAAAATAAGGCCAGATTTCCCACCCATGCCTAAACAGAATTCAAGGGAATACTGGTACTAGGATCTTGCCTTTTATCTATGATCAAAGCCTAGGAAGCTGTGAATGAAGGGCTTTCAGTTCCTCCCCATTTTACAGAAATTTCAGCTGAGGCACAGACACAAGAAGGCTTCTTGCTGCTTCTTTACCTGCTCCATTTTTGGCCTATGCCAGGTAATTCCATCATTAGACTAACAACTTCTGGGAGCAACTTTTCTGTTTGTTGGTTTCTCATGAGTTTTTTTTGGTAGCAAATATTCACACAGAATGTGTACCATTACTCTCGCTGTGTGAGGTTTCATTACAATTCTTACAATTTTATCCTAGTCTGTGTCCAAGTAATGATATATTTCCTTCTGTATCTTGAACTGACACACTTTCATAACATCTTAGCTTTGATGCCCTATTAAAAAAAATTTTGGTGCCCAAAGAGGTGTTAGAAGCATTAATGCCCATGGCTAAAGAGCACAAAGGTTAAAACAATCCAAATATTATTCTTTCAGGTTGAACCACTTAGAGAGTAACATTTTTGAATCTTGGAGTTTAACATTTCTGTCACAGCTTCATTCTTTCCTTCTTGAATAGTTTACTTGGTTTGGAAATTAAGCTTCATTTTGCTCTTACTGTTTTCTCTTTTCCCTTGTGTTAATTACAATGTAAGATGTAACCAAAAGTATGTATTCTATCACCACATTCACAAACTGTTGAAAACAGGTGGGGCAATGTTCTTTATCTCTTCATTGACCCTGTGCTAATAAGCCATCAAAGTCTGACTGCATGACTTATAAAATTACATCATCCCATTGTGAGATGCTCTGCCCAGGATGCTCTACAATATTCCTACCTAGATATAATTTGAGATTTGGAGCACCACAAGCAGCCTTATCCACTAAATTCACAGAAGACAGGAGCTACATAACCATCACTAGACCTTCAGAGGATGACCAGACCTTTATACAAGACCACCGCTTCAACAGAACCACATCTATCACTCCAAGAGGACTGCAACCACCATTTAACAGGACTGCTACCACCACCCTGACCAACAGGGTGTCAGGTTGTATCCCGACTCTGTCAGCTTAAGCCAGTGTTTCTGTATTATCGCCTTTACCCTAATTTTCCTATTAAATTGTAATTCTGACTTGAGATCTTCCAGTTGTTTGCTTTCAAACTAGTATATTCATCTACTTTCAGCTTTCCTGAATCAAAACTGAAAATCTTTTCTTCAAGATGATGAAATTCCCACACAGGAAATTTGGTAAGCAAAGCCACTCAAACACAAACATAACACTTTGTAACCACTTCCACAGTCTCAAAAAAAAAAAAAAATTAAACTTAAAAAAAACCCCTTTTCTTGATAAAACATTTTTAAAGTGAAACATGGGAACAAAGTGAGTAGTCCACCATTTAAATGCTCTTACTCATGGATTTAAAGATTACCAGAATTTCTCCTTAATACATTCAGATACTTCACACTCATGTTCATTTTCTGCTATGGTTCACAGGTATCCTTTTAACTTTCTTTCCTTACCACAAGTCATGCATTTAAAAAATAAACCCCATGAAGATTCTCACATAATTTCAGTTTGTTTTTTTAATGAAACACTAACTATTTCATGATGATAAAACTAAGATCTACACACAATTCTACTGAAGTCACTTGGAAATAGTCCATTTTGTAGAGGAAAAAATATGTTGAAAGACCACTTCCTTCCCCAGAAATTGTTTTTATCGTATATGAAAACATCTCTCACTCTCAGCTGAGATTTCCTTGCTACTGTATTGCTGTAAGGACTATTGATCATCAAGTTCATTAAATGCATTAGTCACATTAAATAATTCATCTCTCCAGATCAGCTTTGGCCACAGATGCCATCAGCAATAACCTTCCAGGATACTTGTACTAAAGAAAAGCCAGCATAGCTGCAGCTCAAATAGACAACATCCAAAAATAAGCAAGAAACAAATGACTGAGCAAATGTGTTACATGATTGCATTCCACTGTAGATTCCTCTAGAAACCAGATGTGTGACAACAGGAAACCTGAGATCTTCAAACAGGGCATCTGCATGCAAGCGACAATAACATTCATTTAAATATGGGGCTTTGAAAGAATAGATATACATGCATGGACTTCGCCATTCTTTGACACACACCTTGTTCTACAGAGTGCTCCAAGTGAGGCACAGCAGCCTGTTTATGTGCTTTGGTCACTATTTTGGCAAAGAAAATGTCAAATGCCATATTTGTTTCAGCTAATAAGTCATTCAGGGCTTGGAACTCTGCCTGGTACTCAGGACCCAGTCCTCTTCACCAATTGCACATTACAGGGCTATGAACAAGCCAAAATTGTCCCTTGGTACACACACAAAGTACCCAAGACCAGCATATGCAGTTCCCACATGACCCTCTCCTTCAAAGCCTGCAGCAACTGCAGGCAGCCTGGTAAGAGTATCCAATAAGGTTAATCAAGCCCAGAGTAGGGAGGATTCAGACCATGAAGAGATCACAACTGATTTTGCAAATGGTAAAATGCTTTATATACCTCCCTTATATTTTCCCTGGTAAGTGGTAAGGTTCTGAGAAAAGATGCAGAAGAGCTGGTAGGCTGACACCCTGTTGGACTGTGTACCAATGTCTGCCTTGCTGCTGCATCACAATGCACTTACTCTGCTCCTGAAACCAGCTCTGAGGCCAGCACCGAAATCTGTATTTAAATTACATTGCTTAAATACTCAAACTAGAGATCTCAGCCCTTAAACTGTTGTGCATAAAGTTTCTAAGGCTGTGTTGAGATCCACCCATTTCTTCAGTCCTCTTACAAAGTAAAATCTATTAGTATTATATGCATTTAATTGTTGGTTAATCAACAAGCTTTCTTTGGATTAAGCCTCCCCCATCCATTTGAAAATGACAATTTTAATGGCTACACATTTAAAATCTGAAATGTTTTCCATTTATCTGCACTATCGAACAGAAGCAGCAAACAGGTAAGCTGGTTACAGACCTGGAGGGGCCTAGGAATGCCCAAGAAGAAGGAAGAGTTCTTTCTAGTGTGTTCTGGGTCACACTCACTTCAGAAGGATGCTAGTGGTCAGATACATCGCCAAAAGCAGAAGGAACACACAGCCTGGGACAGGGTATGCACTGCCAAATGCTCTACATCTCTGTATTCCAAAGACATGGAGGAAATATTTAGTATGACTACAGAGTAATGAAAGAAAAAAGTGTCTCATCATTTTCTATACTGGTACCCTCCAGTGAGCTAACCAACAATTTCCTAGTATCTTTAATAAACACTGTGAAATATTATCAGAGATGCAGAAATTACTTGAGGCCTGTTCCTGAATTACTGCCATCTCTCAAATCATAGATCAATGGACTGAAGCAAAAAGGGCTGTCATTCAAAGAGGAGGGCAGATTGATCATTCCAAAGTCCTGGGAAGAGTTCTGTTCTGCTACACACATATGCTGAGGCACCTAGTTAAGAGTGATGCTGTATCAGATGAAAGAAAAAGGAATGAGAAATGGAAAAGCACACACTAGTGAAATATAGATAGGCTCACCCATTGCTTGGTCACTGTCTGGTTTACACAGGAATCATAACAGAATTAAACTTTAAGGAGTATGTGAAGCACTGTGAAGCAGTAGGTTTTTTAATTTTTTTTTAATTTTTTTTTTTAAATTTAGAAGACAGATGTTCTCTAAGTCTAGAAAGACACATGACAGGAAATCTGAGAGGGTAGAATGTAGAAGTGTGAAGGAAAGTGGGTCTATTTTAAGACATACCTACCAGATATTATGAACAAGTCACTCATTTTGAGAGAGCGGATCCAAATTTAAAAAAAAAAAAAAATTAGTCATGCAGAAAAGAACAATATGTATACATTTATAAAAAGCAAATGTAGTCAATCAGAGGATATGAGTACAAGTGGGCAGTTGAGGATGGTTCCTAGGTGGCAATTTTGGATGCAGCTTCAGAAGCAGCATTTGCAAATAATGATGGGCATTTCCATAGCATGAACATCTTGAAATCTATCTCAAAATTTGTAAGACAATCTCAGCCACAACATGTCTTGTAAGTACATTAAACTGGTAAAGGATGAGTGAGAAAGGAAGCAGAGGAAGAAAATAAACACCTAGGACACTTACTAACAAGTATAAACATACCTCAGCTTATAGACTGAATCTGTGAACAACACATTTAATACACTTCTGTCACAACCTTAGGAAACTGTTGCCCTGCAAGTAGGTTACTGTCCCACAGCATCAGCCTAGCATTGAACATCCTGTGAATTCACTGGTATGATTGATTCTTTATTAGCATGCACTAAACACATGCCACAGCTCCTTCTGGCAAAGTTCATTAGAAGAGAAAGGAACTGGCAGCTGCCATTTCCTAACAAGGCACAGAGTTTTAAAATGCTGTGGTTTATACGCAGTGGGAAACTGATATGTTGGATGCATTTTAGAATGTCTTAAGAAAAATAATTCCAAATACTGCTTTTTGCACAGAGCTTATTGTCTTACTTGGGAAAAAAATAAATATCAAAAGGAATATTTTTGGGTTTGTTTTAAAGTGTGTCAGCTAAAAGCAGAATACATTTCCTAAGAATCCAAAACATAGTTTCCCTAGTTCAGAATCTTTTAGTGGCTTACATCATGTACTGCATTGCTTACATCATACACATCCACATTTGCAAAATTTGTGTTCAAGTTAGACTCTTGATCAAACCACTGTATAACAAAAGCAGAAACCCATTAGGATTGCACAGTGCAACCTCATGGAAGAACAGCCACTACAACTGCAACAAGGATCTCACCTACCAACAGTGCTCTGACTTTGTCCCAGTGTTCTCTTAAAGCAACAGTAACCTTCTTAACCTTCTTTTACTTGAGTGTTTTTCTGATTTAAAAAAAATCCCTGAATTTTTCTATTATTGATACACAGAAAGTACCAGAGCAACAGCCGGCACATCTAGGGGATTACACCTTTGGGACAAGGAGTCAGTGAGGTTTTACCAAGTGATGCAGATAGCAAAAACATCTTTCAACTGACTAAACTACTCCCTTTTTGAAACAGAGTCACTGAAAATTGTTTCCAAAAAGCACTGCATCTGTGGACTCACAGAGATAAGCACTGTAATAGGAAACAAATGAAGCAGGTGAAGAGGGCTGTTGAATATTTTGATGTTGTAGCTCAGTTTGCAAGTGCAAGGCTGAACCCTAAATAAAGGGGTGGCATTGAAGTCTGCCCCAACCATGCTGCTATAAGCAGTGTTACACTGTTGGTATAAATAGGAATCATAGCACATGCTGTGGTTTCACTAAAATACTCCATAAATCCATACTTAACTCAGAGACAACTTCCTTTTCGGGTCACTATTAAATAATTTAAATTAGAAGACGGTTACACAGTACTTACAGTAATAAAAATGCAAACCTACTAGCAGGGAGGTTTAGCTACAGTGTTTTAAATCTAGGGACCTACACCCTTCAGCAATTGTGTCCTTGACATAGACCAACTACAAAATCCTGGGCTTCATTTCAGTACCAAGCCTGAAGACATTCTTGGGCATTTATCTGTTGTTTTCATGGCCATCATAACCAGACAGTGGCTGATCTGTTTGTTATCAACACTCATCAAAACCAGGCCAGCACATGGCTACATGAGCTGTCCCCATACTTCACTACCCTCAACTTCCTCTGACAGTTCCTGACAGCTGTTTTAAAAGGCAGCCAGACAGCCGCTCAGCATTTCACAACCTCTGCTCAATTTGTTAATGAAGCTCTCAGAAGGAGAACTGATATGTTATAACCAAATTAACTTTTATATTAATGTCCGTTGCTCCAGTGAAAATTCACTTGTGGAAATAACTAAACTCACTGTGCCCTGACAGTTAACTCCATTACACAGCTTTCTTTTAAGCTTTTTTCTTCCTCTGCTGCTCATCCTTTATGTTCCTCTTTTTAAAAGAAACATGTTGACAGCAAGAAATGGGTACTTGTATTTTAACATGGCATCTCCTGTCCAGAAATGTTTTTTCACTAATAAAATATCAGAATGCCACTAAAGAAAATGTTTGTTACCAAATCACTCATAGAAACAAGCAAGCCACAGTTAATTCTACAGTGCCTTTAAAGTTATAGAACACAGATGCATGTTTAAATATAAAGACTATTTGGTGCAAGAACGAAACAAGATCATGCTGTAGACTCCTTTTATACCCCATCTCTACGTCAGTAAAGGTGTCTTCCATGAACAAGCTGTGTAAATCTCCCACAAATCTGATTCCCAGGTCCTCACAGGAAGCAAAGGGCTTCTGTAAAATAACGCGGGTCCCGAGTCCCATGTCTTTGTCTATATACACATGTACACATGTACAAGCACCTGAAGACACTTACCTATACCTTCCCTCTCTCCTTCAAAGGCAGAAGCAGTGACTGAGGAAATGAATCAAACAAGCCATCTGTCCAAAGGCCCTTCTTTCATGGGGAGCTTTAATGAGCTCTGAAACACTTGAAGAGAGCCTTACTTTTGAGCCTTGGAGTCTTGACTCTGTAGGGCAGGACCAAAAACTCCTCTTTGGTGCCATATGGAGTGAAATGCACTTGGCACAAATACAAGAGCTTGACTTCATAAATTGCAGGGATTGGTGTATCTCAGAAGACAGCCCAACTCCTCCTTGAATCATATGCTTCTTCACCCAGAGGAGTCTTTTTTGCTGACTCTTATTAAAATAGAGCCTTTGCTCTATTTTAATAATCGAACAGTAATCTATCTAACACTTCTGCTAATGGCTTTGATCTAGACATGGATAAAAACGGCACAACATCCATATGTACTTGGCTGCTGTGACAAACTGTCTAAAACCAGCTAATAATTTACATGGAAACTGTATCTACCACAAGGTACCTGCACAGCCAGTATAATAGAACAGTATGTATAGGCTTGAGAAGTTAATTAAACTGGTCGGATGGGGTTCACAGATTCACAAATCAGATAAGATCTAGGTTCCACAAGCATACAATTTTTAAAAATTCAGAGATAACAGATTAACAGATTATATAATTGCATATATTTTTAGAAACTGACCTTCCAAACTAATTTGCTGAAATGCTTCTACCATACACAGTATGTCTGAGAACAAAAAAATGCAATGAAGACAAAGATCAAAATGTTTTCTAGCTTTATCTTCATCATGAGAGCTTTGAAGCATGCTGTTGCATCCCAGAAAGAAGCAAAAAAACCCCAACTGATCCAGAACCCCTTTGTGATACTCCAGGATCTGGAATGAAACCAGTAAGTCTCTTTACAGAGTATCAAGAACCATAGACTATGCTGAGTTGAAAGGGACCTATCATCTAGTCCAATCCCTAGCCTTGGGCAGGAGAACCTCAAGACCATTAAGGTAAATTTTGAGCTGGTTCTGAACTGTATGAAACAAAAAATGAGAAACTCAACACAGTTCTGAAAATTAAAGATGTGCTTGGTTTTCACTAATGTCTGAAAGCAGCTGTCAGTAGCTTCACTGATGCAAACAGAAAAGCCTAAATAAAACAAAGCAATTAAAAGATAATAAGAAGAAAACTAAAAAGTAGCATAACTTTTAATTTCATCAAGCTGCACCAATTCCAATGCTTGGTGTCATTACAGTGGTGAATGGTACCACATCTACCTGATGGCCTAGTAGTAGTGTCCCCCAGGACTCTCTCTTGGGCCCAGTCCAGTTTAATATCTTTATTGATCTGGATGAGGGGTTCAAGTGCACCTTCAGTAATCTTGTGGATGACACCAAGTTGGGTTTGAATGTTCTGCTGGAGGGCAGGAAGGCTCTGCAGAGGAATCTGGACAGGCTGGATCAGTGGGACAATGCCAATTCTGTGAGGTTCAACAAGGCCAAGTCCTGCTCTTGGCCTGCAACAACCCCAGGCAGCAACACAGGCTGGGGCAGAGTGGCTGGAAAACTGCCCAGCAGAAAACAATCTGGAAGTGCTGGTCAACAGCAGCTGAACACAAGCCAGCTGTGCCCAGGTGGCCAAGAAGCCCAGCGGCACCCTGGCCTAGATCAGCAATAGTGTGGCCAGCAGGAGCAGGGCAGTGACTGTGCCCCTGTATTCAGCACTGGTGAGGCCACACCTCGAGTGCTGTGTCCAGTTCTGGGCCCCTCACAAGAAAGATATTGAGGTGCTACAGCATGTCCAGAGAAAGGCAATGGAGCTGGGAAGGGTCTGAGGGAGCACAAGTCCTGTGAGAGGCAGGTGGGGGGAGCTGGGGGTGTTTCTCTTGGAGAAAAGGGAGTGCAGGGGGGCCTTATCACTCTCTAGAACTCTCTGACAGAAGGTTGTGGACAGACTGGGGTCAGCCTCTTTTCCCAGTCAACAAGCAACAGGAAATGAAACAGACTCAGGTTGCATCAGGGAAGGTTCAAGTTGGACATCAGGAAGAATTTCTTCACAGATAGGGTTTTTAACATTGAAATGGGCTTCTAAGGGTCATGGGAGTCATCTGGAGGTGTTCAAGGAATGTGGCACTCAGTGCCATGGTCTGGGTGACATGGTGGTGATCAGTCAAAGGTCAAAAGTTAGACCTGGTGCTCTCAGAGGTCTTTTCCAGCTTAATTACTTCTGTGATTCTGTCTCTTATGTCCTTTGTCCTGAAAACCTATATGCATTTTCTTTGTTCATAGAAGCTGTTTCAGAAGTCCAAGATTACATCCGAAAGTGTGAAAGGCAAAATATAAATTCAGAGAATTCTCATTTGATAGATAGTGCTTCACAAAAGTAGGATTTGATTTTTAGTTAGACTTTAGAGAGCTTCTGAATTAAAATTAAGAAAAAGAAGAATTTGTCAACACCCTTAATTTACAGTCTTTTTCTAAATATAAGATTAAAAATATAAAGGACAGGTAGATTCTGAACACACAACACCCTGAAAACAGTGATTTCACTATTCACTGTTCTGTCTTCAGTTAAGGCCATTTTATATTTTCAAATTAATTGCAAGAAAACACTGTGTTGCAGAAGTACAAATAAAAGATATTCCTTAAGATATTCTTAAAGTAAGTAGTTTGAGATGAATTTTTAATTTGTATGTTCAAACTATGTCCAGCATTCTTTAAGAGGCAAAACAAGAGGTTTTCTTTGAACTTGATTTCTCTTCCTTCCTCTTGGCCTCTACCACAGAACATCAGACACTTATATACTTTCACTTTTTCACATTAACTGATTGGTTTTGATGCAGCTGTTTCATGTAAATAAAATCACTCACATTCCTAAGTATTTGAAGGTTTTATTTTAAAATTGCTGCTCCCAGGTCTATCCATGGCATTTTTGTGGACTGTTAGCAATATTTCTTGGACACTAAGTTACTTTTGCTCTTTTCTCTATCAAAAACCCCTCCAAGAAAATGCCATGTGTAGTCCTAGAGAAAATAAAGAACAATGATAGCAAAAAGCCAGCCAGGATGGATACAATTCTGTTATAGAAAGAACTTGTAATAGTAGTGTTTGTTCAGCATTTGTTTGTCAAAGCAGTGAGAAGTCAGAAATCTTCCAGCTGAACAATTTCTGCAAAAGAGCTCAAGGTTCAGAGGAGACAGAGCAAGAAGTGTGCAGCTGCCAACAATTCATTAAAGATTTAACCAGAGAAGTCACGTGTGCACTTTAAAATGGCGGACAACTGCCATGCTTAACACACATGTCAAAAACTTTGGGAAAAGGCAGAAAAATGGAGTTACCTTCGGATGAGGAGGATGGCACATTCACCAACATTTCTTTGGCAGATGATTCAGGTAAGAGACTGCAGTACTCTACTACTACAATGCAAATTCCATAGCCTGAATAACAGCACTGTGAGAGCAGGCAAGTTTGTCCTGATTGCCTGGTACAAGGTATTTTTAGCAAATACCCTCAAGCAAACTTTTTTTAGTTGCATGGTTTGAATAAGCCTTGTGATGAGCTAAGAATTGAGGGTTTGGGGGTATGGAGGCTACCACAGTTTTCATATATTAGCATATGGTAATATACACATATCATCTGAGCACATAGAGCCTTTCACTGGTTAGAGAGATACTCTTACAGAAATATTAACTTAGTAGTTACTACTATCAAATAAAATACAGATAATGCTGTATACAGAAAAACTTCTGACATACTCTAATGAGAACTCACAAGAAGTGAGTTAATTGGTAATTGCAAGTTAATTGGTAAAGGAAATAAGGTGATATTTTAAATCCCCACTATTAAGCATTTAATTGTTCTAAAAGAAACTACAAAAGCAAAGTCTGCCTACCTCTCCACCCTCCTCCTTCCCACTTACGGAATAAAAATTACTTGGAAGGCGAAGTAGGAGAGTTCTACATAGTGGAAAAATGAAGTCAGTTAATATGAATTGATAATAAATTATTTAGAAAGGTGTGGCCAGAGTATCAACTTGATTATGTCAGCATGGTTGCCAAAGAACATGACTGCTAATTCACACTGCTAGGAATCTGGAGGGCTTCTTTTTGAACAATACAAGCCACATTTCCTTCCCCTCCTTATTTTTTTTTTTTCTCACAAAAAATACTATTGAGAATGCTGTATTTACCTCCAATATTAAAAAACCCAAATCCACTAAGTTAATCTTATTTTTAGAACACAATTTCCTATTAGCAATTCCATATTAGTGTGATGGGGCTAAGCTGGATGTTTGAATGCACTTTGTTTGTACATCATACAGGGCTACTGACACCAAAATGTGGTTGGCCCAAATTATTTGCAAGAAGACAATTTGTCAGAGCTTGGTCCAAACTGTTCAATAAGGAAAGGTTCTCCTGACAATGAATCTCACTCTTTTTGTGTAGCAGGGTGTAGAAGAATAGAGAAAGGGTATCCTATAGGACACTGTTTTGTGACCTGCTGCACAGCTGGTAACATATCAAGAACAGACGTGGGGGCGGTGGGGGCAGCATTCAGTGGAATGATCGTCTTCTCTTTGCAAAGCGTCCAGAAGAAGCTGAGTTAGGGATGACACCATTATACTGGATGTGTTTCAATCTGTCCTGTCTTACAGAGGGGTGTTTATGCCATATGGCTTTCTTAGTCTTTCAGATGTCAAGTCTCTTTCTTCAAAAGGCAAACACCCATTCACTTCCTCTCCTGCTCTAACCTCAGCACCCTTCAGCTTAGAAAATGTTAATACCCATGAGAAAATAAAGCAAGGTTAAAAACTCTCTTATCCAAGCACCAACTGCCAGCGTGTTTCCAAGTCAATCCTGGCATTTGAGGCTTGATACTCAAAGATAAGCCCTGACTGATGTCACTGCTATAAAAAAGATCTCCTCAGAGATCACAGCAAATAGGACTACACTGCACCTCAGAAACTGAGCACTTAAAATCTGCTGGACTCTTGACTGAAGCTGAACACCCAGGGTCAGAGAAAGCTCATGTTCACAATACACAGGCTTTTTTATTAAAGATCTGCAACCAGTATTACAGCATTTCCCCTAGTAGTAAAGAGGTGAGGACCACCAGTGAGAAAGTAGAAGTAAAATCAGAATAATTGAAAATAAGTGACATTTTCAGGCAAGCTTATAACTTGAAGGTACAGAGGGTATATACAGTAAGATTCATGGTGAATATGATAACTCTGGTCCATTTCTTCTGGTAACACCAGGAGGCTAGAAATTATAAGAAAAATCCTGACCTACAACAGGAAGAAACTATGATATACTTTGTAGGAAACAGTCTTTAACTCTCCCAGATGAAGTTAAGTCTCTGGAGCTATTGAAGCTAATAAAGACAGTGAGCCTTATGGCTCTAACAATAAGACTGGAGAATAACATCAATTCCAGAAGAGCAGGGAAGCTAAAAGTCTACATAGTGAGAGAGTGAAAAAGATTCCTTAGGATGGACAAGTGCAAGTTCAAGCAAGGAGAAAGGAAACTAGGCTTGCAATATGTAGATCCTAAGTGGGCTTTGTCTGAGAATGGCAATGTTTTGTATGCAAGCGTTCCTTAATTAAATGTTAAAAAGGTTCCCAAAGTGCACTGGTTATAGTGAACTTGAACACATTTGTTACTGCATAAGGTTTTACCCCCATTTCTTAAAACATACTGCAAAGATACTAAACAGGCAAGTAGAACAACTTGTAATATATGTAAAATCTGAATGATAGTCAGAATACAGCCTTCATATTAAAGTTTCCATTTTACAGTGAAAATCCTTTGTGTCAAAGCAACAGGGGTTACTGATCCTCCTTAACCAAGCACAAGCCATGAATATTTAATAGCTATTGCTCTTTCAAAACAGCAGTGTCTTTCTATTTGTTAAGTATGCACGTATTAAAAATAAAACACTTCCATGTAAATTAAGACAAACAAAAAATGGTAGCAAGATAGAAACTTTCTGGAAAGTATTTTAATAGCATTATTAACAGCACATGAAATCAAGGAAAATGTATATGAAAATATTTTCACCTTTAATGAAAGAAATATCTTTTAATTTAGAAACTTGCAGCACTAGATACAGCTCCCTCAAGAAATTACCTACCCAAACAAAAGCACAGAGGAAATCAGAGCAAAAGTAAAACAAAACAGTGAAATGTAGTCCAGCATCTGCAAAAATTTCTTTACTGTACTTCCGATCAATGTTGAATAAGCAGATCAAGCCCCTCGTTCCTCATTGAAGAGTACCTAGAAATTACCTCACTCTTTTTTCAAATATGCTTTACAGAAAGCCAGCATAAGTGACTACATTTCTCATGTAGTCACCCATTCTTTTAAAAGCAGATACAAACCCTTAACTTAAAGACAAAGCAGTTTTTCTTCTAATTAAGTTACCAGTAAAGCTTTATGGAACCTTGCTAATTATCCTCCCACAAAACCTGGTGGTAAACCTATAGTGGATGATTACAAGGGGGATCAAACAGTTACGAGGATAATGTTATGT
This sequence comes from Pseudopodoces humilis, assembly GCF_049639895.1. Lineage (NCBI taxonomy): Eukaryota > Metazoa > Chordata > Aves > Passeriformes > Paridae > Pseudopodoces > Pseudopodoces humilis. The sequence goes on along the minus strand of NC_142205.1, from coordinate 61,047,526 downwards.
AATATACTTTTGTATTCACAGCCTAAAGCTGCAAAGAGTACAGTTCTTCAATCTACTTAAAAATGCATTTTTGTTGAGTCAGTAGAAATGAGAACTTTTGCACTCATGCTCAGTTTTACAAAGGATAGGATGCAGCTATATGTTGCCTATATAGCTATATGTAGCTATATGAAGGCAGGGCTCTTGATGGATAAAAAGAAATTATCACTTTCTGAGGGCTTGCTTTTTGTAGACTTTCTAAAGAGACTGCATTTTTTCATTCCAACTGTATGCTCACCAGTTATACCATCTAATGAGGTCCCATTTTCACTCAGGACCTAAGGAAAACCAAGACATGCACAATTAGTAAGGATACAGATGAGTTAGAACAACGTAAGCCAAAGTATTTGCTCATTTTGTATAAACTGATTTAGTTGGAAAAAGCACAATTTAAGAAGTACTCAAATTTTGCATTTAACAGAAGACCCCAATTATACATTTGCACAAGAATATGTACTAGGCTGCAAAAGCTTTTAGAGGTTACTCTGAAAGAGTAAGAATTGCAGAGAATTCAGTGTAAAGCAACAGTACATAAAAAAAAACAACCTCATTCGAGTCTGTTACTTCTGCAGAGAAACAAAAGGATGAAAATTTGATGTAAAGGGTCTTGCAAGTTAGCATTGCAAGGAAAAAGACTTAAGCCACTTGTGTTCCTTTCTATGGTTTTTTTTTTGTAGCAATAATTATTCAAAGGATCAAACAGTACAGTTCAAATTTCAAAGTCATCTCAGCAATATGTACAATGCCCTCCTCTGTTAGTGAAAAAAAGGATACATTTCTATTGTACTGGTGAACAGTGAAGTCTCTGTCATCAGTCAGCTTACGCAGGTGCCTGTGCTGCCTGGAACATCACCAAAAGGGAAGTCAGAGTCTTGTTGGTTTGCACTGTATGCCATGGGAAAAGCAGGATGTAAAGCAGTTTTAGAAAAAAAAGTGTGAAAATATTTGTCATTAGCAGCAATGATAGCGAGTCTGAGTGCAGAGCAATAAAATCCTCTCCTGTCAGTTTGTAACTGTACCTGTATATGAATTCAGGTAAACTATTAATGGTACTTTGTATCCTAGGGAGGTTGTTTTATTTTAAGCAAAAATTGCTCTTTCACTGAAAATTAATAAATTGATTTATTTTGCCAGTGACATCAGCTACTTTTAGAAAATCTAAACAGAACTTAGGATACAAGTAAGTATAGATAGCTGCATTTGTAAACTGAAACTTGTTCCTATAAATTTAATATAAGGACAATATAGTGAATGCCTCCTCTGATTTAACCAAATGCCTTAGAAAATAGTTTGTAGCACTGCCTGGAATAGTCTGGCACTGCCTTTTTGTGACCCAAGTGCAGGACCCATCGGATCAACACACCCATCCAACTTTGTGTCATAATATGCATAGGTGACTTCCCTGGGACACATTCTGTGTTATGAAAGGAATCTGATTATTGGGGATATATCTTAAGTTCCTAAATCTTTACATTTAAAGTGCATAAAAATTTTAATTGATAATATATTACACAATGCAAGACAGGCGAGGTTGACACGAGACAAAGATGCCATGCTATGTTTATTCTAGCGCTAGGACACACACGGGGGATTGCTCCACCACAAACGTGTGTGTCTCAAACGAAGTGGACACTGTTTATATACACTTAAGTTCATACATATTTATGAAAGTTTCATCTTTGCCTATATTCATAACTTATCCCTGCCTACTCTTGCTTCCTATGTTAATTAGCTTTTTGCCAGTCTATGCTTGCATGCTGTCTCCTGGTGGTCTTGGGCCGAGGTCTTTAGATGAAGTAAAGTCTTCCTCGCGGTGGCCCCTGGATGAACTTCTTGCACAGGCTCTGTTGGTATCCAGCCGTCCCTTGGGGCTCTAGCCACAGTCAAAACTAAAGATCCAGTTCTTACTGGTTTTTAGAGCACTAACTCCTGCTTTACTAATCTTAAATGACAAGCGAAATCCTGTTGTTGCATAGCAAAGGACCATCTGCTCTGAATGCACTTGATTATATAGCAAACTATAGTTACATAAACTTAGTTATAGACCTCCCGTATCAAGGTAAGGAATTAAAAAGCCAGTGGGTAAATCGTGTGATACATTAGCTTCTGGTTTCTTGGTTGATTTCTCATATAAGAATACTTTGGGCTGTGGATGTTTATTCCATAATATATTTGTTTGAGCATTTTTGCACTTGTGTTTTGGGGTTTTTGAGTGGGTGCATGTTTTTTGGTGTTTGTTTAAAAGTAGTGGTGCACTGGATATTTAGAGTTCTGGACTTGCCTTCTTTGCCCTGGAAAATAGAGGAAGGGTTAGGAATGCAAGCCTTTTGAAGGGAACACAGAATGATCTAGGCATTCTCTCTGTGGAATTTACACCCAGCAATATCAATCCAACCTTTTGGTCCCTGGACCGATCAATGCTAACTTCATAACACACAGCACTCTGTAGACTAGAAATGTCATCTACTCTTTGCTGATAACCCCTCTGTAATGCCAACAGTGGAAGCTCAGAACAACAGCTTTCTCTACAGGAAAAACAAAAAAAACTCTCATAGAGGTTGACTTCTGAAAAGGAGTTCATCCTGGTGTTCATGCTCAGAGTTCAGAATCAGAAGAAAGTACTATAGTTAGAATCCACAACCAGGCGAAGCAGAATGAACCCAAACAATATGGATACCAAAAAGGAAACAGGAGGTAAACTAGCAGCTATTGAAATTACTACTGTTTTGTTCACAACAGCACAGGAGCCCGTACACCTGGTTTCTGTTCTGTCCCATAATTTAACATCAAGGATTTTCCCTGTTTCCTAGTCTTGGGACAATTTTGAAAATAATCGCCAACTGTAATCCAGCAAGAAAAGTGGCATTTCTGCAGCAGAAAGGTGTTATTTCCTCAAGATCAGCCCACAATATTTTTCCCCCTCTTACAATATAAACACAAAGAATGTTCTTCACCAGGTAAGCAAGGTCTCCATCCATCTGTATACACCTGGAGAATGTGGCCGTAATTTTCCCCCTGTTAATGCAAGTGCTGAAGATTGTCTCATTAGAAAGAATTAGGAGTACCTGCTGATTGTCAGGTTTTTCAGTGCAGCAAGAGCAAAACAGTGCAAGCACCTGGCATTTTAAAAACAGCAGTCAAGGAAACTTTCCAACAAGCTCCTAAAGCCCAGCCACCACCCGAGAGGACTGCTTGCAAGAAATAAAGATTTCTGTGTTGAAAATACCCTTTGTAGAGACAGTGATATGCTTTTAAGTAAACTAGCTAACAGAACTGAGAACAAATTCATATTCCAGTACAGATGGATAGCCAGACCCTAATTGTAGTACATTTTCAGACCTTGAGTAGCATTCAGTCTAATATGAACTTATCTGAGTGTAAGGTTAAAAAAAGTAACTGACTTTATAATAATATAATAAATAATAATACTGTGGAGGCAACCAGAAGATGAAGATGTTAGAAATATACTCTTTCTGAGGTGCATTTAAAAATACACTAGAGGGCTCACTTCCTAAGTGCCTTTATCTTCCTGAATGTCTGCAGAGCATTGAATTATTTATTTACAACTAGATATATTACTGCAATTTACAGATATAATACGAACATGTTTTACTGCAACGTATGGTTCAAACTACACAGTATTACAAGTTATGCAGTACAGTCACTTCAGTGAAGCCATCAAAATTAGCTCAGGTCATGAATGTTTTCCATTTCTTTGCTGTGGCTCACAGGCTGTGCTATGAGGTTAAAGTGAGGACCCTGTGCAGCATCTTCTGCAATGTATTCCTTCCAGGGAGCCAGGGAAAGAACAATGACACAGGAGTGTTGTTTGGGAGCTACTGAGCCATTAGATGAGAGCAACTCCGTTAAGTTACTTAAGTTCTTGTGTGACGTGATCTCAGCGCTGTGAGACCAAGAGGCACGGAGCTAAATCACAAGCCTCGTACTCTGGACACTGCTGTGAAAAAGGCTACTGACGTGCCAGACTGGAAGCAGCTGGGCCAGATCCGTAGGGCATTGAACTGGGGCAGGGAAAACTTGCTGGACTGCGGCTGGGAGGCTTCCCTCTCCCAGAGCTCCACATACAAGCACCTGGGAGTTAACAGCAGCCACATACATACTGTTTTCTGAGACCTTCCTCTGGCTTTGCCAACCTACATAAATTTGAAGGGGTTCCACACCAGGGAAAAAATGCTTTTTCTCAATCTCTTCTGAACACTACGCAGAGCGACCAACCATTGAGGACCGCTGCCTGGAACGTGGGCAGCGTATGAGCACAGAACAAATGAACCAGAAACATTACCCTACTTGGCATTCAGCGGGATGTGAGGGGAGGGCATCGGGTACGACTCCAGGAGCCCATGAGTGGGCACAGGCATGACGCGTCCCCGGCTCCTCCCGCAGAGCCCTGTGGTGGCGGTGAAGAGGGGATGGCGCTCCCGCCCCGCCCCGCGCACGGCGCAGGCGCACTGGCAGCGTAGAGCGGGCCGGGCCGGGCCGGGGCAGAGCCCGCGGGAGGCGGTGGCAGCGGGGCAGGTGCGGGGCGGTCGTGGCGCGGGGTCGGGGGCGCGGGGTCGACCCAGGTTAGGGGTGCATGCAGGGGTGGGCGGGCAGGGCCGCGAGGCTGCCACCCGGGTGCTGCGGGGACGCCCCTTTGCAGTGCTGCCACCAGCCCGGCCGTCTTTCCCAGGCCCGCGGGCGCTGCTGTTAGCGCACCTGCCCCGTTCCGCAGTTTGAGACGGGGATGGGAACGGGCGGGGTGGGAGGATGCGAGGGGCCCAAGGCCGACACTCCCGTCTCGTAGGCCTGTGCACTGGCCAGGAGTGGCGGGGGGACAATATAGGGCATTCTGTTTCGGAATTCAGGAATAGCCAGTTCTAGAATAAGCTATTCCAGAATGATCGGAGCTGAGAAGGCGGCGATTACCTCATTGAAACAGCGATATCAGTAATCTAGATCAGTTATTTTTGTAAACAGAGGCACAGTTACTCAAGGAACCACAGGTACCTACGGCATGAGGCCTAGGAGAAAAAGAATGGTGAAGAAGGTTGTTCTGCCTTAGGCTTAAGCACTGATCCTTCAGAATTAGAAAAAATACATCTAAAATGCAAATATAACAGAAGTCCCAATAATTGCTGCCTCTGTGTATTTTGGTTTTTTTTTTAAGCAGAGTATCGCTCAAGAAAACTCTCTTCAAAAGTGGAAGGAGCCCCTACTACAATGATGAACGCCGATATGGATGGTATAAATTCTTAATGTTCTTGTTATTCTAATTAGTATAAGTTCAAACTGTTAACAGAGGTTGCACTAAAACTCTCATGATTTATTGCAGCTGTTGAGAATCAGGTGGAATTAGAAGAGAAAACACGGCTTATTAATCAAGTTTTGGAACTGCAGCATACACTTGAAGGTTAGCAGCTTGACACATCAGATTTTTTACAAATATACAGTAATAAGCAAAAGAAAATAACCTGACTGCTCTTGCCCTTAGTCACAGTGTCCGGAAGTATGTCACTTAAAGCAGCTGAAGAATCAAAACCAAGGTCTTGGAAATAGTTTTTTTTTTTCTTCCTCTTTATGCAACATTATGTTTGCTCAACCTTGGTAATACACAGCAAGTAGAACAGACAATAGAGTTAATATGTCCATATTTATTAGAGGACACACATCTAAGGCTGCTCATCACTGAACTTGTTTCTGAGTAATTTAGTTTGCAGTAACCTCATTCAAAAATTCAAGAAAGTAATAAACTTACAGTCTAGCAGTAAGTTTAAAAAGTTGGTTAAAATACTGTACTACAAAATATAGGAAAAGTGGCCTTTAGGTATAGCACGAGTAGGAGAATGTTTGTAAAATACCCAATCGTAATGTTTTCTGAATTAAAGGTGTGACCAGTCTGATGTAGGCCCGTAGAACATATTCATTATTGTATGCAATACTGTCTAATATTTTTCTTATAATATCACCTTCGCAGATCTCTCAGCACGAGTAGATGCTGTTAAGGAAGAAAACTTGAAACTGAAATCAGAAAACCAAGTTCTTGGACAGTATATAGAAAATCTGATGTCAGCATCTAGTGTTTTCCAAACAACTGACACAAAAAGCAAAAGGAAGTAAGGGTTGACTCACAGATTATGTAATTGTATTGCTGCTGGGGTTTTTTTGTTGTTAACTGGCATAGGCTACATAAGCTGAAATTCTTTAGTTTGTGGCTTACTGGATTCTCAAAGATTATAAACTTTGGTAATAAACAGAATTAAGAGCATTATCATGAACAGGAGACAGGAGTTTGTGTAATAAGCAATGTGCAAATGTAGTGTAGATAATTATAAAATTGTAGTATTTGTTTTAAAAATGACCATATCTTGTTAAAAAGCAGGTTAGTTTGTCAGGTTAAAGTTCTGTTGGCACTCTGAGGTCTTAGGGTAGATTTCTTGACTAGCCTGGTAATAGTTATAATATTGTGTTGAAACCCCATTTGATAAAAATATTCAGTTTAACTGCACTTTTTTCACCTGAGATGTGTTTACTATTCACAGCTCTACAAAACAAAACAAAAACCTATAAACCAGTTAAGCATTTCTGTGAAGTAGGAACACTATGACATTGTTTGCGGGGCTTGCATACAGAAAAACACCTCGTACTTTTTTGGGAAGGGGGAGGGTAAGAGGAGGAACAAGGGTGAGCAACTTAATCAGGGAATACCAAACTGATGCAGTATCAGATGTAATATGTACATGTGAAACCATTGCTGCTTTTCCATTTCCCTGAAGAATAATCAGGCACATCATCACAATGTATGATCTTCCTGAAGTTCTTCTGTTGTGTGATGAAAAGTTAAGTAAAAACCTCGGTGATAAACTTTCCAGAAAGAGGTCAACAATGCTTCTCATACTCATGAACAATCTGCAGCAAGGAACTGAGAACAAGTCTTTCCTTCCCCCCTTTTACTTTCCTTCTGAAGTGCCAAACTTGTCTTTGCTTCAGACCTCAGAGCAGCTGTTTTCCTGCCTCATAGCCTAAGCTTGTGTAGATCTTCTTGAGGCACTGCATAAAAACAGCTAAGGCAGAAGGATGCAGTGGAACAATGGTGGATTTTGCCTCTCAAAATGGCACTGCTCTGAGCAATGCCTGGTGGCAAGGTGCTGTTTTTTCTTGGTTTGGATGTTAGGTTTTGTAGGGGAGCTTAGCCCAGATTATGGGTCTGAGCACTTCCCACAGAGGCAGCATGTACAGCATAATCAGTATTAAGGGAGAGCAGAAGCTGAAATACAAACAAGTAAATTTTAGCAGTACTTAGTTACATCTATTTCATCTTGTCCTACAGCAGCTCTGCAGACTTATTTATGTACGTTAGCTAGGACCGAGTTCTCACTTCAGTAATGAAGCTATTTTACTTGAACTTTTAAAAGAAAACCACTAGTTCAAGGATCTCTCTCAAGCATGGTGTGAATGAGGCAGTGTAATAGAAGAATAAATCCTTCTCAAATCCCAACTTTTTTAGCAGCCAGGTACTGCTGTCTCAAGTGTAAGATGACATTGTGAGGTTCCCCTCTCCCAAAGGTCAGGTTTCCCATTTCTCCCCGTTTAAAATGGTTGTACAATGCTCGAGTCAAAAGACTCTAAACAAAGTCAAAAGACTGCAAACAAAGCACTAATAGTACAGTCTTGAAGGCTGTTTACAAGTCTAGGTCAAGAAACCAAATGATGAAAAATGGATGATACCATTTGTGTCATGGGGTCCTTGTCAACATCTCAAATTAATTTTAATCTTCTTAAAATTAATTTTAATCTTTTATGGACTACTTTTTCACATTACTGGAACTCTAAATTAATCCAAGAGTTGCTAGCAGGTAGAGTAGATCACATGGCTAGAGTTTGAGCATTAAAAGAACAATCATAGAAAGCACTTGACTTCTAAAGGTTGCATTGCATTATAGCCATTGTAGCTTTAAAGCCACATTCCTACCGTCTCTCACTGTAGCTTACCTGGTAACACAGCATGCGCTTGTTAAGACTTCAGCAATTCCCAAGATAAAGTAATTTTAAAATTATGGTTTTGTATTGTAGATTGGATAGTGGTATTTTATCCATCAGTGTGTATACAGCAGTTATTTAATCTCCATGCCATTTTACATCCCACTTACTGTGGCCTTCATTTAAATTACGAACATTTTAAAGATGTTGTATTTCTGACTTTACACCAAATAAAAACCTTTCATTTGTCTCAATTAGTTTGGTTTAACATTTGTAAACCCTAAAACTTCTCGTAACTATCTGTTGTCAAAAGGTGAAAAGGCAGTAGGGTTAGTAATCATCTTAATGGTTTCAATATAGCTGAACGGTCTGAAAAACTAGATGTAATTGAGATTAAACTTGGGTTAATGAATCTAGTTTTAGCAAAGCTTCATTTTCTCTCTATTTTCAGCCATCAGTCATACATTTCTGTCTACTCTTCTATTCTTTCTAAAGTAAAAAGGGAAAGGAATGGTAGACTGCATCCACTGTTGCCAAAAAGCTAAAGCTTCTACTTCTCCATGTGGGAGACTATTAAGCCAAGTTAGAAATGTTACTTTTTCCTAACTTTTACTGAGCTTTACATTAGACAGAAACCAGAATTACTTCATCGTGCCTTCATGAATGCAGATGCAAACTGAAGAGTAGCTTCAGCTGTAACTAAATAAAAGGGCATCAGTACTACTTGGCCTTCCCTGCATATAAAAAGTGTTCAGTCTGGGATTTGACATCCTCAGACTGAGAGCTTTTTTATCAAGCTACAGCATAGCCAGAGGGGTGGAGATCTTAGCAGGCTGTGGAGATCTTGTTACTTAGGGAGTTCCAAAGATGACTGACAGTTTGGACAAGACATGCTGGAACTGAAAATCATTCTTTAGTTAATTTTAAAGCTCTTTAAAGTAACCATGATAGCAAGATGAAGTTAGTTTCCTGAAATACCTGTTCAAATAAAAATGGAGAGTGCACAGGAAGTGCGGTTGAAATCTCACTGTTGCATTGTATCAATGAACAGACTTTGCCTGGCTTTCTACATCTAGAACCTCAAATCCTCAACATCTCTGGTATTTCTCCTCTAATTATCAGCATAAATCTAGATCCAAATAAGCTAATGTGCAGAAGTATGTATGCTATCTATAGGTTCTAGGTGATCAAAGCTGATGGGGCATCAATCAATACTTTATGGGAACTTTTAAGTTTGTTTTTTTTAAGTTCAAAAACCTAAGGGAATATGACCATCCCCCATGGGGTGACTAATCTCTGGAGTAACTAAATCACATCAAAGAAATGATAATAACTAGAGTAACTATCACATATCAGAGGAAAAAAAAACCCTCCAAACCCCTAAGCAAACAAACAAACCAGACTCCCAGGACATCCAAATGCTCTAACAATTCCAAAGGACTTCTATCAGACTAAGACATAATTAATTTAAAAGGTGAGCTGAAGTGCTCCCTGACAGCTCACCCTAACTGTTGCCAGCAGAATACTACACTGGTAACAGCTTTTATCTATTGCTGAGGAGTAATCTGGAGTTTTCACTTCTTACCTTTTGCATAGACACCCTAAATAAAGAGGTGGCAACTTGCAGTTAACTTAAAAAAAAAAAAAAAGACAAAAAAAGCCCCAAGTTAAACAAAAACTTACAGACATTTCCATGTGATTCTCACCAAGTAAAAGTCATATATAATTAACTTTTGAACACTTTAAAACAAGCATTTGAGGACACTGGCTTCTTCATTAGGGTTAAGCATTCATTTCTTAGAGACTTCCATGGAATCTGCTGTGAAAATACTTCTTTTGAAAGCGGGTAAATTTTATGACAGGCACAAGAAAATCTGTTAGATTCCTTATGAATTAATGTATTTCTACTTGTTTGTAATGTATGACTACTTCTGCTAGCATTTACACATTCTACTACAGGCAGCTGCCAAGTAGCAAGAGGTTTCTGGTGACTGAAATTTTATTGTTTAATATACAGCTGAACTTCAATGAAACCAAGTTTCTTTACAATAAGCAGTTTATTTAAACTATGAGAATGCCCAAGTTACTCACATTGTAAAAAACTTAATCCATCAAAAATTCTTACGTATATCAGTAAATTCCATATTAAGCAAGAATTAATAAATATTTTAAGGTGACAATATACACTTAGCAAGTATTCTATAAACAGGTTATACCACTCTGGTTTGGAACATGAGAACTATAAAAGTTTGGAAAAATCATCTGTATATGACTTCTGCAGATTTGATACCTGCATTCAAGAGTAAAACAAGTCACATCAATTACCACTTGTATTCTATTTTAAAATATATCTTGAAAATAAATTACTGTAATCAATGCCTTAAGTGAACAGGTGACCACCCATGTAACAAGATCAACTAAAATAAATAAATTACAATAAAAATTGTTGCTAGCACAAAATCATCATACAAAAACAATTATTGCATTTAGCTCTGCACAGAAGAAAATACCTTTTCTCAGCAATGTGAACTGCTATAGATGCTACATCTAAACTACCATCCTCTTTTTAGCTGAAAACTGTAAACAGCTTGTTTTGTGCTAGAGCTACAAAAGTATTATGATGCATTCATTTAAAAAATATTGAGTAAGTTTATTTCCAACTAATACTAATTTCTAAGAAACATCGAATCTTCACCTAAAATTTAGCTGGTCAATTTGTAATTTCCCTTTTATTTTGAATTTGAAATACCAGTTAACTCTTTACAGATAGCATTTATCATTAAAAAAACGGACTTGAGGAAGTTTGGGGTGGCTAAAGCAGTCCGAGAATTAAAATAAAGAGGTTAAATAGCACCCCACCCCCGCTCTTTTCCCATCAAAGCTCAGGAATTTTCCAGGCCCACTGAAGTGGCGCATCAAAAATTACTGTCACTGTCTCTAGACCTGTAAACACCAGCTAGAAATAACTCAGTCCTTTCGTACTCTTCTTTTGCGCACTGATTTCAGTGGAGGATCTCCCATTCCTTCATCTGCTTCTTTCCTCTGGAAAAAAAAATAAATTCAGCATTAACATTTTAAACCTATTTTAATTATTGAAACTGCCATGCTACTCCTCTTCCTGAATTCTCCAGACATTTTATCACTAAATGCAGCACTTAAGTGATAGGACATTTTTTTCCACACTACTAATCCAATGATTAATAAAGTGGGTAGAAGTCCTTTCCTTTCTATATTCAGAAGGAAAAGAATAGTATGTCTAAACTGATCTCAGAAATTTGTTTTTGCCCATGTCTTCGCTGGTTTAAAAGTATTGACTTTTAAATTAATTTAGTAACTTCCTTAAAGTGCACCTTTCACTATTTTATTTCCACTTCTGAAGTAAGACAGATTTAAAACATTTTAACTGTTCGCTTTGGAGAGCTACAAATCGAGCAAACTGTCCTTAAATCAGATGTAGTGTTCCCAGTTTAAAAGCAATGGACTTATGGAGGCACAGGAAAAGCCTTTCCAATGTGAAATCCATTCTCAGGCCATGCATTGCTTCCTCACTTTCCTGCATCACCTAATGGCAGGCACTTCTTTAGAAGGAATAGCTGATAGAATGTGGCCCAGCCTGAGTGTAGGACATAGGGTACATGATGTGTTCCAGACAGCTCACAACAGGAACACCTACACGCTGAAAACATTCACAGAAAAGTAAGCTGTGGCCTCACTGTGACACTGTGTAGTGCCACAGACACATTCGGAGCTTGCTATTACTTTCACGCAGAGTCATGTGACTCTTAGCAGAGTTCAGTAGATACTGTATTCCTGGGTAAATGTACAAGGAAAAGAAAATTTCTTACAGGAACAAGAGAAAATACAGAATAAGGGGTAATTAACAAAGACTTTTAGTGCTGAAACAATGAAACCTCATGCAAGGTACAGTTTCCTAGAAGAGTTTTACATGAAAATGAGTTAACATAACATTAAACAACTGCCTTAACCTGGAAAGTGACTCATTTAGGGAGTGACAAGCACAGGTTGATCAATGGGTTGATCTAAAGCATTTCAGACACTGCCAGCTTCTAAATGAAAGAATAATGAGTAGTTGACAAACAAGAAAAGCACAAATTCTATTCTAAAATGATATTTTATGAAAATAATTTTGTAGAGTATCTGGCTGACTGGATTAATCTGCAAAAGAAAAATGAAACTGCAGATGCTGTATTCAAAAACAGTATTGTTATTTTGCTTAAAACCTTATTTTGGAATAAAAAAACCCCAGAATATAACTGTAAAACGTAAGGTTTTTCTAGTCTCGGGAAAAGGCTATTCAGTTGGAAGCACATTTTCGATCAGTTAAGAAGCACAATGAAAACTGACCAATCTGCTGCAGTATCTGAATTTTCAAGACTTGGAATTCATTTAATAATCTGTTACAAACTACACTCCTGTAAAAACATTTCATGTGTAGGGTGTAGGAGAAGGGTTTACAGGCAACTTTGCCCCTGATGAGTTACAGCTGTGTTAATTACCAAAAACAGCCTAGGCCCTTAATAGGTCACAGGTATATCCAATAAGGATGAGTGTGATGAAAGGGTGGGTTGGCTAGTCAGGGGAATAACCTGAGGAACAGAAGGAACTGAGGTAATGAGGAACGATCCAGAGGAGGACTAAGAGGAGAGAAAGGATGGACCAAACAGGGACTGACCAAATCGGAGAGAGAATTGCAGCTGTGAGGTCAGTCTGAGTCTGCAGTAGGAGCCCGCAGACAGAGTCTACAAAGGAAGCTTACAGAGGGAGCTTTTTGTAGTCAGAGGCAGTGAGGAGCTGGAGTCAAATTATAAGGAACAATAAACTGGGACCCTTTCCACATTGTTGAACAAGGGTGTATGTCTTACCTCAATTCTATCTCTAATGTGAGCCCTGCTGCGACAGTAGGGAGCTGCCCAAACACTTCTGTACTATAACCTGTAATTATGCATTTGAGGTGTCAAACTCAAAAGAAAGAGTATTTCTGCCTTGGGATTTGTTTTATGGCTCAGTGGTAGAAAAACACTTGAAGGCAACTGGGCTTAGTTAGAGGTATGATGGCAGACAATAGCTAGGAGAAAGTAGGGGAAAATGCAAACTTACCTCATCATCTGAATCAGATTTATTTGATCTATCATCACCTTCTTGACTTTCATCTGGAACTTCATTTTCTTCTTCATCATCATAAATATCTTCACCACCTTCATCTTCTGCAGAAGTAGTTAATTTTACTTTGTAAACAGAACTGTATTACAAATACATTATATCCAGACATACTAATAAGGAAAATAAGCCAATTTCAGTCCTAAAATGAAAAGCTTGTTTGGAATATACCATAAAAACATCTCTGAGATATAGAGAGTAGAATTCTCATGAATTAGTAGAAAGTGATAACTGCCAGATTTAATAAACTACTTTAATAGCTCCAACTTTGCCTCTTGTCATAATAGCCCATACTGCCTTCAGACTTGTTACTGACTTGATTAATGGACTTGATTTATTTTACTTTAAAGCTAGCTATTGTACTGGACAGTTTTGAGACCAGAGTCCAAAACAGGACAACACAGGCATCCAAAATCTGACTAAATTCTGATTTAGATGGGGAAGTACAGTATTGCAGTTATCAGTCATCCAGCATGGGAGACACCTACATCCTAAGGGTACTCCCCTTTTCAGCAGGGAATTCTTCTGATATACTATTTTGATTGAGAGATAAGCAGATCTTTACTCCCCCCTTCTTGTGCATTTTTGCAATGCAGAAACTAGTCAGAAAAGCACTGTACTCCCCTTAGCTCACTCAAAGTATGTCCAGCTTGCACTACTACTGCACTACCAGTACCATTTACAATAATTTCTATCAAGAGAAACCAAGATATCTTAAATCTGACAGAAAGGATATTCATTGGCATTTTGCAACTTAACAGTCTGCCAGTGGCTTGTTTAAAAACAGCAGTAAAGTAGTTCTCAATTCTGTCCTTGTCAGGACATACCTACATCTCAAAAGCACCACTTAGGTGTGAAAAAAAAAAGGGAAAAAAAACAAAAACAAATACCAAAAATACAGATTTTTGTATTACACCAGAATTTGTATCTTTGGTATTTGGTTTTTTCCACACCAAATTCTTACTGCTGCATCTCAGTTAAACTGAAACAAAAGTATACATAAAAATTTAGAATGCAATCACATATCAGACAAGACTCTGCTGATTCTTGGTGATGAAAATCTAGAAATACCTAATTTGTTAAACTATTTGAGACTTCTGTAGTAGTACCAAGAACTCTGGCTGCAATATAACTATAAATTGAACCAAACAGAGCTTCACTAACTCTTATGAAGTAAGAAGTTAGTTTTGCCATCTGTCAATATACCTGGTTCGTGTCTACTATGGCTCTATTTCTATTATCAAAAGGAGAAATATGACCAAGTAACAAAGATCATGGTTTAAGAAAGATGTAGAAAAGTATCTCTGTCCTAAAACTAAGGCCTTAATAAAAGAGCTTGACAGAAATTCACAAAACCTTTGCTCATATTCTAATAAAGAGATTGGAAATGATAAATTAGGCAAATTCATCTCTTCCCATAAGTACAAATTTCAGTAGAGGGGGAAAAAACCCCAAAGAAAAAATACTTCAGACATCAGAAGCTGTAGAACCCAGAACTATACTATTTAAATTTTAAAATTTATCAAATAGCAATTGAAGCATTATTTCATATAAATAATTGTAGAACTTGACAAATAAAGCCTGTGCCCCTGAAATTCCATTTTGTGGCAACATTCTTTTACTTCCTGCAATATCTTTTTAGAGGTCAAGGAAAGCAAGGAGGCAAAGCATACAAATAGATAAAGCCAAAAAATTAACATAGAACAAAATAAAACAGTAAATCCCATGGACAATGCCCTTCAAGAAGTACTCTGTCAGCAACTCATTGTCACTGATGTTAAAGAAATCACCAAGTGTTTCTAAAATTTGGTGCTGTGCCACACTTCCTTTCTCAAATGATCCATACAATGTGGATCTAAAGTCACTCAGTATTCCACAGCTCAAAATGCCATTGCCTTCAACTCCAAAAAAAACAAAGGAGGAGGTAATGACTATGAAGGAAACATAAAAATCATAAGGAGACAAAGATACTAGCAGAAAATATTTATGACTACAGATTCCATAGGGAGAAATCTCAGGGGAAACTTGCATGTGCACCTGATGGAAACTGGCATAAACCAGCCTGAAGTCCTACCATCAACAAGGATGCAGAGGGAAGAAAACAGATAGGAGAGACCCACTTGCAAGCCCTGGCCCAAACTGCTTCCTTTTCCTACTACCTGAAACGGGAGCCTCTCTTCCCATCTTCTTTGTATCCTTTATAAGCTCTCTTTTTGTTTCCACTTCTCTTCTCTCTGTAGCAAAAAGAATCAGGAAAAGGAGGCAGAAGACAAATTCTCTAATGCTTTCAGATACAAAGAGGCAAAAGAGCAATAGAAAAAAGGGGAAGATTTCAACCCGCAAGCTTAAAAGGTGGCAGGAAGCTAAGCAATTCTTCTTAAAGCAAGAAACCATGAAGTCATATAACAGCAAAGTGTAATCTTTCTCTCTGAATCCTAGAATTTATCTGAAAATGCTGGAATAGTCATACAAAAGCTAGCTAGGTTAGTTTTACTTTTTTTTTTTCTCCTTTCTCCTTACTTTTAGTAACTAAAAGTAAAGGTCTAAAATAAAACCTACCTTTGCAACACAATGAACAGCTGTTCCAATTAACAATTTAAGAAAGCTGTAGGAGCTGAACAATGTTCCTCTGCAATTGCCTGGGCCTTATTTCTAACATAGAAACATACATTTTAACATATTTATTAATACTGTTATTTATACATTTTAATGTATTATTTATTAATACTGAGTTGGGGTTGGGAGAAATTACCCTTCACTATGATGAAAACATGCTCAACTGAGAGAATTTTTGTATTAAATGTTACAATGGGGATTTGTTAGAGGCTTGCAAGTTTCTGTGAGGGAAAAAAAATATCTTAATACCATGGAGGGGATCTTGAGTCACCTTCAGAAGTAAAAGAGAAGATTTTTCCCAGGGAGAAAAAGGATCCCATCTGGAATTTATTACAGTACACAAAGCCAATAAAGTTGCTTAAAAAAAGACAAGCAGGAGTCAAACAACTTGAGAAGGCTGACCTAGAACAGATGCTAGAGTTAAGAATAAAGTAGGTATTTATTAAAAGGCCTTAAAGGATACACCTTTAAGTACAGTACAAGAGCCTGGCCAGAGCTACACCCAAGATGGACCCAAAATGGTCACAAAATGGACAACTGGTCACAAGGTCTCACATTTTTATAAGTTTTGGTCCATCTGCATATCAGGGTTAAATGTCCAATTACAGTTTCAGATTATGAAGCTTATCCTTCTTGTTTTCTCTCTTCAGTCCATTGTTGTTTATGGTTTTGTGCCTGAAACTTGTAATAATTGTCCTTGGTATCAAGCTATGAAAGGAATTGTTTTCTCCACTCACTCTCTGAAGAGAGCTCACTAACGCTTAATATGAAGCTCAAAACTACACACCTAGGCAGCACAGAATCTGAAAAATATGAAAGCTAAAATTTAAGGCATCAATGTGTTGAAATTAAATTAACTGACTGACTTAACAGAAGAATATTGGAATTGAAGAATGGCAACCTTGCAGCAGCAGCATATTAAGTACAAACTATGATCTGCATCAAGACTGGGTAGAATAAAACAGAGTCTGTAATTCAGGAGCAAAGAACAGGTCAAGAAGAGTAAGATCAAAAGGAAAATGTAGGAAGATACAGTACTGAAATTATGTACCTACAATTTAAGCTAAAGTAAAGAATGTATATAGCATAACCAGAATAATTAAGTGCCTTGGTAAGGCGCTCGAATAGCAAGGCAGATGGACTAAGTTTGGTGTGGCAAGCATGTGCCAAATATGTACTCAATTCTGTCAGTACTGGCATGCAAACTGCTGATACTGAGTAAATTTTTAAGTCATACAGACAGAAGCCATCAACACTCATGGAACATGGTGCAAAGACAGACAAAACTCACCAAGTTTCAGTCAGTAATAAAAAGTGATGTCAGTACCAAGACAAAAACCCCAACAAAACATGAATATCTGCTATGTCTCTAATTATGCATGCCAGTCCCTTGTCACTTTCTTTGCTTTCACCAAGGAAGAGTGAAATAAGAGACAGAATCTTGCAGAGCTCTGAAGCTAAAAACTTTCTCAAAGTCAAGATAACACATTGTAAGTTAGGTGCTTTGGTTTTTATTCATTTTATAGACACAGAAATGCTAACAGCACCTCAAAGCTATAGCTGAGTAGTACCCAATAATCTTCAATACCATGGGATGATTTTATCTTTGGATGCTGAAGTACAGTTCAACCTACTGAGTCATTAATTTCTCCCTTGGGCAGTAGGACACACTTCTGCAGGCATGCAATAGGTTGCTAGAAAGCAGCATGAAAGAAGCTGCAGACTTCAGCATGTCAAGCCTACTGCATTTTCAAGCTTTAACAAGAATAACTCAAATCAGCCACCAATAGAACAGTATAACCCTCCCACAGAGGTATAAGCGGATTTCTGTTAGAGACTTAAAGCTATTCCATTTATTGTATTTAATTATTTTATTAGTTTATTAAATTTTATTCAATTTATTTTATTTTAAAATTTAATTTTAAAGAATAAAGTGACCGTAATTGCTTCAGGTACTTTTATCGGAATAATTAAGATGTATTTAATATATGAAATATATAAGGGATAACATATGTATCACTGTCTACGAATATAAAAAATAGTGTTGGAAGCATGTTCATTTCTTGAAAGTAAAAAAATGCTGGGCATACTTCTGCTTATATTTATCAGAGTTATTAGCCATGGGATGCCACTCACTGAAAGTTATCAAAGAGGAAAAAAGGCTCAGAGCAAGGCACATCTCACATAGTCTAAGATAACAGGCTGCAATTATTGGCAATGCAATCTATGAACTAGTTCTATTCATGTCTTTAACCAAACTGCAAGCTGACACACTCATCTTACCATCTTCACCAGTATCTTCATTTTCTTTTTCCTCTTCTAGTTCATTATCTTCCAACTCTTCTGTCTCTTCCTTTAGTTCTCCCTTTGTAATTTGCTTAGATACATCAGGTTTTTTGAAGTTAATATATTCATCTGATTTCTACAACAAATTAAAAATCTATTTATTTTCCAACTCTAAGAATTAAACAGGCACTGTAAGCTAAGTAATACCAGTGACATATTAAAAGGGCGTATTGTTGCACAGATGCTTAGGAGTTTCCAAATTAAGTATTAACAATAAAACCAAATAAAAATATAATAAATTTCACTAACCTTTCCTGGCCAGCAGAACAACACACTTAGACCAACAGGGAGAGCTAAAGTCAAGATGTAAAGAACCCAGAGCCATGGGTGTTCTTCTGCAGCAGTCACCAATTGACTAAACATACCAGGCTGTATTTTAAAAAAAAAAAAAAAAAAAGAAGCATTTATATCCCTCTTAACATTTAAATAAGTTTATGAAGTGTACTGTATACATTTATATTGTCCAAAACCCTTCCTTACCTTTGCTTTTTAATGACTAAAACAATATTGCATTTGAATACTAGTAAAGCAACAAATCTACAAATTGCAAATAAATGTTCAGTAAGAAGGAACAGATGTACAACTCCAAACTTACCAGACTGGCCACAACTCAACTTTGTAAAGTAACATTTGGAGACTTAGCAACCTCACACTTTACACCCTTCCCACTACTCTATTTTTGCTGCACACTGTGCCAACTCAGCTGAAAGCTTCCAAAGCATCAAAAGCCTGAGGGCAGCAGTTCCCGAGGAGCAATGTTGGCTCCACCTATACTACCACCTTCTCTCCTTTGACAGCCAATTAATTATTCAGGGAGTAAACTGTCCTCCCAGCACTGCTCTGACTTATGCAGTAGAGACACTTAGGCAAGTGTCTGGTGCATCTCTGTAAGAGGTACATCAGGAGCTAAGGAAGTTTGAGAAGCACAGTGGAACAAGGGGACTCAGAGGAATTTTTTTGCCATTGTGTATACAGGTACAGATATAGGTTCAGACATTAACCCAAACATTTTGGAAAAGGGCAAGGTTGTGTGAAGAGACAGCTTTCCTGCTTGCATGGACAGATATGCTGTTGCTACTTGCTCACTCTGTGACAAACAGCAGCTGTAAGGAATTGGCCACATTTGCCACCAACCCATTTCTCCTGCACAACTGTAGCCTGCTGTTGCCATTTAATCAAATAGAATAGAGGACTGTTATACAGAAACAGAAGCGCAGGCAGCCACTAGAGGGTCCTGTGATCCCATATGGCAAGGCAGATCCATCCCACAGCATTGAGAAGAGAGATGAAGGCTGTCAAAGTGCAGTACACAAACAAAATGTGGATACAAACAGAACAGAAGCAGCTCTATAAACACATGCAGTACTTTCAGAGCTGCTTAACACACACCTAAGCAGCCAAAGGCCTAAAATTATTAAACCGAAACAAACACTAGACTATTCATTCCTCATGGGATGGAAGCATCTAAAGAATATGTATCATGGATATAGCCACAAGGGAAAACAGGGGGTGAGGGGTGGGAGGGGAAGTCTTTGAGTGTAAGTAACTCAGCCTTCATTCTTTCACTTGCTGTCAGGTACTGAATTTCTAATATCAATTTGAACAGCAGAAGGCTTCACAGGAAGTCAATTTTTCACTAGATGTTTAAGTAAAATGCAGTACTCTTTTAACCTCAAGAAAATATTCATCTGGGAAAGGTAAAAAAACAAACTACAAGACAGAGACCCTATCAGTTACTCAGAAAAATTATTAATTGCAGACAAATTAATACTCTGTCAGCACTGACAGAAAATTCTTCCAAATACCACAGCTTCCTCACTTCTTTCTAGTATCAAGAACATAGTAAAGTTTATACCTCATTAGCACTTGCTACTAATTTCTTCAAGCCCCAGCTATCTGCTGCCCAGCGATCTGCTACTTCTTTTTCTGAACATATGATGAAATTATCAAAGTAGATATCAGATGTCATAGACCAGAGCTCTAAACCAATAGCACTGACAGTGGTCATCTTGAATGGGTGAAGATCTTCAAAATAGTCAGGATTTGGTATTTTCCGAGGGCTCCAGATTCCCTGTTAATGGAAACAAATTTAATCACATTACCTAGAGCTCACCAAAAGAAAAACCTGTGAAAGAGATTTCAAAATAGTAAGAACTTTTATTAAAAAAAACCAAAAACAAACAGTAGAGTTTAAAGTATCTAAAACAGAACTGGAAATAGCCTGTAGGATTTTGGCAGATGGGTCTCAATTTTATGGCTTAGGGCAGACCTCCTAAGTAATTTTTTTCTTTTTTACTGTAGAGGTTGCAGTAATAACTGACTTTTACCAGAAGTGTTAAAGAAAATTTTAGGGAAGGAAAATTCAGCCTTATGATACCTGTGCAAATTAGAGCCAAATTTTGTTTGCAAACCTGCTTAGGACTTACCCTCAGAGATATCAGATTCAAATACTCCCCAGCCTAATAATAATAACTAATACAAAGTAACTCTCTTTAATATCCAGCTGATTATACCTCTTATATTTGGAGGGGAAGAAGGGAATTTAATTATCCCAAATTGATGCTTCCTCTAAAATTGAACTAGTAAGGAAATCTGCTTACTGAAAGGCCTCATTTGTTAATATTAAAAAATAAACTAATTTAAAAGATTCACATTTGAAGTCCTCATGTAATTCAGAATACAATTTTCTGAAGACCATACTAAATAAATGGTACCAGTGCAAATTGTAAAAAAGGCAACTTTAAACAGGCAAGTTGTTTTAATACAGGATACATTGTTGTTTCCCAGCATACTTCAAGGGAAAAGAAAAGGAAATTAAAAGCAAAAAAAAAAATCTCAAATTAGTGAGGGTATTCAGACTCATTGTAAAATCAAAAAAGCCTAAGTAAATACTATTTTTGACTTACTTGCTCTGCTGAACTCTGTATCCTTTAGCAATGATCAACATTTGGCTATTACCTGATAGTTAGGATTATCTATCATAGGTGCTCTCCATTTTCCTTTATACTTTGGGTTATTCTTCATGGGATGCACCCACTCTCCACAACCAGGTGCAGTCTCACATTTTGGATTAGGGATCTGAGGGGCTTCCCACTCCCCATCCATTTCTTCATCCCTAGAGAGGAAAAAAAAAATTATGAACAACTGCTTTAAGATCATCCACCTGTCAAACACTGGCAGTCTGAAGTTAGGGTCCATGTATATTGTTGTAACAACCTCAGAACTCTGACCACCTCACAGAACTTTACCCAACAGTATAAACACTTTTTTAAGGAGTGCTACACCTCCTTATTTAAAGGTCACATGTTCATAACTACCACAGCATGACTGACTTCAATTACATTTCTGCCTCCACAGACAGCTTGAAAGACTTCTACCCAGGATGCTTAGAGATCCCTTTGAGACTTATATTATGATTTCAAGTTATCAACTTAAACTGTATCAAATTCTTTCGAAGAGGACCTTCATATTCTGGTTTTACTTATATATCTTCAGAAAACAAAAAGCAAGGAGAAGTTTGTGGTGGCTACCAGCTGGCCTGGAGGCCTCTCAGTCTAAGATAACCCTAATTAGTACTTGACCAGTCTAGGCCATTAGGGAAAAGAGGTAAACATCCCTAATAGAAAGGCAGTGTAAACCTGGGAGATTTAAATTCAAACAGCACCAGTCAATTCCTGGCAAGCATGGATGCAGACAGCTGGGTGGTAACCAAATTCAGCTAATCAGGACCAATCATGCAGGTTTTCAAAAACCATATAAAAAGGAACTGCCCTCAATAAAAATTTGTTGTTGCCACATGAACTATGCAATGTCATGTCATGTCTGTCTCAAATGTGACATGAGTTCATGTTTTTATTAGAAGCAGTTCCCCACACCAAAAAATATTTGGCCATACCTTACACATTCCAGCCTACTACCTCAAAAGACAATGAGATTTGGACTGACTTCCATAACTAATAATCTGCCACAGAGAACAGTCTTGTCTACAAAACACATTAACAACCTGCACTTACCAGTCCTTTGGTTTATTTGCATTAGGGTCTGGAACATACTGTGGTTCATCATCAAGCCACCCCTCAGGCTTAACAGCATCAGGATCTTCTATTTTGGCAGGTTCATCTTCATCCCTTCAATTACAGACTTATGTTAGAAAATACAGCAGCCTGAATTTGGACCAATGTTCTGTTCAGAGAACTACAACTGGCATGAAAGGGATTATTTTCAAAAACATGACAGAATTAGACTCACTGATCATGAGCATTAGACATATAATTAATTACCTGCTTATAAATATCTGGGTTATATTTACTTTTTTTTTATTTAATCCATAAATCACTGGTAGTAAATGGCAGGTGTCAGTCAGGTCTTCCCACTGAAATTTTCCCAACTTTTCTTGAGTTGCCATAAGAACAGTAGTTCACACAAAAGTATAAATTCATTGTAGATTAAGACTACATGGTAGAAAAAACTTCTTATTCATGTGTAGCAACCTTAGTTACTACTTGCAACCATGCAGGGTACAAAATCAGCAAATAATGATTTTATTTGTCTCCTTAGAACGTGACCAGATCCTTACACCCACCTCCATTATGTTTTCCAACTTCAGTGCTTTTAGTGAAATGTATTCCTATTGTCACTAGCAAACCCCAAAATAAAACCAGTCAAATCTTTCAAAAAAAAAACAAACCTGTATGTAAAAGACATTGTAAAAATTAAAATATTCCCCTTACCAGTCATCTGGTTTGACAGCATTTGGATCAGGTATTTTTGGTCTCTCATCCCAATCATCAGGTTTCTTATCAGTAGGATCCTCTATTTCTTTGGAAGGATTTACTGGAGGAATCATATTCTCAAGAAGACTTCCTTTACTGACAACTATTTGGTCGATTAATATTTCAAATGTATCATCTGGTTTTAGCACTAAATTGAAGAAATTTATATTGGAGAAATAAGGGAGCCATTTAATTTCATGGATATATTTAACAAAAACTCTAAGCACAGACTAAGTCAAATAACAGCAAACAGGATCCTCACTAGCAGAGGAGACAGACTCCTCAATCAGGCACTAGATCTGGACACAAAAACACTGCCCTTGAGGGGATGTATGACCAGCATCAGGCCCCCAAAGATGAAACTTGAAGAAAATTCAGTTGTTGAAATACATCCAAACACATTCTAAGAGATTTTTCAAAACCTACCAACTTGGCCAAAATTCTGTGTTTTTACTTCAAAAGCACAAACAGTGAAAAAAAGAATCTCTCTACCCAAAAGGCATCTCTGCTACTAAATTACAATCTCACACTTGAAAGCATGGGAACAAGAACTGTACCAGTAACACAGCAGACGGATCAAAGCAGTATTTTCTATCAGGTTCTAACCTCTAATAGCCATTTCCCTCCAATGCCACATTGCAAATGCTTAAACATTTGAAGAGAATTTCCTAGATGTTAGCAAGTGTAAGTAACTGAGAAGCCAAGGTCACAGAACTGAGCAGTGTCAGATTCAGTATCCAGATGTATCCAGATTTATTTCTAATAGGCACTTATAATAAATGTGTTCACTGGTTAAATAGCAGATTCAACTGTCCATCTTACATAAGGAAGATTTACTTAGTAAAAGTAATTACCATTCCACTTGTATGACTGTTTTCTAAAGACAGGTTAAGAAAACCAGAGTAACAGTCTTGTAACAGTTTGATCATATCTAATAATGGCCTTCCAGCCTGAAATTTTTCAACAGTACTAAAATATCCATAAATGCAAAAATGAAACCCCCATAACACCTTTAGATAAAATACAAAGAACTAATTTTTAAATTCCTGTTATCAGTCACATAAATGCATTGGAATCACATCGCTCTATGGAGTCTGTTTGAACAATTCTGAAAACAGAATAAATGCAATCCAAGTTTAAGTACCTTGATTCATAATTTCTAACAAACAATCCAAATACAGGAATGCATGCATTCCTTTATTATGACATTCCTATTATCTAAAAATATAAGTTTGCTGCGGCATACTACAGCAATCTGTTTTAGAAACCACTAAATTTGCCAATGGCACAGCACTTTAACATGCCTTCTGTTATTCAGCGGAAGTTCAAAGGTACAGTCAGTTTGGCTGAATTTGTAGCATGCCACAGATTAGCCCATTCTCTGATTGCTATTCTTCCTCAGAAGTTAGAAAAAGGGAGTAAAAATCAACTTAACTTTCATTTCTCCGTACAGTTCACTGGTACAGGAAAAGTTGTCACATGAATTAAAACCAGCCCGTACTCATTTACTTCAGAATCTGTGCTAACCTATCTGTTCATGCACACTGCTTCAGATGCAGGTGTTGGTGGAAACTCTTAACACGTGGAAAAGTGGTGTGTGGCATGCTACAGATTTAACTGCATTCCTCTGAACTCTGACACCTTCCTAGAATATTGGGCAGTTGTACATTTTAATATCCTTTCCCAGTAAATATAGTTTTATTACAGTAATTACTGAAGGCATTTATTAGTAAAAGCTAGTAAGGGTGATATGTTTTTTCCCGTAATTGAATATTAAGCAGTAGCATCTGAAAGCTACTTTTATGTCCTTTAGTTTAACCCAGTCATCAAACCATTTAACCCAAATCATTAAGCAACCACCCTCAGAATTAACAGGCTATTACAAACAAAGACTCGATTACCAAGCTTCAGCAGACAAAACCACATTTTTAATCTCTCCAATTTAAGAACTGGAATTCCACTTTTAAGAACTAAATAATACCAAGAGTATATAGATGTGTCTTCTTGTCCAAATAGTATTTTTTTAGGTCTACATCAGGACGTTCAGCATGTTTTTCATCATACTCTCCAGTTTTAGGATTCTTATGTCTGAAGATAAAATGTAGTTTGTAATCTTCTCCACATTTATCTGGTCCAAACATAATAGTGTAGGGTGTTTTGTCAAAAAAGTATTCCTGTAAAAGCAAGAAAGCTGAGAACGTGTTATACTGGACATTTTATTACATCTCTTTTGGTACTTCTTTTTCTTGGCAGAGAGCATAGTTACCTATTTCTAACAGGTAAATGAAAAGTGGTAGGGTAAATCATGAAAGGAACTCAACAGTCCTCTGGAGTTGATTGGTGCTCTCTGTTCTCAAGGAATGGACTAACTCTCAGTCTCTTCAAGGCAGATGGATACATTTATACCTTTAGATTTTATCCTTATGTTCAGTAGGAATGTCTGTCACAAATCAAAACCCAAATATCTCTCTCCCTCTACAAACATTACACTAAAAGATGGAAGGGAATTAGTTACTGTTCTTCTTTACAATTTTATTTTCCAATAAAGATAATCCCCAGGAAACTAATATCCTGTATTTTATCAGTACGTTTTTCTGTCTGCATTAAGTAACAGCAACAAACAACCCTGAAAATATCAGATATAATTATTCTCCTTCAAAGTATGTTGTTTTACGCAGTTATGTCAGTATCTTTTAGCTATTTATGTTTTTTGTGTTCGGAATACACAATAACACACATGTGCTCTTCAAGAAAAAAATTGTTTTACAAGAGTTAAGATCCTGTGGCTTCTACTAATACAGGAAGTCATACTAAGCATACACAAAAGTCCTCCATCCTCGATATCAGACACCAGCCATGGAGAACCAAGCTGTTCCCCAAATGAACAATTGATAGCAAATATTAAGCAAGAGGACATACCAGATTCAAGTCATTGCTACTGGAGAGAAGTTTAATATATGCACCACCACAGTCAATGCCTTTTTGAAAATTCACTTCATATCTGGGCAAAGAGAAAGTGACAAAAACATTTTGAGTATCAGAAAAATAAAAATTAACTGCTAATCTGCCATTCTAATTATGAATATATTGATTATATGTGTATTAGTACCTACTGTCAAAACACTTCTATGTAAGCAGAATGTTTTAACTTACTAATAAGCATCAAATAAAAAATCTGAAGGATTACTTACTGAACAATCAAAGGTTTGTCATCAAAAACAAATGCTTTCGTTAGCATTGCTGATATTGCATGATACTTTGCCACTGATTTTAACACTAATCCTCTGTCTCCGGGCATTGCGTTTTCTTTCAGCTCTTCTACTTCCCATCTTCCTAAAACACACACACACGAAGTCTTTGAAAAAATGCAGTCTGATGTAAAGAAATCACAGCCTTGTTGAAAGCAAAGAGTTAGCAACAAATAAATACTAGTTGCCAAAGCAGAGAAGAAATGTTGGCATCTTATGTCAAAGATGTTATTCCTTGTTCTCAAATTTACAAAAATCGGTAAATAAACTTTAATACTGTAGATCTGTATTTTTACGCTGTGGTATCCTACGATGGCTAGATGAACAAAATATTTCTCTAGATTCCACATTTATTTCTACCATCATCACATAAAAAACATTAATCACAAAGCACTGTGTAAAGCATCATTACTTTTTTCTGCTTACATAGAATTAGAACCTCTTGAGTCAAATCTAATCACAGGCTAGATGAAGTTCCCTCCTCCTCCCCAAAGTCTTTCCATAAATTATGGTCCAAAACACAGTCTACAGCTTTGAAAGTAGAAGACTGTATATGTATACATTCTCCAACTTTGGGAAAAATACAGTTGAATACACATGTGCCCAATATCCAAAGAATAAGAATTCTTCTAAAAGGGCAGTTACATTTTCTCAGAGATTAACAGGACAAGATTCACTGGGTTTTCTTCCAGGAAAGAACACAGCACCAAAGCCCCTACTTCTACAATCCACTGTAATCTTGAAGAATGCCTGTGTCAATGTAAAAAGGAAGAAAACATCAGGAGTTCCTCAGCATGTAATTTAGAGAAGATTCATAATTTGTGATATGCAAACTTCATTCATAAATGTGATATGAAAGTGATTTACTTTTATTCAGCTGACATGTGATTAGTCAAAGTTGTTAAGGAAGGGCACATATCAAAGTCATTAACAAATTCCTAGTTTCTTCTAGCCTAATAGACAGGAAGGAGGAAAATTCCATCCACTTCAATAGTGTTCCTTCCTGGAAACTAACACCAAACAATAATGCAAGGCAAAACAAGAAGACTGAAAAAAAGAAATGGAAAGTAGTTAAAAAAAAATATGTCTGTATCATAGACTTTATTAAATGCTGAATTTTCTGACTTCAAGCAAATATGACTGTTCAGACATTAAAGACAATTTTTTATCTCATATGAAGCCAAGTAATCAGAGATACCTCATTTCTCATAAGCATCTCATCTATGTGGCTATCTCCTCTGCAACTTCTTAATTTTACCAATTACCTTTGGTAACCACTACATTTAGAATCCTCAGTTCTACTCTGTTCTGCACACCGAAGTTCTTCAAGTTATGCTCCTTTACCACTTTCTATTAACATAACTGATTTCATTTGACATAAGAACAGTAGCAAATACTTCTCTGTTGCAGTAGGAACTTCTTCTCTTCTCCCCACTCCCTCTTGAATGAAATAAACTCAGGCTGCAAAATTATTGCTGCAGATCATACATCTGCCAAAATTTTAAGCAGCCAATTCTAGACTAGGAAATCACAAGTGCAAACTGCAATGGTTAAACCATCAGTACAATGTTTTCATTATTGCTTTCCAAATTTGTTTTGGCTACTCTAAACTGTTCAAGAACCATTGAAGAGCCCTACATCAAGTACTGACAATCTGAGAAAGTATTTTGAAAAAAAACATCATGCAGTTTTAACTTTCTTGCTTCAGAGACTATACCAAGAGACCAATCCATGAATCAGTAGCAGGATGGATGGAGCAAAATGGAACAGTGCTCTAGAAAACAGTTTAACAACTGAAATCGAAGTGGTAAATCTCTCTCATATGATTTCAGAGAAGACAGTTCTAAAGAAACAATACTCATAAACAAACAGTATTAAATATTCAGATGCCAAAGGGTATCCAAAGGGCAATACATTGTTGGAATGACAAAAAGTTATCTCCACGCTAAGCAACCCAGTGAGCAACATTTCAAATCTCAGTTTCAGGATAACAGTCATTATACAAACTAACATTCTTGACCTATGCCATCTAGATATTCAAAGGTAAGTTCTGTGTTATTTCTCAAAAAGCAACAGAACATCACAAACTACACAGTGGAGGTAAACATTAAAACTGCTTACCATCATACTTAGCAACATTATCATCCATGTCTTCTTTCAGAGTTACAGACAACACCCACCTAAAACAAAAATTGTACTGGTCATTGGTCTATTTATGCAAAGCTGTATTATTTAACAAACAAAGGAAAAACAGCTCTTGCTTCTAGGCTGTGAACTTGTAATACTGATTTTGAGTCAGCATCATGGAACTGCATGTAGTTCAAAGAACATGCAAAGAAAAATTAAAGACTAGTCTGATATAGCACTTCAAAGTATTTCCTAAAAATGTAAATGAATAGACAATTACAAGTCTAAAGTAATCAAATTCCTGAATTATTTAATTCTGAATAAACTTCAGTTTTATACACCAGTTCAGTTTGGCAGAATGGAATATGCATATAATATAAAAAATGCACAGAAACTAGCAAGCTTCAAGTATAATACCTTCAATATGATAAGGAAAGAAAAAGAAAACAGCCAAAGGAATCTTAATTTTATCTGACAGTAACAGTACACATGCATAGCAGAGGACACAAGGGAATGGTAAGCGACAAATGCAAGGTTACAAGTGTACTGCACACAGGAGATCCAACAGGGCAAACACACTCTTGATTTCCTCAATTCTATGAGCAAGGCACACTTGACTATCTCATTAAGGTTATCAAAATATATGCACAGTCTCCACACAAAGTTTCTTTAGGAAAAGAAGAAGAAAGAAAAAAAAAAAAAAGGAAAAAAAAAATAAAGGCAGTCAAACCTCATCTGGACATACAGTGGTTCTATCAGGAGCCATACACAGGAATATCTTAAGCCAACAGTACTGCTGCTGAACTCTTTATTGTATCAACCACAGTAATTCATTCTTATGAGTTATTCTGGAAAGAATTATTTTCATTCATTCTAAACTATCCTCTGCATGGAGTGATTCAAGGATGAGTATCTTTGTTGCTTGAATTGTAGTCCACTGTTAACAGAGATGCTGGAAAAGCTTCACGGTATAAACAGCAAACTAGATCCTTGGCCTACCAAGAGAGGGACCAGTGAGGATATAAAACATCTCTACAAGTTATGTGAAAGATTTCCAAGGTCCATTCTCAAAAAGGCTACTCTATTCTTATCTAGTCAATTTAGATGTTCTCTTTTCCACACTTTAGGGAAGAAAGGCAACATGTGGCTTACTTTCTTATAAATCTTTCCACTGTACTCAGTCTTATGTAAATTATGCATAGCTAGACCAAAAAAATCCCAAGCATTGTAGCTAAAACTTTGAACATCAGATTTAGGAGGAAGACAAACTAGTCTTCGAACACATCTCAAAAAGCTAGAAACTTGGAGGAATTATATCATTCAAGTACCTCCATTAAATGTTTGCATCTGTTAATCAAGGCTTTCAGTGATTTGTTTGGTTGTTTTTTTAGCAACCATTATCAACTATTTAATATTTCTTTTTCTGTCATCACAGTTGCTGCTTTTGCATTTAGCATTTAGAATTGACACATACCTAAGATCATGTGAAAAGAAAGAGATTGCTACTGAAATGTAATGGCACTTCACATCTCAGCTAGTTAAACCAAACCGGCTAAAGCTTTATATTATTTTTCTTAATGACCACATATCCAGAGTTTATTAAAAGCTTCCTTAAAACACATACAAAAAATATATTTAATATATTTGAAATGTTAAGTGTCCAGCTTAACGTTATGATGTATTTGGAGCAAGTATTAATAGCCTTCCCAATTCTAATCACCATAAAAATAATTTTTTAAGATAGTAGCAGAAAAATGAATACAAAGTGTTGCCACTGTAAGTTAAACTGCTGGAAGTAAAAGTTTATCATTTTAAGGCATAAGCTTACCCAGACAATCCTTCATCAAAGGTTTCTGTAAAATACACTTCCCCAGTTGGCTTTGGAGTCTGGTACACAACCTAAGAGATATGTACAGATACACATCCCAACATAAATTACAATTTTTCATTTGAAATCCACTCTCTTATCTCCAGAAGTAATCCACCCAGGCAGACCAACAGATTTTCTTCATCAGAAATACCTAGCAGCATAAAACCCCTTCTCCCTCACCCACATTTCAATAGTTTGTGTGCATCCCTCCAACAATGAGCAATCTCACACCTCTGAATTTTAAAAGTTGCTTCCTCTGTTCAAAGCTCATAACTAAAACTTTGTTACATTCTGTGTGAAACAAAACCCCAAAGTTTTTCTGAACTTGCACCAAATCTACTTCCTCCCTGTTTCTTTCCTTGTATGTTTTCTATTCTTCTGTTTTCCCATCTAGTGTCCACATCTATTCTGAAGAATATCATACAGATTTTCTTGTAATAAAGACTGTGCAAAAAGGCAGATGTGACTGATGAAGTCAAGAAACTGGTCTAAGGTCAAAGTCTCAGTGAGACCAAGGTGCTTTCCATTTACTTCTTTAGAAGTGGCATGTTACAACTTGCAACAAAAGGTTCTGTATCTAGATTGAAGAAAAACCTTCTTCATGAGTATCAACCACAGGCAGGAGATTTTACACTTGGGCATAAGGGATTCATTCATTAAGTTTGCCGTGTATGTCACATATAGCAATTGAAAAACTCAGACTGCTATATTTGAGACCCACTCAGCTGTCAAATGCAGATTAACTTGCTCTAGTTGTAACTATGCATCTTGTATTTAACTAGATTAAACTAAAGACTTCTGTAATCTTACCTCTATAGAAGATTTATCTCTGTCAACATCAGCTTCTTGGGACTCCTTGTCAAAATTCTCCACTTCAACATCTGCATCCAGATTTTCTTCGTTTCGCATTCCTGCAGTCACTGAGCTAATTATCAGGACACCCAAGCACAGCCAGTCCCACTGGAAGTGCATCTTGGTTATCTGAAGAACTGAAAGTTTTAGCATTTAAGTATCATTTTGAGAGCATTATCAATACTGTTTCAATTTTACCCCAGACTTTCTCTAAAATGAAGAAAAAAAAAAAACACATTAAAATAATGAGAAATAACTATCAGAAAGTGTTGTCACTGTAATATGATCTTAATTTGCTTTTTTAAATTTCTTATTACTGAGCCCTGACTCAGACTCTCTTTTCCCTCCTGTTTTCCCTATGGAAGTGCCTACAGCCTGTTCCTTTACCTTGCCAAGTCGAGCAAGAATCTGACTGTAATGTATATGCATTTTTAAGAACTAAGCAAGACTGCTTTTATTTTTCTCATTCGTAAACAATCTGAACAAGCAATTAAATTGAATCAGTCTCTACAATGCAGCAGTAAGTAGCATCCTTTTCATCAGGAAAAATAAAATCAGAGATTTAGAATGTATTATTATCCACGGCCAGAACTGCATTTGTATTTGCCCCTACTTCCAATGACAACATTTAGAGAAGTGCAGAGTGTATACTGGCTCTAGCTATAAGTGCCAAAAGAAAGTATAAGATGGTTTCAGAAAATATTCACTGTTTCAAAATTATTATCCAGTAATTTTTAAGTTAGGTAGATCAAGAATTTAAGCTTAAATGCAAATACCTTCCTAATTTCAGGTAAACCTGAAAATCTTTAATCTCTATAAGTATGAATGTCAACAGCAGACAACTGGTCTAGCCTCTCAATTTAATCTGCCATGAAAAAGATTGTTGCCCAGTATTTTTTGCTTTACATCTGTAAGAAATACAAATCCAATTTTATGTTAGAGTATCCAGTGGTTTGAGGAAGTGCAGTGTCAAAAATGCCTATCTAAGTTTCTTCAAAGGTCTTGCAAAAATGCTTTTTTCCAAAATCATTTTTGTCTGAATTTGGAAACAGAATGAAGTCAGATTCTTGACACATGTGCTGGTTTTGCATTAATTGATTCTTGGTGAGGAGGGAAAGAACTAACCACAGAAGTGATTTTTGAGAGGAGCTGTTAAGAGCTTCCTCCATGCCCGACAAAACCAATCAGTGACTACTTTTGAAGATTGACTCAGTTAAACCACTTAATTACGCCTCCATGAAACACATTTTCAAGACAGGCAAAGCCGGGAAAATTTCTCTTTGCTTCTGGCCTTGAAGAGGTAACTGGGTGCCGGTTGGGCTGGCCCTGCTCTGCCACGAAGCGTGTTGCTGCTGAGTTCTAGCCTGGCTGCTGAGATCCTAGCTTCCTCCCCCACAGCATGGCCCCAGAGAATCTTCCACTGTAAACCGCTCCAGCCACCGTCCAGCAGAGATTACATGGCCCTCCATAGGCCCTGGGTGAGATACTAACTTTTTTACTGCACAGATGAAACTTGCAAACATTAACCCTCTCTCAAGTGAGAGAAAAGGACAGAGTGAAGACATGTAGAGAAACAACATGGAGACACCAAGCTTGGTCAGTAAAGGAGTCAAATCTCAGATGGAAGGAGAATGAGGAGATATCTTAGTATTGGGCTGAAATTCTGTTGTGAGGGTATGCTGAAGATATGATTGATACATCAGACTCTTTTCCCTGTAACTCATGGAATACATTTTGGGGGGATGTAGTGTCCTAACCACAGCCATGAACAGAGGCCTCCACACTGAAGTAAGCATGTGTTGAAGTAGCTGTGATCCAAATGAGGAGCTTGAACACAGAGAGGTAAAAGTGATGAAGACCCTTTTGTCCCAGGGAAGAAGAAGATGATCTCTGTTCTTGGAGATGATCTCATGGATAGATGAAGAGAACCTGTGCTTTTACACAGCGCATCCTTAAAATAACATCCCAATAAGTTGACATGGCCCGTGAATGCAGCTGTGGGAAGGCTGCAAAAAGATGGGAGGGACTTCACAATTGCATATTTCTGGGAAGCTGGTATTAGTGGAAATTAAAAGCCATGAGAGAACTGTTTCCTGTGGAGAAGTCTCCATGGCATGGCAAGAGAGAGACTCCTCTCTCTAAGTGGACTGAAGAAAGATTATTTTAGAGGTGGTAAACTGACTGAAAATACCAGGTTTTGTCTCTATATTGCCATTGGGAAAGGAAAGAGGAGTTTGGGGGAAGAGAAAGTGTTCTGAAAGC
Source organism: Pseudopodoces humilis (assembly GCF_049639895.1). Lineage (NCBI taxonomy): Eukaryota > Metazoa > Chordata > Aves > Passeriformes > Paridae > Pseudopodoces > Pseudopodoces humilis. The sequence goes on along the minus strand of NC_142205.1, from coordinate 61,014,239 downwards.
TTTATTCTGATTCTCATTATTCTTTCTTTTAGTTCTGTTAATAAACTTTTCTTTTACCCTTTAAAGTTTTGAGCCTGCTTTGTCCTCCTCCTAATATATATTTCACAGCAGAAATAATAATATTATATAGTAATATAATAATAAATAATATAAAATAATAATAGTAAATAATTCTAGTGGGTGCATGGGCATTTGGTCAGCACCAAACCCACTACATTAATTGGTGCACTGGCTGGGAAACTCAAATTGGCAAACCAAAACCACTACAATACCTCTGCACAGTTATTTATCACTTGGTTCTTACTGATTTCTATTCAAAGTAAGCTTAAATAAATGCTGGTATTTATTTTGCTATTGTAAGACATTTTCAAGCCTTGCATTACTTGTTGCCACTTCCTTTTATACTAAATGCTCTGGTGCTGAGGTGCCTTTTGCACCTGAGAAAGCAGCCACCTTCTCAGTTACGTCATCACTCCTCAGAGATTGAATTGTTTACTGCTACAACTCTATAAATATCCCAGCAATTATAGATACTATCTTATATTGAAAGTGTATCTTTCTTTCTTTCTGGCTTTATCAAATTTGTTAAGCAATTCAAACACTGTAACTGCACCAATAATTATTTCATCATTAAGTTTTATCAAGCAACGCATATAGAGATCAAACAGTATTAGGGCTCTATTTCTTTTAAGATCTATTAATTTAATATTAACTGCATTGCTTATATTTAGAGCTAAAACACAGGTTTATCATAATGAAGTGTTTCACGCAATAGTACTATGTCAATACTAGGAAGTTATCAAAAGCCTCTTTTTTTGGGACTAACACTGTTTTCCACAAAACTACATTAATCATTTTACCATTTTTTTTTAACTCTCCCACTACTATCCACAATCCCTGCCATTCTTTGTGGGACTTTACAACCTTGCTTGAAGATGGCAAATCTGTGGTTCCCTCCTTTTTCAAGTGATACATTTTAATAGTTATCTGCAAATTTCACTAGGGCTTTGTATTTGACTTTTTTTTTAAATTCCTAGTTAAAAACTACAGATAGTGTTAATTCATAGACCTCCTTAGCACTTAAAATTATCTTGCCCTGAAGATTTGAAGTAATTGAGTTTATCACAGGTGAACATTCAGTGTATTTTTGAAAACCTTTGCCTGAGGAGTATCAGTTTTACCAACCCCATTTTCTTGTTCTTTAATCATCACATTAGGACAAGCAGTCAAAGAATTCCATATCAGTACCTTCTGGACTCCTTAGCTCCTAGATAAAGTGTCATATATTAATCAGGTATCTTGCATTTTTAGCATACAGCTTGCCTACCTTACCTTAGGTAGCTTGTCATGCAGATGATGGTCTCTGCTTCTCCTAAAGAGAGGAAGAGGTACAACTTTCTCTTCCAGTACATTGCAGGTGTGTTTGTGTATGCTCCAAAATGCTTTTCACTTATGTAGCTGAAATTTTATTGTAATTAGTCCCATTCACTTTTTTTCTGTACACAGACTAACAAGGGCATCCAAGAAGTCACACTAGTACTCACCTTCCCAAACAGGTCTCGTCCAAAGTTTCTGATGCTTTCACTTTGTTCCCACTGAATCCTATCACTACTCCCTGATCCCACCTAGGACTTCCCTAATTTCCTTCAGCTTTCAATTATATCTCTCACTTATTCCTTACAGGAGAAGGCACATTTTAACCTTTGACCTTTTGATAGGCTTTTAAAATAATCCCAGAAATGCTAAATATGTTATCAAGACCAATTACAGCTATCACTCAACTGCCAGGCAAAGATGGTTTTAACCAAACCATAACATCTTTCACATTTGGGAACTCTACCACACTACAGTCTTAGAATATAAAATAAATCCTTCAACTAAGCCAATGAGTTTCTAGTCTCAAAACAGAACTTCACACTATATGTGGATGCTAAATGCAAAAAGCAAGCATGAACAGAGAGCCTGTGTGAAACTAAGTCACACAAACTTCTCACTCTGGCCTGAGAAAGCATAAGGAGGAATCCAAACAGTCCTTGGTAAAGGACAACAATCTCTGCAGGTGTTGTTTAGGATCCTTGTTGTTTACTTGCAAGAAACAGTCAAGGGGTGGTGTTCCAATTAACCAACGATAGTGATGTGTAAGTTTAATGACCAGTGAGTTTTACCTCTCGGCCCTTCTTGACCTGTCTATACATGAAGATCAAAGATAATAAATCTTGCTTTCTTGGACGATGCAGCTAAGATAGTCAGTGTCATGCTTCTCACTGTTCCTAATATAGTGCGACAACTATACATTTAGTTATCTTTAAAACTTACTGAACTTTCCTAATTAACACATGAAGATCTATGAGAAACTTTTCTTACTCTATTTTCAAGGTGGCAATGAAAATAAGCCAAAAGGATTCCCACTGTTAAAATTTCCTCAGCAGAACAATGCAAATTAAAAGAGCCTATGGCTCTCATGAACAAATTAACTATAAGTCTTGTCAATGTATCCAAGTTCAGACCTGTAATTTTAAACACGCATTTTGCATAGCTTGGTCACTTTTTACCATGGGTAACCACAGCCCAGCTACACATCAGAAGGACGTTTAAGCTGTACTACTGCAAAGCATGCTCTAGGGACCTGCAACAGTGCTGCAATATCAGCAGAATATTGCACCTAAAGTAACAAGCTGCTTTTTCTGAGACACAGACTAGTATTTATCGAAGATAATGGCATAATATGCAAACATATTCTGACTGGATATTACAATTTTTTTTTCCCCATGAGGACAAGTAAGCAGAGGTACAGGCTGCCTAGTCTTGATCCTTGGGGTTTTCCAAGACAGTCCAGATAAAATCTCTCAGCAACCTGGACCAGCCTCAAGGCTGCCCTTGCTGCAAGCAGCAGGTCAGGAGAGACCTCCTGGGGTCCCTTCCCACCTAAATAATTTGATTTGGTTTGCACAGTGCAAATGTGTCAACTTTTCTACCCCTGCACCATGGTCTTTTGCATATTGTATATGTGTCATTAAGTTAGAGGCATCATTGCTCCATTTGCTGCAGAACTAAGTAAGAGGTCAGGATCTTTTATATTACTAACTTGTTTTTAGATTTTGAAAACTGTCATGCCTTTTCCATGTAACTCTCACGTAACTCAGAGTTCTGGATTCTCAGAAAAAAGGAAGACAAGGGAAGAAAAGAATTCTTATTCCCTTTCTTTTTTCTCAGAAAGGGAATAAGACAGGCATTCTCACTCCGAAATCCAAAGCTCCTACATCCAGTATCAACACATGGGCTTTTCATAGGGCCAAATATCAATTCCATCCAGGGCCACAAAAAGTGGAGGATTTTTTCAAACATTCCTTCTTCCATCCGTAACCATGAGCTGCTTAAGACCTCCCCCATTCTGCTACATTGGTATCAACCTGACATAAGAAAACAGCCAGCTAAAACTGCTCCATGAACAGCATGCAGGAATTTTTACGCAACTTTAAATTTTTCCTTTATTGGGTGTGCAAACTGTACTTCCCTCCCTTTACCTGAGATATTAAGCACCCTGTGCTGGAATGGATGCCGAATGTGAAATTCAGCAGTTAATCCAGCCGCAATGCTACACTCCTGCCTCGAGATATTTTGCTGCTACAATGAGCTCGACTAAAACCTTCAAGAAGACCCTATATTCCAATTTAAAAAACAGACGTCTGGGTCAAACGGCCACACGATATTCTGTCAGCACCCAACACGAATCCGCTTTTTGGGATACCTCGACGTGACAACGAGGGCCGCACGACGAGAACGTTGACCCGCGAGGCCGCGCTCCTCTTGCCCAGTCTCTGTTAAGGGGCCGAGCTCCCAAACCCTCCCCTGCGGCGACTTCACCCAACTCCCCCCCATCCCACCTCGTCCGTGAGGCGCTGGCGAGCCGGGGGCAAAAACACCCACCGGGGACTGAGGCGAGCGGGGCGGAGGAGGGCAGCCACCGCCCCCTCCCGTCGCTACACGGGATCCACACGCACCTCCTGCCGGAACCGCAGGGCTGGGCGGCCGCTGCTTCTCCCGGCCTGGTTACCGAGCACCGCGACGCCGCTCCTCCCACGGCGGACGTTTACTGGCGGTCCCGGCGCTGCCCGGCCCGCGGCGGGCGGTTACCGGCGACGGGAGCCGGAACCGGGCCCGGCCGCTCGTCCCGGCGCATCACCGGCCGCGCACGCGCACAACCCCCGCCGGTACAGGGGATGCGGGAGCGGGAGCAGGTGCAGCCGCTCGTGCCGCGCTGCGCCGGCCAATCACGGCGTCGATGGTGCGTCGAGCTGCTCCAATCGGAGGTGCCCCACGTGAGGCGAGAGCCAATGCGTGGCTCGACTAGTGGCTGCGGCCCGCCCTACGCGGGGTGCGTCAGCCAATCGCCCGCCGCCGCTGGCCGGCCCTGCATGGCGGCAGTCGGCGCCGTCGGCGGGGGCTTTGCTGGTATGGCCGCGGTCCGCGGGACGGGGCGTCTCCTATCGTGCTGCCCCACACGCCTGCGGCCAGGGAGCGGCCAGGAAAAAGAATTTCCCAACCTGTAACCTCGAATTAACGAAATCCTTAGTTACGGCTGGACGCTTACCCTGATCCTTGAATATACGTGCGCGAAGCAGAGCGAAATAAAAAACATTTTAAATAAAATACTAAAGCCAAGTTCATATCTGCCTTTTGTACTGAAGACAAATGTTGCCATGCCCCTTTCAAAAGTCCCTAAAAAGATTAAGACGAGAATGGAAACATACCATTCAGAGACATGAATAATTGTGTTCCAGTGAAAATCAAAACTGTTTGAATAAAACATAATTAATATTGAACTGTTGAAAATCGTATGTTTCTTAATTAATTTTAATTTGTTGTTTTAATTAATTGTAAGCAATGCCTGCTTTTAGCCAGCACTAGTTTTCTTCACAGACTCTTACTGTTACTGTGATCCTTAAATCAGTGAAGCTTTTAAGTTTGCTAAAACTAATCTGACAAGCTTCAACAAGTAGAGCCAAAAGGAACTAAATACTGGACAACCGGGATCTTAAATTTGTGGCCCTCCAAGGTTATTGAAGTAACCAGAAGACAGAGAGGGGATTAACGCCTCTGGGCACCACTGGGGACTTCCCATCTGAGAAAAAGATGATAAAAGGACTAAAGAATGTGGACCAAATGAGCATGAAAAGCACAAAATCAATAACCAATAGAGGATAGAATACTAATTAATGAAGAGAATCATATCACTTTGAACCAATGAGCATTAATTCCCTTCTTTGCTAAAAATGTATAAAAAAGTGGAAAAGTTTTATATCTGTACCAGCACAGAGGCTGAAACTGTCAGCCACATACATACACCTCTTGGCCAAGAATAAAGTAATGCCTTACTTCCTAACAATAAAAAATAAGTGTTGAGGGAGTCTTATTTTTCCTGATGTTTTTGGAGGATTTTGGCAACAGAACTAGCTTGAAAATTGTGCTTTCTTACCACACAGATGTTTAACATGATTAAGTACATGTACAATGAGCGTGAGGTAGACCTTGTTTTTGAGACTTATGCTTTAAACCACATGAAATTACCAAAGTAAAATTTCCCACTCAGTGAGCCTGGTGACCTGGCTGTACTCTGAAACTCTTCTCAGGGTTTTTTACGGTTTATCACCTTTGGTTTTGTAAATTACAATCACAATGCCGAGACTTCAAAACCAGCCACTCGTAAAGTTAGTGCAAGTTCCTTATTTCCTAGACCTGAACTGAAGCCTTCCTATGAGAAGACTTCTATTCAGCCTTTGATCTGGCCTCTTAGCCATGGTGTGTGAAGGTTCAGTGCATAGGATTTTAACATGGAAAACTACAGGTTTTAAACCTTGCTTAGGGTGGAAAGGAAGCTGCAGGTGTTATGAGTAACCATGCCTTGTGAACAAACCCAGCTAATTCACCTGCCAGTGATTGTTGTTGCCAATACCACACATAAGTGTTATTGCTGAAGTATTCTTCCACTGCACTCCCTTGCTGTAAACTTCCTGGGGCAGGAATAGTCGCTTTTCCGTTATTGCTTCTTCAGTGAAAATCCAGAATTCTTCTTAGGAGGCTCCTTTGGTTTTATAGTGGAGCTGTGGTTCTGCAGACTGTGTAAGAAACCTCAGCTCTTGCAAAAGCACAGGGAAGAATTAATGGTTCTTGTGAAACATTATTTTTTTACAATATCTACTGAAACTTCATTTACGTTAGAGTGATGGGAAGGGTATTCTGTCATTGCAATGGTTATGTAAAATATGCAAAACCAGAAACAAGGAATGAAGCACCAACCTGGCAGTATAGAATAAAAAATTGCATTTAAAAATTTATTTTTTTAAGTCCAGTCATTTCCTAATACAATTTCAAATATTCTGATGAGCTTTCTGAAAGCACACTTCAACAACTAGAGAGAAATCTCATTTCACTGTGAAAAAAAGGTGTTTTGGTAGCAAAATCTATTATTTTAGTATATTCTATGTTTCCACTGATTTACATAACTGCTCTGGAATTTCCTCCTTAGTGACACCACCCTGTAACAAGTGACTGTAAGGCATCCTGAGTACAGCCACTACTCCCAACAGTGAATCTGTTGCAGTGAAAGCAATGACAAAATAAGGTTTTATGTTTGCACTGTAAGTGCTGAGGGACAAAGGTGTCCCCCAGTATACTTCTAAGCATGCTGGATTACTGCACTAATTCTTAACTGGCATTAAACTCCTAACTTAATGAAGGCTGCAATATTTAGTCCAATATATGTATTTACATGCACATGTCTATAGCACCACAGTATATAAACAATGCTGTACCTAAAAATCTAAATAAAGTAAAATAAATAAACAATAAATCTCTAAGCAATATCATCAAAATACTACTAGAGGTCTTTGAAAGAAACACTCTTCTGAACTATTTTAATGTAAAAAAATTTATTCTATCGCATTCTAAATGAAAAACACTGTTGCACTAGGAATACAACTACATTAATGTAACCCATTCAATACAAATCCACATATTGCAGTTTATTTCCTGCTGTCAGGATGCAATGCCTGTGCAGGGCAATGAGGGTGCAGTCATACTTCATGTGCTAAGGAAGTGATACCAGAGTTCTGCCCATTAACAGGTAGATGTCCAAGGTGGATTGTAATTTCCCAAAAACTTTTCAAATGAGACCACTGTGGTTTACTTTTTATTTTCAAATTTACGTTGAATTTGAACTTGTGACAAGGACTGATGTATCAGTACAGACTTATTATCTAATTCTAGGATCCAAAATGTTACTTAAATAGATTTTCTTTCTACAAAAATAGAGTTACACATAATACCCTTATTTTCTGTAATTATTTCAATGCACAATTCACAAATAAAATAAAATTCTCTGATAAAATAAAATTCACTGACTAAATACCTGTTTAAGTTTCAAGTTATTTGAATGGTAATTTGTAGGCACTTCTCATTTAAAAAATATTTAACATAACTTATGCTACATTAAGGCTGAAACACATTTATATTAAGTTTGAGATTTTTCATAACGTTAAGTTGTTCCTGTGAACTGCTTTAAATATTTGCAATGAATATTGACAACTTTTCCTTCAGTTCTAATTCCCCTACAAAAATGACTAGTGTTTTTAACAGAGTTGAACGCTGTGTCCTTAATATTTTTTTAAAATGTCTGTATTTTTATTTCTGGTCAAACGTTTTATACCTTTATACTTCAGTCCCTGAGGCAGGCTATAATGCCTTATCAATTGTTTATAATATCTATTTAATGTTGCAAAACTAAGGTGAGATTTTTATATATAACATATTACTCAAGAACATTTTATAGAAATTACTAACATTCTTTTCATATACCTTGTCATATAAAGACCTAAGATTTATCTAAATTCTTTCCTAATACAGAGTATTAACAGTTAAATGGGTATGGAACTGATCTTTTGACCCAGTCCTTTTTTTTTGTTGCAGACAGCTTTGTTTTCAAGCAATACATAACGAGTGACACATCAAAAATGTATCTTTTTCAGTTTTCAGATGTCTTGATAAATACCTGGAAAAAAGAAAAATCTGTTATTTTCTAAAATCTGCAGGAGCTTTGCCTACGGCATTAGTTTTTCTCTTCTTCCAGCTTTGGCTAGTGTTTAAGGCTATAGTAATTATCTTCAGTGACTTCTGCTGAGTATTTTCTATTTATGGACTTACTGACATTTAAACACTTGGGAAAAACTTGGAAGAATTAAAAAATCAGAGGCTCGTCTGAAAATGTTGGCACAATGTAATTAATATCCAAGATGGTGACTGAAAAAAACAGAAACCAAAACCCTAGTCCTAGCAACTACAGTTACAGCACTGCAAAACTGGAGAATCACCCCATTTCAGTATTTCCAGCACTTCCAATGAAGTACATTTAACTTCTCTCCTGAAAATAATGAATATAATTCTTCACTTGTGTTTTCCACAGAATTCTATTTAAAATTAAATAAGATTAATTATTAGCAATACTATAGGATTGAAAGAACCAAAATTAATTTAATAATGAATAATAAAAATGCTTTTATTGACATGCTTACCTCACTCAGTATTGCCCAGAATGGAGAATCAGAACTGACTGATAAACGAATAGCCTGTATTCTTCCAATTGACTTATTGATGTTTCCTTCTGCAATGCCATTTTCAAAGGCCCCTTAATAAAAAAACCCACAAGACCCATATGAACATTTATTAGCATGAAATACATTTCCAAGCAAACCTGGGAAAAATCTCAAAATTACAAACTATAAATTAAATCCAGGAATACATTAGGGAAAAAATGGTTTGGTAAAGACTCATGAGTTGAAATAAGAACAAGGAGAGATCAATCAGTCACAAATTACTCTCATAGGCAAACCAGACTTGACTTGGGAAAAAAAACTAAATTATTTATTCATTTCAGAATAGGGTAATGAGAAATAAAAGAAGAACACCTTCCCCCAACCCTCCCTTCTTCTTGGGCTAAACTTTATTCTTGATTTTCTCTGCCTCTTACCCCTAGGTGTAAAGGGGGACAGGGAATGGGGGTCATGGTCATTTAATCATGTTGTCTCTGTTGCTCCTTCCTCCTCAGGGGAATTACAATGGCATCTTCCCCCTCCTTCTTCACTGACCTTGGTGTCTGGAGAGTTTTTAATCTCATGTATTCTCCCTCCTCCCTCCAGCTGCAGTTGCTGTTACACAGAGCTTTTCTGTTCCCTTTTTGAAATATGTTATCCCACAATGCACTACACCATTGCTAATGGGTTCAGCCTTGGCCAGTTGTAGGTCTGTCCTGGAGCTGGCTGCCACTGGCTCCACTGGACATAAAGAAAGCTTCTGGAAGCTTTTCACTGAAGCCACCAACCCCTGTAGTTTCCCCCTACCCTCCCGCCCCAACTACAAAAACCTTGCCATGTGAATCCTTTAAAGGGACTATAATTAGTTCTCCTTCTAATTAGATGTCTTGGCTTTTGCCACTGGTCAAACTTAAACCAAAATAGGAGAGTAATTGTTGAACACTGTACACTACAATATGCAGTAATGCAAAGGGTTTCTTTTCCTTACTAGCTCACCTTGGAATGCTGAATTTATCACAGAGTTAATGAATTCCTTAAGAGCAGAAACATTTTATATGTAGGAACAACAGTTCTGGTTTTGAAGTGACAATAATCAATTTACCTATTTTTAAATATCCAGCTTTGGTTGCTGGGTAGTTAAATTTATTTCCATTGTAATGCAATTCTTTTCTTAGTGTTTCCTGAAAAAAATAATAACATTTAAAGAAGTATTTTCTAGGGTATGATATTTTATGCTGAATATCATTCTGAAAATGAAATATGGTTCTAAATGAGAGACTTACATCAGCTGGCAACACTTCCACAGTAGTGTTAAACAGTTTATCACCAGGGTGCTCCAGGTTTCCACTTCTGAACAAGTACCTGATGATAAAGGTGTATTATTTTATACTTTAAAAGAGTTCTAGGGAAGTAATTCTTTCCAGTTTTGAAGGAAATTTTCAGATAGCTTTTCTTTATCTATTTTTGGGCTATAGAGAACAGAAATAGGCCTCGAAACTATAAACCAAACCATAATATAGTAATTTTATTTTAAACAGAAGAAATATTTAAACCATCTTTCTCTGGGACCACAAATGCAAGTGTTGCCCGTTTTTAGTGCTCAAGTTTCAAATAAATTAACTTCCCATGTTTAAATGGCTAAGGAAGGTCTGCCCTCTGATCTATTCCTATAATTGTAAGACTGAAGTGGAATGGGCTTCTGGAAGGTGAGTGGCAGCAAAAATGCTGGCACAAAAGTGCCAAGAGAATTCCCCATTTTTATCAATACTGGTCAACTCAGCTGTTTCTAAACAATTTCCTTAGCCAATAAAGGAAAAGCATTGACCAAACAGGAATCCAAGCAAAAACATCTAAGAATAAAAATCCCTGTTTGGTTTTTAATGTCTAGTATTAAGAGTTCTTATGGTTTTAGATCCAAAAAGAACTAAGAGAATTTAAATCATCCAACTCTCTCCTCTGATATCAAATATTTAAGGCTTAAAAACACCAAATATTATAGATTAACCATACTATCAATGTAATGGGGCTGGGACCAGCCATTAGACAATACCATATGTAAGTTATCTTCATCCAATGCAGCTTTGCAGTATCAGGAACATGCAAAACTACAGCCTACCCAAGTTTCAGAAAGCATTATCCAGTTAATTAACAGATCACTAGTGTTTATTCACTGCAGCTCACTAGGTGGAGATACAGACTTGACATCATGCAAACAGCCTTTCTGTTGTCAACTATGTAAATAAAGCTTTCACCGTTGATGAAATGCATCACTTAGAAACAAATTCCTTTGAGAATTATCATGAGAGAGTGTAAAATATTTACCTGAAGAAATAAAAGGGAAAAAAAAAATTAAGAAGCTCTTTAATTACCAATGAAGAAATGTATTTCAGGAAAGGAGTTCAAGAAGAAGAGCGGATAAATAGCAAATCATGGATTTTTTTGTCAGTAACAAGGTTTATGCAAACAGTTAAGCACTATTTTGAACAGACTCAAGCATTTCCAAACTGGATATATGCAGGCTTCTATGTTCCATATCATGTAATACTTACTTTTCAACTTCCAGTGGATTTATAAATGTGAACCTGATGTAGTCACCTGCCACTGGAGCTGAAGCCCAAAAACAGTCTTCTCCTTTATAAACTTTTTCCAAAGTATATTGCTGGTATATTCTTAGGCTTGTATCCAGTTTTGCAGGTGGATTATTATGTGCTTTATACAATAGATTTTTTCCAAAATCTTTATCCTGTTGATATAAAGAAATGTAATTTCACTCATACAATGGAAAAAAGTGCACTGATACCTGTAATTACTATAGAAAAATATTTCTAGAAAATAATTACCTCAATGTAAAAAAATATCCAATCTATTTTTAATAGATATACAATATTAATTTCAGTGTAGTCACTAGGACTTAATGTTACACTTTTTAGGCAGAGCTGTACTGATTGTTTCTTAGCTACCAAGATTTAAAAATAAAAATCTTTACACCAGGCTGTTTCATAGTTGTCTAGGATGCCTTCTGCCAGAACGTGTGACTGCTGGGCTCTGCTAAAGGCTATGTGAATCTCTAGTCTGATCCAATTAAGAAATCTTGTCACTAGTCTAGATGGCACCATCAGGAAATTCCTGAAGTCTGGTTCATCATTGCTCATGCCCTTATCAGATATGAGGCTTGCCCTACAAACTCTCCCTAAAAATCTGTGGCCATCATATTAGTCATACCTTTGTCCTATGAATATACCTTCTTGATCATCCCTCATATTGGGAATGTGAAGTGCTCAGCCAAAACAAACCATCATGGCTTCGTTTGCATGGAACAGAGCATCTGAAACTTTGTGCTTGTGAAGAAGGTTCCTACATGCCATGAAATGGTACTGTTCACATGGCGATGTTCAAAGGTGTTTGTGTAGGAGCAGTGCTCCACCTGCAGCTAAGATGCCAGATCAAAACTCTCTACCAAATCTGTAAAAAAACATAATTTGATATGGAAATGCCATCTAATGCCAAAGATGTGGTTCTTGAAACTCATTTGAGAAATGTCAGAATACAAGCATATAATGTAAAAACATGGCATTAATTTCTTATTACTTTCAAAATCTGTATCTTCCCAGCCAATGATGAATAAATTCCCATATGCTGAAAGAGAGATGGCTTAGCGCGGATACGTAACTTTGACTTTTCCTTTTCACAGTGTGTCTGGAAAGAAAGTAAAAGGGAGAGAAGGATTATTTAAACAAGGAGAGACAAACTATGGTACATAAAGCAATTTTATTATGTAATTAAGGGTATGGGTCCAGATTTTTTGTCCATATTTAAATGACATAATTTATATCCTTAAATTAACAGTCACCTTATGTCACATACACTGTTTCTAGACCAAAACTCCTAATTCCTCTCATGCTGTTATTTAGATTTGAAGGCTCAAACACCACTAATTCAGGGGTTTCTGCCCAGTATGTGACGAATCACATGTCAGGGTGACAAAAATGGACTCAAATTTGAAACTGATTGATTTCTTAGCTGCTTTTGGCAAACTTTATTTCAACTCTTAGCCTTGCCGTATCATTCTAATTAAACTATTTTGACCAAAACTGACCTTCTTAAGATAGGTGCTGGTTACATTTCAATCTTCACAATTTTGCTTCTTTGTTGTGTTTGGGAGGCTTTTAATGTATCATAAGTTATGGATCTTTAATCACATAATTAGGTAAAGCCCTTAAATACTGCCGCGGCGACGGAAAGCCCGGAGCACCCCGACTTCTCTGGAGAAGCAGCCCTGAGAAGGGCTGGGCCGAAGCGTGTGTGCGGCTTCGGGCAGGCGAGTGATTCCAGCTCAGCTCAGATCGGCGGCGGCGGGCAGGCGACACGGGAAGAAGGGACGAGAAAGCTGGTCTAGCGTTCTGCCAAGCACAAACCTTTATTCAGGCAGAGCTTGGGCGAAGGGTGCCAGCAACAGCTAATCTGCCGAACAGGGGAAAACCCGGGATATTTACAGGAGAGGAGAGGGGCGGGGGGAGCCCGAGTTACATGTATCGGGCTGGGACAGCAGGGGGGAACACCAATGGGGCACAACAGTTTAACATATCTAACTCAAAGAGCGATACATTGTCTCTCTCTGAGTGAAAGGTGTCTTGCCTCCAGGGGAGAGCCAGGATCTCGGGCTCGGCGGGCTCCTCCGCACCCACAAATACTGTGTTTCAACCACAATTTTCCAGTTTACTATGCCTGGGACATGACATGTATCAAGAAATTAAATAACTGTAATTGGTATTAATTTTGGAGTTTCTTGATCTTTGAATGATAGAAAACCACTTCTTTAAATATAATTTTTTTTCTTTGTATATATAGAGCATTGTAGTTTGATACAATGACACAAACATGCCACAGTAATTAATACAACAATGAAGCATAATAGCAAGGAACAAAGCAAAGAGCTAAAATGAGTCTCCCTGGGTTGTACTCATGGTGCTGCCACAGAATTATTATATGAGTTTGGAAGAGCATTTAATTTTTCTATATCCCAGGTCTCATACCTTAAAATTTGAGAGGATAATGTGCTTACCTCTTCCATCAAGTGCTTTCAGCTCTATAAAGGAAAAATGTTACATTAACTATATCAATGACTTCTAAAGCCAGAATTGATTAAGTCTTCACTCAGCTGGCTTAAAACCATCAAAGCTCATGAAGGATTTATGGTTTCCACAGGAGTACTAATTAAAAGTTCAAAATACCCTGGGAAAGCTATGAAAAAAGCCAAGTATTTTTATTTTTGTCCACAACAGATGTTCAGCAAAATAATGTAAAACCATAATACAATTTGTGCAAATTGATTTACTGGCAGCTGTTTCTCTGAAAGGCACACTATACTTCAGTAAAGGAGAAATCATTTTAAGAAAAGAAATTTGTGATCTTTCTACTGATAGGGTTTGTAGTTCATCCCCTGCAATAATGCAGGCTCTAAAATGTCTTGTTTTATGCTGTGGCAGTATTACCAAAAGAGCTGCTTCTAGCAGCAGCTGAGAATGATTGGTGGCATGAGGTGGTGTGGTCATTTCTGCAGAAGCTGATATAAGGCTGCTTGTTGAGTCAGGGCTTCCACCCTTGCAGCCTGTAACTCCCACTGCACATGATAGACACAGACCACTGCATATGATTACAAAAACACAGATTACAACCCACAGGTTGGGTTCAAAGTGACCAGTAAAGATGTTGTTCTGACTCCCCTGCCATGGATAGGCTTCCACTAAACCAGGTTGCTCAGAGCCCCTTGTTAGAAACACTGGAGTTGGCATCTACACCTTTCCTGGGCAACCTGTGCCAGTGACTCACCAGCCAAACCATAAAAAATGTTTTCCTTATATCCAATCTAAACATACCCTCTTTCAGTTTAGGACTGTTGCCCTTTCTCTTGTCACAACACATAAAAAGACTTTCTCTCTCTTTCATACAAGCCCCCTTTAGGTACTGGAATGTGCTATATGGTCTCACCTGAAGCCTTCTCTTCTTCAATCTGAAGAGCTCTGATTCTTTCAGCCTGTCTTCAGCACTCTGACCATTTCTGTGTCTTCTCCACCTGCTCTAACAGATCCATGACTTTTTTTTTGTACTGGGGACCCCAGCAGTGAATGATGGTTCACAGGAGGCAAACATGACAAAGTTTCTGAACCATCCAGAGACCTGATGGCTCTGATCATCACAAACTGTCTTTTCCAACTTGGTGAGCAGATGTAGCTGAACCTTGATTTGTTAATAGTCCAGGCTGAAAACTTGGACAAGCTTGAGAAATGGGTCCATGGGAATATCATGAGTTTTAACAAGACGAAGTGCAAGGTATTGAACCTGGGTCAGAGCAACCTCCAATATCAATCCAGGCTGGGGAATAGTAGATAGAGAGTAGCCCTGCCCAGAAGGACTTGGGGTTGTTGGTGGTTGAGAGGCTGGACATGACCCAGCCATGTTCACTCAGCCCAGAAAGCCAAACATGTCCTGGGCTGCATCCAAAGCACTGTGGGCAGCAGGGGAGGGAGGGGATTCTGCCCCTCTGCTCTGGTGAGAGCCCACCTGCAGTGCTGCACCCAGCTCTGGGGTCCCAGCACAGGAAGATCATGGACCTGTCTTGCTGAATCTAGAGCAGGCCAAGGTGATCAGAGGGCTGGAGCACCTCTTCTATGAGGAAAGGCTGAGAGAATTGAGATTTTTCAGCCTGGAGAAAAGAAGGCTTTGGGAATTGCAGCCTTCTGGTACCTGAAGGGATCCTGCAAGGAACAGAGAGAGGCTTTTTGCAAGAGCCTGAAGCAACAGGACAGGAAGGAATGGATTCCAGCTAAAAGAGAGTAGGTTTGGATTAGCTGTTAGGAGAAGTTCTTTCCTGTGAGGATGTTGAGGCACAGAGACAGGTTGTCCAGGGAAGCTGTGGATGCCTCACCCCTGGAGATGTTCAAGGCCAGGTTGGATGGGGCTCTGAGCAATCTGGTCTATTGGAAGGTGTCCCTACTCAGACCAGGGGGTCAGAATGGAATGATCTTTAAGGTCTTTTCCAACCAAAACCATTCTGTGATTCTACGTAAATACATGCCAAAAATCTATCACCACATGATGGCACATAGAAACTACAAACAAGTGCCCTGCTGACTCTCCTGTGTAGCACAGTGTGTGATCACTTTGCGACAGTCTTAGTTGGTTGGAAAGGGGAAAGTGTGAGGAGTTATCAGCTTGCCTTCTCTGGTGCCTATAGGAAAGTTCACTGCTTTAACCTGTCAAACAGAGAAGGCACCACAGCGGGGATACCCAGCCTTCTCCCAGTCTCTATTTTCTGCATTCTCATGAATAGTCCCAGCACGTCATGCCACTTGTCATTCCCACCCAAGAGCCATGTCAGACTGATTTGTCTCAGTAGGTTTTTGCTACCCACAGCAATTGAAATTGCAAATGCAGAAGACAAACTCAGTAGAAACTTGTGGACACCACTCTGCTTTGGCTTGGTCAGAGCAGACTTCCATGAGCTGCCTGCCTGCCTTTTGGGAACACAGCTTCATTTTAGGTAGGAATCAGGTCTTAGAAGATGGAACAGTCATAAATAAAAGTACAGTATTTCATCTATTGGATGGAAGTTGGCACATGTTAGATCTGGAATGGGCGATGTCAACATAATAGTATCTGGTTTTTCATCTGTTTTCACAGGCAGGAAAGAAATTTAATTCGTTTCTTGTGGCTTGCTCTAAGTCCTATGAGCTGGCTTAACCCACAGAGCAGGAATTAAAGGCTTCCTCCTATCTATATGAAGTGGGTCTGGAGACTGCAGTGCACTACTAAGTCTAAAACCAGGGACCTTCTGCTATCCCCAGGAGTCATTTATGCTACAGGGTAAAACTTGCTTGCTCTCCTTCTCGTAATCTCCTGTTCTGTACAGCTCCTGTCTGCTTCTTCTTGCTCCTTTATCAGCACAAAATTAACACATGCAAATTCTGGAGCAGGAACTGGCTGCACCAGTTAAAACTCCTGAACCCTAAAACCCAAAGAGCAGAAACACTGGTCAGCCCAAAGTAAGTCCAGTTTGAGAGATTTATATTCCACTTTTTGAAAATAAATTTTGTCACTGAGAGTGTTTGAATGTTATGTTCATAAACTCACAGTTATACTTACTGCATCCTTTTCTGGATTGCACACTTTAACCCACAGCAGGTGGTCTATAAGCCAGTCTATGGGCTTATCCTTATAGAACATGAGAAAAAAATCCACTATGAGTGGTAAGTCTTCTGATTTAAACAATTTTCCTGAAAGCAAGACAAGAAGTTATACTTTTATTGCTATGCAAGAATCACCAGCTTTATGTTTCAATGTAATTTCTTTAAATAAACATTTAAGTATCACACCAGCCTGGCACATATGAATGTAATTATGATTTAATGAAAAATTTCACATAGAACCTGGCTTGGAAGAGTTGCTGATCATCCAGCCCTATGATATGGGATGCACATTCTCCTCCATAAAGAAAAGGAGAAAGCTGTTTTGTTTTTTTTAATAGATTGTTCCGATTGCATTCCTGAAAAGAGAGCTACATATTCACACACATGCACATAGTTCTCAGCACATAGTTCTCTGACATGGAAAAAATTCCTCCTTTTGGGAGCTCAATTATAGATTCTATGCTGAAGGGACTCTGTATTAAAAAGACATTTTTAAAGAGAACAAAAAGTAAAGTACATTGAGTGGGATGTTTCCTGAAGAACCAAGGAAGTTTTGATATGCAAGTCCTTCCATGCTTTGTCTCTGAATGAGACCTTTTTGATCTACACAGCTCCAAAACCAGTTGATTCTCCTGTGGTTTTAATACTTACCAATAAATCCAAGTTGTGAGAACTCAAGAACCATCCAGTCTTGGGACTGTTGAGCAGCAAAGCTTTTTATACTTTCAATATAATCAGGTTTGGCTATAATATCATCTTCCAGCTGAGGGGAAAAAAATGCAACAGAAAAAGAGAAGGCAAGCAGTGATTTTATTGCTTGCAGAGGAGGTAGTGACATTTCCACAAGCAAATGAAAATTGTGTTGTGTTACATGCTGTACCGCATGTACTGAAGCTGTTTCAAACTACAGTGGATTGCTATTTAGCTATTTAGTTCTACATATATCTCTGGTTTAGTATCACTCATTAAGTAATTATCTACAGGAGTGACCATAACACCATGGGTGCATCTCCCTTTTTTGATGAAGGAGGACTCCCTGCCTTAAAGAGATCTCATTTAGAAGAAAATATTAAGGAAAAAGACAAGAGGTTAAGGAAGACAACGATAGGTAGTTTTTTCTAAGGTTGTATAAGCATTGATAAGCAACAGGAGCAAACTGTCTGAAAGGAAAGGTGTCTAAAAGCTCTGGTAGCCTGGGCAGACTTTGTCATTCATACAAGGTGACTGAGAAAGACTGTGGACGATAACTGCGATGCCAGTAGAAAGCAAGTTGTTCCAGGGAATACTGGTAATGAAGGGGTGTAGTCTGTGAATCACACTGAAGGACAGGAGTACATAGAGCTTTCAAGGTATGTAAAGACTGGCACACAGTACAGCAGTAGAGCCAGCTAAAAGGTATTTGGAAGAGACGACTGACACCCATCAAGGAAATGGGAAAGGCATCGGCTTCATTTTCGCCTAGCTTTCAGACAAGAACTGAGCATCTGAAAAGCCAGAAGCTGTTTCTACTACTAAAGCCAAGGATTATGAATCCAGACAAGGGGGCTGCAGTCAATGACACAAATGAATAAAAGTATTCCAGAAATAATTAAGGACTGAGTATTTCATGGTTTGAATTCAGTATGGATGTGAAAACACAGGAAGAGGAGGCCAAGACTTCAGGAGAATATTGCTGGGGTGTAGTGTAATCATACAGTAATTTTTTCTAACTTCAATGGCCCTGCTGCATGTCTAGCTGTGCTGGAACTGTCTTCAGAAAGCTAAATACCTAGAAAATTAATCCTTTGAGAAAAAACCACAAACAAACAGAACATGATTTTTTGCTGGTTTTGTGTCTTCAACTGATGCAGCACAGAGTCATCATCAAGAGCTTGAGAGATCAGGCCCACAGGTTTTAGCTGAATTTGGGCATCACTACAAGTGTAGGGCTGGCTGACAAGAAATGTGTTGGCAACAGTGAACTCAGGAGTAAGAAAGATGAGATTAAGAGATCTGTTTAACTCTGTCAGCTTTTGCTGATGGTAAGATAACAAATAGAGGCAAACTGATCAAGATGAATGCTTCTTAACAGAATCAGTGATCTGGGGATTGAGTTGAGTTGACAGTTATGCAGATGAGAACAACAGAAAAAGACCCCAAACATCTATTTATAAGACATCTGGCATAAAATTTTGTTTAGAGGATTAGCCAGCAGCAAGATTTTAAGAGAGAAGAGCAAAGAATCAAAGAAGGTTTTAGAGAATGTGCAGAGAAATTGAGTGGCACCAAAAAAGGATGAAAAGCAGACTGGAGTATCTCAAAAACCTAGGGAGGCCACCATATCAAAAAACACCTTAGAAAAGTATGCAAAACCAGTGAAGATTAAAAGCACAGGGGCTGTGATACAAAGTGACTGTGAATGTAGTTATGAGCAGAAAGTAATTTTGAAGTCTGAGATGGTCTTTCCTGAAGCTGACAGAGATGATTAGAGGATGTGGTTTGATATCCCATGTAGTACAAGCCATTAAAGTTATTTATTTAACCCTGTGACTTGTGTTTAACTAAAGTACATCTTCTTAGAGAACATCTCCCATTGCTTAGAGATTCCAGTATCAGTCATTTTCAGTATGCTATACAACATTTTATTATCCTGGATGTTTAATACTTTGCACCCAAATTCTAATTTGATTTTTTTTCTGCCTTCAGCTTACAGCCACTTGTTCTCTCATATGCTTTTATCTGCCAAAGGAGGTTGTGCAGTGCCTGCACACAACTGGATCAGGAAGTTTAATATATGAACTGCCTACTCCACTTGCCCCATTGCCATGGGAAGGCCAGCAAAACACATAATCACAGCTAACTTCCTTTCACTCATCAGTGCTTTTGAATGAAAAAATATACATCCACTACAGCAAGACTATGAAAATTTCCTATGTGATAGGTAACAAATAGGTTTCTATTCATTTTTCTTATGCAGATTGTCTGTCTAAGAGAAGTAAAAATGAAATAGTAAAAAAAAAGTGGAAGAATACAATAAAAGTTTAGGCATCAGACAGGAAGGTTCTTCCTTTCTGAATTTTATTAGAGTATTTTTACATTTTGTCTCACTGACAATGAATATGTGGAAACTGGGGAGCTCCTTTTAGGAGGCCTACCAAATAGCAGGCCTAACCTAGAGTCTAATGAGGGGAAGAAAAAGATATCTATATAAAGAGTCCTAGTGAACTCACTGAGATATTGCTCAGGTTTAAAATCCATTAGAGAAGTGCTGCTGGCAATGTATATTACTAGTGTATATATATATATACACAAAGCTTTCCCAGCCTCCATATGAGGTGATAAAAAAATCATAGCAGTAGTTCAAGTAACTACTACAAGTTAAGTTAGAACTTGATAAGAAATTTTAACTGAAGAAACTAAGATTTATTTAATGATTTCTTTTTCCTTCATCTCAGTTCTAATAGAAAACACTTAAAAATGCTGTATCTGTTTCTTTCAGATTTGAAATGTTTGATTCCTTCAGTGAACTAAGTCTACATGGACAGAAATAACAAATGCATGTTCTCACTATTAGGCTGGGATTGGATTGCCTGCTTTTATGGCTATGTTATGATCCCATTATTATATATCCCACCAAAGTTCTCTCAGTGAAAAAGGAAAAAAATACAGATGGTTTAAGTAGAAAAGTTGATCAGTAGGTAATCAGTGGGTAAGGTTCATCCCCAGTGTAAGCCTTTTAGCTTCAATGGACTTCACAAAACTACTTACTTAAATCCTGGTTCAGCAGTATCCTAGAACAACTGTTTATTCAGCAAAGATCTTATTTGACTCATGACATCAGCTGTTCTGTAGATGTCAAGACTAATTTTGTGTGCTTATCTTCTTTCAAGGTTTGGGACTTAGTATCAGCCACTCAATCAATACTATTCCTGACTAAACTAAATAAAAATCTAACCTAACTCAAGTTTTGTTTAAGATTACTGAAGTAAATCTTGTACTGGGCTAAAGAAAAGTACTTTTAAGTTGTTTGCTTTCCTTTAATACAGGACTTCTAAATAGAGGGCGGACATAACTACGTTTATGGCATCAACTGTTCATTCTTTTCACCTGCACTCTACAGAGTAGTTTTTGAGCAGACCAGCACCTGTGCTACAGAAGTAGCTGTAGGCTGGACATACAAACGAAGAATAGGATATAGTAGGGACAGTATGAGTAAAGTATAGTTTATTTTTGAGAAAATTCTGAAAGTAGACGTAACTCCCACCAGATCACCACCTTCCAGTCTTTGCTCATAATAACACGGTTCAGTCATTACATAATGTCTCAGATAAGAAAACACATGTTCTCAAATTCCTTTAGAAATACAAATACATAAGTAAGTCATTGTGGTGCAAATATGAATGCTTGGAGAACTTGGTAACAGGAAGGGACATCAAGTATCTGGCAGCATCTTAATGTTTCACTTCCCCAGGTTTTCTATGCCTTAATGCTCTAGTGCACTCAGTAAACTTGGATAATGTTCTTAAAAATATACAAAAGCCACAGGAAAATACTTCATTTTCCATTAAACCATAATTGTTCAAAATACAACATTTTTGTTTGTCTGCCTGCAGACTGAGCACCTATGCCACATTTGAGAACAGAGCATGGGAACTCTTAAGTATCCCAGCTCAAATGTGTTTGTGTTGAATCCTGAGAAAAACTTTAGGAGATGCCAGGTCCTGCAGTCTTCTGCTTCCAGGAATTCTGTGATGTCCTTATGGAATACATACTCTGAGGCAAAATGCTCTTCTGATGTTTTTAAAACTGCTGACATTGTTGAGCTACATAAAATTTTATAGACCTGTTCCATGATTGAATAGCTCTTAAAAATTTTTGAATCTCTGGGGGTGATTAAGATCTTTATGGAGTGCAAATTAGCTCAAATTTAGAATGATGGTTAAAGCTAAGCTTAAATGCATGGGGATCTTCTTGAAGGTTAACACAAAATCTTCTGGAGAATTAAGGACCTGTGCCAACTTGTGGTTGACCTTATCTCAAGTATCACTCTACCAGTGTTTCCCTTTTTGAAATATTTAATTTCATTGTCATCTGGGCTATAACCTGGACCTATCACCACTATTTTTCCTGGCTGCAGTAAGTAAAAATATATTTAACCCTGACTTTCTTTACTTAATCAAATAAGGGTTTCATGCTTCAGTTACTTTGCTCTTCAACCTCACGAATGACAGGAAGGTAGAAATGGTTTTAATCAAATAGTACCTGGCTGCAAGATGTATATAAATACAGAAATATGTGGATGCTTGTAAAGAGCACAGGCAAAATACACAGAAAATGATGATAGATGATGCTGATTTCATTGAGGCCTTTGAAACAAATTAAAATTGCCAAAGCTAATAATCAGTACAGAGGTATTGCTGCTACTTAATAATAATATGGACATACCTGTAAATAAAATGTTCCCTTAGGTTGAGCATATAGCATTAAAAAGCTATAATCCAAATTCTGTTTAGTTCTCCACCTAAACATAAGCAGCAAATTCTGATCAGATTTTTGAGGGGGTTGCAACAGTTATTTCTATAATAAGAGAACTTCTAATGCTCTGTATTTTTTGTCTCCACAATAAAATTGTAAGGTTGAGTATTGCTAAGTACAATAAGTAACCCATTGCTAAGTGCAAAAGCATTCCTCTACAATCAATATAAACATTTGTAAATAATTTTCTTTTCCTATAAAAGTTAGCATTAAATAAACAAAAATTACATCTCTGTCAATGGAGCTTGAAACAAATTTTCTATCAAGTTATTCAAGTCAAATGACTTAAAAAGAGTCTACTTATGATTTTATGAACACCCATGGATTATTTAAAGATGAAAAAGTAAGTGGTTTTACATATGAACAGCATGAGAGCAGGTTGATAGTCTTAATATTCAGGTTTAAATATAAACACATTTTGTACAGTCTCTCATATTACCAGAGGATGACGTTGATGTTTGATAATCAACACTGAAAGACTACAGAGTAATTTATTGGTATTTAATTAACATAAAAGTATAACCGATCCAAATCTAATCATATCTAAAACTAAATTATAAGTATGTAAACTTGTGTATGGTCTATAACACATAAGGTTTATCTATAAAGCCAGTATATATACACACATATATAAATATATTAGCTGATTTCCTCCAGCCTAAATTCTCAGTACTGCAACTCTCTTGCTGCATTGTTGCAGTGGCTTCTGATAAATTAGTTATTGTTGACTGAAAGAAAATTACTTTCCTCCAATAAATTTTTTTTTTTTAGGTTTAAATCTCTGTCTTAGTGATTTTGTGTCATGCGAGTGAATGAATTCACCATTAAGGATGTATTAACAGTAGATAAGAATTCAGTGATCACCAAAAAGTTAGGTCATTAATTAAACCCATAGTAGTTGTCAATACCTAGAGGGCCACATGGGGTTTCCTTGGTATGTTCACAGAGTCTCTCCCTCATCAGTGACATTAAAGATTTTTCTATTTTTTCCTTTTTGACCAGATCATATAGCCTATTGCTTGTTTGCATTATCCATTTAGTTTAAAACCTGTTGGATGCCTAGAGTCAAGACCCAAATGAGACACCTTGGCTCTCACCCTGAAGCTGATGTGCAGCATAGCTTTTCTCAAGATCCCCCTGTAAAATTTTTTTACAAGTACAATTGAGGTCCTTTAGTTCTGACACACAAAAACATTACCAGCTCAAACAGTACTGACTTTTTCTGAATTTTCCATTTTACACTCTTAGCAAGGGTTCTTAGGTTTTATATAGCAATCTTACCTTACTCGGTCCTCAGAATCTCCAAGTGTTTTCTCCAGGTTGGAAAAATCCGGGTAATAAGAAGCAGAAGGAGAAATGACCTCTAGGACTCCAGACTGGACTTCTCTGGGGAAGCTGGGAAGAATCTTAGTAAGACCCCATTCCTCAAAAAGACTTTTGAGGGCAACAGCAACAGACAGCAGCTCCCCAAAGTTAGGTCTGCTCCTCCAGAAGTGGAATGCACAACTCTAGGAAAGAAACTGGCCACAAATTTGGAACCAAGAAGGGGTCTTTAACAACCATCAGAACAGACAGGTCAGGAACTCATCCAAGTCTCAGAAAAAACTGGAGAGAAGTCTTGTCTCAGAAATCCTGGCCCTCCTGCATCTGTAGATGCTTACTAATCAATCCTGAGATAGTTGCCACAATGCAGCAGTAATTCACAACCAAACCTATTATCTAGAACAACACACATCCCCCTTGCATGAGAGCTCCCTTCCTTACACTTGCTCCAACTCAAATTCTACTTTCTAAGCAAAATTATACTGTCTCAGAGCAGGAGTTTAAAATCAGGAGTCTGGGTCTAGTCTCTGCTCGAAGAATTAAATTTTCCATTTGAAGAGACATTGGAAAAATGTATAACATACTTTGGGAGCCAAACCTAGAAGTCAAATTTCCCCCTTCCTCCAAAAAAACCACAAAACAACCAACCAAAAAATTCAAACTAAAAACCACCAAACAAACAAGAATCTCAACAAAAACAAACAAACAAACAAAATTTTAAACCCTAACACAAAACAGCTAAAGCTTTTAAAACTGAGTTTCCTATTTCCTATGATTAGTAAACAAAAGATTACACTAAAAATTAAACACATCATAGTACCAGCATTATGGGAAAAAAATATCAATCTTACTGTGTAACCGTGACAAAGCAAATACTCTGCAATAATGTTTTCAAAAGCCATAAAGCAGTAATTAAAATTTTCTGAGTGTTTAAATTGCAGCAGGTATTGTACCTTGGCAATGCCAAGGAGTGCCTCTTCCCCTTGTCCTTGCCACAGTACTCCCATTGAGCTAAACCCTCTGAAGGCAGGAAATTATGAATATTACTTAGATAACAGCTTCAGTATAAGGAATCTTCAGGGGGAAACCCACACACAAAATACAGTCTGAGAAATCCTTGAGTGAAGGAGGATGTGCAGAAACCCTCAAATGAGGAGAAGCCAACTCTTCCAGTGATCTTGTTCAAGAAAGATAAGAGCAAGCAGAACTGCAGAACTGCAAGCTTCCATTTGACATTGCTAAAGTTAATTTGGTAGGGCAAAGACCACCCATCTAATGTTACCCATCATGTAGTAGCATTTAATATTATAAAAGCAATCCCATTCCTGCCCCAAGTCTATTGCCTTCCTGAAAAATAGTAAAAAAAAAGGAAACAAAGACTGGGAAAATATGGATGTGTTGTGGCACCTGGGGACATAGTTTAGTGGTGGCAGTGCAGGGCTAATGCTTGAACACTCTTGATCTTACATGTCTTTTCTGACCTAAGGAATTCTATGATTCTATGATGTGGGAACTGACTCAGCTGGGATAGATCATACTTTGGACTGGGTTCCTGTCACGGAGGGAATAAACCTGAGGCCCTGGGAGGAGGATACTGAAAAGGATGGAAATTAGGATGCTACTGGGATCATTCCACAATAGGTCATGTCCCTGGTCCGTGTTTGCAATTTAACCCCTGCCCTCAGGTACCCATATACATTGTTAGGTTAACCACACCCCCTGGATTTCGGATGCAACCCCTCAGACCATGCAGTCCCAGTGAACATGAAAATCTATCTTTGGGCTCGCCATCATACCCGATTTATTTCACCATGCTCGACCCCGCTGAACTGGACTAGAGGTCTCAGAACCCCACTGTGACACTATGACAGATGCCAGATTACACTGCAGGGTTGTGTAGTCAGTGGGGACCTCGTACATGTAGCCTCAGGTGCATGAATTGCTGTGGGAAACAGTAAAGGTAAGAAGACTTTCAGAAGGTGTGAAAATAGGCCTCAGAAAAGAAAAAGCAGAGAACTTAGAGCTAGCTGCAAGGCTTGAAAAGTAAAGATACAATAATGCAATATGCAAGGACGTGAAACAGTAGTTGAGTTTTTTAGGCTTGGCTAAGATAGACCTTAAGACTGCAGAAAAATATGCTTACCAAGAAAGTTTTAAGCTTAATAACAGAGTATTGTATATAGTTAGTAGAAAGCAAACGAGCAAGCAGTGTTTGAAGAAGGTGTATGTGTGTTTCCAGTGATTGGATAGAACAATTGTCTGTAAGCTTTAGCGATATGCTATTGGCTGAAAAACTTATAAAATGTTCTGTAACAAAGAGATCTTGGGCTGCTCATGGCAGATATGAGCTTTTGCCATCTCCTGTATCTGTATCTGAGACTAGTGCCCGAAATAAAAGCTTGTGACGCATCACCTGTTTGTGAAAAACCTCCAACAAACTGCATCATTAACTTTGTGGGGAAAAGACTTAGGCTTGAGTAAATATTTATCAGAGATTTAAGCTGAGATCTTGACTGGTTAGTTAAAGTATATTTATTAAATAAGAAATGAAAACTAATTTGATATACATACTTCTGTTCTCAATTTCACAGTTGTTATGGCACACATACTGAGACTGCACCTTTGCTTCAGTTCCATTTCAGTGTTGAAACGTTCTAATTCTCCCCATAAAAGCTACAAATATGTTTACACTGGTGGTTGAGTGTTACATTCTGTAGGACTTACCTGGTTTTAACACTTTCTGCAACACTCTTAACATACTCTGCGTTCACCTAAAGAAAAGAAGGGAGGGTTTCATTAAAAGTCATCCATTTTTGTATTAAACAATACTTTGTAGGGAATATGTATATGCAAACAATTTTTGCCTTCCAAACAAATGTGGTATGTTACAGCAGTATTTCTACTAAGGAAAACTATAGGCTTTTCAAAGCAACCAAACTTTCACTTTTGTTTCCAACTATCTCCAGCTGCCATTTCTTGCACTTTTTTTTCCTTGCTTTTGCAGAAGGCCAGGCTGTTTTCTGACTAAAATTCTGTTCAGCTATGCCAGTAAAACACAGCCATATAACTATCAGTAAAAAGAGCATCATTTTACATCATTAAACATCCAAAAATCACAAAAGATACAAAAGGCTGATAAGAAAAATCACCTAAGCAAAATATTCTAAAGCCAGCAATACTTAACATTTTTATTGAGTTTCTTCCTAATATAGCAAACTTATGGCTCTTTGTTTGGAATTTTTGAAGACATTCATTAGTGCTGTTTCATAAAAGTAACAGTTTTAGTGTGTGAAACGTATCTGTTAACTACATTAAGAGTGCAAAATTTTATGAATGTGCTTTCTAAGGCAACACAATAACTGTCCTAGGAGTTCAGATTTTTCTTTAAATAAATAATATTTTTAATATATAACTGTTACCAATCATATATTAAATTTGTCGTGAGTAAAAAAAAAAAGTAAAGAAGTGTGATAAGAAAAAAAATACCCAGAATTTAAAAATTACTCTCAGTCAATAAGTTAACTCAAGTTTAACCCATGATGTAAATATTTACCTTGTTTTTTTTAAAACTTTGTGGGACAAAGCAAGGTGTGGATTCATGACCAGTGAACACACCTGCCCTCCTCTCATAATAAAATATTCTTATCACCCCTCAGATCAGCATGGTTATCTGCTCCAATTTACTACATGGCTGAAAAAATGGAAGTTGTGAGAATATGACTTTTGGGTTGGGATAAAAGGAGTAGTAATTCTTACAATGGCAGTTTAATCCTAAATTGATATGGACTATTACTATAACCACAGTCCCTGTTTGTTCAAAGTGCCACATTAGGACTCTCCACAATGGAAAACTATTCAAAAGTTAACCCTTAAAACTCACAGAATCCTCTGAAGCACTATAATAGGAAGTTTACCTGAATGACAGTCAGGCAAAGCTCATCACTACCAGGGCTCTTCATTGGGAAATACCAACTGCAAATTAAGTTCAGCTCCTAAAAACTATGCTGAAGAGGAACTACAGCCAATAAAACTGGTACTTCATACTCATCATTGTGATCCAAACAGAAAAGTGGAAGTTGTGGCCAAACTTATTAAAGTGAACTATACTCTGTGTGACACTTTCATACCTGCAAAAGTGATGACTAATTAATAAAAAATAGCAAATTCTAACTGTCAATGAATCCATGCATGGATTTCATGCTATGAAAGGACAAAGAAATATGAAGAATAAAGATGAAGTTTGAATAATTGCACAGTCATTTTACCTGCTAGAAGCTATTACTAGCTAATTCTGCAGGGGTTTTTTTTCTGATGTAATCAAGGTATTTTTGAGTTAGAAAAAAACCCAACATTTATCTCTAATATCTTCCCTTGAGCACTGTTTACTTTCCCAAACCTGTTCAAGGTCCTGAACAGTTGTTTTATTTTGAATGGGAAATGCCAAAACACATGCAAAAGGCTCCAATATGTCAAGATGCTTTGTAAGATATATGTTATCAAGCAGATAAATAATGTGAACATTTCTTAGACTAAGTTTATTTTTTTCATATTCTATGGCACTTTTCTGCGGAGGACTTACATTTCATTCTGGAAGAAGAAAACCTTACTTTCAGAGACAAATAATGAGTTCATATGGTTGGAAAATCTGACCCAATGACTTTGTTGGTAAATGTAATATGACATTTTACCCTTTGATCATCTGCATTACAGGGTTTTTTCCAACATATGAACACTAAGGTACTAACTGCTCACCATCTCCTCCAGCCCTGAAGAAATCCTTCACAAAGGCCAAGCTACCACTATTTTGCACTATTACATGACATAAATCTGCATATTGTCTATCAGCATTCTTCACCTTTCCATGCAAACTTACCTCTGCTATAAAGATGATTATTATGCAGTCCTTCTTTTGTTCTTCAGATAGTTGGTACAGTAGGGAATGCAATGTATCAATCAGATAATTTTGTTTTTCCCTTTTCACCGTAGGAATACCCATCACCAGGGAGACTGCAAATAGAGAATGCCTCAAGCCATGTAATTTTAAAGAAAATTGAAATTATATTTTAATTTTGATTTGATATGACCATGAAACTTGGCAACAGTTAATATTTCCTTAGCTGTGTGACAGCATTTGCTCTACTACCTGGAAGGAGAGATACCTCCAGCTGTGTTTAGTTTAGACACACCTGTGTCTGTGTTATAAACACCAGGTCTACACTTGAAAACTTGGAGATATTACTATGTCTGGCAAACACATAGGTGTTTGCCACTGAGATTCAAAAGTGAGTTTGCAAAATAAGTGCTTGCTCTTGCTTTGGAGATCTAAGTAGGAAGGGTTAAACCAGCACTGCTCTAGTGAGCAGGTTCTCATAGGTAGTGAATGCGATGTATTTCAGAAAGGAATCCACTTCAAAAATCCTGAGCAGTTTAATTTATATGCATCAATGTTTTTCATAGCATCAATAAGAATAAAAGAACTAAGATGTTACTGTTATTAAAAATAAAGGAACTGAAATTGTCTCTGGCAAAGACTCTGTAGCAAACCTATGCTGTATTACATTGCTAGACCATAAGCAGGGTGTCTCTCTTTTCATTAGTATGGGCATTACTTAAATCAGTGGCCAAACATAGCTCAGTAAACCTGTGGAATCTTTTTCCTTGCAGATGATTTCTATTCACCAAAATCTCAGAAGGCTGGTAAGCAAGCAACAACTTGAAATAAAACAGTAAGTGCAAATAGTGACTTGGTTCTGACTTTAACTTCCATGCCAGTGTCAGCTCAAAAACGCCGAAGTGCTAATGTTCCTTCCCAGCACATAACTTGCTAAACCATTGGGGTTTGTTTCATTTTATAAACTGAAGGTCAACCTGTACCTATTTAACTACAGTCTTGCTATTGTGATTTTCCTGTACAAATAAAAGAAGATTAAACAGAGTATTTATTTGTGACACTGATCTACAGGTACTCCAGTAAGAGCTACAACATTAGATCACATTGCTACAACTACACCTACTAATAAGTAGTCTGTAGAAAGTTATCTATTGTCATGAGCATGGCCCAAGGTTTGGAGTTTTTCAGTTAAGTCAAAAACACTGCCAGTGTTTCTTCATACAAAATCACCCTAGAGAAAAGTAAAAATTTCAACAAAATACAAAACTCAGGAAAATGGTTGACTAGCTTCTTCTTTGCTTACTATTTTTGCATGTTCCTTTTACCTGTCACATGACAGTTAAGACAATGCAAAATTTGTATTATAGTCTGTTACCGCTGAAGATGAATAGATCACGCGGACACAGGTCGAGGTGTGGTGCAAGAAAGAGCAGAGTTTATTTTTCCTCCCAGGATTTATAGGCTCCTGACCATGGCCAGGGATTGGATGGTCAGGATAACACTTTCTCACTGCACTGGCCATGAGAGATGCCCATCACAAGACGTGTAACAGAAAGAATGTACACATATCTATGTTTACAGTTACTGTCCTGGGAAAGTCCTTAGAAAACTATGTTAGCAAGCTCAGAAGCTGAGTTTTCAGGGCGACAATAGTCCACTGGAATTCATTACGATTTCTACAGGTGTCAGCCAATTTCTCATGTGGATGAAAAAGCTACACTGAAGATATATTAATATCCTTTAAATGATCACATCACCTTTCCCTTTGCTTTTCACATTGCCAAACTAAATGCATTGTAAATTTGCCTTGGCTTCCTCATCCATACTAATTTTGTGGGGAAAAAATGTCAGCTACTGCATATTAGCCGTATGAATATATGATTAAAACAAAAAATAATCTTGTTTTTTAAGTAAGATTATTTGTATTGATTTTTCAAAAGGATTTCAGAATACTTTGAGTCCTTGATAAAGACTTGAAATAGGGGTGGGCATTTTAAAAGTACTTTTGCTATTGCCATTAAAATTCATTCAGCTTGGTAACATTAGAAAATTAAGAGAGAAAATCCATTCCAAACTTTTGAGTATGCTATTAATTTCATTGCTAGAAATTAATAAAAAATACAAACACATGGAAAATAGAAGCTAAGCTTTATTTCCTACCTCCAGTTCTCTGTTGCCCAAAAATAACATTTGGGAAAATTGCATCTACATATTCTCGAAGATGAGGGAGATAGTAGTACATATTTGTAAGATGCATGGGGAGTTTTCTGGGGAGGTTTAAGTCTTTCCACTTGATATCTCCTTAAAGACAAAACAAACACAGAGATACACATAAAATAAAAAGCAAGTGGAGAAACCTATTTCTTCACCTGTTCTGCTCAACTGAACACTGGCAGATTATCACACACAAGGTTATTCAATCAGAACTATTCCTCAGAAATTATTATATGTCATATATATTACATTATATTAAATTGAGAATTTCCCAGTACAACTCTTCCCATTCAGCTGGTGGTGCAGAGCTCCAATCTTGAGCATCCTGGGAACACTATTTCCCTGTGTCTGCACACTTGCAGGACTGAGTCATCTTTAAACACAGTAAGTAGTTATTTTAAAGGCAGTAGTAAAAAACTGTTTACTGTTTGTTTGTTTTACATGGTTGGCAAACAAATTTTTAATGAAAAGAAACACAGATTCTGATTAATAACCTTCTTAACTGCTTTTTAAACTTAAATGCTTTCCCTAAAAAGTAACACATGGTGGTTTTCACAGCTCAAGCAAAAGTTCTCAGTTTATTAGAAGTCCTATGGTAAACAGAATGACTACATACAGGCCTTTAAAAACTATTCAAGGAACAAAAGGCTATAGCATTTAAGAGAAAAGCAGAGATTTTGTTTTTCTTTACTACTTTAAAATAAAGACGAAAACAATAGAATGTTTATTGACTGAGATGGAAAGTTACTTTTCCCAAGAAATGCATCTAAGATAACTCCCAAAATTTATCACCCTTAAAAGTTATGTACAAGTATCACAAAAACCATCATCAGCTTTATTCGCTCAGCTTAGGTTAAGAAAGGCAGAGGCTTACTGAATGAGCAAAATTTTAAGTTTTTCAACTTCCAAAAGATGAAAATCAGGACGAAAAAGAGATTTCCTGCCTTACAGAAAACAGTTTAAAAAAACCCCAACCAACCATATATATGTGTCCAGATATTTGTGTAAGAGACAGAGATCCACAAGTCCTTCCACACTGTTAAGCCATGAAATATACTGGCATTTTGCTGTATAGAAACCACCTTCACAACTTTTCAAGGACTTCTCCTCCTTTTATTTGGAAGTAGTACATATCAAGTATTGTCCAAGGGAGTTTAGTTCCATTGACTACAATAAATCTTTCAATTTTGGTTGTATCATAAAACATGGCTGAAATGGGAAGCAGGTTAAGTGAAAATAAAAGGAAAATTATTCAGCGATTTTAAGAAATTTCCTGTGAACAGATTTATACTTTCTCAAATTTAGCTGACTCCAATAAGAATCAAAAGCAGGGGGAAGGGGAACTTGCACTCTCCTTTACTGCCATTTTGTGCATCAGGCAGTAACTCTTTGCCCACAGTATGTAGGGCTACTGCAGGCTGACAACATGATTCTATTCTAAAGCTCCTAAGGCCACCACCCTGCCAATGCTCAGGCCTTTGTTTATACACATCTGAACAGTCCCAATGAATTAATATCAGATAAACAGACAAAAACTGGCAGAGGAGAACAGCAGAAGAAACAACTGACTATTCAAAGAACAAACGCACCTTCTGCTTTCTTCCCCTGTAACAATCCTGGTTAATGCCCTATTTTAGTCTGATTATCAGCCTGCTGTACTGAATGAAAATAAGGATTGTTAAATGGTAGTTTTCAGTCACACCCAGACTCTTTCTGAAGTTTCTGAAATTTCTGAAATTCCTCCAGCACAGAGATGCCTCTTCTAGTTTCCTTTCTCTCCCCAGGGAAGCTCTGCCAGTCTCAAAGGGAAGAAAGATCCTGCACAACTACATAATTTATTTTAGGTGACAAAATCAGTCAATGTATTGCATGCAACTACAGTGTGCAGACAGATAGAGATGTACCACAGTCTGGAAGGCAAGGTAACTAAAAAGTTCAATTAAACAGTGGGAAGAAGCCAGATCACTAAACTTTACATGTTGGTGTCCCAAAAAAACCCAAAAAAACAACCAAAAAAAGCCAAAGAAAATCCCTACAAACCTGTGTGATTTTTTGTCACGTTCATTCTTCTTGCAACTATATGTTTAATTTCATCTAAGGCACTGCTCAGTTCATGTGATCTTTTTATATTTTCCTTTTCAGCATACAATAGTCTTTGCTGAAGTTCCAGCAACTGGTATTGGTATATATCTAAGTCATTTCCTGCAATAAGAACACAATTTATTTTCTAAAAGGTAATTTATATGATGGAATGAAGTTAAAGGATAGGTTATGGTCCAGAAGATCACATCACCAAAGTGTATAAACAATAATAAAATTTATCCAGGAGAACTAGTCTGGAAGAGTATTAAGAAGGTAGAGTTCAGGGAGCACAGCTGGATAAAGGTAAATTGAAGACAAAACCAAGAATATGAAATCCATAATAAGGAAAAACTCAGTGAAAGACTGTGAGTTGCTGGGGAAGGTGCTACATTTTTCACCAAATAACAAACTATGATGATCCTTTTCACACTGAAAAGTATAATTATGTAATGGCACGTCTTGTGTATCAAACACTATTAAGAATTAGACATATTGAAAGCAGTCTTCATCTATGAGTTACAAAGTGTCTGGATCATGTTAAGAAGTATTACTAAAGATGGTTATATAAAGCAATACTTCAATAACATTGTCCCTTTGCAACAGAGAGTAAAGAAAGTAGAAAGGGACTTCTGCCTCATTTTAAAATGTTTTATAATGCTGCTTCTTTTATTGGTCTTGTTGTGGCTTGGCTTTTTTCCTAGTTAAATGCTGTTATTTAGAGACTTCTCCCATTCTATTTGTGGGCTATGCTAAGTTTTATCTGTGGCACCTCTCATTTTCTAGGACCCACCATTGTCTCTCTGGAAAAGTGAATTCCCAGGGATCCTAACATGTAAAAGGCACTATGAGCAAAATGCAGAGATAACACAAATTTGTGAGGATTTGCAGAGGTGTTTCAAACTGGAATTAACTTGCATTCTGGATAAACAGGGGCTTTTTTATCTACATTAAACACAAGTCCTTAATTTAATCAGTAAATGTGTGATTGAAGACAGTTCAAAACATCTAGGAAGAAAGCAGTTAGAAAAAAAGAAGTAAACATATAATGTATATTATCATTATTTACCTCATTAAAATTTTAAAAGTTGCTTAATAAAATCCCATTAATGCTTTCTAAAATTTTTGACACCCTTAAAAATGTTTGTAAGAAAGGCATTTGTATCTATGAGTACATTATAATATGGAGCTATGAACATAAATTTAGCATTGCTGAAGGGAGGGAAAACCTGGATTATTTCAGCTTCATGTAACAAGACACTTCTACTTGATTGAAGTGAGCTTCCCTAAGAAAATTGGAGAATAAATTATAAAAAACAACAAAAAAGCCAAATGGAAGGTCAAAACAGATGAAGAATCTATCTTTAAACAATATAAAATAGATAAAATAGATTAAAATATATTTCAAATTTAAAAATCTGTCATAAGGCATCAGGCTACAGAGCTGAACCCCGAACAAGCTAAATTTTTTGGCATACCTAAGGAAGATCTCTTTCATCAGCTACCATATAGGAATACACTTTCTCATTTGTGCTTTTCTTCTGTAGCTGTGTTTCCAATGCCATAATCCAATCTTTAGTTTTGTTTTTTTTTTCCTTTAGAATGTATATGAACAAAATTAAAACAAAATATTTAAGCTGATTTATGTGACTGGCAGATAGCCATCACACCATTTTCATAGGAAGAAAGTGATTCCAGATCAATAAATACATGTAAATATGGTAGAGATTTACCTTACAATTCCTAGACAAATTCAGAAATATAAGCTAAAGATACAGTAATGGATGTTTTAAAATCCAGTTTATAGAAGGAATTGGTGAAGAAATTGCAGACGAATTATAACATCATAGTCCTTCTCTTCATAATTCTCTCAGCTATGCAGTGCCAGTGTGACTCAAAATGACCAGTGTCATCACTGGGCTGACTTTTTGGCAAGCACCAAGTAATGGCAGTTGTATTTGCTTACTTACAGGTGAGCCTACCAAAATGTCACAGGTGGTTCTTGGAAATAAAATGTCAATACTCAACTATCATTGAGTCCACCCAAAGAAGGTGGCATTTATAATCGGCCTTATCTATTTCTTCAGGCCGGAAGAGGGAAACCACATTTGTAAGTCTTTCAGAACTGAACCCTCTGTTCAGTTGCTAACTGAACAAGATTCTTAGTAATCACTAACCTCATTTTTTGATGGCTCAGGAAGTAAGGATTTGACACAAGGAACGTAATATTCACCCTTGGTGTCCTGGGGTGACTTTATGATCTTATATCCCCAATTGCCTGGTTTATGTTACACATTAAGTTCTGCACCTTTAAGAGTGGCTCTGATAGTGAAGGGGGGAAAGAAGAAGCCGCAATTTGTGTTGAAAAAATACATCACTCCTCTGCATCCTGCTCCTGGACTGTGATGTCTGCAGCATGGACAGACAGAGGGACAGAGCTTCTCTTTGGCTTTTAGTTAGTTTTAGCTAGCTGAGGCAGAGAAGTTCCCTGGACCTTTTTTTTTTTTTCTTTTTTTCCTTGGATCTGTTCAAACCTACTCTGGACTGAAAAAACCCCCAGCCAAACCCAGGGAGCTCACGCCTGTGGCCCACCGGGGCCTGGGCCTCGGCACTTTCCAGCACCAGAGGGACTGATAAGAACCTGAGTGAGCCAAGCTACACCACATGAAAAGGACTTTTCCTGGATTTGCCATCTCATTGAACAGTGAGAGGTTTTATTGTTTAATATTATTAAATTTCTGTTAAATAAACAGGGTTTTTCCACTTCTCTCCAAAGAAATCTCTTTTCCTGAACCAGTTGGGGGCAGGGGCCGCTTGGATTTGCTTTCTGGGGGGATCCCATTTGGAGGCTCTCTCCCAAATTTGCCCTAAACCAGGACACTTGGTGAAGAATTAATTTATTATAAAAATATATAGTTTGAAATAGAACATGGAATGTTCTAAATTTTACTAGAGGAGATGTAAATAAGCAAGATTAACTATTACTAAACTTTTGGCAAAAAAATTTGTGTTTAGAAAGCAATATGAAGCTAAACACCCTAAATATTTCAACAGTCATTGAGTTTAAATGAATTTGTGTGTATGTGCATGTGTGAAAAATGTTCTTTCAGCATCTAATGATCCACAGAGAACAAAAACAGCTGCTTGCAACAGATTGCTTAGAAAGACACAGGGCACTTTTACAAACACAGTGCTTCCTGACAAGGAGGGTCAGGGAGATGGAGCATTGACTACAGCATGAAACACTCTCTGTGCCCAGCAATAGCCTGGCTTGGCAATGCCTTGTCTAACAATGGCTCTGTCAGCAGTGAGGAGTGTCAGAAGAAAACCAGAAAAGAGCAAGGTGAGGACCTGCAGCAAAACTCCAAAAAGCAAATTAAGGTAAAGAAGGCCCTGCAGAGAGACCCCAACAAATAAGTGCTGGGCAATCACCACCTGTAGGAATTTCAACAAGGGCAAATGTCAGATTCCACATCTAGAATGGGACAATCCTGGATGTAGGGACAGACTGTGGAATGAGAGGCTGAAGAGCAGCGCTGTGCAAAGGGACCTGGGGTCCTGGTCTATGAAAAGTTGAATGTGAGTCAGCAGTGCCCTGGGAGCCAGGAGAGCCAACCCTGTCCTGGGGGGCATCAGGGACAGCATCGCCAGGTGGGCAAGGGAGGGGATTGTCCCGCTCTGCTCTGCACTGGGGTGGCCTCACCTCGAGTGGTGGGGGCAGTTATGGGTGCCACAATATACAAAGTACATTAAGCCATTAGAGAGGGTCCAAAGGAGGGGTCTGAAGGGAAAGCTTTATGAGGAACAGCTTAGGCCTCTTGGTCTGTTCAGTCTGAAAAGAGACCTCATTGTGGTCTCCAGCTTCCTCAGGAGGGAAAATGGAGGAGCAGTGGAAGGCCCATACTAATCTCTGTGGTGACCCGTGACAGGACCCAAGAAAATGGCATGAAGTTGTGTCAGGGGAGGTTTAGGTTAGATATCTGGAAAAGGAAAGGTTCTTCACCCAAGGGGTGGCTGGGCACTGGAACAGGCTTCCCAGTGCGGTGGTCACATCACCAAACCTGACAGAGTTAAACAAACTTTTGAACAACACTCAGGCACATGGTGTGATTCTGTGCAAGGCCAGGAGTTGGACTAAATTATCCTTGTGGGTCCATTCCATCTAAGCATATTCTGTGATTCTATGTAAAGGCCTCTTCCCTTGGCAAGCTGAAGGTGGTTCACTCTGATAGGCCAAGAGTGGTTTACTGAATTTCCCTTCTCGGAAAAGTCAATGGGGCTACACTAGCTACAAGCCATGGGAACAAAAAAGGACCCAGCCACCTCCCAGACACAGTGATAGCACTCAAAAAGTTTTGCAGTGAATTTTCAGCTCTACTGTAGCTTTCCTCTGTTAACCGCACATTGGCGTATATACCTATGGATCCTGTAATTCTAAGATAGCAACATTTTAAATGGTTTTAAATGCACTCTTGTGTTATCTCCTAAAAGATACATTATATACATATATATATACACACATATATATATAAAACTTTCCACAGTGCAGATTGAAACTGTTTAGAAACAATACCAATCTCTAAAGCAAATTCTCATTCTAAAAGCCAACTGATTATTTCTTTTAGCTCCACACGTATATACTTCCTGTATGTTCATAAATGCTTCCAGTCTCATTAATGATTTCTGGCAATATCTAAGAACTGTGGAGAAATTCATCGGTATCTCCTCCTAGCACTCTAACAAAAATAAAAAATTAAAGAAAATAAAAATAGAATTTGGGGTAGCAGAAAGGAGAGAAGAAAACACTTCAACGTCTAGCAGTGAATCTTGTTCCTATTCCTTGTTCACAAGCTACATTGTTTATCATGCCTAAAGACTGTTTCTTTTAGAAATTAAAATTTGGTTAATGGCCTCCTTAAAAGAAAACTATATAAGCACACTAACTGCAAAAGATCTTGTCATACTCTGTGCTTGGAACCACTGCTCACTGTTCAGGTTAATGAGGCATATTGAACTACTGAGGCATGCATTGCACTAATAACTAGCAGTTCATTATCTCTCCATAACTGATATAATATACCTTTCTGAATCTTGTTACATGCTTTGCATGCTCGGGTTGTGTGCTCTCTGAGTAAGGAAGGAAAAAAAATTTCCCAAACAATGACTCTGTCTCAGGTCAGAACAGCAAGTTCTTAGGCAAACACTTAAATTCAACAATGTGCATTACATTTAACTATTTTGTTTAGAGTCTTACAGCACAGTATTGTGTCTTCCAAAATGTTAGAGACGTCTACTCGCCTTTGACAGTGTCCACATCAGAAGCTACAAGGCAGTGGAAGGACTTTGCATTAACCCAGGGACATCAAAGAAAAGCACTGTGCCAGCAATTTGGGGCAGGGGACTTAGGGTTCCTCTATTCCCATACAAGGCACACTGGGAAGAGAACCAGAACACTTTCAGTATTAAAACAAATACACACTTTACAGAGTTAAAGGCAGATCCAAGTTAATAACTGGATTTTAAAATCTCACGATATTGTCTAACAAACATGGACTCAGTCTTGAGTTTGGCACAGAATATTTTTTACTGAACAATTTACATACTGTATCTAACTGAAACTAGAGAAGCAAACTTGTTTCAAAGAAAATACAACTTAAGCTCTAATAATATTTTCTTAAATGTTAGCCAACAATCCTCATTTTAGACTTAAGTCTTTTCCCATATTAGGACATAGTGAAAAGTCATCTTAAAACATTCAGTCAGAACATCACCATATAGGAAAGCAGTATTACTAAAATAAGTGAAAAGATATAGAAATTGAATGGATATTATATGGTGTTTGCCCATAATTGGTATACTTTGGTTATAAGGTAGTACTCATTCACTTCAAACAATTGCTATTGCAATATGGTTGGTATTTTAAATCCTTTACTTCTCTTCCTGAGGTAGCAACAGCTACTAAATTATACACACATTTAGTTAAATGCCTAGCCACCAACTAAGGTATTTCTGTAGAATATACTCTGTTCCTCAAGACTTAGTGCACAACACTAGGAAAAGCACGAAGGTCATATGTTTGCACTTGTTTAAGTACCGGTTATGACGTGACACTACAGCAAATGAAGAGAGGTCTGAAATGCTCCGTTATCCCTTTCTCTACAAAACACAACAATAACTGGCCTCCTTTTGTACCACAAGATTTATGGCTAAGTTCCTTTACTCTTTAGTCACAGTCCTGAAGTAACAGTAAGAAGCAGCAGAATCTTAATTTAGTAAATTACACTTTGAAGCCAGCAAAACTACACAGTTTTTCTAAGTCTAGGATATGAATTTTGCTATGAAATTTTGAACCAGTAAATACTAAACTTTAAGTGGACCATTTGAGGCTGTTGTATGTTGGAGGGTTTTTTTAATGCCAAAATGCAGAACTACACAAAGAAACTGAGTAAGCAATAGATGGACTGAAAAACTTTCCTTATCACACTGTGTATTTCAGCCACATCCTAACTGCCACATATCGAGGCAAAACCTTAATGTGCAATAATCTCTGTTTGCTCTCAGTGTCACTGGAAGGCAATGTACACATGAAGGCAAGACATAGCCTACCAGTCAGCTAGGACAGCTGGGAAAAGTGGTGGTTAAACACAGCCTAACAGTTCTAGAGAAGACAGGAAGATTGGCGTCTGTATGTTCAGAAACCTGGATAAGCTGTATTGGCAGAAGTGAGTAAGAGCAGTGTAATTCGAGACTTCCTTATCAAATTTGTCAATTTGCCACTATTTAATTGAAGCTTTGAGCCTGAGTATGCCAGTTTGGACTGGACAGGAAACCTGCAAAGAACTCTGTCACAAATGACAGAATCTCCTGAGGACCTGCACTGGGCTGCACAGCTGAAACAAAGCATAACATCACAGGCAGAAGATGGCTGGAAATACAAGAAATGTGTAATCATGCTGTCTGGACTAGCATGTACATTACTGTATTTCAACAAGGAAAAAAAATACTTTCATCAGAAATACCTCTTTAACCCTTTGCAATGATGAAATTTCCCCCCCCCCCTCCCGATTTGTGGAACAAATTCAAGATACAGATGTACATATTCTGTCAATGTAATCATAAGAGTAGTTTCTCTCTTGTTCATCCTACCTCAAAGGAACAACTAAAGAAATTCAGGTTTCACAGTGTTTGACTCAAGATGTGTATATTAACATGCCTAGATCCTTGCGCCATAGTATTTCTGCATCAACTTCTAACTCCAGGCAAAGCTAACTTTTAATTTAACTAATTTAATTTACTTGGACAAAGTATCCCAGAAATTTAGGTGAAGAGGGCAGCACCATGTCAACAAATCAATTCAAAGAGATTTAATCTTGTAACCCTTGAGAGCAACATGAGAAGCACTGCCAAAAGAGATGATCCAATTTACCTCATTGCTGTGACTTAGAGGAATTTCACTGTTATTGAGCAAAGGCACCAAAATTTATTTTTATTCAGCAATACTGTTTCCTCTGAAGAAGCTTAATATAAGTTCATGAGTTTATGCCTTCTGTTTTTCAAGTGGGGAAAACATTGCTACCTCCTTACATTTACTTTATTGTTTTTATATAGCTGTGATTTATTTTTTTTTTATGGATTAGTATTTACAAGGTAAAAACAATAGCTAAAATTGTGTGAGAAAATCACTACGTATTTTATAAATTGTATATTATTTCTCAGAACTCCAAACCTACATGAAGAGTATTTTTGTCAGGTCAGGTGAATTAACAAGAGAATTGTTATTCAAGTTTCACAAGCAGAAACCTCTGCATAATCCTAACAGCCTTTCCTATGCTCAGATACAAACTGTTTGCTTCAGACAAGTTTGGCTTGGGGCCTGCGGAGGGACCAAAAAGTTCACAGCAAAACCATGCAGGACATGGAACGGGAATTGCTGCAGACTGCTTTCTAATAGCAGCCTATGTTCACAAGTGCTCCAGTGGACGCTGAAGGAATCACCACACAACTTTAGATGCAGTATTCGCTTTCTCTGACGATCTGACCATTACCAGCTGTCTCCACAATTACTTTTATCTCTTTTTTTTTTTTTTCTGGCCACAAAATATCACTATATTTAGTATGAAACCTTCACTTATATTTATAAAGCAATGGGAAAAGTGACTATAAAAACATTTTCCTAACCACAGTTAAAATATACACAGTATTATCCACAATAACTGAAGTCTAGTGACAGTGGTAGATTCTGATCTTTTATTTTTAAGTGAATGAGTGAGTAGCATCTTCCCTGCTATTGCCATACTTGTACTTGATTTTAGCCTCACAACTCCAAGTCAATACTCAGGCTGCACATAATCAGAAGCAGCATCAAAGAGCCAATTATTTACTGCTGTCATTGACAGTAAACACATTTCAATTCAAATCTCTCAAGCTACCTTAATTGAAAGGCATTTGAAGGTCACTGACTTAAGCTACTGATTTTTATTTGCACAGAAATTGGGACAGAGCCAATATCTGATTTAAACTTCTAATATTCAAGGGCTCTGAGACTGGACAAACTGAACAATATTTTGCAGGACAATTATACTTTTTATGTTATAGAAATACTTAAGACCACTAGTCTTAAGCTTGGGTGTCCTGTCCTAGTCTTACAAAGCTTATTTACTATCCCCAAACCACTGCTATCCAAGAAACAATTAACTAGATAGAAACCTGAAGGAATACTACAGACTACTGCTACTTAGTGTGATAGACTGTAGTCAAAAATCAAGAGCAGCCTAAACATTTCTATGGGCAGAGCAGAGAAGTTAACAAAAGTTAGGAGAGATTTACACAAATGTATGAAAGAAAATGAGCCAGAAAACATTTGAAAAATAAGGGAAAGAGAGGGGAGCTGACAAGCTACAGCAGTACTCACAGAAATTGGTGAAGTGAAGGGTTAAGTGAAAAGGACATTAGAAAACACACATCGTAGTTTGAGATGCACCAAAAGTGGAAATTCCTGTAGTACTCTAAGCATGACAATACAGAGCAAATTCAGCATGGCAGAAGGAAAAAAACAGAGGTTTAAAAACATCCAAGTAGATATATATGTCTGTTTTCAGAGCAAAAGATTAATTTCAAACCATTTTCTTAAACCAATACCCTGTGACAACAACAGAGCATTAGTGCATTTGCAATGCTTCTCTCTGTAGAAAACGGTAACAACCTTTTTTGTTGTTACCTATGGCTAGCTGTTCTTAAGGTTTTCTGGATGGGTAGAAGGCTTGTCTTCTAACACCCCTTGGGAACAAAGACTATATTTTCAGTAAAATAAACATAACACAAAGTCATTCACTACATACTGCTACTTTCCCTTTTCATTACTAATATTAACTATTTTATTTACACATTTGTGAGATTTATCAAGCTTAAGAGAGTCTTTTAGACTTTAGACTACATATTCATATATACAATGGTCAAAAGTTGGCAAAAAAACCCCAGGTAATAATAATCATCATCATCATCATCATCATCATTAGAAAAATTATACCATCTGAGAGGAATTAGTTACTCAGTTTACTGTGGAGGAGGAGCCAACTGTGGAAAGAATAGTTAAGACAACACAAGTACGCGAAACACATTATCCCTCTTGCCCAAAACAAACAAAACAAAAACAAATCAAATATCAAAGCAAAACAGCCCACTATGGAATGTCATCAGAGAAACATCAAAAAGAAAGTGAAATGAAAATGTAATGTCAGTAATGAGGAGTCCCAAAACATGAGCCACAAGACAACACAATGGTAACTGCAGATTGGACAAACGCTTTCATTCTGACATCTCTTGGATCTTAGCCTCCTAAGACACACCTTTCATTTTCCTTTCCCACTCCTAGCAGGAGTGCCACTGAAGAAAACATAAAATGTTGTAAGATAAACAACCATATAGTTGACTTAAAAGGCAGGAGGATCAGCACTGCCTTAACTCTATTCAATATGCCATTGTGGGGCCAAGATCTCCAAAAACACTTTTATTTGTTGCAGGAATAA
This sequence comes from Pseudopodoces humilis, assembly GCF_049639895.1. Lineage (NCBI taxonomy): Eukaryota > Metazoa > Chordata > Aves > Passeriformes > Paridae > Pseudopodoces > Pseudopodoces humilis. The sequence continues at coordinate 60,971,422 of NC_142205.1, read as the reverse complement.
TTAATATAAGCAAATTATCTGCTAGCTGGAGTTGTGATCATTCCAGAAATTACTAAGTGGTTTATTCTAATTCTGCATCTATAAAACCAAACCTGTTACAAAGGTGCATGTAGGAAGCACTTAAAGATCCACTCTTTTCCCCCACCCCAAATCAACCACCCCTTCATCCATAACAAGACATGTCTGCAAGTCTCAGAAATACTATTTGGAAAGACCTTCTCATTTCCTTTTGGAAAATACCATCAGTTCTACCTTTCCTATATTGGCTCAGAGAATCTTAGACATGGCTTTATGTAGATCTATCTGGCATGTGCCACCTACATAACCTACTAAAAAGATAGTGTATCATTATAAAGTTTAGAAATAAAATATAAAAAATACGATTTTTTTTCTCTTGTTCTTTTCCTGGAAATATGCACAGGAAAAAGTGACCATACATGAGGCAGGATGGATAATGCTACTTTATCCTCTCTGACAATAAAATCAAAACCACTTTAAAAGTGACAGCCACAGCAATCACATTTAGATTTTTCTTTTCATCTTAATGCAAGATGCTTGTTAGAAAAAGAGTTGGAGAAAAAAAGAGTTAGGAAAATAAAAGTTCAAAATAAACTTTTATTGTTTCTTAAATTTAGGGTTGTATTTTTAATAGGGCAAGTACGGCCCAAGGACACAATTCTGTAAGCTGTTTCGCAAGGTTGTGCCTGGGGACAAAGCCACGACCCCGGGGGAACAGGCGAGACCCGCATGCTCAACCTTACACGCGGCCAAGCCTCGGAGCCACACAGGTTCCTCATTTGCCCCGCACGCCCGGAGAGCCGAGTGGGGCCGGAGCTCCGGGAGGTGATGGGGCGACCTGCCGCGCTCCCCGCCGCAACCCGGCTATGCCCTGCCCCGACTCGCCGCCGCACGACGGGACGGAGCCGCACGACGGCCGGCTACCGCTGCCCCCGGTACCGTCGGGCGCGGCTCCAGGTGGGCATACCCAGGCGGGCACACCGGGTAGGGAGCCAGCGCCGCACTACCCCGACGGCCCGGCGAAAGGGGTCCAGCAGGTGCCACCGCGCCCCGCGCTCTTCGTGTCCCAGACAAACAGGACGGGGCGCCACCGCCGCCCACTCTCACCTCGGCTCCCCTGCCACACCGCGTACCACAGCAGGGGGAAGGCGGCGCCGAGGCACAGCGCCGGCAGCACCTGCCCGAGCCGCAGCCGCATCTCCCGCGGGCGCTATCCGCACGACCCGCACGCCACCGTCGCCGCCTCCGCCCGGGCAACGCGGGCCAGGCGTGTTCGCGCCGCGCTGCCCTACGCTGCCCGCTCCCCGCGCCGAGGGCCGGGGCACGTCCCGCCTCGCTACTCGCCGGGCGGGGCAGCCAAACTCTCCCGCTGTACATGGGCCTTCCCCGAGGAGCGGGTGTCCCCTCTGCACTTTGCGTGTCCCTACGGACGGGCACCCGCCCCTCCTGCCGGCCGGATTTCGCCCGGGAGACACCAGCTTCGTGAACAAGTGCCCAAGCCAATTCCCTCTGTAAAGCCCCTCAGAGCCCTCCCCTGCCCTCAGCCTTCCCGACGCTCGGACCCACACCGAAAAACCTCTTGACTGCGGCAAGTATAGACTGTTTTCACAACAAAAACGTCTCGGGCCGGCACTTCGGCAGGTGCTGTTTAGCCCAAGTCATAACATTGAAAGGAATAAGATGAATGTGTCTTTACAAACAGGTGCTGTGAATCTGCTTGTAGATAGGGCCAGAGACTGTAGATAAGGAAGTAACAGGAGAAACTACCAGTTTCAGAAAATGTTACTAATTGACAGGGACTATTGCTCAGCCAAGGCCATGCTAAATTCCTGAACTTCGAGAAAAAGAATAAAGACTTGATAGAACTATCTTATGCAAGGGGCGGTGTGTGTGCGCATACACGTGTTAAGGGGGAGATGTAGTAGGCAAATCGGGAAGCCTGTACCTTCCAAGTACCTGCCAAGTACCAAGCCAGTGGAGAAGGAAAGAGGGTGATGTGGCTGGGAAAATCAATATAATTGTGTCCTCCAACAATTTGAGAGACTCCATGGGAAATGCCACATGGCCTCTCCTTTTGTTCATGAATAAAGTTACAGGACTCCTCTGTCTCCTTCTTGGACATAAACCTCTCATGATGTGAATTTTTTCTGCACACCATTGTAATGGTTAACATTCTTTTGCTCATTTAAAAGCAATGGGGCATTTGTTTGCATATTGCTTGTAAGATTGTATCAGGAACCCAAGCTGTGTATAATTAATACATGCATTTAGAACAGTCACAGAATCAGGTAAATAAACCAAGCTTTTCAGTTCACCTTTAAAGAGGAAGGAGGGCAACAAGCTGCAAAATCTAACCTGATGAAAGTCTGATGGTACACTGGTACCTCTACACTGGTAAAAGTATTATACTTTAACCACTGTAGCTTGCTTCACACATGAGCCTTTTCATTTAGGCATGCACACATGTTTACTTTTTTAAGTCTTCAGCAATCCATAAGAAAACAAAAAAATTAATCACTGTTTAGAATCTTCTACAACATAGTTTTTAAAGGGAATGGATACCTTATTTACCAAGGTTTCTGGAACCACTTACAGCAACACAGTTCTAATAGAACCACCTATGTTTTATAAGAAAAAATGTTGCTCCTTCTTATACCTGATTAGCAGGTATTCAGTGGCTTTTGCTTTCACATGTTCTCTACCTGCTCACAAATCTACCTTTCATTCTACACCTATGATAAAGAAAATACAGTTTTCCGTTCTCTGTTGCAAATGTGCAAAGGACAGCTTCAGAAATCAGACTGGACTTGGGAAGTTCTCAAAAACATTAAGTTTTTGCTCTCTAAGCTGTTATCTACTTCCTTAATATATTACTATAATATATAATTCATTACCTTATTTACGCAGAGGACAAAGTATTTTAGATAATTTGTTTTCTAAAAAGATGTTTGTATTAGAAATACAGTATCTCTTCCTTCCTTTTCCCTATTTACTTACTTAACAACTTACCTCATTTTGTACCAAACCCCCAAATCATTTGGGAGGGTGTGATGCAAAGCAATGCCAAATCCCACAACAGTTGTGTCCAGACACAGGTGTGCTGGAGTCCTAAGGTCAGTGCTGCCTTTATGTGCCACTCTTTATACTAGCAACAGTATAACTATGTCCTTTTTGGAAATCTTAGACCTCAAAAATTGTATATTCCTACTCTGGCAAGGTTAGTGCAACCTTCCTATGTTTGAATTATGATATGGATGGGTTAACATCTCTGTTTACTAATTACTTTGAATTATAAATGTTATTATTTATTAAAAATGCAGGAGACTGCTAGTAGCCTGAGTCAAATATACACATGAACTAAAAATCTCTGTATGGCTCCATAAATTACCATGAAACCTTGAGTGAGAGACCTCACTATTCGTGTCCTATATTCATTTCCTCTATCTTCTGTTTCTGTGCGTTTGAAACTTTTTACTGAGAAATCTTCCTTAAGCTACACTTTGGATATGCATTTATAATTGGCTTATAAGATGCAGTACAATCACAATGCAATCCTCTTCTTCTACTGCCTCCCCACAACCATTTCCCTTTCCCAGTTAATACACTAAAATCTCAGGGCGTAAATTTTGATGGAGGGTCAATGTAGATTTTGGCACATTTGCAGTAAAATAGAAATTTGGAACTAAGAGGAAAAAATGAGCATTAAAAACGCCCCAAGTAATGAACAAAATATCTCTATTGGTTGGTGTTCTATCTGTGATAAAGCCAAAGTGAATGTGTAAATGATGTACTCAAGCAGGAGGGCTGCTGAGGATAAGATTAACAGAAATCTAATGTTTAATTTTAGCTTATGTTCAGAGCGAGTAAGAAAAAAAAAAGACAAAACTATGCATGCTAAATGCAAGAAAACAGGCAGGCAGCACAGTGTCTGTGTGAAACAAAGTCACAACTTTCTCACACTGGCCTGAGAAAGTATGGCCTGGGAAATCATAAGGAGGAATCCAAACAGTCTTTGGAGAGAGAAAACAATCTTTGCAGGTGTTGTTTGTTGCCTTGTTGTTTTCTTGTACAAAACAGTCAAGGGGTGTTCCCAATTGTCCAATGATGGTGATGTGTTGGTTTGATGACCAATGAGAGGTTTACTTTTTCGGACCTTCTCGGAATTGTCTATAAAAGAAGATCTGGAAGAATAAAAGGTGCTCTCTTTTGCAACTAAGGCTAGAGACTCTGTGTTGTCACTTCATTGTTCCTAATACAGTACTACGCAAGATCATCATATATTTCCAGAAACTAGCAACAAACTGACACAATGTGCGGGGAATATCTGTGGAGACTGCCATTGACTGCATTTGATTAATTTATTAAGGCAGCAGATACAGTTACTCAGCCATGCAGAGCTGTGGTGACCATTTACTTGATGCTCAATTCATAAACTAGCTCATTAACTTAAAATGGTTAGTACATTAGTACATTAAGGTAGTGCATTAAGATTTTCTCAAAACAAAAATCAAAAATCTCATGACTAAAACTGTCATGAGCTTCCACTGCACATTAGAGCAGTTTTACCTCCCATCAGCATACTTTCTGCATTTTTGTCAAACAGATCATCTTCAAAAAGGCTCTACAGAAGAACATGTTGCTGAGTAATCTATAATACTTAACACTAAGCAAGTGATTCAATGGACTGGTTCTCCTTACCTGCAAGAGAGAGTTCCTAGGCTTGTCTTTGTGCTTTGTTTCTTCTTGCTCAGATGATTGCTCCACATTTTTATACTGTTTTCACACATCTGTGTGTAAGCAACAGTAGAAATAAGAAACATTAAAATAAATATTTGACAAAATATAGGCTCCTGGCTGAGCCAAGCAGTGGATTATTTTGCAAGTCCCTCACCTGCAAAGGTATATGAACAAAGAATAACTAACAGTAATAACATGAAATAGTTGCTCAATTAAGTTTTCTGACTAGTGAGAGATTGACCTGCTACTGCTGGTTATTTGCCCTGCTGTCACCCAAAAAAACGGATTTTAAAAGGTAAACAGATTATGATGTTTACTTCAACCAAAGTCCATGTGAACGTAAGACTTGAAGGCAACTACTGAACACAAGAGGAAGGTGGAATTTTTTTTAAGCTACAGCATGGTATTTTTGACTGTCTTAATATAATTTATTAATTGACTGAACATGGTGATACAGAAGTCTCTTGCAGGATTCAAATGCTAACATTTGTACAAAATCAAACATGCTGGCTGTTTTGCAATTTACAACAAGCTGTGAAAAAAATCTGTAAAAAATTAATTAATTTGTGACAGATTTTACTTTAAAATACAAAGTGAAGAAAACATCATATGAGCAAAAATAAGTGTAAGACTAAAACTTTTAAACTCACATTTCAGAAGTGCTTAATTTAAACGAAGACCTTAAAATCTGTCAAGCTTACCTCAACAAATCTAATAATATCACAGAGAAGTGTTGTGCAATGTACTGTCAGCACCAGATACTCTACACATCAGTCCTGGAGACTGGAAGCAAAGAAAACCGAGAAAACAATAATCCTGTATTGTGTATGTATTATTACAGTAAATCACAATAGGAAGTATAACAAATTCCAAAGCATGTAGTAAAAGTTAATTTGGTTCTTAACATTCTACACAAAATATAATTTCTGTTTAAGGATAAATGTAATGAAAAAATAGTCATATTGGTATGAAACTATTTAATCCCTTAAAAGATGCCATGGAAAGTGAAACCCTTGAAGCAGCAGCACAGTTTAATTTTGTTATTAAAAAACCAACAAAAGTCTCATCAACTAGAAATTTCCCTGCATCATTTGTGCAGACCCATGGTTTAAAGATGCACCTGCTGGACTTCCTAAAATTCCAGTAGCTCATACTTTTAGCGAACAACCTCAGTGCAATCCATGTGTGGGCAAAAAGACTCAGGAAGAACCTGACCACCCTTACATTTCTTCACATTATTGCAATTCTTCTGCCTTCCCAATATTGAACTAACACCCTTCTGCTGCTGGTGTAGTCAGGACTCCTCTGACAAGAAGATTCCAGCTATGTTTAAATACCACAGCAGCAGTGCACTGCCAAGTTCTCAGATACCTCAGGGAGGTATGGCACAACCTTTTTTTCTCTGAGTATTTGCTCAGAGTTGTTTCTTATACAAACTAGGTGGGAGCTGCAGCTTACACTTAGGTCCTGCAATACAGACAATTTTCTTTTCCTCCAGCTTCTGCTACCAGTTCTTAGGCTCTGGATCTTAGATTTTTATTTTTATTTTTTAATATATAAATTTCTGGGGTTTGGCTACCTTGGAACAACTTATATACAAGTAATTTCATAAAAACAGGTAATTTGATAAAATCATCATGTCATCTTGTCACCAAGTAAGAACACTTTTAAATAGAGATAAATACTTTCAAGCTTATTTTCACACAATGCTCCAATGCTTTGAAAGTCAGATTGCTCCCTAAGCAGTTATGTTACCTCTTAACATGCAACATACATCACCTCTCCATAGTTTTTGAGAGTAGGAATAAGATATGCAAACAATTGAAGTTCACACATCAATGGTTTCCCCACGTGAAACTCTGCACCCCTATGAGTGTAGGAACCCAGAGAGAGGATGCCAAATAAGTTGGTCCATGCTCTGAAATCTTCTGTGGGACATAGGCCATCAGACCTGCTGTGTGGCTTTTGATTTTGTGTAAAAGTCACTTCAATTTCCACACATCAAAAAATATATCAGAATGCAGTCAAGCAAGTCTGCCAGCTCTTTTTCAACACTCCAAATTTTGCATGCAATTCTGTGTTCAACCCATATTTACTGAAACAATTACAATACAATGGAAGTAGTGACTGAAACTAAATGGACCACTCAGGCTGAACCTCCATTCAGCAAAGGCAAGGCAGGATCCACGGCAACACACTCCTTAAAATCATTACCCAACTGTTGCAAAACATGGGAATATGTAAAAATATTCCTAAGAAAGAATATCCATTGGTATTTTGATATTTATCTACTTTCAAGCGTAACCAGCAAGATGGGAGATTTAACTCATGAAACACAAAGGACTCAGCAAGCTCTAGATGACGTCCAAGTGTTAGGAAAGCAAATTGCTTTTTGAAGAATTGTCTTGTTAAGGTTTAGCGCTGGACATGTTTCATTGTTCTCAGACCCAGGAGAGGCTAACAAAGCTTGGGAAGAATGATGTACCACTGTGGACATAGCAGCTGTCCCACATTACATAAAGGATGCAGAATTTAGGGGCCATAATGATATATGGCAGAATTCCCAAGACAAGGCAGAAACAAATGAAGACCACTTAGTAACTGCGCTGAAAAGTGCTCCAGCTGCCCCCGGCAGGGGCAGATCCCGACCCGAAAAACCCACCGGCCCAAAGGAGAGACTCAGCATGGGATCAATTAGCACGATAGGAGAGAATCATTGACCAGTATTAGATAGAATACTGATTGGTAAGAGAACTGTGTAACTTGTAGCCAATGAACACTAATCCCTTTGTTTGCTAAAATGTATAAATAGGAAAAAGCTCTGATAGTTGGGGCGCTTGATCTGTGGATTATCAGGGACCACCCAGGGTTGTGCAACTCTGAAATAAGATACTCGATGTCTCTCTCGAGTGTGCTTGTTGCACACCGGGCGATCAATCCGGTTTTTGCGGGCAGCAGTGACAGCGCTGCCCAGCCCGCCGGGGCAGGAGGCGGTCGTGCGGGCGGCGGGTGAGGGACCAGGGGCACTCGAGGCCCGTAAGGACCACCGGGAAAGGGAAGCGTCTTTCCAGCCGGTACTTCCGCCGCGTCCTGTGCCCGCGATCACTTCCAGGTCGGGAGCTGGCTTCCGGCGGGATGCGGGGGGCGGCAGGGCCGCGCTCGGTCCTCGCCGTGCTCTGAGGGGCCGCGGCGGCCCGGCCGCGAGGGGGCGCCGGCGGCAGCGCGCGGGGGGCCTGGGTGGCGCGGGTGGGGCGGGCCGGGAGCAGCGCCCGGGCCCGGGCCGGGTTCGGGCCCCGCCGGCGCGGGGCCGCCGCCCGCGGAAGATGTGGGCGCACGTCTGGGGGTTCCTGTATAACAACTACTTTCGGTTCTGGCTGAAGTGGATCCTTCGGCTGCTGACCGGGAAGTGCGAGCTGCAGCGCCTTCTGGGCGGCGCGGAGGCGGGCGCGCGTCGGACGCTGAGCGTAGGTAATGGAGGGGCCGGGGCAGGGGCCTCCAGGTCAGCTCGGAAGCCTCGTGTAGAGCTTTTTCCATTTAGCGTGGAGAAGACCTCCATGAACATCGATTCCAGCCGTTAACCCAGCACTGCCAAGCCCACCACTAAACCGTGTCTCGCTGTGCCACACGTCTTTTAAATCTCTCCGAGAATGGTGGTGACTAAACTACTGCCCTGGGCAGCCTGTTCAGTGCTTTCGGTGTTGACATTTTCCCTCATATCCAACCTAAACCTCCCCTGGCACAATCTGAGGACATTTCCTCTCCTGTCACTGCTTTCCTGAGAGAAGGGATCGACCCCCTCATGTCCACAGCCTCCTTTCCAGTGGTTGTGTAAATATACCCCCCCCCCCACATATATATATATACATTATATATATATATATATAAAATATCAATTGATATTTTCTCTCCTGATACCTTTTCAAATTTGTTTTTGTTTTGTACATGAAACTGGTGCTTTAAAAAATCCAAATCTACTTTCAGCGTCGTACTGAAGAGTTATAAAAAAAATCTGTGTAAATGAAGATATTCTGTTACCTGATAACCTGCTCATTTTAAGATTGATTAATTTTTTATTACATGTATAAAGGGGATGTAGATTTTTATAATACTTATATACTGCAAGAATGCTTATTGTCAATTCATTAAAACGGTTCAGTTTATCTATGACATCTACTTTTTTCCATATTGCAGAACATTCACTGGAATCATCAAAAAATAAGGTAAGAGATACTGGAGGTGAAGCTGTAATAAACCCTTTTTTCAGAGACAGATCCCTGAAAAATCAGAGAAAAATAAAACATGCATTTACATTTTGAGAGGGGTAAACTGAAGAGGAGTAAAGGACAGAGGGAAGAAAACTTGGAATTTTGTGTTCTGTATGCTAGGTTTAAGGTTTCTCAAAAATAATCCTATGTCCCTTCAAATGTTCGTGTCATTGAAATCTCAGCCTTGTTAGCTACCTGTCTTCTAATTCTGAAGCATTATTTTCTTGGCTGCACTTGTTTCAGTTCGATTAGGAGCAACATATTTCAATTCAGCAGGTGAACGCAAATAAGAACCTAGACCAAGCAACTCTCCAGTTTTGTATTTATTCTTTATACAGCTCCTATGTAAACGTCGTTTACAGACTGACAGTTACAAATCATGCTTTCATGTAATTATTGCAGATCTTTTCTACGTAGTTTGAGCCAGTGCATTGTAAGCAATTACATTGTAAGCAATTAAACTGATACTTTTCCTCTTACAGTAAGTAATACACACAACAGATATAGAGAAGCTGAGCAATAATAGTAAAGTAGATCATGTCTTCATTCCTTATGAAGATTTTAACTTCATTTAACTGTGTTAATTTTCTAGGTTTTAAGAAATGCTGTACATGTGGAAGAAGCTGAAGTGGAGAAGTGTGTTAGAGATGTAATGAAGGAAAAGAAGATTGAACTGAAGGATACAGGGTGTGTTTGAAAACCTCTCCCTGTTCTCACTTGTTTGCATGTTCTTCCAGTTGTTTAACCTAATACAATATTTAGGCCATTCAACACAAGTATTCAGAATGAAATCTGAAAATAAGGTGTGGTTATGTCCTCTTCAGTTCTAGAAAATAAATTGTAAAGTTTTAATTCATGTGGGTTTGGCATTACTGTATCTCTGTTTTGCAAATCCTTTCTGTTACTCCATATTTTTAACTAGTATGATCATTGTATAGGTTGATTACAAAAACTGTATAACTCCTTAGAAATATTTGAGATAATATAGTGATGCCTGATTAAGGCTTGCATTCATGTGCATAAGTAATTAGTGAGTGACAGGGAATAATCAAAATTCCAAAGTCTAATGAAATTCTTTTTTGAAACTATAAGTATTTCTGATAAAGTTTGATTGCAAGACTTACAAAAAGTTTGGGAGTAGGTGAAGTAGTGGTCAGGATGACATATGGAGTTTTCTTGTGTCATAACAGATTTTAGCTTCCCCCCCCCCCCCATAATTTAAGGTAATGGAATCTGACTGCAGCACTGGAATCAGCTAGAGGTGTTTAATGTATGTAAGATCCATGTAGCAGTGTACTTAACCAGTATGCTGTAGTTTGTAAAGACAGACATAAAGCACTTCTTAATTCTGGTGTTTACATTGCATTAAGATAAGAAAAGTCTTATCTGGTAATTCAATCTAGAATTTGTGGCTGAATAGGCCTATTTAAAAAATTCTCTATGGTGTTTTGTTATTATTTCAGGTTTAAGACAAATTTGCATATATCCTTGCTACAGATATCAGGTTATAAAAAACTGTATTTGAATGTGGAAAACCTAAGAAAGATCCCGTATGATTCAGAAAATGAAGAACACGAGGAACAGTTAATTGAGGTGAAATAATTTTTAAAATACATGTGCTGTTTGTTTTTTAACTCTCCAAGTCAAACACCTTGAAAGAACTTATTGGTAGCATTCTTACCAGCTGGTCTATTTAAAGCTCTTTTCTACTTAAAAATTGCAAAGCCATAATAGAAATGACACATTAATATAAAACCTTAAAGAAAGAAAAAAGTAAACTAGAGTTACTTGCAATGGAATTATTTAGTGTGAAATCAGATATAACAACAGTATATAAATAGAAAAATAGATTTTTGATGCATCACTGAAGAATCACTACTGAAAAGATATATAGCCTTGTGCACACGTCTAACTTTGCAGATTCAATTCTAATTCTTTGCATTCTTCAGTTACTAAATTGAAAAAAAAAGACACTAATTTTTTCTTATTACTGCATCCCAGTCAATGTCAAGGAAGATAGTTTGATGCTGGAAGATGAAAATTACTTTCTTAGCTCTTCATATCTCAGTTTGCTGTGGAAGCCCCAACACTGACATGTTAAATGAGTATTCATTGAGAATTTGTATTTCAGTTTGTAGCTGTCCTATTACAAAATGATGCGTAAATTAATTTCTGAGGTGAAACAAGTCTTGGTTTCTTTGGTATTCTTACAGCATCTTTGTCTGTGAAGGGAAATGACCACATTTAATGTTAAATGTAATAATTTTCATAATTGCTGAAGTGAGCAAAAGTAGCAGACTCCAGATTGCCACCAACAGAAAAGAGTAGCATGCAGATTGTACTCTGTTCTTTGGTGAATGGTTTCTAGTGTGCAGGAGCAAGTGTTCTGAATTATGTGACTTGGAATACTTGAGCAGCATAACATGGAAGTATATTTGTGCAGCTCTGGAATTTGCTGATGCCTCACGAGAATCTGAAGGCCAGAATCAGCAAACAGTGGTGTGACATCGGCTTCCAAGGCGATGATCCTAAAACAGACTTCAGAGGGATGGGGCTGCTTGGCTTAGTGAATCTGGTGTAAGTGAAAAATGTATTTAATTCCTTTTGTAACAAATTTTCAGTATCTGTATTTTCCGTAGTTAATGCTATTTCTAATAAAAACTGATTGGAAGCAAATAGAAAGCAGTATGTTCAAAATTTCTAGTGGCTGCACATTGTAAACACGTGATGTGGTTGGGTAAGAAGTGATGGAAGGGAAAGAAATTTGTCCAAGACACCTTATTTTTTGTTGCCTTATGATAGAATTGGTAGGTTGTACCTAACTTGTCAAAAGCTTTAAAAATTCCTGAATGTAAAAATTCCTACTGTAATGAAAAATAGACAAGTTTACGTATCTTTGATAAGCTAACTTTTCAACTAGGTTGAACTTCATATTTAATGTTCAGATCACAATGATTTATTTTTTTTTACAGTATTACTTCATGGTGAATATAATTTAATTTGCTACCTTTTCCTTAGTTTTCATTTTGTGCCATTTTCCAGTTACAGTCTATTTTTCACCTTTAGTTTAAAGCTACAGATATTAATATTGACATTAATGCAGTATTTTTTTTCAAAGAATTTAAAATAATGTTTTACACTGCCAGGTATTTTAGTAAGCATTACACCAATGAAGCTCGTCATATCCTTTCTCGGTCAAATCATCCAAAGCTGGGGTAAGTCACTCTAGAATTTTTTTCTGGCTGCTTCTGTGTAAGAACTTAAATGAAGACTGCTAAATGTGCCCAGAAAGTAAAGAGGAAAATATATGTGTGTTATTTCCATTAAAGAATGAAAACAGGGTCAAAATAGAAAGGTATGAGAAACCAAACACAGAAGGCAATTTCTAGCTGGAAAGTGAGTGCAGCTTTTTTTTTTTTTTTTTTCCTTTCAGAATGGATTTATTGGGGCAGAAATGTTGGGGCAAAATATCATTATTTAACACAGTAAACACCTTTAACATTTTAGTTAATTTTATTTGTAATAGATTAGATTTAAAAATTCATACTTATTTTTTACCTTCTTACTGATCCTGTGTTGGGATAATATAGATTACCTCTTAAGGTCCTTTTTTTCGTCATCTAGGTTTCTGCTCTGTAATGAGTATTTACAAACAGGTGTTTTGTTGTTGTTCAACTTTAAATTTTTTTTTGAAAACTTCACATATTTAAACATTAACCTAATTTTACAGGGAAATACACTCTCAAACCAGTCAGATATAATAATCTAGTCCCTAGTTAACTTGATGACTTATCAAAAAACAGGAGCCCTTCATGACTTTGATTGTAAATAACTTTACCCAGCTCTGTCATGAACAGGATATGTGAGAATTTTTCTCAACTACATAACTATATAATTGGCACAGATTTATTTTTACTTTTCCTTCCTCCACAAACTGTAGCTGTTGTTTAAGAATTTCTGTTATAATGCCTTTTTTATACTATGTAACAGAAAACCAGATTCTTTCAGCTTGAACAACAGGTTGAAATAGCTGTTGCATTTACACTGCAACAATTTTTTTTCACATCCAATTTTTAATATTCCAGAAGATCTAAGGATTTCAAATTAACAAGTTGAAGTCAGTGTTGATTAGCTTTGCCATCTCAATATTACAATAACTTTTACATGGTTGGATGCACCAGGTCTGTAGATTGGAATCAGCTCATCAACAGGTATTATAGGAAAAATTTCAATTATCACAGCTATCCTAAAGCAGAGTGTGCTTTAGGATATCCTAATATCCTAATCCTAATATTTAGGATATCACAGCTATCCTAAAGCAGAGGGAAGCTTTTAAGTGTTTCAATCCATAATGTAAAACCATGATTCGTGTTGCAGATATTCCTATGCTATAGTTGGGATCAATCTGACAGAGATGGCATACAGCTTGCTCAAGAACGGTGCTTTAAAGGCTTATCTCTACAACATGGTCTCTGGGTTGCCACAGATGAAGCACTTCCATCAGTTTTATTGTAAGTATCTATGGCTTCTCTAGTACAGACAACTCAGGGTAGGCCGCAACGTAGAGTTTGGGTTCTTTGGAGTGCTCTTTGGAGTTCATCTCTTTTCGCATTAGCCAGAGCAAGCTGTTTGTCTTCTGCATCAGGTATTGGGAATGTACCTGCTGCTTAAACATTGTGCTGCAGAAATGTACATTTAAGGATAATTTCTCTGGCTTTCTATATTTTAGATATTCCAGTCTTAAAACTGAGTATTTGCAGGTTTATTTTTTTATTCATTATTACAGCATCCAAAAGCTTGCTGTAGACTGGGATGGGACAGTCCTTGTTTTAAGGGGTTGAAGAGAGTCCAAAGCTTCATTCTAGGAGTGGCTAGATCAAGGCATGAAATTGTGGAGGTAATTTTTGCAGGTCTATATTTTATTTTCTTCACAGGTTATCTAGTTTATGAGTTTGACAAGTTCTGGTTTGAAGAAGAACCAGAAAGCATTATGCACTTCAACCAATACAGAGAGAAATTCCATGAAAAAATTAAGGGACTTCTACTGGATTACAATGTGGTACTGACCTTACAATGTACAAAAAAAACTTAATTCCTCTGCAGTATATGAGGTTCTGCATCAAAAATTGAATGATGCATTTGGATGGAAGTTTTGTGTGTTTCACCAAAAACTGTCTAACAACGGAACTTTTTTTTTACATTAAAAAAAAGAAAATTAGCAAAATTCAGTTAAGAAAGCTTGGACAATCAACCTCTGTTTACAGGTATTTTTATGCTATTCTCCAAAGGACAGCTTTTTGAAAAGGAAGTGAAACAAAACAACCAACAAACCAACACAAAAAACAGCCCACAAATCTCAAGAACCTCTAGATTGCTTTACTTTTTTTACATTTTCTTTTATACTTCTTGGTGCAGGAATGTGAAGCAGGTATTTATGCTTAATCATATTTTCTATTAATGGGTTTGACTGTTAATGGTCTTTTAAAAGACAGTTTAAGTTCAGCTTTTCAAATTTGAATTTAAATTCCAGCCTTTTAACATAACAGTTGAAGTTGAGCTTTTAGTTGAAATTATTGTGCTTCTAGATTTTTTGTGTTCATGTTCCTTTATATGTCATTGATCACTCAACAATGTTAAATTTATTTGTAATTAAGAGGTACTCAAAGGAGATTTATTATTTGTTTATAATTTTGGAGAAAAGGCTTAATCCATCAGCATATTGATGTACTTATTAGAAATTACTTCTGGATAAGGAAGCTTATCCATGGATTTGTACCAGCCAGTTCCTATGCTTGGAAGAAGTTTAGTTTGCAAACAAACAAAAAGAACCATATGTCATCAGCATGAGGATAAGATCCTCAGGCTAAAGCTACTCTTTCTAAAAGTATTCCTGTTGTAAAAACTTTTGATTCTTTCTAATCTGACTTCAAATGCTTAGGATGATTGACTTGGAATTTGTCAGCCCTTTCTTGTAGCAGCTAAGGGGGTATTCTTAGTGGGAGGTACTACAGATCTACTTTGGCCCTTTCATAAAGTTAAAAAAAAACCCTTTATTGCAGCTTCAGTCTTTATCTTGTAAAAATAAATTCACATCAGAGTACAAGTCTAAAAAAGATGTATTTTCCATGGAAGGGGTGCAACTTGGACAAGTTCCTTAGTCTTTCCATCCTCAGACAATCTACAGACAGTTCATGTCTGTATTGTGACTTAATTATTGCTTAAAGCAACTTCAAATGGATTTGGTATGACCATCACTTTCTTTTCTAAGACCTTCTATTAAATAAGTGCCTTCTGCTGTTTTCAATCAGTTTTTAAATTTTGATTCTTCTAACTAGATCACAGCCTTAGGAACCTGAGTAATTTGAGAAAGACTTTTTCACCATATATCTAAATAGCTCAGTAGCACAAAATTTGTATGCTGATACAAGCTTCCATATTTGTTTTAATAATCTCAGGTAAACTAGTTAATTTCTAGTCAATGACTACTCGAGAAGAGATTCCTGAAGAATATAAGCATTGAACACAATTAATGCAAGCATGAGGCAAAATAAAGAAAAACACCCCCCACCCCCATTTTGTAATGAGTGTTATAACACTACATAAGCATGAAATATAATTTGTAATACTGCATTTCTTGGAGATCATCAAAATCCACCTGGACATGGCCCTAAGCAGCCTCCTTTGAGGGACCCTGCTTTAGGCAAGGGATTGGACTTTGTGATCCCAGAGGTGCCTTCCCACCCCGGTAATTCTGTGAGTCTGTATTGTGTCAATAGTGACTTGTTGCACTGCATCCACCCTTGTGCTCTTGATCCCTTAAATGCTGGGGATCTCTTGCTGGTGGGGAAGCTCCTGATCAGGGTACACAGTACATGTATATGGGGTAGCACAGTTCTCTTTCTTTTATGTATTCAGGGTGGGAAGGATTCAATCTCACCTGAGTTGGCTTGATGCTGTTCCACCGATATAAAACAAAACCCAAAAAACAACAACAACAACAAAAAACCCACCATGAAGATGTGCATAGGGAGAGTATTTATGGTTTGCCCTGGTTTGTAAACTGAACAGCTGAACTGACCAGCAGATTCAAACTGACAATGGGAGGCCCAGTTCTTTTGCTGCTCCCCCATATGTGGATCCTGGAATACTCACCACTGAAGAGCTAAGGTCCTGTGGAGAGCATTTTATGATTCAGGTCCTGTGGTGGAGCTCTCTCTGAGCCTTGCAGACACCGGACATGCCAAAAATCCAACAAAGGAAGTGGAAAGCGGACTCCTTCCCAGTGGCCCAAGTGGTTACTTTCTAGCCCCATCTTCTGTTGAGATTGTCTTCGTTAATAATTTTCTCTACTGCTTGTAGATCTCCTTTACAAGCAACACACAGCTGACTTTTTGAATTCTAGAAGTGACCCCAATTATGTTTGGCAGCAGCAAAGGAGATTCTGTTTGTTTTCATCTGCTGCCTGCCAGCTACTAACAAAATTGTTTGAGTCTTCTCTAAAGGCTCCCCTGAGCTGTGCCTGAAAGCTTTTCTTTTTGCTACAGTTGCAAAAGTAATCTACAACCTTGTCTTTCTAGCATTGAAACTTTCACTGGGCTCCTTGTTCATCAGGAGACTGACATTCAACTGTTGCTGAGGCTTCTAAAGCCCAACCATAGAGTCTCAGGGTTCCTATTATACACCTGAGATGTTTTAGTGTCAAATGTAGTTCAAGCTTTTAATAAGATGCATATTTGCTAGTTTTTTTCCTTAAATCAATGAGTGATCTGGAAGTAAACTGTGGCAGTATACAAGGAGAAAAAGTAAACCCAGTCATCCTCAGATGAGTGAGACATAAGGGAATACATTAGTTTGCATGTAGTAATTTAGGTGAATGTTTATGTTAGGCTCCAGTGCACCTTCCCAGGAAACAGTTAGAATTTGCATGTGGTTTTGTATCATCAACTAGCCCAGTAATTCTGTCTAGGAGTCACTCACTGTATGTAGACTAGTATTGGGTGTCCCCGTTTGCACCCCTAGTAGGTTAACTGTATTGCAGTGGTAGCTAGAAAATGTATTGAAATAGGTAAAATTGTGTTTAGAGAAGGCAAGAACAAGGCTTTACTAGTCAGTGGTATTTTATGCGAACTGTTGTAGGGTGACAATCTTAAGGTTGTGGAAGACAGGAAATAGAGGTTGGTCACTTTTCTGCAAATTGATACAATCTTTAACATCAGAATTTGTTGCTCACAGGTTATTCTAAAAGTCTTAAAAACCTCAGTAAATTATTATTTATGAACCATAATATTTTAAATACATATTGTCTTACTAGAACTTGCAAGTGCTGCTAGTTTTGTAACTTGATGCCTCTTTAAAACATTCACTATGTGAAAGCTTGTATGCAATGGTATTAAAAAAACCTGGAGACAAGGTGGTTCTCTAAATTTGTTGTTCCTGTAGCAAATGTTCAACAAGCTACCTTCACTTTTGTTCCTTAGTGTATGCTTGAAACATGATGCCACTCTATGAACAAATTAATCTCAAGATAAGCAGAGGTTTCCTACAAGCAAATGTAAAATCTAGTCTTTCACTAAGTAAACACATTGCTTCAGAAGCAGCTAACTTGATAGGAAAGCCATCTGAAGACAGTGCTACATAGGAAGGAAGAAACTGTGTTTTTAAACTGGTTGTGCTTCTGTCATCTGATACAGCCATGTAAAGAATAGGGCATTTTGTCCTAAAGGGCAGTAGTAAAAGGGGCCAATTTAAACACCCCAGGTAAATAGTTTTGGACTTTCAGTCTTTGAAAAACAAAACAAAACAAAAATGCAAACAAAAATTAAACACACACACACACAGCCCCACTGGTTTTCCAGATTTTCTGTCCTAATTTAAATAAAATTTCACAAAAGAAATTACTTAGAGCCTTGCTTTAGGAATTATGAAGAAAATGTTTGTGTTTAGTTAGGTGGGAGTTGAGCAGTCAGTATCCTTGACAATACTGCTAGTGATGTGTGGTGAAGATGTAGCTTGTGGTTTCCTTCTGTCATTATTGTTTGTGTTGCTGTAGTACCATGGTGATCCATCTTTGGACTGATGTTTCTTGTGCCAGTCTAGATACTGTCTTTCTCTAGGGAATTAAGAACAACTCAGCCCAAGACAACTTGTGGGCAGTTTCTTCTTATGACACTGTGCTTAGATAGCTGCATATTGATAGAATTCCTGTTTACCACAATATAAAAGCAATAATGTATACTGTGATGTCTGTGTAATAGAGATGTTTACAATGGTTGCAAATAAAGAATACTTTATTCCAAAATATTGTCAACAGTCTTGTCTTTGGCCTGCTAGAAAATGTAACAATTTTCAGTTTCATGCACCTGCACTGGGATATGAGTGCAAGCTTTATCCTAATTTATTCTTTCTACCATCCTCCTGACTTGCCTCCAGCTTGTTTAGAGGTCCTTGGTTCTTGACTGTTAAGCAGATGTACTCTGCTGTAAGTGCTACTGGTTTATTACTGCTTCATTTCAGTTGCTTTTAAAATCCTCACTTGAAAAGAAGCTCTGTCTTAAACTTTAAAGAAAACAAACGTGCCAAAAGAAGAAAAAAAAATCCACAACACAAAAAAAAAAAACCCCAGTCAAACCCAAAACCCAAAAAACCCTGCAACAATAATTTTATTTGAAGGTCCTGGAAGTTAACTCTCAGAGGCCACTCAAAATGTGAGTGTTTTGAGTGTTTTTGTTCAGGAGGAAAGAAATTTAAAAGCTGGAGAACAACTCTGGAGAAAGAGAAACCCTCAAGCGTTGATGGTTTGTTACTTTTTTTCAGACTGTATCTTCTGGCATGCCTTCATACAAGTGATGTTAAATAATTTGCTTGGGATTTTTCTATTTATTTGTATCTCTCAGGCAGCTTTTGTTTCTTCTCCTGAATTCTGGAGAACAAATGCTTCTATTAATGTACCAAAGTGCCATTCCATGAGAACTAGAAGATCTCATCTGTAGCAATTTTTTATTTCTGCAGAATCACAGAACAGGCCCTGCCACTACAGGAGCATCCCAGTCCTCCAAACTCCAAATGCCAGGCTGATCAGTTATGGAAATATGTTATTTTAGAAAACAGAGATCTTGAGTACCACAGGAAAAGAACTGGAGCTTAATTGTCTTTTGAGGTATCTGCCACCATTTATCAGGAATACCTTGCACTGCTGTTAAGACTGACTAAGCTGTTACTTCACAGCTTGCATTCCCAGCTCTAAGCCATTCTTGCACAGTGATGCTGTTGCTGTCAATAGATGTTGCAATTTTCTATTATTAACCATTTTCCAGTGTAATGTTCACTGCTACATTTTTGTTTTGTTATTTGCTATCAGGCCAATTTCTGGCTTTAGTATTGAATAAATCACCATTTTAAATTGTGGCAGTTTTGGCTGGGGTAGATTAAATTTTCTTCCCAGGGGCTGGTATTGGGACTGTGTTTTGGATTTGTGCTGTACACAGGGTTGATAATACAGAGATGTTTTTGTTACTGCTGAGCAGGGCTTACACAGAGCAAAGACCTTTTCTGCTTTTTGAGCTGCCACACTGGAGGAAGCTGGGGGTGCCTGGGAGAGTGGAAGGAGACCCAGGTTGGACAGGTGACCTCAATTGACCAAAGGGATATTCCAAATCTCGTGACACCATGCTCAGTATATCTGGCTCAGTACCATGCTCAGTACCAGACCTAGCTGCACAGCCTTCCAAGCAAAAGCACCATCTCTTTGCCTGACCAACTGCTTTCAGGCTGCTCCTGTTCTCTCCCACAGTTCCTTACATGCCACACCATATATCCCACACCATTCTCCACCATCTGAATTTATGACACAACACCTGATTTCTACTGTAATAGAAGCTCCACCATTATTATGTAAGAACATTATTATTATTATTATTATTATTGTTATGTAAGTGCTTTTCTCTTTATAATAGTTTTGATGTCATTTTTCCAGGTTTAATAAGTCACATAATGACCTTCTTATCTGTGTGACATAACTTGTATAACACAAACATTTGCAAGTCTCAACCCTTAGCTGTAACACCTAGAATTCACTGTAAGATGCTACAATGAAGGATATAAGTGCCACATAACTTCCAGGTGTTAACAGCTTCTGATTAAGCTGAAAGACAGACTGGAAAAAAAAGCCATACAGAAATATCCTTCAGTTTTTTCTTTTTTTGTAGTGAAAGATCTAGATAACATAACCTATAAAAAAAGTTAATAGCAATTAACTAGCTAAAATAGCAGCCCTCAAACGAACTCTACAATTCACAGAATAGACTGAATCTAAGCACAAAAAGCACAAGACATAGGTACTTCTGAAGCCATACTCACTTTATGTGTAGCACACCTGCACAATACAGTAAGCCTTTAAAAATACTTACATTTTCCCAAAAGTTTCACACCACTGTATGCTGGTCAGTTGAATTCTTGTGTAGCTTTCTGTTCACCATCTCCCACACAGCTACTAAAGGAAAGGGCACAGCAGATCTTGTCATCAAATAGGCAACTGCCAGGTAGGTGGTCCTGATCAAGTGAGTAGCCTCATCCAAACAAACCTGGGAAAGATCAGCTCACCTAGCTGCTACCTATAGCAATGCCACTCTTAAAGAGGACCTGGCTCACACTTGAGAGCTTTGCTGATGTGATCAGGAAGGTAAGGAAGGCTACTAGACCAAAACAAAAAAAAGTTGCAAATGGGCTCAAGTAACACCAGAGATCCACTTGTGGATGCCTCTTCTTGTTGCAGGTGCCTGAACAGCAAGGTAATTCTTGTCAGCCGTTGCATCCCCAGGCATGTGGGTGGGGTGGGAACAAAGCTGACAAGCCCTTCAAAGATAAATGTTTTGGAGTTGTGTGTCCTGTGTGTCTCTAGGGGTGTGTGTAAGCTTGCTAATAGGCTTAAATTCACTTTAACATAACAGACACCTAGAAGAGAAATATTTTAGGGATCTGCAAACTTAAAAAGGTCAGTAGTCCACCTAAGGAAGCTGAAGACTTCTATGACAGCTTATTCAGCTACCAGACATTATAATAAAGCACCCCACTCTGTCCTTGGTATCTTAAATTAAAAGCAATAGTATTCAAAATGGTGATTATGGCTTCAAATTAATATAATTATTTGATACATATGTAAACTCATCCAGTCACAGCAGAAAGACTACAGTGCTTTTTCATACCATTACCAGCAGAGATACTAACATTTGTCTGTGTAATAAAGCACAACCACCTCATTTTCCCTCTAGCATGACTTTAATAGTTAAAAATCAAAATCTGTGCAGAGTGTACTTTATTTGTTCACATTACCTATTTGTGGTTAAAAACCACTTCATCTGACAGTTTAAAAGCATTCTTTTAAAAAAAAAGAATTAAACATAGCTTGTGCTAAAAAAATCTGCAAGTTACATGGATGCAGTATTATCCAGGAGTATAAAAAAATCAATGGTATTCTACAGAAAATATTCTCAAAACAGCAAATAAAAATTAGGCATGTAGGCATGGTCCTGAAACAAACAAATATGAATTAAAAAACAGCTAACAAAATTTTTAAAAAAATCCTAAATATCTGTATAAAAAAAAGCAAGGATTCAAAGTGCAGGTGCTCCAGTTTCCATTTGAACGTATTATTCAGTTAGTCAATACAGGATACTATTCATTTCATATAAAGTGACAGTGTTCTCAGTACAATTTAAACATTCAGTTACATTATCTTGTAGATTTTTTTCATTACTGCTGCTTTACACTGCAGTAAATAAAGACTTATGCAATACAGGCTTTTATTTTTTTAATCTAACAAGCATATAATAGGTTGGTGGTAAAGGTTAGTTTTGAGAACTAAGCTATATTTGCTGTAGATCCAGCCTTAGAAGTAGATATATATATATATATATATACTTTTTTTTTTTTCCTAAGCTTTTAAAAACAGACTTCAAATTTTGAAAAGAGACTCTACCAATCTGTTCTGGGACCTGCACACACTGTCTTTGGAGAACACCAGCAAAGCTTCCAAGTCCACTGGTTAGGAACACAGCCCTGGGCAGGGTCATGCTGGAGATCTTCCTTTGATGGCTGCAGCTGGGAAAGGGCTTTCTTTCTGCTGAACTCAGGGAAAGGCAAATGGGCAGAAACCATCACATGTATCCACATTTGCTAATGTGGCAGCTAGGTTGGGATGGACTTCTCACTTTCACTTGAGCATGCCAGTCTCAGGCAGAGGAAGTCAGAAGCCAGGCAGGCATCACTGAAGTGGTCTTTCATATATTCAGAAAAGTAAAATCAAATCATATGTTCAAAGCCTCTTTGGAAAAAAAATATGAAATAAAATTATGCTTCAAGGATGTTGCCTGGAACTTATTTTTACCTGAGGCCCTTTTCAAGTTGACAGTGTCCCTTTAAATTTTAGGTTCTTCCTATTTTGTTATTTTTTTTTCCCCAAGCATCAGATCTCTATGTATGTCTATTTTTAAAATGCACATCAATATTGGCATTAAGTTTACATTTAGAAATTAAGAACTAATCTTTACCATTATACACTGACAGCAATATTAATAATACACACACTTCACTGACAAGCGTAATTTTTTTTCTGTATTTTGAATAAAATTTGCATGTGTAACATTTCCCACAGAAAGAGTGATTATACTTGAAGATAGTTATGTTTGCACCTCAACATTTTCACATTAGTGAAAACAACTATGTTTTGAAAATACCAGGGCCTCTGCCAGGTACTAATAAATAGAGAATAAAAAGAAAAAATGAAATTAAAAACCCGATTGCCTTTTATCCCGACATAGTAGAGATTTCATAGTCACTGGCTGAGGTTATTGGTTTACCCCTCATCCTGATGTTTTTAGCATTAGTAATCCTAGCCATCATGGACACAGGCTTGTCAAAGTATCTGACCAGTGCTGGCTCAGTCAAAAGGGAGGCTAAAAATTGTTCAAAGGTGATGGCCCAGTCCCTGTCAATGCTTGTGCTCCTGTGGAGGGCAGGGGTGTGGTTGCTCCGCACTAGAACTGTGTCTTCCCCAATGTCCTCGCAGTGCAGCTTCTCCTCCTCATGTGAGCCTGCGCTCAGCACTGAGTAGGAGGACATGGAACTGTCGTCTTTTGTGTCATCATCGGAAATGAGCATGGAAGAACAGACTCCATTGTCCCTGGGAGAAGAGTCTTCCAGCTTAATATCTTCCATCTGCATTCCCAGGGCACTGTCAGTGCCAGTGGCCTCCTCCTCACTGGCCACAAGGCTGTTCTGGAAAGCCTTGTCTTGTGCCAGGGGGTACTGATGGTGCTCTTTCTTCTGGAACAGCTCACTCTGAATGGCTTTGCTGTAGTTGTTGCTGCTGTCTGTGTCACTGGGGGGCTGCACGCTGAAGAGCTTCCCAACCTCCCCAATCTCCAGGAGCAAGCTCGTTACAGCAGCTGTAGCATGGTACAGGTCCTGCTCGTTGGGGTCTTCACTGAACATGTTGTACATGGTCTTGCACAGCTCAATGAACTGCCCCTAAACACAGGGGGAAGGAACATTAACAAGAGCAGGAAAAAATCATGCTGACATCTTCCAAATCAGTTTTCAAAGTCTGGGATTGAGGCAGGACACAAGAGTTTATGTGACTAAAGTGAAATTTGCAATAACCCAGGAGTGGTCTAGGAAGCATTTTCTATGACTGGGCAGTCAGATATGCTGTGTGTCTCAAAGGTATTTATAATAAATTATTGGATGTTTTGTACAACATATCACAAATACAATTCTCTGCAGCCACAGGAGGGCAACAGAGGGTGAGCAGTAGACACTGCATTCATTTTGGTGGATTTTCTTGTAGGAACGATGCTAAGTATAACTAAGGGTTTGCTAAAACTGATGAGAAGTTATGAAAAATTAAGGCCTGCAGCACTCCTTAGCTGACAGGAGTTGGATACAAGTCTTTTGAAATTCAAAACTGATTAATTAAATAGGAAGATTTGCTCAGGACTACCTTAAGTAAGAATCACTGTTCTAGAGGAAATAAACCTTCACTACATGCTCTGGAGGAAACAACTATCCGAGTGGGTCTCCTCCTCCTTAGCAGCTGTGGATCTAAGGGCATTGAGACTAGCAGTACAAATTACAAAACATAAAATATTACTTTCAGGTTATGCTTATTAGACATTAGGAGCTGGCTGGTGATATTCAGTGTCACATCCTTTTTCTAGAGATCAAAACAATATGTTTTACCATTTCTATATGTGTGTATCTCATTTTTAGGAAGTTTTGGGAGCTGAATACCAGTTAAAGTATTTTGTAAACAATAAATTTCTGCTGACTGCTACTCTGGTAAAAAAGTATCTGCTCAAAATAAAACCTTTGTTCAGTGTTAATACATTGAATATCTATAGATATGTGAAGAAAGTTTAAATTTAATGAAAAGTAAGTGTCAGCAGAAGTACCTGGTTCAGCTTGGGCAAGTCCTTTGTGTTTTTTGCTTTGGATTTATTCTCTTGGCTCCACATTCTCATATAAGTTCGACTCTCTTGTGAGCTCTTCTTGCCTATTGCCAACAAATTATCCAGAGATGGAGGAAAAAGTCCATGAAGAAACCTTAAATTATTACCTTTATTCCCCATTTTCAAAAGGAGCATCTTTACATTAAATGAAAGATGTAATTCACACGGAGACACCAAGCATACCTTTATCTGTTTTCAGACTCACTGTAACAAACCCATCATCTACTCCATGTTTGTTTCTGCTGTCTAGGCCAACAACTAGGAAGTGGAGGGGCAGGGGGAGAGAGAGATATCAGTGTGGATTTAGAATCAGACATTGTTTTCACGTGTACAGTGTAAAATAACCAAATGTTTACAAATATTTAAAAACTCTGCAAAAAAAAGCAGAGTAAAAATTACAGGAATAAATGATGATTTTTGCTTATTCTTAAACCTGCCTATAAATTCCATTTAATTTATAATATCACTAGTGAGGTTGGGACAAACTTAGGTTTTGTCCATGTAGCGCAATGATTAACCTGTGCTAACAAAACACATCCCCTAGCATGATATATGTTTGGTGATTATACTAGTGCATCTTCTTTTGCCTCTCAGGATTTGAAATTGCCATTTCTAGACTATTAACTCTTACCTGTATTTTCAAACAACTTTCATCCCACTTATAACGTGAAGGATGGATTATATTTTTCTTGAATCAGAAAGAAACTTCACATCAAGTATCACAAGAAAGAGAAAGCCATTTAAAGCAGCAGTGATGAGATGCTGGCTCTCATTAGGGCACATATGACTTCAAACTGCTGAACTACATTTTGACGTATCTTTTGCTCTAGGTTTTTCAGAATGTTTTAAGTTCTGATCCAAATACATCTTGAAAGTGAATCTATTTATTCTTATTCTCCACAAAATTACTTCTGCTATAACACACTTAGAGCATTATTCTGCAAGCACTCCTGCAATGCACAATTCAGGGGGACTCTTAGTGTACACATGCCTGTACCTCTACAGATATCAACACATATACAAATGCTTCATACTTCTTTTTACAGGGAATACTTTGCTAACAAAGTTTAATCCAATTAAAAAGTAGCTATCTAAAAAGACATGTTGACTGAAACGCCTCATCTGGTCATGCCCAAGACAAAGATGCCTACCATGTGTACAGTCTGGTGTGATGTCCTCAAAAAAGTATTGAGTAGCTTCAAAAGCAGAGTCTGGTTCTTCTTGCTCAGGGGAAGGATCTAAGCAACACAGGAAGATTCTTTCATTAAAAATTCCATCCTTTAATTAAAAACTGAAAGATATTTCCATTAATACATTTAGAATGTGTTTAGTCAGTTTCTAGAAGTAAAGTATGAGGGTGTGATGGGCTAGGGATCATGGGATCATCTCTTTTTAACTCACAGGAGATGAACAACTGGACCTGAATTGTCTCCTTCCCAATATCCAACACTGTCTCACAAGGAGCTGTTTGCTTTCAGAAGCTGGCTTACCCACCTTCCCATGCCTACTTCCATTACTTTCTTCTGTGCAGCTCAGTGTGACCTAAGCAGAGTGTGATCTCTTTCCTACATGGAAGCAGTCTGTCATCATTTGGTATGAGCTTACCAGTCCCCAGGTATGATAAGCTGCATTCTTAAAATAATATTTTTTTATAATAGTTCAATTTCTTTTTAATTTTAAGTATTTTTTAGAAGTATTTAAAGTATTTTTTCCCAGTTGAATTACTGACTCACTCAGGCCTACCTCCAAGCAAAGCTTTAGCTGGGAGCAGCAATCAGCAATGTTCAAAGCAATGAGAGGTGAATGTCCTCTCCAAGTTTTTGGATATGTTTACCACAGCATGTAAATGTGCACAAGAATTAAACTACCCAAGCAATGTTCTTAAAGTGCAAGTTCAGTGAGGACAGCAGTAGGTTCTTTATTGTCGCCCTGAAAACTCAGCTTCTGAGCTTGCTAACATAGTTTTCTAAGGACTTTCCCAGGACAGTAACTGTAAACATAGATATGTGTACATTCTTTCTGTTACACGTCTTGTGATGGGCATCTCTCATGGCCAGTGCAGTGAGAAAGTGTTATCCTGACCATCCAATCCCTGGCCATAGTCACAAGCCTATAAATCCTGGGAGGAAAAATAAACTCTGCTCTTTCCTTCACCACACCTCGACCTGTGTCCGCGTGATCTATTCATCTTCAGCGGTAACACTTTATGGCATGTGTGTGACAAGCCAGAGAGCACACAGTTCCAGTATAGCATTTGCAGAACTGTTCTGAGGTGTTTTCATCCCCTCTCCACCCTTAACTGTTTCTCTCACTTAGCTGAGTCCAGGTTCGTACAGTTCCCTGGAAAACACATTTATGAAACAATCTGGAGCTTCCCTCTGCAAGCAGTTGTGTCAGCCCAGACGGGAAACCAAGAAGAAAGCCTGGGGACAGAAATGAGGAGCCAGGACATGCAGGAACATTTCAAACTAGCTTAATTTTCAAACCCTTAAATAGATTTTGGTAACATAAGCTGAAGAACACTGGATTTATGCCTGGAGGATATCACCAGCCCCAGCTTAACAGGCAAGAGACATTTATGTTTGTGGAGGGAGTAACTGAGTGCTGTGAGTGTGCTTTCAGACTTTCCAATTCTCTGGTTAGAGTAGAAGCTTCCATATTTTACTGCTGCATAAACAGCTACAATAATTCCCGCAAATTAATTTTTAATTGGGAATACCAGTCATAAACAACTCTGCTCCAAATTTCTGTTCTCATCAAAACAAGAGCTATTTTAATATCATTTACTTACCAGGCAAAACATGCATTTTATACAGCAGCTTCAGCTTCTCTGTAAGATCTCCATGGCACGCTGCACCTAAACAACATTACATGCAGTAGTGCATTACTAGTCAGCATTCTGTGCCATTTTATTTGTTACTGCCGCAATATTTTGTTTTAGAAGCTGCGACATTCACTCTGGGAAGTATTTTACAGCTCAAGATCATTAGGCAGTCACTTGACTCCTAAGATCCTATAGTAAAAACAGTATGAGAACACAGACAAATCTACCCGAATTTCGTACTTCAATCTTGGGTCTATGGTTATGGCATTATCATGCAGAAGGGCCTCCAGCTGGAACTTAACAAGACCTCTTTTGTGAAGACTTTTTGATCTGAGAATCCAATAACAACATCACATGTCTCAGAGCAGTAATATATTTACAAGAAAAAAAAAAAAAGAGAAATTAAAGTACACAGGATTTATCATAGCTTAGCCATGGGCTAAAAACCAATTTCATGCAATACTTTCTATTGATTTTTCCACATCAACCCCATTTATTTCTGGACTACACTAGAATTAGCTGTATGAAATTCAAGAACTCTATTGAAGCCCCTCCTTCCAATTAATTAAATGGACAGTAGTTAATTTTAAAGTAACAAAATAACAGATAATCAGACTTTTTAAAAAATCTCATTTGTGACATGCCATCCATAAATAAATGAATTAACTTTCAATAATCAGATTGTGCAGAGATTTATTTTACCTTATAGGTGACTGTGCCATCTTACCTCTGCTATGCAAACTACAGAGTGTGGTGTGGCAAATACTGACAAGCACAGTCTGTTGTAAAGCTTAACACTCCAACAAATATGGATGTTGGGCCAAAAATTTGAGAACATCTACATTAGCCATTATGCTTTCAACATGGTCCTTTTTAAGCACAAAACCTCATTATGTTCCTGTCTGGTGTATCACACCATGCAGAAAATGCATTCTCGTCTGGTAAAGGCAACATGAAATAATCAAAGGACAGAATGGGCTACACTTCTGCATCCTCCTTCAACAGGAAACTGCAATTTTTTTTGATTCAGGGCACAGTGTGACACATATAGGCTTATTCCTCTCTCTATCCCATAGCTACTATTTGAGATAAATTTGTGTGTGCTTCCTCCTAATGCGTCCCTTTTCCTTTTTGCTTAAAATTAGGAAAAGCATTGCAAGCAGGTCAAGGGAGGTGATCCTGCCCCTGAAAGGCTTGAAGAAGTGGTGAGGTTACCACTTTGCTTTTTGAATATCCTCCTGCATTCTGTAGTTGAAAAAAACCTGTTTGCAAAAATAAAAAATACGCTCAGGTACTACTTGCAAGACACAGCTTTCATGATACTGACTTTGACAGGAGGGTGTGAAAAGTACTGTAGTCAGCAGCAGCCACTGGAGAAGTGGGAGAGCTTTGTGCTCTGAGAAAAGTGCATTGCAAAAACATGATGGGAGACAGGAGGCCACTTTGAATCAATGCGGAGATCTCTGTAGCTTACTTGGAAGTGCAGTCAACACCTGTCATGCTATAATCCAGTGTGCTACAAGAGTGCAGGGGAGCTTTGTCAAGAGTGGATAACCCAAAGAGCTCCTAGCCAAGGCTGAAAACCTCTTCTGAGTAGCACAACTCACTGGGCAAACCACTTCTGTATTTGGACTACATTATTGTAACAGGGCACAGAGTAAACATAAAGAATACGCCAGGTTATTCCATCTTTGCTCAGCTGAGGCCCTAGAGGCACCTGAAGTAGGAGGTTCTTGAGCTATTTGTTGTAGGGACAATGAAAAAGAAAAGGAATTATTAAAAGTCCTGGGGCATGGTGAAATATGCTCAAACAGGTCCATTGTTCTTTTGTTGACTGTATTGTCTTTCCTACTACTCGTGCTTCTGAACAAAAAAAGGGGTCAGCAGGGTTGATTTACTTTTTAGGGGGAAAAAAATAAGGTTTTCAAATTACACCACACTGGGCTTAGTTTCTGAAAAATATGAGTTTTCAGAATGAGCATTTTTTATTGTTTTGCCTGTTAAAGATTTGAATTCAGTCATTTTGGCTTATAGCCACATTTGTGCATTTTGCATTCATTTCTGTTCACAGTGCTCAAATCTGGCCCTTGTTCTTATTACTCACTCTTGGTTCCAAAACATACTGTCTCAGTCAATAGCTGCTTGACTGTTACTAACAGCATCCAGTAAACCAGAAGAGTAGTTAATTCCTGGGTCCTCAAGGCCATTGAGTGTTACCTGGCAAACAGTACCTCAGATATAAATCACTGCATCATGGGAAGCATTGGGATTTTTTGGAGGGTGTGAAGGGGAGGTGTGCAGCCAGTTTTACTGTCACAGCTATTTTGCACTTGTAAGAGAACAGGTGCTTCTACTTCTGTGCAGAGGTTTTAATGCAAGGCTGCATTTGGAGCCCTAATGCATATACATACTGTTACAAAGAGTTGCTGGAAGCCAGACTGGGAAACCTTTTCACTCTCAAAAAGGATCAAAATGTAGAGCTGGGGGAAATTACAGGTTGCCATGAAATGATAAATGGTAGATGGTGAGATGTTGGTCACTTACGGCAAACAGCTCCTGCTATATTTAAAAAAGGAGTGGCCAGCTCCTGCCTCATCTTTGCTTCCTCATGTTAATTCTGGGGCTCATGATGTCAGCTTTCATGTCCTGAAGTCTTGCTTCTTCAAGACTAAAAACGTTCAGCCTCCCTCTCTGACCTGCACCTCCACTTTCTCCTTTTCGGGGTACTTCCAAACTGCTTTCTGCAGTCTTGGTTACTGATTTCAGAAGCAACAGCTCACACTCTAACTGTGCCTAGGGGAAATAGACTATTAAGCACCCACATTGCAGTTAATTTTTGTGCTGAGAGTTAGCAGTCAGTGAAGTTCTCAGATCCTAACTGATCTGTTCATGTGTTGTCCTTTTCCCAGTGTGATACACCGACTAATGTAGATTCACCTACTAAGACCAGCCTAAATCCCAGAGGGAACCACTGTAACAGGCATGATAAAATGAGCTGAACAGAAACAAACTGGTTTGTCATGTTAGTTTGAAAGTGCTGTGGATTCTCCTTACTCAGTCCAGAGACGAATTCACGGAAATTGATGAGCAGATCTCCATTTTCATCCAGAAGCCTGAACAAGCGGGCAGCCAATATATCTGAGTGAGTTCCACATGCCCAGGGGAAGAGGAGGGTGAACATGCCTTTGAACTGGTCAAAGTCAATGCGGTACTGCTCCAGGTAAGGCAGGCTGGGGTCGTGTCGCTCTGTGGCGTTGCTGTTTCCTCCCCAGTAGCAGCTTGTCAGGTGTTCTGCCTGAACAGAAGGTAAACACCACGAGATTGTCTGCATTTCTATAAATAATTCATCACTCTCCATGATAAAAAAAAATTCCAAACAACTCTTCCACATGCATTCTTAAACCAATGCAAGATAACAGATGCATTTCCATTTATCCAGCCCTTCCACTTCTGGAAGAGGTTTCTTGTCTAACCAGCATAAAAAAGCATCCCTCTATTAAAGAAAAAAAAAAACAAAAACAATAAAGCAAAACTTTTTCTGCCTCCCAGGCAAATGAACCATGAAATAACTGTTTTGGCCAGAGATGTGACTTCACAGGCTTGTTGTGCTTAGTCACACTCTGCACCCTCATCATGCAGTCAAGTCAGAAGACTCATGAAATCTTTATTTAATCTTTAATCATATGAAAATAGCTGTTTATTTGAAATATTTTTTGTAGATTCTCAAAAATACTGAATAATGTACTATTCTTTCAGTCTTACTGAAGTCAGTGGAGGGTCTGGAGCTGATTTTGGCAGAATCTAATTCAAAACAATTCAGAAGCTTAGAAAAAAAGATCCCAGCTCTGCACAGCAATCAGCGAGGGAGGACAGTCTGACTTAGTCTCACTGATTTCATGGAAGACTGAAAGAAGGTACTGCAGGATTTGGACAACCTGTACTTGTCATTACAGATGGGAAATTAAAAGAAAATAAATTCTTCATCATATTAAAAAAAAATCTCTTGTTATAAAAAGCA
Source organism: Pseudopodoces humilis (assembly GCF_049639895.1). Classification (NCBI taxonomy): domain Eukaryota; kingdom Metazoa; phylum Chordata; class Aves; order Passeriformes; family Paridae; genus Pseudopodoces; species Pseudopodoces humilis. The sequence continues at coordinate 60,940,057 of NC_142205.1, read as the reverse complement.
GAGAAAGAAGGTAATTTCTTTTAACACATTGTGCATGAAGGTGAAGCTAATATATTTACATGCTCACCTTTGAATTTGTGGATCTAATGGCACCGCTGTACAACCAATACGAAGTTGGTTGTACATCACTTTGTGGCATTAAATTCCCATGTAAAGCATTAAAGCATTAACAATGGCAAAAATCAGCAATTGCGATACAAAAGTATTAACTGTCTGAGATAATAGAATAATTGTGATAAATTTCAAAACTTGGGTCAGGTAGAGAGAAACAAATGTTTATTTTCTGATGACTGATGAAAAGCCTCTATCCAATTTTTGATTTTATTTTTTTATTAGTATATATTTTTTTCCATGGACAAATCAACTAGTGAATTAAACATTTCCTGATGTTTTAAAATCTGCTTGAATTTAGGGTTATTTGGTATATCAATAATACAGAAGCTAATTCAAGTTATATCAAGATACCCAATAATAACTTACAGACTTGGCCTGATGCTTAGAAAAGAGAGTCCCACATCAAAAATGAAAATTTACACTTCCTGGAGGCACATGATCTTATCTTCACTTAGCTTTACCTTGAAAAGCGCGTATAGTTCCTCCAGTTCATCAATAGTAAAAGAAGTCTCTGTCACAATAGTTCGTACCTTTAAAACACAACATTAACAGTTACAGATTTGAAATCCATGTCTCACTGAAAAGCTAAGTTAAACTTCAGAAACTGACTGAACTTATTATTTGCAAAGAACATTATTTCAGTACTGACCACATTGCGCTTTGTAGTATCTTCAAGGGTTTGGATGACTTTCAGTCTTTGTTTGAATCTCATTTGTTCAATTAAATCCGCCCGGATACTTCCAAATTTCTTGAAAAAGAAAAAGTAGTACACGATTGTCTGTGTATTAATATTCAGAATGTTTAGCTTGCCTTTACTCTATTAATTTAATTACATGATGTAGCACAAATGAAACTGCTGTTAATGCATTTTTCTAACACATTACAAAATTACAAAGACTTTAGGAATACATCACTAGATTTTCTTTTTCCCAAGAACTTATTTTAATTTGAAAGGTCTTTCTTTATTCAGTTTCAAATGCTCTGTTTTCAAACTGTAATCTCAGTATTTAGAAATTCTTGCTTGGCAAATCTCTGTGAATAGATTGTTTTGTAAGTCCTCCTGCAGAGTTTTATTTCAGCTTGTCCTGGAATGTCTCATAATCACAACAGAAGAGGATATTAAAATAACTGGATCTCTAATGGCTGAGACAGTACATTCTGAAGATTTTAAACCAAGTAGCAAGAATGCAATTTCCACTAGGAAAATATTCTCTTTAATACCCAAGTCTTATTGTCAGAAGTCTTCTTCATAGTGTACATAACAGTGTCAGGGAGCTCTTGCACATACTACAAAAGCATAATGGGGGATAACCTACTAGGAATAATATTCCATGTTTTCATGTGCAGAGGAATGCCTAACCCCTAAGATTAATTTCTGTAGAAGCATTATAAGCAGAAGTTTCTTGCCATCCAAAATCCACACACTTAGGAAGGCACAGATGATCAGCAGGATTAATAATGCCAGACATCAACTACACCACATATAAAGCATAAAGGGGTGGCAGGACACACTTTCATACAATATGGGTTTATATTTTCAGTGCAAGTGCATCTACATAAGCAAGTCATAATATGCTGGCACATTCTTATAAAATGAAATTAATGCTAAAACTGCATTTATTTATAAAGGTGTTCACCTTTATCATGTACCTTGGGAGTAAAAAGATGTTTCATGTACTTGTGAGCATGTTGCAAATAAAGAAGTCTTTTGACAAAAATGGAATATAGATATTCATGTATATGTATATGAATGTAGGTATTCACGTAGATATTCACGAATATCAAACATCATGGAGGTCACAAAAACTTGAAAAGACAGATCTTTTGTGGCACTGAGGCCACACCTATTCCAGTAATTAGAGTTTATTCACTGGTCTGGGGGCCAAATAAGAAGGTCTGTTCACATCCATAAAGCTAAAACTCACGTAGTCTACACAAAAGGAAGGTTGCAGGTGATTACCTTCTGGGAATGGTCCTTTGCCCATGCTAAGTCTCAAATTGTACAAGGAGTTGTTGGAAGGATGTCATCTGTTCAAGGTCAAAACTGTATCAACCATTTCCACAGCACAAACCTTTCAGTGTCAGCTCATTAGTTAAAATAGCCAAGATCCAGATACCACTTTACACATAGCTGAAGTGTTGAAGGTGTATTTTTTTTTCTAATTAGTTAACACGTAAATTAAATGAGTTAAACACAGTAACAGCTCTGAATGAGTCTACACTCCACAGACAGCTAGTGAGTTATGCACAGGCTTTTAAAACTGCAGTTATTATGCATTGTTTCAGTCACTTCTACTATAATTATTATGACATCAGGATCTATGGCTTCTGAATTAAAGCAAAATTGAATGAAAGAATAAGAGATTTCTTACTAAAAACTACTTTCAGTAAATTAAGAAAGTCCTGGCAGTGTAAAATGCATACTCTTGTTACGTATATCCTCTTATTTAAAGACAGTTTCTCCTTTGAAAGTAGAAAGTGTGCTCGATATCGTTGCAGAGAGGGGTGCTAGTCACTTATTTACCAAGAAATTCTTCTGTATCCCTTCAACTTTCCCTGGAGACTTCTCATATATGCATCTGATTTTATTACCTAAGAGCTGGACAGTGTCAGAGCATGATGGAAAGCAGGTCTTCATAGAACAATTCAAATACTGTGCCTTTGCCAGTGCCACCAAGTTCTCAGACTCATCACATTTCTATGACAAATATCATAGGACAGTTTGGAAGGGACAAGGTTTTCCCCTCTCCTTAGGGGTGGTGTGTGTATGCTTGAGGGAAGCAAAGGTCTCCAAAAACCCCCACATTTTCTTCAGCTGTAGGTCTTCCTATTATTTTTAAATTATAAATATCTACAAATTAAGAATAGATGGTTACTCAGAAAGTAACCATTGCAGTTTAAATTCTAAAAAATAACAAAACATATGCTCATTTAGTTGATATTTCATTCTTTGTGACAAAGCTAGCACTGAGTTCCCAGCCCTGACTGCACATTAACTAATCAAAAAATATAAAAGGTGTAACAGATGCCCTAAAGCTTTTGAATCTCAATAGTTTACTAAAGAATTTGGGGGGAGGGTTTAATAAATTAATGAATAGCAACTCTCTTGAAACTCATTCTCTCTCTGCAACCTGCTTTCCATATGGTTCCTCACTCCCCATGCTACTTGTTTTGTCTAATTAAACTGAAGTGCAGTTGGTTATTTACCTAGAAGGAGGTACAAGGTTCTGTGCTGCAGAAGCCCAAAAAAGATAGACTAGTTCTGCATGGAGTCATGTTACTCATCTTAGAGCAGTTAAGCCAATGCAAACAGTCTTCATGCTGAGAAAAATGGAAAAATGCAAGGGAAACACAACTTCACATAAATGCCTTCCTGGCCATTCTGACATCTACCAAACATCCATCTACCCTGATACACTTTTCCCTTCAGCACAGAATATGCTAAGGGGCACCCACTTCCTTATTAAATGTGGTATGTTAAAGCAAGGGGGGTTTACGGGCATAGGAAGTGCCTTTGAGAAAGCTGTGCTATTGCTAAGTATAAATCCACTTCCTGAACTAAAATTATTCACTTAGGCTACATGTCAATGGAAGGGAATAATGGAAATTTAGGAGAAAAAAATCTTTAGTTTTTCCTTAATTTTTATAAAATATGGGTATGTCAGCGTAACCATCAGAGATATTATAACTGATGGCTTTTTTTTTTTTTTTTTAATTTAAGGACAATTAAACCAGTCTGCAGATTTTAGTTGGTTTTGCAGGTTTTGTCCTTTAATAGATATTAGTTATTACCAGCTCCATCCACTTGAATTTTTTTTTTAGCTTTGGTGATAGTAGAGAATATAGTGGCCTGTGGTCACAATCAGAACTTTTAAGAAAATGAAAGGCAAAAGAAACAAAGTTTCACTTATAACAGAAAGGTCTTCTTAAATCATACAGATTTCACTACTATTTCAGTTTGAAAAACCATAAAAAAGCTTAACTGAGAATTAACTCTTTTCAAGTTAAAAGTTCAGTCTTTTGTTTGTAAATCACTTTTTGGTTGTGGGCTGCTCTTCTTTGAGGCCTCAGACTTCTCTATGAAACAGCTCCCATTAAAAGTTTTGGTTAAAAGAAGAAGGTCTAACTCATCTTTGTTGCTCCATTTCAGCCTTCTCAGATGAGTCTGCATTTCTTTTATGTTCTTTTCATTTCAAGCAAAGCCAAACTACAGAGTATCAAATTCCTCTGTGAAGCAGAAGTTGTGTGCATTGGCAAGTTCCTGTTAAGAAATCTTATCATACCTCATAGGAAGACCTGATTAGCCTGAAGATATCCACCTCAGGATAAGGCTCTACATCATCACTGAGCAGGGAGTGAAGATGAGGAATTGGAGGAAGAGTGCTGTCCTTATTAGTTACGCTGTCCAAATACCTGGTGGGGGAAAAAAATAAAGAAATGAGAAACGCAAGCCCTCCCTTCTGAGGGCTGACAGCATAAGGGTTACATATTGATTATTACACATAAAAGTGATCAAGCCATTGTCTAGGAAGAGTTAGGGTTATACTATTGAAATTCCTTATGAAATTATGAAAAAAATTCCAAAGTTCCAGCAACATCTTGAAAACTAAACACTGCTACAAAGCACAAGAAAATCAGGTTATACTCAGCAGCATTAGTTCCAATTAAATTACTCAAGCCACTATATCTATCATCATACTGTTTCACTGAAATCTATTTGTTCAAGATCCTACCTAATTCTTCTGAGTCCTACTTAGTCTATTCCCAAAACAATTTTCCTTGACATTGAGGCTTCTTCTTAGTAACATTTAAAAGGTAGCAGGCTGAAGTAACAAAACTCATGTAATCCACTACAATAATGAATCTAGTTAAATTTCTATAACTAGGTTTGAGAAGTTTATTTGAATGTTTTGAAATAAGAATTTATATCTTGTTGGTCACTTAGCATTATTATAAAATAATATAAGGAATACCTTATGCGGAGAAAGGGGACTACAAGCACGTAAAAGATTTACATATATGGTACTGGTTTAAATAGAAAACAAATCAGAAAAGCAAAGGAAAAAAACAAACAAGAGAACACGAAGATACTTAATTTTCTGTAATAAATACCTTCCCAAGACTGTCATGGCTTCTCCATCATCTTTACAGTTAAGCAGCTTGTCTACATTAGCTTCGAGCACAGCAAGTGCTAACTGAAATATCACCTTTATTCCTTCACAGAAGAAACAATCCACAACTACCACTGCACTTTCAAATGGCATTACACTGAGGAAAAGAGTGAGGAACCAGGATAGGGAGATGGTGGAGATTACGCCCAAGTCCTGCATGCAGTCATAAAGCTGTGGAATGTAGTCACGAGCCAGCTCTTCAAAGACACCCTGATCCACCAATGCTCCTGTTGAAGATAAATAAGGTTGAACTAATTCAGGAGCAACTGATACATTGCCATTTAGGGGAGGAAAAAACAAATCTATATATTCTATGTATATAAATAAAAACCCTAAAAATATTTTGCATGGTGCTTATGCACATTTTTTCACTTTCAAGTGAATAACATATTCCATTAAACAACTGAGCTATACATACAAATTGAACTGTAATAAGTTTTTCTATGTTTTAATTATACACTCCATAATAAATAAAAAAGGATTATTTTGGTCTAGCACCAGCAGAAGTTAAATAGTGGCTTGGTATTACCATTACTAATTGGAGTAAGACCTCAGCATCACCTGGCCAGGCTGACTGTGAGGGTTTAGATTTACTTCAAGAGAATCCCATATTATACATTCCCATGCCATAACTTCAGTGTTTTAACCAGGCCAGGAAGAATAATTTCTAAGGCTGAGTATCTCAATTATTTGTGAGATATAGTAAAAACAGACTCCATGATAAATTGAAGTCACTCACTTCTACATACACAAGGTAGCTTATTTGACAACAGCTTTCTGATACTTGTGCCCCTTCACATCAAAGGTACAAGCACAAAGACTTCTACTGCAAACTGCTCCCATTTCCACCTTACCTTAATCAGCTAACTGGATCATCTAAAACTCAAATTTTAGCCTTCCATCTCTTCTTAAAAATCTACTTTGCTTAAGCCCACTTAAGAATGCCATCTGCTCCTAAGCGAATGATAAACTATTAACCATAGTACTACTTCTTTAGGAAATTGCCTTCATTCTCCTAAGCAAGATGTCTTGTCACTAGCATGCACAGATGCATCTACCCATATATTTGTTTCAGTACAAATAACACCAGTTGATCTGTTTTTTTTGTAATGCCATTTCAAAAATATCCCCATAGCATACCAACAACTCTTGTGTTGTAGTAGTCAGGCAGCATACGCTCACACAGAGCCACCAGCAGCCAGAAAGCTTCCTCCTCTTTTGCATAAAGGAGGAGCACTGAAGTGACAATATTCATAGCCTAAAAGAAAGGGAAATATAATTATTCAATATCTAGCACTGTACCTGGGCAGATAAGTGGTTAGGAAATTAGCTACATCTCTCCCTGCAGATCCCAAACTGTTCAAGTACTTCCCTGTAAAAACAGCAGTGTTTCCAAGTGCTCAAAGAAAGGCTTAAGAAAGCCTCAAATCACAAAAAATGGTAAGGTTTTTCTTTAATTTTGCTGTTGTTTCACCAGGGCTTTTTGGTGTTTTTTTGGGGGTTGGTTGGTTTAGTGTTGCAGATTTTTTTGAAGATATCAAGATTTTTCTTCCTAATAAAGGGCTGACTCAGGTTGCACGCAACCCTGTTGCACTGCTACTGATATTCTGCCATAGGAGCTCTTGAGGAATCTGGGTATGGTGCAGCCAAAACATCTCTCACAGCACTAGTGACATGCCTGAACTCTCACTATAGCTGAACCAAATCTCAAGGTTATTAATTGCTGTGACAGCTTTAGGGACCAGAATTGAAATGTCCTTCTACTCCTCCTCTGTTAAATAATCTTTACAAATGTTGTAGCTATTACTTAGTATCACTGTGTTATTAAACAAGTTATGATGGTATCTGTTAGAATTTGCACTTATTATTCATGTTGCATCAAGCTTGCACTTATTCATGTTGCATCCAGAAGTCTTAACAGTGAGACATTAATCAGGCTTCTTAATACTAATGAATTTAAGTTTCCTCTTTGTAAAAGTATGTAGGAAGGCAAAAAAAGGCCCAGGTGATAAATTATATAGTAAGAAAGAATGATTTAGGACTGGTAACTAAAGTGACCTGAATTATGGGCCTAAGAGCCTCAAAACTATGCACTTGGGTCATTGGAGCATTAACTCCACAGATACACAGTTGGGACTCACTATGATATCTCCTAGGATGCTTTACTTTTTTTGCCAAGTGTTTGGGGGTTTTTTGCTTGGCTTTCTGGTTGTTTTCTGTTTTTGTTTCTTTCCATTGTTTTGAATGATGGCATGGCATCATTGAAAGAGGAAAGAAGCTTCTGGAGGGTTATAACTAATATAATGAATATTATTCAATATAATATAATTCAATGTAGGAGGGATAGATAAAACTAGATTAAAAAATTAAGGTTGAATACAAAGTGTTTTGGTTTTGAGGGGATTTTTTGTTAATAAGAAAATAACCTTTCTTCAGGCTCCATTGTCATTTTCTGTAGACAGCTCTGTTATCATCTCTCCAGTTTCTAGATTTATGAGCAGAAAATATGCTTGCAGAAAACATCTCTTAACATGTGTTGCTAATACTGCTGTTAGAGAAGGTCTTTGTGTGATATCCCTCTGACCTCAGCACACCTGCCTCTCTGCAGCACTGAGGCGTGAGCTCACAGCACCATCCACATCTCAGTGTGCTTCACACAGCCAAACCCTCACGCATATGACTGACGAAATGGGACTGGAAGGAAAGAACTGGAATTCCAGAAATAGAAGGAGTCCAGGGTATTTCAATTACCTGACAATATCCTATGTTTGGATTTCTGAAGGCATAAGCTGTCAAGACTCTCCTTAAAGCAGCAATTCCCATCTCATTCTGGAATGCAGGGTGTTCTGGAAGGGAACGGTGCAGATCCCTCTCTATCTCTTCTGTAGCAAGATTATATTTTCCCATTGATTTCTCCACTAGATCCTCATAATAGCCAGGATGAGTGGCCATTTCATTAATGGCTCCTAGGAGTAGAAGAAAAATATTAAAACCAGGAGAAAATGGAAGGTTTAGCACATACAGTATTCCAACATGATTATCTACTCCCCTTCCATTCCAAACGTCACCAAGAACTTTGAAAGCAAATATGAAAATATTATTTCTTTAAAGGTAATTAAAAAAATAAAAAGGATGTGCTCTGGTGATTATCACCCCTTCCTGTCTTCTCTACAGGCATTTTTATAACGAGGTTAAAATCTCTCTCAGCCAGAACAAAACAGGAAGCATGAAGAACAAACCAACTGCGCAGTCATATGTTATCATGAGCTCCCTCTGCAGCTGGCTATGGGTTTGGCCATCCTAAATAAATCAAAACTTGTCTCTGAGAAAGCTACTTGTCCTGAGGACAGAGTAGATTAATGTTTGGTTGCAAAGGGTATGATATGTCAGCCAAAAGCAAGAGACGGAAACTCATGAGTTCTATTCTTACTTCTGAAAATGACTCTGTCATCTTGGGCAGGGCACTCAGCCTTACGGATACCACTACATGCTCACAGAGTTGCTGTGAGATTTCACTACTGACTTCACAACTTCTCCAGAAATGAAAATCAAGTGTCAGTAGCACAAACCAATCTACATAGAAAACATTAATTATAGACACACATTGAAAATTAGTACAAACTAGCTGTTAATAGGACAAAAAAACATAGCTGTGAATTCCTATGTGTATCTTCTGAAAACATTTCTTTAGTGCCCAGCAGCAAAAAGAAAATGTACATGGCTATGTATTACTAGGGAAGAAATAGAAAACAAACTTGAAAGCATCATTAGGTCATCAGATAAAGGCCCTCATATCATAAGTGGTGTGGGTAGCCGTGGTAACTATCTTGGGGAAGGTAGAGCTAAAGAAGGCATATGGTGATAGGTTATAAAGAAAGCCTGAGGTAGGATTGATTTCCATAAAACTTGTGACAAAATTCTTCAAATTCAAAGAAGGAAACTTTAAGTGGACACAGATCTAGAGAATCCCTAATGGCACAGAATCCCAGACAAATATTTTCTCACCAATTTTTACACAATGGAAGCAAAACCTAAAAAAAAGGTTAGAGTAGGGTTTTTTTATTACCAACAAAAAAAATATAATGGTTCCATGTAACATGCCTAAACTTCGGAATTCCTTGCAACAATTGCTGTGAAGGCCAAAACATTAACTGGATGCAGAAATTATTAAATAATTTATATTAAATAATTAAATAAATATTATTAATAAAACCACCAGGCTTGCTGGTGGTTGCTGAACAGCTAGAAACTAAACTACTGGCTTCTGGCTACAGAGTGTGTGTTCTGCTTTTTGTATATTCTCCCTTAATTATGTGAGCCTGTTTGAGAAAGAGTATTTGCTGGTCTGAACAGAAATCCTGTATAAACTTGTTTGGTGCCTGCTAACAATCACAGTCTTACTTACTCCAAATATTTTCAGACACTCTTTATGTGCACCTTTAAACATCTTTGAAATCCTTTCTTCCCTTATACTTTTGCTTATATCCCACAGACACGTTCAAACAAAAACCTACCTGAAAAGAGCAGCCAAAGTTCTCCTCTCATGCTTTCTGGAATGCCCTTTAGTACAAGGTCTCTTGTTTTCTCTGTACGATACATACAGACCCCTTGACCATATTCAGCAAAGTGAATCTTCCAGGCCTGTTCCTTCAGGAATTCCTTGGCCTAAAAGCAAAGAAAGGCAGGCATAAAGATTCTAACACTCTGACCCACTACAATCTTGAGTGCTAAAAAGCCTGCAATATCCTAACCTTCCAAGTGAACAAGAAATAACTTGGCTACAGACCAGTTACCTTCTTAATGGGCTGTCTCCTCCCATTTCCTAGTTTCTATGCCAGCAGACCTTGCTGTTAAGAGAAAGTTATACTTAAGAGCAGGAATACTACCTCTCCTTGAATTACATCCAACTTTGCTTTTATGTAGTGAAGTTATTTGTATTGGTAAAACAACAACGTGTTCAAGCCTTTACTTCTGCGAAAAATACTGCTTCTTCTTAACTATCTGACAGAATGAAACTCTTCTGGGTCAGAAACATGGGTTTTAAGGCAAACATAATTTAACAGCCTTTTCAGTCAGGTGGAGCACTTGGAGGTGTATTTTACCAGCTTAGGGTTGAACTCCTCAGGTGACCTGCGTCGATACATTGTCATTAAAGCTTGAGTTGCTGTTGGAATGCCATTATCATTGAGGTTGAATTGTCGCTCTCCCTCTGACTCGGAGCTCAGGCTTTTGTGAGGGCTGGCAGAAACGGAACTACTTGATCTTGAAAACACCTGCAGAAAGCAGTCACAAGCAGTACAGCCATAAAGATGTGCCAGTGTCTAAACCTTCTACTTCACTTTATTTAAAAATTTATACATGCTAATGGTTAACAAAAACATATGGCAACAGAAATGAAACCAGTAGAGAATAATGAAATAGCTTCCAGTTTCTCAATAGCTCTCCTGAAACACAACCAAATTCTAGAACTAGAATTGTTAGAGTAATGTTAACCCTAAGTAGCCCAGGGCAATTTAACCAGCTCCCTTGATCTGTCAGCCTCATAGGACTGTTAGATTGGGATTTGGAAGAAAAGTATTTTGAAAAAAAAGGATTTTCTGACTTCTCAAACAGCTTGGAAACTGCATCACAGTAATATCTCAAGGAGCAGTTCACACCAAATGCCCGAAATTGCCAGTAGTAGTCATGCATATCTAGATATGTAGTCATATTACAAATTGTAGCAAATGCTTACAAATTAATTTATTTATAATTCAGTAGGTAGAATACTTAGATACATTTATGGCAAAAATTCCAGCACTATGTGTTCTGGTATACAACAACACAGTAATTATACCTCTCCATTAACAAAGCAAGTAAAAACAATTCTTTTAAGACACACATAGCAAACAGGAAAGGGCTACTCAGGACAGTGCTAAGGTATGGCTTAGGACAGGCTTGGAATGTGAGATCTACTGACATAATATCAAAATGATACATCACAAAAGCCTCTTCTACTTTTAGATCTGAATTACTATACTTTTCTGGGTTTAACAGAACTGATGAGGTTGTTATATGAAGCACCTGAATTTTATACATAAAAGCTGGAATTCAGCACAAAGCTTAACATTCAAAGCACCTAAGAAAAGTATATCTAGTCATATATTTTAAGAACCATTTACTTTGAACACATATATAAGGAGGTGGTTCAGAATAGCCACCTGATGTTCAGGACAGGGCTGGGTTTTTTCCTGTTAGGTCAAATGTTCCAAAGTTCACTAGCAGTGCATATGTAAGCCTGCTCAGCTCAGACACTATTTTCAGAAGAGTCAAAAGATGGGATTTAGCAGTTAAAATCTTGAATTAATGGAATCTCATGCCAACTGATAATTTCTTCAAACTATTAAAATTCCAGAATTACATTTGAGTTGGACAAGTAAATAGATATTAAAAGTACTATTCAGTTCACCAGTTAAGTAACTATGACACTTTCCAACAAGATACATGGTAATTTCAGAATGTGGCAGCAAGAATTAGAGTAGCTCTTCCTCAGCAATGATGATTTCCCTTAGGTTTAACGTGAAAAAGATTAATATCCTAACAGACAAATTTTAACTCTTTAGGTCAAAGGCATTAAAACAAAAGAGGTCATGTTTCTGTGCATAAAGCTTTAGCTTTGCAAAAACTTTAAAGTGTTTCCTCACCCCACACAAGTTAAAATCCCATTCTAGTAAATTATTCATATTATTTCACATACCTCATCATCTGAGCTGATATAGCTTCCAGCAATATTTTTATCCAAGTATATTTTTGAAGTGGTTTGTTGCAGAAAGTCTGAGATCCTCTGTACAAGAAAATCTCTATCTTTCAAGTTGGCAAAGAGGAATGTCATTCTGTTTTTCGTGCTGATTGACAGTGGGCTGGGCAGCACACTGGAGCTGTCTGCTTTTTCCACTATTGTCACCTAGGAATAAACAGTTGCTACAGCTTAAGATCGTTAGCTAATCAAGCTGCTTTATCTAAGAAACCATCTTAATACAATAAACCCATACTCCTTCCACCCCTATATCAAATCCCTATGGATACCCCTTTGCCAGAAAACATGGTTTGCATACAAGGGCTTACAAGCCTAGAAGATGAAGGCTGTAATCCCTCAAACAATTAATTTCAGTACATTTTCTATCAAAAGTCCCCTGCACTACTTAGTTGATTTTCCTCAGGCCCTGTTTTAAAAGAATCAGTGAAACAAAATTACATCTGTGGGATACAAATCTATCAGATTTTTTGTAGGACTTCCAAATCCCTCTCCTGCTTCCTAACATCATCAGCACAGGCTGAAACCATAGAACCCTTGGCCTACATTTTACTGTCAATACATGTGAATAAACGATTTTTGACATGACACTCCTGTACAACTGTGTTATAGTTGCATACTGTAAAAATACTTGCATAGTGTTATTTTAACTTTATTTTCACAGTACACAGGAATTTTCAACAAAGGGAAATTAACCCCATGTCTTCCCTTACAAAGGAAAATACCTAACCTTGTGAGGTGGAAGCTTCTGTTTGGCCTTCAGTTATCAGGGAAATGGTCACTAATCTAACTGAACTCCAACATGTAAACAATACTCATACCACAATCTACTGAGTACAGGGAATGAGTTCACTGAGGTTTCAGTAAAACATTAATGCAAAGAAATCTCAGGCATAAGTCATACATACACTGCTGATGAATTATATAACTGTTGTGTGTCCTAAGCATTACCAACTATTAGCCTTAAAAACATCAATCCATCAAGTTTGTGCAGTTCATTCATTGAACAAAAGACAAATCACAATTGTAAATACTTTAAACCACTGCTTTTATAACTTTAGATGATTTCTTAGGTAATGAAAACTAACTTACTGCCTTCAGAACAGAAAGTGGCAAAATTAATTTTGCTAGGACTTTTACTTTTGCTCCTTTAACCCTTTTAAAAACAGAAATCAATGGTAAGACATGAATACTGTAGTATTAATAGCTCTCTAGCTAAAGAGATATGGTAATCATTTTTCATGCATCCTCTTTGAATACTTAAACACTGAAGTGCACCACCTGGGTGCTAAACCACTTCTCTGTTCTCCTCGTTTCCTCTTATTTTTCTGCTATCTACAAATCTACTAGTTATTTGTTAACTTAAACTAGTTAACTAGTTAACTGTTAACTAGTTGCTTGTTAACTTCACAAATAGCATATTGAAGTTAACAAAAAGTGTTCCCTATGTTTTCTGTTCCACTTAAAAACTGTTCAAGAGCAGTCAGCACAAAAGACAGACAAGTTCTAGAGGCACAGGACAGACATTATTAAAGCAAGCTTAATTATAGCTGTGCTATAATGAGAGCTGATATCCACTTATTTCCTATTCAATAGAGACACACACATATCTGAGGTGCTTTGTCTTAGAGAGGGCATCTGCTGAAGGTACAGTGAGCAGTGCAGTCAGCCACTGTAAAAATCTTTCCTCATCATAATTTCTAAATCAATGCTTTACTATTGTCTTATCTGTCAAAATACCTCCAGGATATTACAGAACACTGGAATTAACTTAGGATTTAACTCAAATCTTTAATTAAATAGAAAGCTCTCCTTTAATTAGTAATGGTACTGATCAGTTGTTCTGAGGACTATCCCCAGTTTACTGTTCTCGCTGCTGGTGCTGAGACTTAAAGCTGTTCACATAGAAGCACTTATTCCTTCAGCTACTTCTGTCTCTTAAAGCTTTAGAGTTGCTCTGAATTCAGTGCTTTTGTGACTGTGGCTATCAAAAGCAGTTGCTGAATCTGCATCCAGAAAAACAGGCTCTGTTAAATGAAGACTTTGCCTCTTCCTCCACTACTTTACCTGTGCAACCATAATTGAATGTCTCATCCCAAATAACCAGTCGTTGCAACAAGCTGTTGAGAAGCTGTACTTCAAAGTTTTTCAACGAGAACCCATTTTATTCTTAATGATTTATGGGGGAAACACAGTGCCTTGAAATATTCCATGGTTCTTCAGACAAGCCAAACTGTCCTTGGTTACATCAGCTTTGCTACTACTTCCAAAACTTACTTAACACAATTTTCCACTAACCCATAAATCAAGCCAACCATAAAAAAACTCCAACATAATTATCTTTTATTGCATCAAACAAACTCTTCTTACTGATGATCTGCTTTAAGTAACCAGCTTTAAAAAGGGAAACACACCAATTTGAAAAATACTGACAAAATATTTTCCAAATACAAGAATAAATAATTGCAAATCTGTGTGAAGAAGCAATTCAAAACTTGAGGATTATGAATCTTTTTATGTCTGACAAAAGCAAATTTTATCTGACAGATTCTTTAACAGAATTTCCACTCATCAATCTAGGAAGCTTCACCCTCCACTCCTCCCTATGAGGCACAAAAAATGTAAAATTGGGCTGTAAATCAGAATACAAGTTATGAGAGAGGAAGAACTCACAATGGTTATGAAAACTGATGGAAAAAACTCCATGTGAACTTTAGTAGCAGGAACTGTAAACTAAGATACACAGTCATTAAATATTATTTAGAACACATCGGAATAGCATGCTCACATGAGATAAAAAGCATGAAAATAGGCTTCTCTCCAAAAACAATCAGTAAAAACAAACAAACAAACAAAAAAAAATAGTAAATAAACCCCACCAAAATAAAAAAATTCAAAGCTAGGCTGAAATATCTAATAAGATACCGCTTTATTACTTTCTCTATAAATTTTAAAATACTAATGTTTACCTCTCGAAGAGGGATAATAAGGCTGCACAAGTTCTCTTCTTTACTAGTAAAGCAAATGTAGTTTGTGGAAACAAACATCTGACCCAAAATATGCATTTTGTTGAATGGAGTCCAAAGAGTACAGTCTGTGTGTCCATCTAATTTCTCGTCCTTGGGAAGTCGGAACAATGCACGGTATCTCTCACTCTTTGCTCTGGCATCAAGATCCCTTGAAAAACCACAGTAAGATTTTCTTGGTTTAGGGAATATATAACACATTTTAAGATGTATTTTACGCAAATCATTGCAAGTTACCTGCAACATATAACTCAGCTAAGCAAGGAGAGTACAGTTGGAAATAATTTGCATATAGTGGAGATACAGTCTTCACTTTTGGAAGGTTCTAAAACTACATAAAAAAAAAACCTGCCATGAATGACTCAGACATTCATCCTTACTTCTCAGAGAGGAAAGACTGAGTGAGCTTTTCACATTCAGCCCTTCTTTCTGAGACTATGTACAGTGAATCAATTTTTTGCTAGTAGTAATAAAAAATACTTCTTTGAGCCTTATTTATTAACATCATGGAATCCTTAAGGTTAGTTTTTTAGCATTCTCAAGACTTAGTCTTGATAATGCATTCAGCATGAAACACTCAACAGTAAGGACAAACAAAAGTGATATAATGCATGTCAGATGTCACTAAGTAATGAGAAATAAAAACAAGCACTGGCTATAATTCTGTATGGTACACTAACATGAACATAGAATAAAAAATGAAAAAGGAACTAATGAGCTGAAGTACAATACAAAAGAAGAAGAAATATTTTCCAGATACATTTTCATGCCTTAGAATTTTATGTCAATTTTTGTATCGCTGATACTTAAATGACATTCTAGATAGATTAATAATCTAGAGAAATTTCTCAACTCCAGTGATAACACTGAGTATGAATGCTAGGCACAATTCTTAATAACACATTAATCACTTTATTACCTTCCCCTACTGTCATAAATTGGCCTTACAACAGATACCAAAATGCAGCCAGTGTCAGGAGATACCCTAAAGAACTTCTGAACAAATGAGCATTTGGCTCAAGTAAGTTTATTTATGCAACTTGTTCATATTCAAGTGTTTTCCATTTCCTATTTCAACAAGATACCAAGTAATTATATTTAAATAATTATTCACGTTTTGCCACTGCTGGAATCAATCATTCCTTTTGGAGTAATAGTAAATGGCCACAACATTAGAAAACCTTTGGACAAAATCCTGTAAGTAAAAGGACTGAGGAGGAACAAATGAGTAAGAGCTAGTGCTACCTACCGTTTTAGAGCAGATACTTTTTTGGGGGATTTCTTTTTCAGTTTGGGTAATGACCTGTCTTGTTCAAATCCTTCATTGTCCAAAAGCTGTCGCATAGCTATATTGGCAAGCTGTTCCATTAGTTTAAATGTCTCACTGATATTAAGGAATACTGAGAAGAAATGTTCACTTGATCTTGTGCTCACTTTGATCATATCAGGGAAGAGCAGCGTAGCATTCTTCTCAAGCTGAGTGATATCAACCCAACGGATAACTAACTTTGCTGAACAAAAGCAAGCAAAAAAACAAGATTCAGACCAATTATTAGCATAGTCAGGAGCTTTTAGCTTCCTTTTCCTATAAAATGCATTCAGCTGACTTTTTCTTGCATCTTGAGAAGTTGGGAGCATAGCATAAATAGACCAAATTTGTACAAACAAGCCACTATCATCTGACAAACAGCAGATAAAAGAGTTTAAATATAATTTACTTTATTTACAGAACACCACAGAAGCATTACAAAGCTAGGTAAGCTAACATGCCTTATCATTGTTCACTGCACTTGCTCAGACTCTGATGACCTCTTTTCCTATGGAAGCAAAGAAACACAGTCTAAACACATCAGACAGGCTTGTGTTATTTTTATACAGTAAAAAGTTTCAAATATTACAGCCATGACAGAACCTTAGCTTTTCTCCCAGCACTAATACAGGTGGTGCCCTTAAAGCAGGGGCTAAATCCCAGGACTGATCCACTGCCCATAACCAAATACTGCTGAATTGTTCACCTCCAAAACCGTGCTTTGAATTAACTCCCTGTAGAACAGACTGGTTGCAACCACATTATGCAGTTCTTTACTTTGGGTCTCCTCTGAAACCTTTCTCATGTTCTGGTGTTGTACAAATGTACATCATTTAAGGTTGCAAAGTCTGCCAGAGTACTATTTGAGGACTGTGTAAGAGCAGAAGAGAAAGCCAGAACTGGTGTGATCCTGTCCCTATTCCCTCTTGGACATAGCTCCTCAGGTGAACCATGACCCTAGACAATGCCAAGCACTGTTTTACAAAGAACGCTTTGAGAAATACCAAATGAGGGAGCAAGCACACATTTAAGCAGTGTGAAAAATCAGGGAATTGCTCCCTGCTTCTCTTTTCTTCAGCAGTGTCTTTGTACCCTCAGTGATTAGTATGTGTAAAGTAACAAGCTACAGAGATTTCCTAACCATTATTAGATGCACAAATTACCATTCCACTAAAACATACCTTCCCTGCCCATGAAAAAAGAGTAAAAGCAAAGGTGATTAATGCTGAGATACACCCAGCCCTGACGGGGAACCTTCCCCTTCCAGTAACTGCAGGAGTAGTAGTTCACTAATTTCTCTTCTTCTGGCATCCCAAACAGCTTGTGAAATTTCACGATGGCTTCCTTGAATTTTTCTGTGTCGTCATCCTCTTTGATGCCATTGATTTTGTTGTACTCAGCAATGATGCCCTGGTAGGGAATGAAAAAAGGACACATCCTGTTAGAGGCAATGGGCTATCAGATATCCTAATTCCCATTGCTGTCCAGGACACAGGCCTCAATTGTTATTGCAATGGCAAGGAAGTCTTTCAGTAAGCTTATTGTTCTGCTCACTCTTTGGCTTATGTAGTTGTTTATCATTCAAGGCTTTTTTTCTGATGATCTTACTCCCTACCATGCCCATGCCAAAGGCAACCAAACACCATCCACTTGCCAGTATCTTGTTTTAAATTAACCAGCCTAACTCAAATACTCTTAACAGTTCTGTGAAGTGCTTGTGATCTGTAGTATTTTCCTCTTCCTTCCTGGGGAGACAGACATAGGATTTCACATGAAATTTATCTTAAGGAAAGGAAAAAAATAGGGAGAAAAGGAACTGTTGTTCTTTAGGAAATATTTAAAATTATTTCTATGACCCCTCTTATTGGACCTTGAGCATAGAAGAAGAGCAAAAGTTGGTGGGAAAGAAGAAAAAAAAGAAACCTTCAAATAGGTTAACTAACAGGATGGAAAAATTCCCACTTTCAGGTGCAGATGACCTTCATGAAATTTGAACTGGCAAAAGGTGAAAAGATGCTTTTTGATATTTTGAAAGACTATGGTTCCTTCTGTTCTATACTGAAGCTCTGTTGTATTCTCTTCCCAATCTCCTTGACAATCATCTCTACTGTCTTTTACAGACAATATATATAAACTAAAGAATATATATATAAATAAATTTATAACTTTAATATAAAATTATAATTTTTTTGCCTTTTTTGTGACTGTTTGCCTTCAACTTGCTCCATATTTACATGAAGAGCAGAGTATAAGACAGAGAACCATCAATCACATTTAGTATTCATCCAGCTCTAAGAAGTAACAATTTCCATAAAGATTATATTTCAAAACACAGATGCCTTCACATATAAGGTATTTCCATGACCATCTATAGTCCTCATACCTGATTCACTGGGAGAACATAAGCAACTGTGGGATTCATAAGAGAGCTGACTTACTATATGAAATGCTAAAAGAGGAATGAGACAAAGCCAATGCTTTGAACACACACCAGTAAAGAGAGTAATTTTGATTACAATCTTTGAACAAGGTATTTCTTTTAAAATAATTCTTAGTACGAAAAAAAGTACTTTTGCCAGTCTAGCTATTACCTGCCCTACAAAGAGAAAAAGAAATTCTGCAAAAACTAACATTCCCACTGTGCACCAAGCAAAAAAACATCAATGAACCAGCAACCCTTAACACCTGTATGAAATATAAATGCCAATACTACAGGATTTAACTAAGCAGAAGATGGGGAGGAGACATTATGAGTGCATTAAAAAAAAATAAAATTAAGCCTTGCAATAGAAAAACAGTTGCATGGACAACTGTCAAAGCTTAAGACAGTCAACAGTGCAATTAATTTTAGAACTTACAATACCTTATATTTATATGGGTTTTTAAAAAATCACACTGCTGTAAGCTATGTGCACTAATCACAAGTTTCTGTGATTTTTACACACATGTTGCTACTTAACATCTGGTAGTCCTTCAAAAAGGCAGAGCAGCCTGGGGACTACCAGCTCAAATTTACTTCAAATTCACATCAGTTTTCTTTCCATAGTCATATGTATCATTAACAACATTTACAGTAATTAATACACTACCTGTATTTTTCCTCTGACAAATGTATTTATGTCATTCTCATTTTCAAAGATTGAAAGAGTTTGCAACAAATTCTGCTCGAGCCATTCCCAGTGCTCAGTGATTTCCTTCCTTGAGCAACCTATATAAAAAAACCAAACAAACCAAAAGTCACAAAATAAATAACACACCAGTGTCAGTGTCCCTTTAATCATAAACAAAAAACTCCAAGACAACTTGCCAGTAAGTGGAGATGCAGTATTTCACTAGATGCTGTCCTTCTGGAAATTCCAAAATTTCTCCCACTGCATTTAATTTAACAACTCCAATGAAGGCAACAGAATGCAACATTCTGTGCAACTTCCAGGGGAATGTCACAATTCTGATTGTAGTACAGATACATAAATCATGTTGCACAACAACCTACATATGTAATCACTTCAGAACCACAAATGACTGTCACTGCTACTTCTCCTTAAAACTACTGGATGCAACTAGACTTTTCTGGAACTCAGAAGGTGATCTGAACATTATTTTATTTCATGTTGGCTTTAACACTGCTGTAAAAATCAATGATGAAATGCATAAGCTATGTATATAAAACTAAACTGTCATTAGAAAAATTACTTAGCTTGTAAGAGCAGTGACAAGCAGTACAGACACACTATCATGATGAACTACTTCTTAAAACTGTCTCTTTCTGATTTGTGGTTCATCAATTATTTTTCATCACTTCTGAAACTGCTTTGGCTGATTATTCTCAACCTGTAACAATACATCTCTTTCTTTCCCCACTGCTTTTTGTCTCCATTATCTCACTATTTACTCTCCCAGTTTCCCCTACAGCAGATCACACAATCAGCGCAAAACCTACACCCCAGTTCTCAACAATTCATCATCACAAGCTAAGTCTTTCTCTTTGCTTTGTTCACTCAGGATTAAAATCCACATTTGCTGCAATGTTTTAAACTACAGATTATTTTATCTCTGTTACTGTAAAGTTTTTGCCTATCTTTGCATATTAAAAGTATTCACCATTTTGCCATCACTGGCCTTTTAGGTAAATTAAGCAATAACTCTGACTCTCAGGGAAGGGGAAGAAACTCAATTTAACAGTTAAAACACTGTACTTCAAAATACAGAGCCCTCAAGACTGGCAGGAAATAAAAATGAAAATAGCTACAACATAGCAACTTGCATGAAGTGCATATAATTATCATTACCACAAAACTCCTACAGTAGTCCTATACCTGAAAAACACACAAAGCCACTGTAAGAATGACTGATTTTATAGGTGGAGAAAGATCTAAGAAAGTTGTTTGCTTCCAAACAAAATATAGATATAGCACCATTTTCACCTTAAGCTGAGCACTAAGCAGACTGTGTGGGGACACTGGCATGGGACACATCAGGGCTACTACAATACGAAAGGCTGATTGTGTACAACATTTTGCATTCCTAGACCATCACTTGTTCTTGAAAAGTAACTAAATAACAATTCTCCTATATAATTCAATAAACCCAACATTGCACTGGAGAAAGGGCTGTTAACAAGACTTCTCTCCAGAGCTATAAGGCTTCAGATTCACCAGCCAGAATCCTCTACGGCCTAGATCAGTAGAGTTAATATCCAAGAAAACTCATGTCTAAATCTGTCTAAACAGTCATTTTAGAGCAGACAACCCCCCCCAAAATACTTTCACTCTCAGAATACTCTTGTACTGAGCAAGACCAAATGTCACAAACAAATCATGAAACAATTGCAGTTCTTTGAGTCACTCTGTATAGCTACTCAGTGAAGATGGAGATTATTTCTTTACTGAAGGAAGAGAAAAAGACATATTTCTGTAAAAATAAAAGATTACAAGTATTAAATATCCAGCAGTCTACCCTTAAAAAATGGGGAGGGACAATGCAGGACAAATCAGAGCTGCATAGCTAAATGGAGCCAAAGCCCTTAGTAATCTGCTTAATTTTAACAACCCTTGATCAGTTCAGAAGGAATTGCTTTAGTTGCAAATTCATAAAATAACCACAGTGCAGAGCCTTAGGGAACACTGGGCTGCTCAATTTCAAGGTTGCATAGATAAATTATTTGCTCTCTGTAAAATTTTACCTCCCTGTAAGATCCACAGTATTGCCCTCAAGTGACTATGCTATTGCAGTCTCTTAATTTAACCAAAACAACTAAGCCATCAACCAGATATTTGGAGACTAAAAATTCAAGAAAAACTCCACAAAACGGAATCCCAGATATATACATTAACTACATTAGCAATTTCAATTAGAGCTAAGATTCATAATTGAAGAGCATGCTTATTAATACTAGCTTAAATGTAGACAGAGTACTGTACTTCTACATAAAATCCACAATATCTTTCTCAGAAGAAAAACAAAATTCTCATGGTTCAGCAGTACCATAAATTTCTACGTGTATGGTACATTTATTTATTCTGTGGCCATAACTCATAACTCTGCCTTCCATTTTATGCCCGTGCTTATCTTGAGGACACACTGTAGGTACAAAATTACAGTCATTATCTATAGGTATCATGCAAAAAAAATCTAAAGAGAAGTCATATGGGCTATTTCCAAAGTCTTACAAATAATTTCTGAATACATGCACAGTACAAGGGTCTTTGAAGGAACACTATTTTTGTTGGGAGCTTTGTGGTATGCTATTTTTTTTGAAAGGGAGTCTGCAAATAGCAAGAAAACTTGTGTCCTCAGCTGCCCCCCTTTAAGTTTTTGAAAGGAGGTAGTTACTAATTGCTGTGCACTGACATCTGGATGAAAATAAATATACAGGCAAGTACTTTTGCCATTCTTTCTCTTCTGATATCCATGGAAAGCTGACACACATTACTTATGGTCATAGCAGAGTACATGACAGTAAAAAGAATTCTGTTAAATGCAGATATGGGAACGAACTTCATAATATTGACAACTCTGTTAATATATGGTTTTAGTATTAGCTCTCACTAAAGCTAAATTATATGAATTTTAAAATCTTCAGGGCGTTGGTACTAACAGGTATAGAAGGGAAAAAGGTTGTTTGAACTGATGCCTTCTTTAAAGTTTGCTGCAATCAAAAACAGTAAGAAATAATTGTGCTAATAAGAGCTATTAGCAAAACTTCCTGTTGGATTCAGAAGGTGACACAGCTTTGATATCATCTTTGCCAGACACAGAAATCATATGCTCCTAAGAACAGAGCCTGGTTTGAACTAAAGTTATTGTATCGATAGCAAACCTTCATCTGTTCTTCCTTCTCTTCTCCTCCCAAGAGGGTATTTGTATGGAGGAAAAGTTATCCAAATAATCTAAATTTAGATTGGGAGAATGGGTATTAGTGAACTGTTAGTTGACACAGTCAAGAAGAAGACTATAGCATCATTAACCAGTATTTTTGAATGTCAGGCATCAGTGGGGGTACTGGAGGATACCAGGCCATTAAAGAGATGATAGGCATGTATGCACATCTCCACTTGTTCTCTCATCTCAATTCTTTTTCAAATTAATAGTTTTGGCTGTTGGCAAAAACTTTGTTGCCAGTGAAACTTTTGAGCTGGAGGAGGTGCACTGAGAAGTTTCCATTTGCTAAGACTGAAAAGCAATACTATCAAACTAATGATCTGACCTGACAAGCTTGACCAGCCAAAGCTAAATGACCTGGATTTTCTGCATTTTACTCCTGACACTATTTTCAGAGACAGCAGACAAAACCAGAGACTAACTCCATTCTGTTTCATGTTACTTGCAATAGGTACCTGACCACAGAAATAAGCATATAGTAAAAGATCTGATACATGCAAAAATCCTATTTAATGTATAAAAATATCAACTCAACTGTTTTCACTACTATAATGACAAAAGGAGCAGTCTTACTGCTAGATCTGTCCAAGCTGGAGCGTTAAAGACCAAAATTCTTAAAGGTTGTTGCATCTATGTAGGAACAAACACTTCTGTAGTTAACTTTAACCTAGCTACCATCTTGCTGAATTCTAACTACATCATATTTAGAAAGAACACACACTGTCTAAAATAAACATCCAGGAGGCAGGGCATCTCTGGGATGTAGATGGTATTTATCCTGGAGGAGACAGGAAATGTCTCACTGTTTGCTATTCAGTATTCACATGAGTGCTAGGGCTGCACTTTCTTCCTGGTTACCATTCCAAGGGAAGCCAGGTGCCCTGTATGAGTAACTGGGGTGCTATAATCCAGGTACTCCTCCCACCATCCTCTTTAAAGACACCCCATCACCCAGAAATGCTGCTTAGAAGTGTTGTAGGAGTGAGTCCTGGGCACTGAGCAGAGCATGCAAGAAGGAGGAATGGGTACTGTTGGTCTGGGAACACAGCTGCAAGTAGAAAAGTGGGAAATACAGATGTTTCGTGCCTGCTCCATGACCATTCCTGGCTTAATTCAGTCATTGTGCATAACGTACCCCTCCATGCTGGCATTCAAAGTCTGACTATCAGAAACTCTGGTGCCACTGAATTTTACCACGACAGCAGGTTTTCATCCATTTGTTTGTCCTGAGATAACTGTGCTCAGCAGGAAGGATGCTCTCTTATTATGCTATGTGACACAGTATCCAGGAAGAATAAAAATCCACATGTCAGTGCATTTGTGCTTACCACAGGCAATGGTCCAGTAGACCAAGGAGTCTGGTGTTTGGTAGAGGATTCGATATGGTGCCACTCTGGCACTGGAGTCCAACACAACATCAAGAGTACCGACGAGGAGACCTATGGAAGAAGAAATTCTGATGAATACACCGTAATGGTATGTCACCCTGAGAATCAGGCCTTTCGATAGTTTTCATAATTTCTAGCCATTTTCCCAGGAAACTAACTATAAACATAGGTGTTTATACATTCCATTAAAGATAGGCCTTTTGATGGACGTCTCTCACGGCCAGTGCAGTTGGGAAGGTGTTAACCTGACTATCCAACCCCTGGTCGTGGTCGAAAACCTGTAAATACTGAAAGAACAAATAAACGTTTCTTCTTCTTTCACCACACCTCGAGCTGCATCCATGTGACTCATCTCGTGTCCGACAGTGACAATGGTAAATTCAAGACCCCACAGGAGAGGGCTTTGCAGTCCCTCCCCATACCATTTCACCCTCCACAGCAAAATGCAGATCTACATATTCATCCTCACGCTTGTTGTCTCATGCTGTGAAGAGGAAGAGTAATTTAAAAGGGAAACATCTTCAGCTTAAACAAGACTTCAACTCTTTAACATACATCAATGCTAGCATAAATACAGGCAAATTGAAGCAAAGCAGGACGTAGCTGTGTTATAAAATCATGTTTAAAAGTTGGTTAGTTCTTTCCTGTGTTTCATATATTGCTGGAGCCCTCAGCAGTAAAAAACCTACCAACTACAAACCCTCCTCCAACACCAACAAGAAATCCCAGAAAATACACCTTTATAAAGGTTCAAAACTTGAATGTCAGCTAGGTAAAATTAAAGTCTTCCAACAAAAATAATTGTGCTACTTTACAGTCTGATTATTTAGGGTAGGAAGGACAAAAATGCCTTAAGAGTCAAGCTGTTTTTCAGATGAAAGGATACTGAGGAAAGACAAAGCCATACTGTTTTCCAGAAGTAGCTTTGAAAATTCTTTGCTATGGAAAGAGCCACCAACAGTCACACACCAAAAGCTACCATTAACTCCTAACTACGTTTCCACAAATTCTAGATCCTATTTTTATAATAAACTACACATAAAACAAAACTCTAAGCCCCCAAACTCTCTGCAAGAAGAGTAAATTTATTTTTAAAAATAAACTAAAAATTAGTTATATTTTAACTAATATATTAGTTAAAATTTATTTTTAAACTGTGTGAAAGTTTTCCCCCTTTTCAGCTCCACAAGGAATGTTCATCTCCCCTGCAGCAATGTCATATTTAAATTTTCACGTTGAAGTTCTCAGCAAATTGTTTCAACTGTTTGACAAAAAAATTTGAATATATAAACAACAAATGGATGAACTTTCACAGATTGTTTTTTGGTGAAAATATTTTTTGGGGTAGAAATTAGGGTTTTTTTCTAAACAGTTGAAATAAACTGCATGCACCAAAACCACTTTAAAACTCTCCTGTTGAAGTTCTCTTCTCCTTTCAAGTCTCACATGTGTATTTTTTACTGTCATAGTTTTATTAGTTCCTCATTTTGCTGTTGTAACTGGTATACACAATACTGGTTCCCTTGCTGTTCTTCTTTCTGATTTGTGCTGTGCATCACAAAGATATAAAAGCAGTACCCCTTTTCCATTTTGGTAGATCCCTCAAATCTGAACTTAAACTGATACTAAGAAATATCCCACCTATCAGTGATTTTGTATTTCCCCCATTCTCTTTTATTTTGTTTTAAACAGATCTTCTCAGGTGAGATCAACTGTAATCTTTCTGCATGATGAACTAACATGCACCACCTTCTTAACCCAAGAATTCTGCAACGCATGAGAAACAAGCCTGGGCACAGCATCAGGAGTAAGGTGTGCTATAAAGCTGACAATTACAGAATACAAACACAAAATATGAATGTAAAATATCCCAATGTAGACTAGTCTCACTGGCTTTAGTTGCTCCCCGTCTCTCACACATTTTGATTACTGGCTGTACACTTACAAGCTGCCTCTGAACATTCTCCACCAGCCATCCTAGATACAACCTGGCTCCATTCAAACTCAGGAGAATGAAGTAGGTTAAATGTACCTTTAATTAGTTTTATTTTTATTTCCATCTGAGCTTCATAAATGCAGTATGGCCCTGGCCCAGAAAGCACATGTCACTTCAACCAAGGGTAAAAACCTCAAACATGTAAAGCTGCCAGTACTGCTCAACTGGAGTGGGGACCAAGCCAGACAATACACTTTGTTCGTCATCTGGGTTTGCTGCGAATACAGCAATCTTTTCTTTGTGCTTTTCAGCTTCACATGTCTACTGACAGTAATAAATATGCAATAGGCATGATGTAATATCTAAATAAAGTTGTATGCTGGCCAAATGCAATCTTCTCTGAGATACAGAAACACTGTTCATTTCCTGTATTCTTTAAAAATTTGCTTGTTTCTTTCCTCCTGCTGTCTTTCCAAATTCACTGCATGTGGGCGGTCTTGCCAAACAATTCTGCCCCTAGTTCTTGGAGCGCTGTAAAAACTGGGGTATACAGGTAAGCTCAAGAAGTCAGAACAAACCTACTGACTTGTACAGCAACATCAGCTTCAAAGGAACTTCCCATCCTACCTTCTTCTCCCCTGGATATGGTAGACAGGAGAGGAACATCCCCCTCCCCCCTGTGTCACCAAACACTGTAAGACAGAGCAATGTATTTAAGAAATGTGGAGAGCACTATGAAAAGAAAACCATCAACAAAGTAAGAAGCCAGCAGTGACTGAAACAACAGATGGGAGGTAGGAAAGGAAAGGAAAGAAAGAATACTTTCCAGTGGTGGAGTATCTAGGAGTTGGTCAGGGGCTTTTCAGTAAACAGGTTGAAAAAATAACCATGTAGTGAGGAGGTTAAAGGAAGAAAATTGACAGAATTCCAGATTGCATGGAAATTTAAATCCAAGCTTACCAAGACAATTGCAACTGACAGTTTATCAGTAACATTTTACTTGTATCATGCAATAGCTGTTTTGACAGATGATACATGCGATATTAAAAAAAAAGTATGTTTTTGTAACATGAAAACTCATGCAATCATGAAATTGCACCTGCTTGCTCTCCTTCACGAACTGTTCCTTTTTGTGTTGTTAGGTCAGTGTTGGTTGTTTTGGGTTTGGTATTTGTTGTTTGGTTGGGTGTTTTTGCAATGCAGACATGTGATGCAACCAGACTGAAATCACAGCTGTTCATACTGATAATCTGAGGATTTTCTACATGAAGTAAAAAATCAAACTTTAAAACAAAAAAAAGAGAATTTTAGTACTGGTTTAATACTGTTCATTAGTTCATTAATTCTTCATGTAGCAAGTACCTTTTCAGACATGATTAAGTAACTGAGTTTCTATAGAAACAGAACAGGCAACAAAGAATCATATTCCTTATTTTAGATTGGCGCTTGGGCAAGAGCCAGTGAATTACCCTGGCATCAAATCACATGACTATACCAATTGCAAATTTTTTTCCCATTCTTTCATCAGGTTTCTGACTGCATAATGAAATAAGGGGAGAAATTTCCAGTGTAAGAATACTAAATCTGCAAGCCCTTGTTGAAGCAAGAGGTTTTCATGAGAAAAAGTTTAAAGCACATGGTATAATTTGTAGGATTAGCATCTGGCTAATTGATGGGAGCCCCAATCCTGAAGGCACTCAAGCATGGGTAACCATTTATGTATAAACAGTCCTACCACATACATGTGCCAAATTTCTAGAGCATCCATACCTATACATGGGCCAGGAGGAAAAAAGGGAGGGATAATGCCTTCACTTTGCTTGATTCAACTTTTTAATAAAGTCAGGTTCCTCTTTTGCAAACTTGAATTCTAAAGCAAAGGTCCAGAAGATTGACCAGTATTCTCTTTCTTTCCTGGCATAGGCAAAAAACAGGCATTAGTAGAGGGAAAAAAATGATGAATAATATCTGGAACCAGGGAATACAAAGCCACAATTAGCTGAGGCCTGGGCCCTCATGCTTTTGCATGATGCTCTTGCATCATGTTGCTGGAAGGACATATAATGCACTAGTAGGAATTACTGGAAAAGAGGTTCAGTTTCTCAATGCACTTTGTGCTGAAGGAAGAAATCACACTACATTTTACTTCTCTGACCACATTCAGTGGTGGCTTGCATTTAATCATAAGCTGGAGGGGGAACCTATAACTGTTGCAGAAAGTACAGATTAGTAGTCTTTATTCATTAATTTATGATGTGCTCTACTTGTATCCTTACAACAGCAATCAATTTTCAAACTGTTTTGTTTGCTAGAAGGGATTATGACCACATGAAGCCTGACCTCCTCCATAACACAGACCCCCTTCACAAATTATTCCTATCTCACCAAAGGGTGTTTTTCAGAAAGGTAGGTCATCTTGGTTTGAAAACTAAGCCAATAGCTTCAGCCAGCTGAGATTCTTCCAAGCAGCACTGCAGTCCTTGATACTTGGAGACCAGTATTCCAGATGGCTTACAGTCTAGACTGATTACAAACTACCCACAAACAGTAATCAAATCAAGCAATGACCTGTAGAAATCAACCTGGTACATTTTAAGCATGCATACCTCAGAGTACATAGACTTGTTGTAAGTCACAACATCTGTGACTATTTGGATATCCACGGCACAGATCTTTGCTGCAGGAATATTTCTCTCTCTTTTCCTTCTTTTACCTTTCATAATAATTTGCAAGTGTCTTTGTAAAATATCAGTTACTGGTGTTTCTAAAGGAAAAGCACATGGTACACATGAACAAACTCTTTATTAGCAAAGGATTTTCTTATGACAAACCTCTTCCACAGAAAGCCATGTTTTCAATTAAAAAAATAAAGACTGAGTATTCTTTATCACCCTTCTACAGTGCCCCTCACAGCAATATAATATTTGAGAACTTTTGTGTTTTAGCTGTTCAAAGTAGATTGGATTAGATATTCAAGAGTGAGGATCTGGATTATATATTACCTCTAGTGCACATTATTAAAACACTGGAGCCAACAAATTATAATAAATAAAGACGCTTCAAAGCTTAAGAATTACCAGCAGCCATGGCTTTGTTATACAGCAAGCACCAAAAAGCTTGGGATGGTATCAGACAGTAATGTTCCCTAGTCATCGCTAACTAACCTCAGAGTAGAGGTGCTTTCAGCACACACCAGGGACCTGTGACACATCCATTCTTCAGTGACATAGGCAACTTATGTCATACCTTGCCTCGAGCTGAAGGACCACTGACTGCTGTGCCCTCCCTTTACCCAGTTTGCCAGAGTACAAACATGTTATTCACATGGCTCCAGGAGAAGAGCCCTGCCCAGCCTCATCCTCCTTCCAGGTTGACATGAATCCATACATCAAAATACCTTTTGTTAGAAGATTTTTATCTAAAAATGTCTAAACAAAGAGCATATATGCTTTTAGCACACAGATGAAATACAAAATAATACCTTTTAAAAGAGCTGAGATGTAATACAAGTCAGACTGTGACTCTTGGAGTCAAGATCATGAGCTATCACTCAGTCTCATGGAAGTCAACAGCCTATTTGTGTAGGAGCTCAACACCACCAGGAAAACTTGGAATGTCACATGTCACAAGCAAGAATTTTTCAAAACAGGCCCTGTGACATTCCAATGCTGAATCAAAAACATACTGCTTAAAAGGTTGTTAGTATTTAAAGTGTGCTGATGACTCCTCTTTCCACTAAAGTAAGATGGACACATCAGGAGCTCCCATCATAAACCTGAAACACCCATGGCACCTATTTAGATTGTAGATGTCAGCTGATTGCCAAGAAAGCTTCAATCAATAGGGTTGATTTAAGCCATATTTACACTGTGAGTATTCAGTTTTATATTGATTTAATGGACGATTAATAAATTCTTCCTAAAGTTTAAGTGTTGCTTCCTGACCTATAAAAACAGTAACTCCTAGCAACACATAACTAAACCATACAGCACAAGGTATTGTTTTTCACAGTAACAATAATGAATCATCGCTCTTCCATTCCTTCTCAAGTCAGTTTATGTGATTAGTTCTCTCATTTATTATTACAGGATGGGATCATCCCATTACTTGTCTGTCAAAACTCAACCTAGAGCAACAACCTGAACTCCACAGGTAATAGTACAGACGAACCCTTTTGTCTGGGGGAGGGTCAATTCTACTTGATTTAATTTCACAGGAAAGCCTATATAAATTGAAAATATTATACACCACACAAGTGTATTAAATAATATTATAATATAATAATAAATTGTGTGGTGTATAATAAATAATATTATACACCACACAAGTGAGTGTTAAACTTCCAATACTGGCAATAATACCCACAAAAGTAAGAATATAACCCCTTCATTTTGAACACTGCCTTCAAAACTTTATGAAGGGCTATGCTTTTTTAATAGGTGTTCATTCATATAAATGAAGCTAAAATGACCTCTAAATGACTTATTTCCTGTCTTCCCATGTGGCTTATATGGGCATCTAATGTGGTATCATGAAAACCAAATTCTTCCTCTGAACTTACGACAATTAATATTCTTTAATTAACCAAGACGTTAACATTTATATCTATTTCTTAAATATATGTATTTCTTAAATAATTAAGAAATTTGGATTTGTTACATTTTCCCCAATGTCTGCCTTTGCTGCTCTCTCTTCCTACCAACACAGTTCTATAGAGCACTGATTTATCCAGCCACTCTTTCCTTTGCCCAGGAGTTTTCAAACATGTTCAGTGAAACTGATTTTGAGGAAGAATTGTCACTCTATTGACATTGAGTAAGAAAGGAACAAAACCAGTACTTACTTTTTCTGCCTTCAGACTGATGAAATGAGAGAAGACTGAAAAACTAACCACTAATATTTAAAAAAAAAAACTTGGGAAGGGTCAATGTGATATCTGTCTTGATTATCAAGGGATAAAGCAGCAACAAACAATAAAGCTTTCATCTGCCCTTCAAGTTTAACACTTGTGATTGAATCAGATTATCTTCCAAATATGTTCATTTAAAAGGGATCAGCTGTTCTAGTCAAGATGTCTGAACAACTCATGACCATCGCTGTAAAAAATCTGTATCTTGAAGCTAAATCTGGTTGGGTTTAGACTTTCAGCTTTTACAACCTTTTGTAACTTCTGCTAAGCTGAAGCACACAAAAAGAGATGAGCACTGACAGGACATGCCGCAGTTACAAGTACATGAAGGCTTACAACACAGAGAAAACTGATATTTAGACAAAACCCCAAACAACTTATCTCACACTACTGAAAAAATATATTTTATACTACATATCAATCACACCAGACTATATGAGATTATGGAGAAACAGTGAGAAAAATATAGATGAAGTTATCATATGCCTTCTAGGTGTGATATAAATAATGACTCATAAGTTTGTAAAAAAAAAATTAGGAAAAGTATAATCAAGTATCACAGACCAAAACAGCAGAGAAGTCCCTGAACTTCACTCACAACTAATTATTTTTAAGTATCCCATTCTGTCAGAGTAGCATAAGCAAATTTAATAGATTTCATCCAACAGGAAAATTTAAATCTGTATCTGCACCAACATAAGATTCAGATAAACTGTGTAAGATGAAAGAACAAATCAAGTAAGCATAAGAAAATTAAGAAAAAAAACCCAACAAAATGCAACAAAACAGAAAAAAACCTCTGAGCATAACCACTGCCAACCTAAGAAAAATTAATGTAAACTGAATCAATGAAATCAATTTATTGGACTGAAGTAGGCACAGTAAACTCAGCTTGAGCTCACAAGGAACAGTCCTGAAGCATGTTGAAATACAAGCTAAATCTGAAAAGAAGCAATAGCTTCAGAAAAAGAAAATTTTAAATTCTCACAGTTCTTACTGCATACCTGCAGATAGATCAGATTTCATAAGTTATCAGAGGAGGCACTTTACTCAGGAAATGAACAATGCTGAACAGAAGGTCCCAATATCTCTGGCTGATACAATACTGGAAAAAGCAAAGGGAAGAACAAGACAATGAGGGAAGAACAGTAAAATCCAAAACATTAAAATTGCACTAGCTGAAACTAAGATTACTGCTGTGGTAGAAATTCAAACTGGCCTATCTGGAAACATCAGGAAAAAAATAATCACAAATCCAACATAGAAAATACACCCTTCTTTGGAATGAAAACAAATGGAAATATTTGGAAGAAGTCCTCTAGAACCTAAGATCACCTAAGCACCAGATCAAAATGAAAATGTAATTTCTGAACATCAACATTGATCAGACAACAGAAGTATGATCAGTGGTCAACAAGATAAAGAAAATTAAGATTTCAGTCAAATGCTCACAGCCCTTTATATACTCATTGCGTCATCATACTTCAGCAAAATCAATGGCAGAGACAACTCCTGTCTATTACAGGAAAAGCCATATGAAGTGTGATACTGTGAAGGATAAAAACAAGTAGATTCTGCCTATACCAAATATTTACAAGAAGAAATACTATTTGAGAATACACATGTCCAAATTAAGTTCCAAAGACATTTGAGTATATGCCAGCATACTTTGTGGAACCTTTTTTAGTTCTGCAGGAATCTAACTGAAACTATTAAGGGCCCAAAACTCTGTGAAATATGATATATTCTTACAAGGATGCATAACTGGACAGCGAGTGAAGTGATGTAAATATGGAAATTGATGTGAAGAAGTGCTACTTCTTCTACACCTTCCAGTGTGGGACCAAAGAACAATAACAAAAACCCTGTAAGCAATACAAAATCTGGTATAATGCAGACAATTAGTAAGTGGCCTAGACACCGATTGCTTACTATTTTGTGATCCTGTGCAACATTTCCAAGAGGGTTTTCTACAAACAGAGATCTCAGGAGAAATAGCAGGCCACCCTGGAATTCCACATGTCAAACAGTAACATTATTTTAAAGGAAAAAATGGCAAAAGGCAGCTCAGCTCAACAGCCTGGATGGGCCACAGTACTCACAGTGTAGGAGATACAGTATCATTCAATGAAAGTCTTTCACCAGAAATATTAGAGCAGAGAGGAGGGAATACAAAGCAACACCAAGCAACATCTCAGGCACGCTGCTGTGCCTCTAGAGCCAACGGTGCCCTGCTGCAAGAGCTGGAGACAGAGAGATGGAAGTGAGGCAGGAAGTGAGTGAGGAACTGGGAAAAGCATCTGGGAATTCAACAGAAAGACTCTGAGTCAGTCTGGGGAATCAAACACCAATTCAGCTGCAGACATCTGCATGGCCCTTGAAGTGGAAATGCACTGGTGTGGAGAAGTAAACACACCCACGGCAGATTCTAAGGAGCAGCTCAGAGCATCAGAGTAGATTTGATGTACCGACAAATGAAAGCAGAGCAGAAGAGACCAGCTTCCATTCTGTGTGCCAAAACAATCATGGAAAGCCAATGGATAGGCTGCCCACCTCTATCCATTATGCAAATTGCATACATTTTGATAAATAGCATATTTCAAGTATCAGAAAGCACATGCTTTCTACTCAAGTCTGACATGCAAAATCTGAACCATTTGAGTTAACGAGGGCAGAAAGTGTCAAGATTGTTAAAACATGGACCATACTTTGTTCAGGCAGATGATCAACTGGCCAAAAGCTTTTCTGAATCTTAAGCATAAACAGGTTTTCAAGTAATCTCTTCCTCAAGTCTCTGAACTGAGGGGCTGCAAGACAGAATCTTAGCACCAAATGTGAAATACTGTGTTGTCCAGCAAGGCTGCAGAAAAGTCTTTCAAGTTAGAACACTGGCACAGTATTAAAAATTATATTAGATCTGACATGGATATGTCACAACAGCCACCCGAGCTCAGAATCTCTCCTTTTTGCCTTTCCCTTGTGGAAATTAAATGACAACTCCATTTGCAAAAATATCTGGGGAGAAGTAGTATTTCATCAGATCCTTTTATCACCAGAAGTCAGCAAATTTCCATCTGCTGTCTTCTGTTTAAACATTTTAATCATTCTTTGCAACATCACATGGACTTAAAACTCCTACTGCATCTCTCACACAGGCACTGTCCCAGCTGTAAGCATATATACCCTATTTGCAAAATAATTCATGTCTAAAAACAGTTCTTGCTAAGAACAACATATTTCCCTTGGGATTCAAAGATCTCACAACAACATTTTAAACAAAGTCACTTAGAATTTCATCTCTACTTCACACACACAAATGTAAGGGGCAAAAGGAG
Source organism: Pseudopodoces humilis (assembly GCF_049639895.1). Classification (NCBI taxonomy): domain Eukaryota; kingdom Metazoa; phylum Chordata; class Aves; order Passeriformes; family Paridae; genus Pseudopodoces; species Pseudopodoces humilis. The sequence goes on along the minus strand of NC_142205.1, from coordinate 60,905,695 downwards.
CACAGTAGCCACCAGCTAATTGTACCACACCCTCAGTCTCTCTTCCTATAAGCTCCAAGTGAATACATTGCTCTGCTACCCATTACCAGGCACAATAATTCCTTACTACAATGTCTCAAAGTAGAAGAGTTTGGCAAGCAATTTAACACAGTATAGCAGAAAGCATTTAAGAGACATTTCAAAAACTATTTGTTGCATCTGAATGCAAGATACACTTAATAACACGAGCCTTTTAGTTGTTTATAAAGTTTATGACATGTTCAAGATCTTTACATCCATAACAGTAATACCACCATGCATGACACAGTGTCCAAATGATGGTAGAGGTCTGGGTTCATGTTCTGTCCAAATGCCTCTGCTACAGCTGATGCAGGCTGCTGTGTAAATAAATACACCACATTCCTGTGGAGAACGAATTATTTCATCTAGGCCAAACTACCAGGCTGCCTAGGGAAGCAAGGAGAATATGAGGAAAGAAAATACCTTATTCCCTGTTGGTGAACAAAAGGAAGATAAAACACCTGACTACGGGTCACACAGAAGCAAAATATGGGCATGGCATTATGTGCTAGGCATTAAACAATTTAATTACAGAGAAAGTTCATCATAATTTAAAATACTTTTAAAGCAGAAAAGTACATTTTTTTTGGTCTTGTCCTGGAAGATTAATGCAGTGATGCAAGATAATGTGAGTTTGCAGACCAGCTATGAAAATCCAATTGAAAATCCAATTAACAATCTTTCCTATTTTCTTCTTGTTAAAAATGAAAATAAAACCCAAACATCCCTTCACTAAAGGCATGCCTACAAAGAAAAGTCCCACTGATGTGACTAGTACTGACATCAACACAATAATTTAAACAAGTCCAGACCCTAATTCAGTATAAAAATGGATCCACACTGCTTATCAGAAAAGCTGTATCTCTGAAGTAAACTATTGATCTAATACACCATTTAGCAGAGATTACTTCTGTGGGCTCGATAATCAGCACTGCCCTAACACATTAAAAGATCATCATCATTCTCCTAACTTGTTACAATACAATATAGTGGAGAAAATGTCTCCAATGTCCAAACAAGTATTTAAATAAGAGTTTCTCTGTTCAGCTGTTACATAAACCACTAAGAGAAGAGAAACAGTGTAGAAAGGGTGGATTTTTCATGCCTTCACCCAATGTTACTGATACTCCTTTTCCTTCAAAGCATTGAAGCACTCAGAGTGAATCCAGGAGAACAGGTAACTCGAGTACTGTTCTTCTGCTCCGTCATAAAGCCAACAAGAAGTACTTTCACTCATCCCCTAAATTACATAAAGTGCTTGGCTTTAGACTGAGACATGCCAAAAGGAGTTTGCCACGATCACAGCTGGAGAGAAGGGCATTACACTTCACCCTGATCACTTTGCTGATGACAGTTTTATGGCAAACCTAGATTTGAGGGCAATGCCAGAGAATCAATGCTTCTCATTGTCTAGCCACTGCTTAAGTTACATGGTGAAGCCATCTAATGTCATCATACCCACAGTCTCATCAATTTGAAAATCAATTCTCATTCTACAATTCAAGACAAATGACTTCAAAAGTCAATAATGAGGGAGTACAAGCCAGCAAAAGTTAGATCAGAAAAAAATAAAAGGACAGCTGTATTTACATCCTCTCTTGCAAATATAACTTGAGATTAGCCCTAGCACAGTTAAAAATCTTGTACACAATATTTCTAGTCAGCTTCAAGGACATAGAAATTGGTTTCCCACGGAGCAACAAGGCCGAATTTTGTACCATATTAAATACAGTGGATGGCTAACTTCTTAGATTACATGTGAGCAAATTTCAGTATTATGTCACTACAGAAAGGGTAATTAAGGAGAAAAAAACCCCCAACCCCCCAACCCAAAAGTTCTTTTTTTCCCTGTTACTTTTGACCAGGTAACCTCCACCTTTGTCACAAGATCAGTATCATCTAGAGAGCTTCCAAAGAGTCATCCTAAATGCTATAATTACTACAAATTACATATCTTGTTTACTGTATCAGCAGACATATTCTTTAACTCAGGATCAGCTAGGTCCCTCAATACCTTGCTTTTAACCAGTCTTTCTTACCAAGACCAATCCACTAGCTTTCTCCACCTTCTGTGTCCCTCAACTGGCAGACCACAGCTGTTAAAAGAATCAGCAAAAAATTCCAGTATTTCTATAAAAAAAAAAAAATAAACCTAAGTTCCAATTATTACTGTGCCTGTCACGTTGGGAGTGGCTTGGAGACTACATCCATCCCTCCCTCCCTTTCTCTCCCACCTTTTGTTGACACTGCCATAAACCCTTGCCATTTTAGCACATGGTCTGATAAGCTCCCATATTTTAAATACTGCCAACTCTAATAAATTACTTAGTTACAGGGGTTTGATTAGTTATGGTTTTGGCAACATATTGAAAAAAGTTACAACTTTTTACCAGCCCTTTTCTGTACAAACAAAACCCCTGGAAATGGACTTGTTGCTACTACCTCAATGCCACATCAGCTGCAATTCCAGCAAAGCACAGACACGAGTAAGAACTACATGGAAAGCAGATTTCAAAATATGTGGAGAATTTCACCTTCTAAATAATACTCACTATACAGACTTCGTTCACATACTAAAATAATGGATACAGTATGCAAATATTTAAATTCCAAAAGGCAGGGGGGTAATGCTGAAACAAAGAACTATTTCTCTATTCTGAACTTCTACCAAATGCTGCAGGTTTATCTGGCCTCCACAAAAAAAGGAGTATACATGTATGAATCCTACTTCGATTCAAGAACAAAATCTTCCAAAATGTTTTCTCCACCTGTAAAGTGGTATCACCAGGCTATTATACATAACCTGCAAGAAGACTTAGGTATGCATGCACTGTGCAAACAGGTTGAAGAACAGAACCCTAAACTCTCAACCTGTTTCCCCAGTAACTGAGAAATGACTGGAAAATCGATAGCTATCTCAAACCATCTCTAATTCAAAGATAACAAAGTCAGAAAGGTAGAAGAATGTCTTGTCAGACCTTGAAAAGCCGGGGAGCAATCCATGAAAGCAGAACCTGAAAAGAATTTTTCAGTAAGCAAAGCAGGGATGAACTTTTGAGGCAAAACACGTTTTTTATGGATTTGTCAATCCTGTCCACACTTCAAAAGATTATTAAAAAATTTTTAAAATCTACAGCCAATGTGGAGTGGCTGCTGGTCACTTCCCACACAAGAATGAGATAGCTTATCAACACACAACACTGACTGAAGATCTCAGCAGTCTACATGAAAACACACTTCACAGCAGTGCCTTAGTTTATATTATGAACTGCTTACAAGTCCATAGAGCATTGAAGGGCTGAAGAAACAATCTCTCAGTAAACATGTAGAGGACCTTGAACCAAACACAGATGCAATCCATATGTTTATTTTACTTTGCTGAATTACCAATTGTCATGGAAGTGCATAAAGAAGGCACAGGTTTCAGGAGAATAAGCTTGATTACTCTGCTTCAATTCAAGAAGTATCAATGGAAACACCATTGGGCTCTGTACCTCCAATCTCATATAAATACATATACGTTGCCTAAGAAAAGGTGGAAGACCTCGATGAATGTATACGCACAGTATTATTAAGAACCAGGTGAGTATGACCCAACCCTCTACAAAAGCGTCTCCAACTGCCGGCAGTCGGAAACAAAGCATTCAGGGAACATACTTCACATGGACATCTGGAGAATACGGATGCCGAAGCAAATCTGTTCTCTACGTAAATGTCTGAATTACAACGCTGTCTTATTTTACGCTACGCGTGCTAAAGATTCAGCAAGAAAATTCTTCCAGAACCTGGGGCAAGTCACACCCTGATGTACGGAGCCATCGGTCACCGGTGGTCTCCCACACAAGGCTCCATCGCGAATATCCGCGTGGGAATCTCGGCGCACTCCACGCGCCTGAGCTCGTGCGGGCGGCAGGATCGGGGAGCGCCGCTGCAGCCGCGCCCCGGCCCCTGAGGGACCCCGCGCCCCGGGAACGGCCGAGGGCCCCGCCCCGGCCCCGCCGCCGCCGCCGCCGCCGCCCTTACCCGCCAGTCCCCCGCCGCCGCCATCGCCGCCGTGCCCCTTCCTCCTCTGCAGGATGAAATAAGGGTTGGCCCGCTCCGTCACCCATAGCGCGTTCGCCAGCAGCACCTCCTCGGGGTTCACCCACATGCTCCCAGCGCGGACAAAAGCAGGCCCGGCGGGCTGAGGGGTGGCTCACGCACGCACCGCCCGCATCACGCGCCACCATGCCCGGCCGCCGCGGCGGACGGCGCAGCCCCGCGGGCACCGGCGGGCACCGGGCGGAGGCAGCAGCCGCATGGCCCCCGCCGCCTACCCGCGCTCCGCCGGGCGCGGAGGGGCGGCTGCTGCGGCCCGGGGCGGCGGCAGCTCCTGCCGCAGCGGTGACATCAACGCCAGCCCCCTCGTGCTTGCTCTCGCACAAAGCCCGCGGGACCGCCGCGCATCCGCGCCGTGCGCGCCGCCGATCGCTCCGCCCGCCCCTCGAGGAACGCGCTCCGCGCCCCCGCACCTGAGCGCGGGCACGGGCACACCCGCTGCGCGGCCGCGCGCCGAATCGCTCCGCAGGGACACTGCGGGCAAGAGCCGCGGACCGAGAGCCGCCCTGCCCGGGAGGACTCGGGATGCCGGGAGACCACAAGCTGGACCCGAGCCGGCACAGCGCGCTCGCACCCCGGAAAGCCAAACGTGTCCTGGCATCCAAAGCACCGTGGGCAGCAGATGCGGGAGGTGATGCTGCCCCTCTGCTCTGGCGAGGGCCCGCCTGAAGTGCTGCATTCAGCTCTGGGGCCCCCAGCCTCCTCTGCAGACAGTCTGAGAGAGCTCTGGTTGCTCATTCTGGAGAAGAGAAGGCTGAGGGAGACCTTACAGCACCTTTCAGTACCTGAAAGCTGCAAGAGAGCTGGAAAGGGACTTTTTGATAGGATAAGGAGTGATAGCTTCAAACTGCAAGAGGGCAGGTGTAGATTAGATACCAGGAAGAAATTCTTCAGTAGGAGGGTGGAGAGGCAATGGGCAGTGGGAACAGGTTGCCCAGAGAAGCTGTGGATGCCTCATCCCTTAAAGCATTCAAGGCCAGGCTGGGATGGTGCTGGTCTAGTGGGAGGTGTTCCTGCCCATGGCGGAGGGTTGGAATGAGATGATTTTTAAGATGCTGTAAAACCCAAACCATTCTAAGATTCCCCTTTTAATGCCTGCCTTGAAAGATTTGGCCTTCTCATCATGTGGCTCAGAGAATTTTGTAAAATTGTGTTTTAAAAGGAAGAGCAGGCTCTGGTCTCAACCAGAAGGAAGCCATCCCCACCAGAGGAGGTGACACTGCCCTCTTGCCACAGCCCCTTTTGTGTAGGTGTTCTCTGCCATGCCCCACACCATGTTTGAAGTTCACCTTTGCTGCTGAAGACCACCTTGTGTCTACTGCTAAAGGTGGGGGTAATTTTTGAGGACCTGAAGAACCTTAGAATAAAGCATGCTCAAAAGGAACACTAGTATGTATAGATAACACATTTTTTATCCTTGTAGTTCTGAATGTTATTTGGTTTCCACGTTGTCAGGAAAGGACTGGACACACTTTAGGTATAAAACTTATTTTTGAATCAGATATGTATCTTTGTTTTATTAAAGATATTGAAAAGGCTAAATTAAGACCCTAAGACAGCATAAAGCCATGTTCTGGGCACAAACTGCTCATGCAGGCTGTACTTTTTAGTAGAGTCTAGCCTTACATCAACTGGTGCTGGCATGGAGCTGGTACCCAGTGTCTATCATGTGAAGATAGAAATACAGTCCTGGGAGAAATGACTCTTCATCTGAGGTAGCAGTCATGTGGTTGTTTCTATGTAGGTAAAACGTTCAGGAGGAGGAGGTGACTGTCCCTGATGTACACTTAAAAATTGCCAGTTCTACTCTCAGTTCCACTGCACCATGTAGAATATTCATTTTCATTGTCAAAAAGGGCAGCTGCACCTTGAATGGAAATGCAGAAGAGCCTCTTCACCCTTTCTCAGAGCAGTAGAAGAACAACTCCAGGGATGAACTGATGAAAACCTCCGCCTCCCTGTACCCCTGTGCTGTTGGTGGAAAGGAGGGAGGGGTTGGGGAAAAAAGGTGTTTTTTAAGGGCTTATTTTACTTCTCATTATCCTCCTCTGACTCTGTGAGTAATAAATTCACTTTGTACCTCTTAGTTGAGCCTGTTTTGCCCTTGGAGTGTTTTCTGCCAGTCCTTATCTCATTCATGACCCCATCGTAAAATTTTATTCCTCCTTCTGTCCAGCTGTGAAACAGGAGGGTGACTGAGTGGCTTTCAAGGGTGCCTGGTATTTGGCCAGTGTCAAACCATTACAGGAACAAAATAATGAACTTCTGGTCAGTCCCTTGAATTATAATAGGGATTTAGGCAAATACTGAAATAGGAATAAAAGAATAATTGCCCCTGTATGTTTTATTTTGTTGAAAAAAATTATTTTGTTGACAAAACTGTACGAGGTTGTAACCTCAGTGTGGTTTTAACACTGAATGGGACAGTTTAAAGTTCTCTGAGCCACTAGATTTAAAACTACATTGTATGTGGTAAAATGTCTCTGTGTTCTTTTCTTCAAGGAAAAGGATCCCTCAAGGTTGGGATTAATGAGTGAAAGATGGTTTTCATGTTCAGACTCAGTTGTTTATTTTTTCTTATCTATATTACATTCTTACAAACATAAGCAAAAACATCTGCAACTAAGCAAACAGTCTAAAAAATCAAGGCATTTTAAGTGTCAACTACCTATTTATAAAATTCCAACTAATTTTTTTTTTTGCTTATAACCCAGTAACCAAACACCCGTGTTCTGCACTGTGGATTTTTCTATCCAATCACACAATATTACTAAAATCCACCAAGAAGGTGAAAAACCAAGACAAGCCTATGCCCTAAAACCTCCATCTTGCTCAATGTATATTACTGTATTCTAAAACCTTAAAGTTTATATTTTCTACCAAGTGATACAACACACCTCCATTCAAACTAGATAATCACAGTTTCAGTTTTAGCTATCAACCTTGGAAGCCCTTTCCACGGCCCTAGGTCAAACAGTGTTCTCCTGTGGGTCTGTGCCTGCCAGCACAGAAAGCCCGAAATTCTCTGCACCCAGGGTTCCAACATATGTTATTCAGTTTCGAAAAATAAAGAAATCAGGAGCAGATATCAATACAAACTGAGGAATCATTTCATATAACATATTATAAACCTCCCAGGGAAGAAAATAAACATGAATCTAGAAGGACAACCATTCTGTGTAATATCATCATAGTAGTGGACATTAACATTACTTAAGTGGGAAAAGAATGAAATAAAGAAGACATTTTATCATTTATTCTCCAGAAGACCTTCTTACAATGGATCTCTTCATTAGACAGAGCCAATTAGCATTTGCTAGTGGTTCAAGACAGCCATTCAGTTGACTAGGAGCAAAGTTAAAATATCAAAATTTTGAAAGATTATATTTGAGAAATGCACAAGTTACTTAGGTTGGAAAATTCAGGAGAAACAAACTGACTGCAAGCTTTCAGTCTGGATGAGGAACCTACCTTTCCAAGGAAGGTTAATAAAACAGTTTCATATTCTGAGATGCACTTCTTTTTTTAATTCTCTGTGATTGACAGCTGTTCCTCAGTATGCCACTTACTAATTTTTCTCTCATTTTGAATGACAGCTTTCTTAGCCTTTTTTTTTTTGTGTGTGTGTGAAGTTCTGCTGTTCTTTCATGAAAATTGGACAACTTGTTACCAGTTGGTAAGAAGTGTTTCCATTTATTTAACTCCCCTTAGGTGTCATATTGACTGCTTTACTCTTTACAAAGCCCTGTTGGTGTTCCAGGTTCTCCATGGGTCAGGCAGGTTCCTGTCTATAGTGCACACATCTTTTTGTGGCTACCCTGCTTCCTGAGGTGTGTTGGATAAGACTCACAGTTTCCAGCTCTCCTTCATATTTATACCATCCTGTGTACTCTGATAATTTCTGGAGTATAGGTGTCAGAGGTGGACTCTGTATGTTAACAGAGCTTTACCAGTTTCAATTTTGTTTTGACAGAAGAAAAGTCTTTGCTAATTTGGTGACATTATGTCCGAATTCTTTTATTTTGACACAGCACTGAACTGGGAACACATTGAGCATTTTATCAAAAATTTTCATTCAGAAAAGCTTTCCAAAGCAGTGGTCCCTATTTTGGTTATAACTGACACCCTTTGCCTTATGTCTGGTTTATGGACATAAGCACTAGGTTATAGCAGAGTGAGCCAAGTCCTGGTATAGCAGTGTCGTTGCATGACTATTTATCTTGTCAATCCCTACGTCATTCAGAAAAATTGTCATAAAGTTCCTTTAGAATTGATCATGTAGAATATTAAAATTATACAGGGGCTCCTACCAGCTTTCCCCCACACTATTATCCCTTTATTCTCCAATATCTCTGTGGGTTTATTTTACACCCAGATGTTATGACCAAGTTAATTTTATATACAATATGTCATTACAATTAAAAATTCTTTGGCAAAATCCAGACATATGGATACCAATCCTACTATTTCTATTGACCAAAGCTTTCACCCTGCCAAAACAGAAGCAAGCTTTGTTTTACAGTACCTACTTTCACAAGACTGTGTAAGAACAATTATATTCTCAGCCTGGAATTATTTGTTAACACTGTGGCAAATTAATTATTCTGTTACTGTAACAAAGTTCAGTGATAGACTAAGCAGTCCATAGTTCGTCTAATTAGCTAATTAATAGAGCTGCTTGTTTTGTAATGTGGAAACTGCATCACTACACAGATAAATATATGAATTTCATCATCTGCTATATTCCAATGTAATGAAAATAGAAAATGTTTAAGAATGAAAACTTCAAAGAAGTTATTAAATTTCCTACAATAACAAAGCTGACAATGATAAATCTGAGAAGAAAAGCAGCTCTTTAAATATGCCTCAGGAGACTACATGCAGCTGAGCCAATGTTACCAACATAAATGGAGAGCCAACAAATATTTGATGGCAGCTGATATTTTGATGTGGCAATGCCCTAAAAAAGGCAGTTACCATGTTTCAGAGCAATGCTAAAAAAAAAAAAAAAAAAAAAAAAAAAAGCTATACATCTTTGTAACAGCAGAATTTGCCCTTTTTCTGAAATTCAGTGATTCAAATCCATCTTGCACCTTCCTTTTGGCACCTTCTGGAACCACCAGCAACCAGACAGGTAAGAAGTCACCAAACCAGTTCAGCCAGCAGCTTCCTTGGCACTGTTTCTTTAGCATGACACGAATGAGAATGTTTGAAGACAAATACTGGACAGAAATGAAGTTTCTTTCGAAGATTTTGATGGTTTCATTATATGCTCATGTAATTAAGAGTTATAACCAGTTGGAAAAGACAGATTTCTTAAGGAACAACATAAGTTATGTTGGACAGCAGAGAAAAGCTGGACTTAATTTGGCTTTAAGAGTGCTAATACTCAGTAATAACTTACCCCAGAATCACTTCATTAATTACTTATGCTAAGTACCTGAATTTAAATACTTTGATATCTGTCATAAGACTTAATTGACATTGCCCATTCATAAAGTGGTTAGGTTTGTTTATCCTTAAATTCAGAAAAAAATTGTTTACCTTCTGATGATGTTCTTTGCTTTTCTATACAATGGTTCTGTTATCTGTGTTATCCTAAAAAAGAGTGCACATCTGATGTGAAATAATTTAAAGAAGCAACGCTCCATGAAAAATGAGGAATAAACCTACCTGTTAAAACAAGTAAAAGCCAAGATACTGGTCTGTCCATTTAAACATTTGTGTATTAAAGTATTTATGGAGTTAAGTGAAATTGCAATTATTTATTGGGTGAATAATCATTACCTTAAGTATTTCACAAGTTATTGTGCTGTTTGTTTTTCTTTTGTTTTACCTGGTTAATTTTGTCTTTCTTCTTAAGTATCTGAGAGGTTCTCTACTTGCTTACAAAATAAAAAGGTGTCTGGCATACACCAAAGAAACTCATAATGCAACTCCAGTGCAATCAGTGAAGCTAGATTCCTCCTCAATGTTTCTTTCTATGACTAAATACTTTAAAAGTTATTATGTGACAGCTGTTTTCTGAATTGACAATTAAAACCTTCTGTTTCATGTTCACAAAGGAACTAGATGGTTGCTGAAATGCTGATAAAATACATTTGGTTCGACATCTAAATGATGGGTAATAAACTGTTTACCACTTACTTGCCTGCTTATTGAAAGTAATATGACAGCACCAAAATTAGTTAAGATACTGAAATATGAAGAGTTGAATTCTTTTGAATGTATTGCATTATTTGCAGTGGAATACATTAAAATCCCCCATAAATAATGCCACTGTACTTGGTCTAATTATAAGAGGACTGCCATTGCAGTAGTTCCACACAGCCTTGCAAAGACCCAAGTAGATGAACTGGTTTCTGCTACTTTTCTAAATAAGGCATGTAAAACAACACTGATCTGGTTCCTCCTCCTCCCCCTCCTTCTTCACTGACCTCCACGCCCACAGTGTTATTTCACTCCCTTTTCTCTCTAGCTGCAATTGTGCAGTTGAGGTTTTTTCCCTGTCTTAAACCTCTTATCCCAGAGGTGCTGCCATCGTTGCTTTGGCCAGCAGCGGATCCATGCTAGAGCTGGCTAGCATTGCCTCCATCAGACACAGGGGAAGCTTCTGACAGCTTCTCACTGAAGCCACCCTGCTATACAAACCTAATATACGGGCTCTCTGAAATCTAAAAGAAGAAAGAATGCAGGTTTTTATTGTTATTATTGGCTTTGTAGATCAAAAAACCTTAATATATTTCATCATTCACCAAAAAGGTGTAGATAAAAGAGGCTTTGAAATGAACATCTGTAACTTTGGGATGAGGTGGTACCCAGTGTGATGTCTGGACCCTTAGTAAATCTGCAGTTTCTTAGGAAATTTGCAAGAGAATATTTAGGTGGAGGGAGATAAAAAAGTCTCTGATTATCAGAGGAAGGGAAAAGGTATGAATCAATTTTGTGAAGCAGCATGGAAGGCCTACTCTGCTTACACTCAAAACAAACATAAAACCTCAACTGCCCCCCCATCACATGCTTGAAGTTCAGGCCTTTCCTGTCTCCATTCGATGATGGAGGGATTAACTTTCCTCCTTCCAAATTGGTAGCTGAGGGAAAATGAGTCAGAAAATGCCTGGTCACAAATGTATTGCTTCAAGTGAGCGCTGGCTGGCTCCTGAGCTACAGAGTTGCAGAGGTTGCTACAGGGGGACATTGCCATGACCTGGTGGATATTAAGGAGGGGATTTAGTCACAGCTCACCCCTCAGCCTTTTTGTTAAATCTGATAGTTCTCACCTCCTGAGTCCAAGATGCAAAATTTTGTATTTTTTCATTAGAATCCTCTTTACTTTCTTCTAACCCCCTCTTCTTGCTGTAAGCAGAAGGGAGTGTTAGTTTATTTTGGTATTACAGTAGCCTGTCTACCCACAATAATTTAGAAACCAACACTATGGATGCAATTTCTGCACAGTTCCTGGACTAGCACATATCATTGTGAAAGTTTCAGAAAAATACAGAAATTGGCTGTTTGAACATAAAAATGCAAAATTAGTGGTAAACTTCAAAGTACAACTCACAGCTTCCTCTCCCCCTGGAGGAAATTTCTGCTGTGGGCACTGGGCAATTACTTCATATTTGCTTGTGATTGTATTGTGGAAGGAGTTGTCTGTGCTGCCTATCCCAAGGGAACTGTATGGCAAGAATTTGGAGAGGGAATAAGGGACCAGTAGGTACTGGTAAGAATAAGGAATATTCCCCTCAGGAATATTTACACATGATTAATCAGTCATTTGTAACCATTTCCCTTCCATCAGACTACCTCATCAGACTAGATACCTATCATGAGGATAGATAGGAAAATCTATCTACAGTAAATCAGATTTTGCAGCTGACTACATGTATAGGCATGTATTTTTCAACATGTAGTTTTCAACATATTTGTTTTCAACAGAAAATTATATTTTGGATATTTTCAGGTGGATATTCCAAGTGCTGTAGATCTTAAAAACCAAGAGGAATTTTGTGAAATTTTCCTCTATGCTTAAAAACAGCCACTGAGAACAGTCATAGAAAATATCTGAAATCTGTGGAAAAAGTCACACAGCCATGCACATGCACATGCACATGCAGAACTATCACAATGGGATTACAACTTCAGTGGCAATTGAACTACAACACAGGCTACCCCAAGAGTTTCCAATACAATTAATATTTTATTTCACTCTTCATTTGATTTGTAACATGGACTGTTACATCCAAGAAGGTCTTGATAACAGCATTTTTAGGGATTTGTATCTGTCATTTTGTCAATTGTCTTGTAGGAAATCTGACATCTTTTTAACTCTTCTCTGCTCACTTGCCTTGATGTAGCAGAAAACATATGCAAAAGTCGATCTGTTCCAGAACAGAAACTTCTGTTAAACATCTGCTGTTTTCAGCTGGGGTGAAGTTAATTTCCTCCGTATCAGTGTGGGGTCTATGTGTTGCATTCTGTAGCCACAGGATCATGTCTAGAGAAGCTACAGTTAACAGGAACCAGCATGGGACACCAATGAGACAGGCTTCTGCTCATGAAACCATTTATTCAGCATGGGAACAAATTCAGATCCAGAGACAGAGAGCCCTGAACAGAGGCAGGGTGATGGGTTTTGAGGGACAGATCCAGGGTGGAGTTCAGGGTCAGAGACCATTAGGAACACAGCAAGGGAGAAACCCCAGGGGCTCAAACCAAATCAGAACTCCTTGGGCTGACATCCCATGAGGGGTCTGGGGTGGAGCAACTCTTCCCAGGGTCACAGGGCCCAGTCCCCAAAGCAGAAGTTCAGAATTCACACTAGCCAGGCTTTACAGCCACACCTCTCACTTTAACAATGCTTATCTGAAACTAAATTTTTGCCTCCTTGAGGCACCTCACAACAGCTATGTTTCGGACAACACATTAGTCATTTTAAAATAGTTTTTGTTCTAAAAATCTGCTACATTTTTTCTTAGTTTAGAGATCAATGTATCAGAGGTATGCCAGAAATCAATGGTCAGGAAGAAGTATGTCTGCATGAAGAGCTTTATTTCTAATTTTAGGGGTGGAAATTTGTGTTACAGAAGGCCTTTAGAACACCATACAAGTGAAATCTGCTGCATCAGAGGGGGTCATACGTGTGCTTTATACTGCATGTACTCAAATCTGTTCCTAAACTTTCCAGAAATCTAGAATACTTGATAAGATATATTCCAAGCTGAACTCCCATCCTGTTTGCCACTACGCATCTATAGAACCTTATGGATTAATTTAAACTCTAATTTTACACATTACACTTGAGTGAGTGTAGACACCCACAAACAACCTTTCTGGTAAGGATTTTGAGCTTATGAAAATTTTAATAAATTACTTCAGTGTTACTTTTTAATTTGCATAACATGAACTTTTGTAAATTACAGATATGTATTTTATTTATCCATAGGCATTTATTTATAGACAGTGTATAAGAAGCATTTGCCAATACTAAAGTGTGAGTCAGTATTCAATGAATCATTGCCAATTTTATTTTCAAATAAAAATATCAGTACACATACTGTGGTCACATTGCCACGGCAGAATTTCCAACAGTCCTGAATTGTAACACTTTGGAGAAACTTGTCATTTTACAGGTTTCTGAAAACTGAGACAAGCAGGAAAGTCAAGGTTCAAATCTAAGAAAAAAAGAGAGTTGAGAGATTTCTGAGCCATGTATGCTGCTGTTATAAGTGAGGTACATCTAAAGTAAATTAAAAGTCTTACTTTAAGGTAAAATCCAATTAAAAGGTTAATATCTGTGTCTTGGTTTGAAAGGCAGGTGTCCGCTAAGGAAGGCAGGAGCCTCCTTTGGAATAGAAAATATGACCACCTTTCCTTGAAATCATTATAACATTGAAATGAAGTGGCTTTCAGGCAAAGATATGGGAAAAGGAATAACAGTTCCTTACCAGTATGTGTATGTATAACAATGCAAACAACAACACCAGCACAGCAAACAGAGCAGAGCCAGAAACCCAACCGCAGCCTTCTCTGGGCTGTCAGGCACTTTCCCCTTCGGTGCAGTTCCGGGCACAGCCGGCAGGGGCGCTGGTGGCTCCCGGCCGGGTGCGATGATTCCCCCGCGCCGGCAGGGGGCGCTGTGGCGCGGGCTCAGCAGCCTCACGTGGCCAAGGTCGTACGCAGCTGGCGGGAAGGGATGGAAAAGGGGTTTCCTTTACGAACTCACAGGTACAGCTGATCGCAGTGCCCCCTCTGGATAGCAAAGGGAGCTGTAACAGGAGCTTCAGAAGCAGCAAGCTGGAAAGGCTAGGATGAGAAAATCCTGGAGTGGTAGATGAGGTGCATCAGAAATTCTGCAGCTGTAACAGGAGCCAAGGGGTGTTCCAGCAGGCAGGGTGCTGGATTACAATGCAGTGAAACCAGAGCAATCAGTAACAAGAAACTGCCTATAAAAGAGGCAGAGACCAGGGGTAAGGTGGATGTGTTGGTGGAGCAGAGACTCCCCGCATCCCCATTGCTGCTTACTTGTCCCTTATCAATGAATTAATAAATTGCCTTATTGATTTGTTAGCGTTCAGGAACACATAATCATGGAATGATTATATGAAGGTGCTTGATTAAGAGCTCTGGGTGTCAGGGCTACACATACCCAAATCTGACCCACCTTGGTTTTGAGCTGAACATGATTTTATACTCTATATAACTTACATATTAATTATTAAACTTACATTGTTCTATTGTATACATTGATTTCCTCCAAGCATGGATTTCTCGTGATCCCTCCAAACCCCTAACATAGTTTCTCATGATTCTTTAAACAATAATTATATCTGATCACATCTAACAATTGTATCATTTATCATATACTGACTACACAAGTGCAGTTTCACATGATCTTATCAAGCACAAGGCCTAACATTTCCCAGCACTGACTTTTAACACTTTTCCCAGGTCTTGCCAAGCCTAACTTTCTAACTCCCCAAATTTTCTATGATTTTAAAATCTTTTACTATCAGGTTGACCAACCCGATTGTGGTGAGCAATTTATAACAAAAGGAAAACAGATTGGGTGAGAGTTTAAGTATGACTGAATATGGTGATGAGACAGTAGAACAGCAAAGAATTAAAGGAACTGTTATAAATACATATTATAATATTGGCTTTTTACAAAATATTGGAAAGGATGGTATATATATCTATTCTTAAAGGAATTTTGCTATAGTTTTTTATTTCTATTAATTAAACTTAGGCATAGCTGATAGTAATGCTTGAACTGCCTGCTTGGTTGGGATAACATCCAACAGACATATGATGAAGACCCCTGCTATTGATATGCCAACTATCAACACCTGCTGTCTGAAGAAAGTATGGACCAAAGCCCAAATTGGAGGAGATAACAAAAACAGACTATAACCACAGCCAAGAAATTTGCATGTTCTAAAAAGGCAGTATCAAGGAGGAGTCATGTAAAATAGTTCTTAGAATATGTAAACTGGTTTGAGGAGAAGTTTAAATATGTATTATTGTTTATAAATATGCAATAGGCTGATGCAATAGAAACAGTACATAAAGAGGGTCTCCAAAATAGTAGGTGTGCTCTTGGCAGAATGCCAAGCACCCAGCCATTAATCTTTGCTTTGTCTTTGTCTCCTATTGTCTCTTACTAAAACTTTTAAATTTTACCAGGAAGTGAACCTCATTTTTCACAGAACCATTCCAGAAAGGCTTTCATATCAGAAGGGTCAAAAATACCTTTGAAAAGAAAAAATAGTTAACAAACCAAAGATGGCAGAATAACTGAAGGATGACTGCTATGATAAATCAGAAGGGGAATAAAATATGCCTGTACCTACGATTGAAAGCGGAAGAATTTACTTAACAGATTAATGGAGAAGAGCCATTATCTCACAGCTAGTAAGTATATCAATGTGCACACCATGAAATATTCTTGAAATCTCTATTTTGTCCTACAAAATAAAAAATAGGATGTATTGACTGGAACTTTAAAAATAATTTGTCAAGAAATATGCATTTCAAGTAGTATTATATGCTCCACTAAAATACAAAAAAGCTGCTTTGTGGGTTTTTTTCTGTCCTGTGCAGAAGCCAGAAGCAGAATTGTTAGCAGCACATAACCACAACAGGAAATCACTTTCAGCACTTTCATTAGTTTTTCTAGGTATGACTAACTATGAAATTGTTTCACAACAGGTAGGGCACCAGAGGCATAACTTAGTCTTTAGCTATGCTGGTTAGTTAAGCATACTTTTGAAAATACTACACTATCCCATAAAAATATCAACTATGAATTGTGCAGAGCATAAACATAGCAACATGCAAAAAGCCCTCAAACTCCTTTCTAAGTAACTTGTAGAGTATCTTAAACTGATTCCAGAGTTGAAACAAGTTTAGGTACAAAACAGTGAAATTTTCTATTAACAACAGCCAGTCTTTAAACAAATTAACATTTTTACCAGTTGGGAGCTCTGAAATTATTCTCAGTACTGTTCTAAAGGTTCCCCATGGATAAAATTCATTAGTTTCTCTGTAGAATTAATTTATGATGTATTATTATATTGTATGCACTTGCATTATCAACAGCAGACATACTAATGACTTAGGTTTGCCCCCTTCTAGAAGCTGTCAAATGACAAAGAAAAAGCTTATGACCTGTGGGTTTTTTTCTTCCCCATTCAGAAGCATTCATGGGCAGCAACTATCTCAGATGTTCACAGCTCATAGCTCTTTACAAATCAGCCACTGCAGACAAGAGGAAATTAAGATTGAAAATAATAACCATAAAATATTGTACTCTGGGTATTTTTCCCCTATAGAAGCACAGATGGCTTTCATATAAATACCAAAGTCTATCATTGCCTATTTTGTGGTGTGGGATGGAGGCTTAAGCATTAAATCTCTAAAATTTTACGAGTAATTTAGGAGAAATAACTATTTTATATCTTAGAATTCAGCTTTTCTGGCAGCCTATCTATGCACAGAAGTAGCCATGAAAACGAATTGTAGAAATCCAAGGCAGTTAATCAGGAAAGTTTAGGTTGAAAAGTTTTGAAGGTAATCTGGTACAACAGCTTCAGAAAAGATTGGTTCAATTTTACATAAAATAATCACTAGCCCATTCATACATATGAAACATATTTCAAAATACATGTATGTATATATATATATATATATATATATATATATATATATACACATATATATATAAATTGGAAAAATCTCAGAAATTAATTTGCTGACATCTGAGAGAAAAGCAGCCAGAAATGCTTTTCATTCTCTGCACAGCTTCCTGACTTATTTCATTTGTGGCTTGCTCTGAAAAGATGAAGTGTAATTGCTCTCAAGGCAGGAAGAGACACAGAGCTTTTCAGAGATTGGAAAGTCATGTGTGTCTGGATGAGACTGATTTTTTTTTTTCTTTTCTAAAAAAAGCAAGGAGGGGGAAAGAAGCAAGCTCTTGAAACAGAAAGAAATTGTTATTGAAATGAAGACAATCTCACACAAACACAAACCTAGATATTAGAACTAGGTGATCCTTAAGGTCCATTTCAACACAAACCATTCCATAATTCTATTATTTTGGGTAAAAGAAGGTCTGGCTGTTGCTTGCATGTTTCAGCAAAGCTGTTACAGGCCTTCAGGCTTATCTACATTTTTATAGTGCTTTCTTCTCATTCTAATTGATTTCTGGTGTATATAAATATCTCAAATGCAGGTGCCAAGTGGATAGTGCCAGACTCTTCAGTGGTGTCCAATGACACAACCAGAAGCAGTGGCCATAAACTACAACACAACAAGTTCCACCTCAACATGAGGGTGGCAGAGCACTGAAACAAGCTGGCCAGGGAGGCTGTGGAATCTCACTCTCTGGAGACATTCCAAGCTCACCTGGACACATTCCTGTGTAACCTTCTGTGGGTGACCCTTCCTTGGCAGGGGGATTGGACTACATGATGTCCAGAGGTCCCTACCAACCCTAATGTCTTAGGTTACAATGTAAGATGTATCCAAAATTATGTATTCTATTACCTTCTACATAAACCGTTAAGACAGAGGGGCAGTGTTTTTCATCATCTCCATGTGTCAACCCTGGTAATTCCTTCTGGGGGGCTATCTTAGTTCAGGGGCCATCAAGGTCTCCCAGCATGACTCAAAACTACATCATCCCTGTGGGAAATGCTCCACCCAAGGGGAGGAACCAAACATTCCTACCTGGATATAATCTTATAATTATAATCTTATAATTGGAACACCATGGACAGCATACCCACTGGATTCCCAGAAGACAAGAGCTTGATACCCACCATTGGAGCTCCAGAGAAAGACCAGATTTTCTCCAGGATCATGGCTTTGACAGAACCACATCCATCACTCCAACAGGGCTGCAGCCACCATTTAATCGGACTGCTACCACCACCCTGACCAACAGGGTGCCAAGTTGTATTCTGACCCTGTCGGTTTAAGCCAGTGTTTATGTACTATTGCCTTTATTTAATTTTCCTATTAAATTGTAGTTCTGACTTGGAATCTCCCACTGATTTGCTTTCAAACTACCCCACCTAACAATTCTGTGATTGTTTTTGATAAAAAAGATCATGTAGTCCTCTTGGAGCCGAACCTTCAAGTTTCCACAGTTGTCTCTAAGCTTTAGACCCAAACTCTGATTATGCTGCAAAAGTATCTAACACACTCTGTTCAAATCTGTGAGAGTCCTCAGTGTCCCCTGAAATATAAAGGAAACTTCTGACATCTTCAGACATCAAACACAACTTAGGGTAAGAACAACATTGATGGGGTACCTGAATCAGAGCCACCCTTGGTAATCATCTGTAATAGAGGACCATCAACAAAATAAATTCTGTTAAAACTTAGAGTTGTATCTCGCTTGGATCAAAATGAAGAAAAAATGCCTTTCTAATGCAGAAGGACCTCTAGAGAGCATTTCTCTGCAGACCAACATCAGGATATTGAGATGGTTATGTAGTCAGTCCATGACATTTAACATATACAAAAAACAGCAGGTCCAGGCACAGGTGGATAATGTGCAAAAGAGTTACATGCATGTTTCCACCACATTTCCTGTTAAAAGCTAAAGAAAACCCCAACCTAGACAATTTGTAGAGGGGCATTTACCTTCTGGTCATCTTGATAATAAGGTTCCAGTTCCAGAAAGCAGGAAAAAGATTTCTGGAAAAAAAGGAAAATTAAGGAAGCATTGTTCTGAACTAGTAAGGTTTTAATAGGCTGGCTGCTAGCTCTAAATTTATCTCTCAGCATTTTTTGCCTGCTTTTTAATAGCTCAGTATCAAAGTAATTGGAAAAGGAGGAGGAGAAAAAAGGTAAGGGGGAAAAATAAATCAATGGAATCTGGTAATCTGTTCAAAGAATGAAACTCCAGTGTAATGGATAACCTGTGTAGTCATTCCAAAATAACTCCTCAGACACATTCAAGAACAAATTCAACTTCTTCAAGCTTAAGTCTGAAAGTGAATTATATTGATTTGGATTAAGTGACTATTCTTTTCCTCTCGGAATAAGATTACACTTCAAGGAATCCATCAGATACAAATACTGCAGAATAAACCCACACCTCCCATGACCTACATTAATTTTCATCTGTAGACCTGTATTTTGAAGAAGGACATGTGGATGCTAACTCTGAAACAGAGAGCTTGTGAAACTGCAGGCCATATAGCTTCTCAGTCTTGCCTGAGAAGGTGGCCTGGGAAGTTCATGGGAGGATTCCAAACAATCCTCAAAGACAGAAAACAGCCTTGCAGGTGTTGTTGTCTGTCTCTTGTTTTCTTTGCAGGAGAAAGTCAGGGGGTAGTGTGCACCACTGACCAATGATGGTAATGTAGTAGTTTACTAACCAATAAGAGTTTCCTTTCTGTACTTTCCACGTATCAGTCTATAAAACAGAGCTGAAGTAATAAACTACGAGACATTCTCCTAATCGACTCCCAAGAGAGTCTATGTCGCTCTTCTCGCCGTTCCTAATAGAGCGACAAGGACAAAATTAAAAACGATTGCTATTAAAACTGTTTTCAAATGATACTTTAGCAGCTGCATCTTAGTTCATGAACATGGGAACAGGAAAAATTTCAAGGTTTGTGGATTTTCCTTTGATTACCCATCAGCAGACCCTGGACCAGGGTGAAAACAGAGTGATACCACAAGGAAGAAGACACCATGGCTTCTACCTGGTGAAAATCAGCACATCAACAGATTTATGCTGTGGTATTTCAGATGTGTCTCTGGACTACCATGATCTATATTTGAAACGTGATATTTTGTGTCGACATGTGCCAGTATGGACAGTCTCCCTTTCTGCTGATGGTCTTTGTAACCAGGGGTGTCCTGGGTGTCCATGTTTGTTTCGAGATGTTCACCCACATGTTCATATAGAAGGTAGTCTGGTAAGGGCTAGAACAGTATAAAATAGCTGTAGAATATTTTCATGGGGGAGATTTTCATTTATGCCTCACTCTGCTTTGTTGTCTGTGGTCCTGAAATATTTATTGAGTAAAGCTGCACTGCCTCCTTAACAAATTACATGTTTCAGACTTATTTATGAGGGATGACAGATGGGGCTACTGTGCAGGCGAACACTGATGGATGGTGGGAACATATTATGACACCAAAATGGCATGAAAAATTATTCTTTGATTATTGAGAAGGAAGAGGCCTCTCCTAGCACTGATAAACTGCTGCACTTCCCATTATCTGCTGCACCTCCATTGTCCTCAGTGCAAGAGGACTGAAAAATCAGGAAACATTGCTGCTAATTTGCTCTTAACCAGCTTATAAAAATGCATGTACTAAAGCTCAGCGGTCATGAAAGAATACTTATTTACAAGTCACTTGGCAGAAATATTTTCTTTCTCAGCACACATTTCAGTGGTAAGGAGCATGAGAGATAGACTGAAACACTTCATCCCTTTGAATGTTTAAACCTCTTTTTAAAAATTACATTAGTTCTAACAACAGCTAAGTCACTTCCATGGGCTTTGCTGTGCTGCTTGATACACAGTCTTGCCCTTGCTCCTTTGGATCTGGATTTCAGAGTGCATTAAGCAATCTACTCACCCCCATCTGTGCATCCTCTTTGTGAAGCACATCGCTGTTCTCTCATCTCTCTTCAGTCTCCAGTACCACCTAGGCCTGGGTAGGAGCTGGAAAAGGGGGGCCACTCCACTTAGCATGAAAACATACATTTATATGGCACTGTGAACCAGGGACACCCAAAGACAGGATCAACCAAGCTGTGCCCTCTTCTCTCACTGAGTCATGTAAAGCTTTTTTTCACTGCACAGTGAGGGAGGTGCATTTGGAGAGGAGTTATCCTTCTTCTGCAAGAAATGGAAATCTTTGCCTGGCAAAAGAGGGGTCCAGGATTGCTCGTTGCACATCCTGACTGTTCTGCATGCCCAGCAGCTGAGTATTAGCCTTGGAGCCACTCATCTGTGAGGCTCAGCAAGCTGACAAGAAGGTAGCTTCTCCATGGGTCAGTGACCTTAAATTTCAAAGGAGTGAGGCAGTGAGCTCAGGAGGAACAAGAATCTGTGTGGGGACAGAGAACCTGTTCCTACAAAGACATCAGCCATCAGTCAGGACACCACTGTGTGTCAATGTGACCCCTTTTCTGATGGGTGCCCCCCAGCCCTCACACCCACTGACTCAGGCAATACCATGGGTCAGTCTTTAAAGGATAAGCACAGGGAACTATGCCAGGGATGTCACAGCATCCCCATGAACATCTACTCAGCTGGATGCAGAGGCACATCCATGCCATGGAGGCATCAGGACCTCTCACAAGGGAACCCTATTCCAGCACTGTTTCTTTTATGTGATTTCACCTTCATGTGTCCACCAGAGCTGTGATGTGCAGGGAAAAGGTGATTACTTTTGAGGTGGAAAAGCTATTTGCAGGATGTACCTGCAGAGAGCATCCTGCTGTGCTGCATCAAGCATGATGAGGTCTGTCAGAGTCACATTTCCTTCCTCTTTTATTTCCCCACTTCAGAAATATCAGGCTAAAAGCTTCCCCCCCCTCTGCCTTGTCATTAATGGCAACTTTGTTTATCTACTAGCCCTAGCAAGACATCTTTTCATGTAACTTAACATACACACTGCCTGAAAACATGTATAGAAAAGCTTATTTACTTGAATATATAGCTTAAGTACTGTGCACAGGGGCAGTGTGCTCATCCATACTTTTGTTGTTTTGGTCCTGACTCCCAGTATTCTGGGCACTGTTGAGGAGCTCACAAGGGGATGTGAAGGGACTGCCAAAGCTGTAGCAAAGCAATGCTCTCTGCCTGGCACACAAAGCAGACCAATTTACTGGACAGGGTGTTGGCATGCCTACCCTTGTCCTTGCTGTTCCCAACAACTTGGCCACATCTGAGCATGCCTTTTCATCTCCTGTTGCCCATTCAGGCAGCAACCTTTGGCTGAGTCACATATAAGAAGTCAGAAACAAGGAGCAAATACTTTTCCAGAAATAATTAATGGGAACAGGTAACTCTGCCAGCAAAGCATCATTTGGAAGTAGCTGTCAGGCATCAGTGCCCAATCTGCTCACTGTCAATTCATTCCCTTGTTTCGTCAGATGAGGTATTGCAGGTCTGCCTCTACCACCCTTGGACCACAAACCATTTGGTGTGCCTGGCCCAAGGGACATGTGGCCACCACAGGCTGCTGCTGCAGTGGTTCAAGACCTGCTCTGGCACCACATCAGCTTTTAGAGAAATAAGATTAATTTTATTTTCCAAGGCTCTTGATGGAGCTGTTGCCAGATGCTCTTTCAGGTACACCCTCAGCACGTGCAGCAGACAGGTATTTCTGGCACTGGGGTGTTCTCCCCTGCCTCCATCAGCACCTCTCTCCCAGCTCCCCTGCCTAACCACAACTCAGAGATCAGCTGCTCATCCATTGCATTGGATGATGCTGCACAACTGCTGCTGGAGCGAGATTTTAATTGCATCAGTCATGGTAAAGCAGATCTGTCCCTTTGGGCAAGTGAAACTCCTCCTGGCAAGGGGCTTTCCACATTCCTCTGTATAGAAGGAGGACAAGCTCCCACAGCTGGCTACAGGCACAATGGTTGATCCTCTGCCATGTCCCTGGCTTATGGTTGTCCCCAGACCATTCCTACTTCCACACAGACCAGAGTCACAGTACCACATTGCCCTCAAGAGCAAAAGATTTCCTTCATCTTTAGCTCTGTCAAGTTTTTGACTTCTTATTTTTCTTGCTAGAAGGGACACTCTGCATCTCCAGACAGACAGTTCCTCTAGCCCTTTGCAAATTACATATTTTCCTGGGGAGGATAAAGAAATCTGTTTCTGCATTACCTCCAACAGTTTGGGATTTTTTAAAACTCACTACCCATAATTTATTATATATTTATTAATTTTTAAAAAGCCCAGCTCCATAGTTAAGATCAGGAGCATATCTGGAGGTACACAGAATCATGAAACTTCCTCATTAATCAGCCAATGACTTTGGCTGGGCTGACATTTTCCTGGCTATTTTTAGAGTATGACTCAGACACTGCTATGGAGCCAGAAGGAATCCCTGTGGGCTGATACCAGAGCCTCATTCAAAGCTGTGCTGAAGCATTACAGGAGAAGGAAAGGAAGTCAAAATGGGTAAAGGATTTTGTTCACCTGCCTTTGGGGCTGTCTTTAGAAAAGCAAGTAAACATGGAAAACAAGATATTTTGGCAGCATAAAGGGGGTATTAGGAACTTAAAGGGAAATTGCCTTACCTGGCTCTGACAGGAATCTTTCCATCACACATTTTTGGGCTGGTGGATAAAAACACAGAGCCTTAGGAGTGTCTGCTCCTAGATGTGCAGCTGAAAACTCAGAAGACAAATTTACGTTTTTTTTCCATACCCAGTCTGTTGGGGAAGGTGAAACAGGGAAACCTTATGAATGTGATTGTTTGGCACTAGATTCTGAAAATATGAAGGCTAGAATCAAAGTAGAAATGAAAGCCTGCTTTGAGTTATAGGATACTGAGTACTGGTTAACCAAAGAACAATAGCCTAGCCAGATAAAGGAGAATCCCTGTTGATAAAACAATGCCCTTCTGCTGATAGAAAGTTCAAAGGTCAAGAAGCAAGGAAAGAACTTGTAAAGCTTGTAGAGCCTAAAATGCAACACTGTATAATATAGGGAAGCGCATAGGCTGGATGTAAATTCTTTAGTGGGTGTGTCTCATGGTGATTGGTTACTAAGAATTAGAATATTCACGATAGAAAAGGATATATTGGATTGTAACAAGAACTTCGCTCTCTTAGCTCTTAACTCTTACCCCTTACCCCTTACCTCTTACCCCTTTACCCCTCTCCCCCACTCTTAACTCTCAGCCCCCTCTCCCTGCTCCTACCCCTCTAGTCTTCCCTGCTCACTCCATCTGGTTTTCCCTCTTTCCCCCTGTTGCTCTTACTCCCTCCCTCCCCCTTCCAACCTCACCTCCCCTGCTCTACCTGTGCTCTCTCCGCCCCCCGGACCACGTGGACGCCGAGGCTGGTGGCGGACACGGGTCTCCCCTCCTTTTACCCTTATAATAAATTGCTTATACTTGAACAGCTTGACCCTGGAGAAGTCTCTCACCGTGAGCGAGTGTTTAATCACTCCAATACCAGTCCTATGAGTATTTAACTGAAGCCTGTTTCCCTCCTGGTGTAAAAGTCCGTAGCACAAGTCTCAGCTCCCACCTGGCCTCCTTACCATTTGTTACTGTGAAGAGAAGACCCACAGACCTGATTAATGACTGTTTGGTAAGATCCAAGCATACAGATGGATACTGGGGGTGGAGGAAGAAAATGGGGATGCAGGAAGATAGGCATCATTTTGTGGACTGCCTTGTTCTCATTAATAACTGTTCTGCATCACTTCACAGGGGGCTGATGGAGTAACTTTGGGGACTTGTTTTTAAATCCCTGTGTGGTTTCCGAGACCTGTCTGTTGAAGCAGCATATCACTGGAGAAGAAGCTATTCCTGTGAGCCAGGCTTCTCGCATGAAGGATGATACAACCCGAGTCCTCATCAATCAGCTTTAATGCAAGTTAATGTAGCCAAACATTCCCAAGAAAAAATTCCTTGGTTTCTCCAGTCACTGGATTTATATTCAATATTTTTTCTTTCTAATAGCAGAAACTATATTTGACCTGAAGTGTAATGGGCACTTTGCTGCACCCTGAAAAGAAATCATCTAAACCATTACTTGTGCCTTCAAAGAAGCAGCAAGGCACCTCAGTACTCAGCCTGGATGTGGGTACCTAGAAAGCTCTGTGAGGGTGGTGAGACTAGGAACCCAACCCCCAACTTCTGAAGAACTTGACCATCTCTTTACCCTGAAAAAGGAATAAATAAAATCTATTTTAGCAGAATCCTCAAAGTAAGCTCTTCTAGTGCACACAGCAATGGTGCTTAGGGAAAGGTCGAGCTGTGTCCTATCACCTATCCTTCAGCTCTCACACAGATTCAATGTGTCACCTGGGTTTGCTGGGCTCGTGATTACAGTCATGTATTAACTAGGGCTTGGAATTAAGAAAAATGCTTTCCACAACAGCTCTGTAATGCACCATAATTAAAATAAATAATTTACTTATTGTCATGGTGCTACTGATCACACCACACCTTCTCTGCTACCTTGTGCTATCCAAGTCTCAGCACCTTGTTCCCTGGCCTGCTTTGGGATGCCAGGCTCTTTATCCCCCTAGCAGAAGCAGGGTTTTCCTTCTTTTCTTTCCCTCTTAGCTAGACATATTCTGATTTTATTTCATGTGTGAGCTCCCTACTGGTGCTGGGGTGGGAGAGAGCTGGCTGAGCCCATGGCAGGGGCAGGTGATTTCCAGAATCAGCAGCACTACATCAATTTCTGTCGGTCAAGCACCTGGCACTTAGCCTGCCCAGGGAAATGTTACCAGTGGCTCCAGATGAGACACAAAACACAGAACATGTAACTGGGCATTACAGTAATATACAGGAATGGCAGAAACCACTTCTTAAAAACGAGATTCACTTAATAAATTATAAAAAGAATTTAATATAAACAAAAGACAATTAGGAGACAAAAGAAATAAAGCAAAGGGTTAAAACGGACGGGTGCCCTGGCGCCTTGCCAGGAACACACCTGGTATCGTGGGATCACTCCCTTTATCCCCTCCTGCTGCGAGGATCCTATGCATATTCAAAAACATGTCCCCTCCCTGGTTCCACCTATTTAGAACATTTTTATTTTCTGCTGGTCAGCACTATTCTTGCTGGTCATCATTATTCTTGCTGGTCAGCATTATTTGAAGTTTGGTTTCCTTTCTTTTGCAAATGGTCACTTGCTGATAACCATCCGGGCCCGTCATCCTTCCCCTGAGGACAGCTGGGTTTCATATCTTCCGCTGATAACAGTTTGGCCTCTATTTTTCTCTTGATAACAGCTTGGGCCCCACTGTCCTTGCCCTCTGGGGTTTCCTTGCCTTGTACCTAGGAAATTCTTTTAAACTTAAGACTTGTTAGCAAGAAAAAAAGTACATACATAGCTAAAAAGTATTTAACATATAATATTCATCTGCGAAAGCCAATATCACAATACAAATTTATAACACACTGGACCCCAACCAGTCAACAAGTGAGAAGCAGGAAGCTTTAAGCCTTAAGGAGTTTTTGTCATGGTTTGTTTCCATCCTATAATTATTTTAATTCTAGTTAGTACAACTACAAACATGTCTTGTGGTGCCATTACCTTAAGCAGTAGACAATTCCACAGATCAATAGGATATTGCATTACGTTATTTCCTTTCATTGCTTTTAGGTCTCACATCTTCCATACCTGTTTCTCAGCCAGAAGTAAATAATTACATGACATTTCTGCAATGGCATTTTACACATCCCTTAAGCTTTCTCTACAAAACAAACACCGATTTTCATATGCATTTTTAATGCAGGTAGAAAGTACTTAGTATCCTACAGTATTTATGACTCTCTAGGTGCTTCTTAGAGGAGATACTGGTTTTCTGAGGATTGACTAGAAGTGCTCAAAGCAGACACAGAACACTAGCTAAAATGAACCCCAGTGTGATTTCCATCTTCATCCCAGGAACCAGCTCCGAAGGCAGCTGTGGCTCCTCTGCCCAAGGCAGCCCCCCAAGATGACTTGCAAAACAATTCTCAAGCAAAGAGCCCCACCATACTTCAAATTCATTCATGTACATCCAGGACAACCATCTTTTTCTCCACCTATTTTTGTGATAATCAAAAACCAGGCCACAGTTGCCTGTGCACAGCCAGCACAGAAAGTTGCTGCTGCAGAAAATAGCTCTTCCTGTGTGATCAGAATATGAACAGCTGAGAACTTCCACTAAAAGGAGATAAGAAAAAATGCTCTGCGAAATACAGAAAAGCATCCCTCTGCCTTTGACCAGCAATGTACTGCCAGCTTGTGGCCAGGATACCTCAGAGGTACACTGCAGAAAGGACTCATCCTTCATGGACTAACTAAAGTGGTTTCAAGAGACTGCTCCCTGCAAAAGAAAAAGGGACTGGAAAGGGCTCTGAGAGGCCCATACAGTGCCTGACACTCCCTGTTGGCTTGGTTTAGATGATGCTCACATTTATCTGATTTCTCAGATGTGTGCATCAGCAGCAGTAAGCCTGACTGGTGGTGGTGGGGATTTTCTCTTGTGCCAGGACAGCAGGAGTAAGATGAACCTGTTATAAATGAAATCAGCCAAATTTTATCAATAAGGATTTTATTGAAAAATTTGCAAAATCGAATTTCGGATAGCCACAATCAAAGTCAGCATCGAGCCCGGGGTCGGCACTGGCTGAACTCTGAACCCGCCTCTATCGCACTGGCTCCCCCAAGTTCACAAACTGTTTTTCAGAGTGCTGAGTTTTATACAGTTTTTTCGGCCTGAGGCTATGCAGCTTCAGTTTTTTTCTCCTTCTTGTGTTATTACATATTCATATTTCTGCTGCTGGTCTGTTGATGAGTTTTCTGAGAAGGGAAGAGAGTTTGAGTAGTTTTTCTGGAATTGGGCATTGAGATGTATGGTCCTGAGGATTTTGACTAGATCAGTATCAGGCATTAATTGCTGGGTCATTAGTAACTCGTCTTGCCTGGGTGGACTCATCTTTTCTCGGTGTTATCTTAATTGCTGGGTCATTCTCTTGCAAATTCCTGGGTCTCCAGCAGCTGCTTTTGCAATCTCAACTTGTTTGTGTTTTATACATAAAACATGCTTATATACTTGATTTTATATGTGTACAATAAAATACAAATTATACCAACATATATTACAAACCTTTCCACATGGCCTCAGGACCTGCATGGAGGAGTTGGCACTTCTCTTCCAGCTTCAGTGATTACATCACCAGCACCAACTCTGGACCCAGTGGCACCACTCCTCTGCAGCACAAGGAACAAATGGGCAACTTCCTGGGAGTGCTAGCACTGGCACAATAAAGCTACAGCCATTCAGGTACATTTTCTACATTTTCTAAGCTCTTTTCCTAGTTTTCTTTTCACGCTTGTTCTGTGAACACATGCACCCAGAATCACTCTGGAGTTCCTTGCATACACAAAGCCAAACACTTGTTGAGATGTGCTACTGCAGGCTTAGCCATCATTGCCTGGCTTTCCTGCAATTTCCCCTATCAAAGCCACTGCTCCTGACATATAACTAAGCAGCATCTTCTCCCTCCCCAGTCAGTTCTCCTGCATCAACCTCATCTCACTGCCACATGCACATCCTGCCCCTTCTTTCCTCCTCCCTGCTTCTGCTTTGCAAGCTGAACTACATTGTGTCAGGTATCATATCAGGTTTTTCCAAATGTCCTGCACCATTGTAGCTATTTTTAAGGGGAAATTCTTTAAAGCACACCTTGTTTGCAACTGTTTTCATGTGATGATTTGCCACATGACAAGCCAAGGCCAGGACACGAGGAAACACTGTAGTAACAAAGAAAAGGCAGGGAAGATGGGGAAATACTCCTGAGAGGAACGACGGGTTTGTCTTTACAAACAAGTTGTGGGTCTGCTGATAAGATGCAGCTATCAGTGAGAGACAACAGAAACAATGGGGTGGATTCCACTAAAAGATCAAAGAGGCACTGAAAGAGCACCATGAGTTCCACAAAAGTTAAGAATTAAGAAGGGATTATGCGGGGTGGGGGGGTGGAGAAGGTATCCCAGGTATCAGGTGTTCCGGGAAGCCTGTACCTCTCAAGTACCTCAGCCCATGGGGAAAGAGAGAAGGGACAAGCGGCCGGGAATTAGGATAGAAAGGAGGCTGCGCCCTCCAAAAATTTGAGAGACCCCAGGGGAATGCCCCATGGCCTCTCCTTTTATTCAAATAAAGAAAAAGGACTCCTCTGTCTCCTTTTTGGACATAAACCTCTGGTGTTTGTGGATTGATTTTCCTGACACTCCTGAGCATCAAGGCTACTGCAGGAGCAAGCAATAAAGGAAATACAAGCATTATCCAAGTGTGAGAAATGAACTTGTAAAAATTCGTAGAAATCTAAATAAATGTATGTAGCAATAATAATATAAAATATAAAGTACAGTGTGGCCCACAAGCCCTTCCCAGATCTAGTCGCGAATTCCCACTCAAAAGATAACGATCCTAGCCGGCGCCCATCAGCGAAAGAGAATAGACAGGACAAGAATCATCAGGCTGACAGAGACAGGCTCGGCGCCCATCAACGGAAAAGAATGGACAGGACATGAATCATCAGGCTAACAGGGAAAGGCTCCGAGGAGATACTCATCACCGGACCTGAACACCCCGCCTTGCAGGCCACCGTTGGGGGAAGCAATCAGGTAGACAAAGGGAAAAAGTCCAGCCGAGATATCCATCAGCTCCAACCCGGATCCAACCATCCCATCCAGATGGCCTGAACCACAATGAAATCAAGAAACACCCAGAACTTCTTTACATATGAGGAGACTCGGTCCGGACGTCCATTTGACTCTATTCTCCAACGCCAGGAAATCAATTCATACAACAATCAAGGACCCTTGGTGCCTGCCTGGAATTTGGCCTCAAGGCACAAAATCCCTATAAAAACCCCGGACAGTCTACCCTCCTTCGTGGATTTGGGAACACCTATACCTTTGGGTATAGACCCCTGTCCACCCAGCGCTGCGCTGTTTGTTTTATTGTGGTTTTTCCTCATTGTTTATTTTTTTATAGAAATTGTTTTATAATAAATTGTTTTTTATTTAACCCAAATCTGCCTTTGCATTTATAACAGATTGGTGCTGTGACTCGGATCGGAGAAACTGCGGGGAATCTCGCTGCCCAGGACGGGTACCCCCGCTGATTTTGGCGGCCTGGTGAGTTGAGAACCCCCGTAGTTCATTCCGATATCCGAACCAAATTTAGGCGGAGGTAAAAACCACAATAAAAAGGAAAAGGATCCGGATCGGAGAGCTCGGGAAGGCACGGAGCCTTCGGGAAGCCGCGGCTTGCTTTGCTCGTAAAACGTCTAGTGTGCACAAAGACACCCACGCAGGAAAATAGCTGTAAGTACTGCTGGTTGAGTGGGCGATCGGGCGAGTGTGTGAGACGTGATCTGATCACGAAGCGAGTGTGGACTTCAAGGTCGCGTTTCCATCCTCCCGCGAGGGAATTGGCCGGCCGCGAAGGAAGCGATACAGAGTGAAAGTTTTTTTTCTCTCGACACACACTTGTAAAAACCTGAGGCCAAAGGGTGTCTCGGGGACTGATCACAAGGAACTAAAAGGGGAAGGATACGTCTTGTCGAGCTCGAGAATTGGTAAACCCTTTTAGTTAACGGACCCAGGTAGAGGTCCAGGAAAGAATCAAAAAGTACCGATTACAAGAGACCTCAGCTCAGCTCGCTGAAAGGTGAGTATCGGCAAATTTTGATTCCTAAGTACACAACGCAGAAACAGATATCGACTCCCGGAGAAGTCGAAGAAAGGTAAGAATATATATTTGTGAAGTATGGGTCAGAAAAAGAGTAAGCTTCAAGGAAGAAGCACAGGAAAAGATTCCTCCGATCAGGGGGAGGAATCACCAGACATCCCACTGGAGAGTCCCTTGGGGTGGATGCTAAAACACTGGGAAGATTGTCCCCAGAGGAAGGAGAAATCAAAGGAGAAATTAATACATTATTGTATGGAGGTTTGGGGAGGACAGGAGTTGAGAAGTCATCTCACTTGGCCAGTGTTAGGCACATTTGAAAAATGGACGTGTAACAAGTTATTCTCCTATGTGGAGAACAAGGTCCCCTCAGATCCTGAGGAGAGGGAATATGCTAAGCTCTGGGTAAATGTCAGAGTAGGGCTATTTCCAATAAAACAAAAAGAAAAACGTGAGTCGAGAGCTGAGTCCTGGGAACCCCTCGATCACTTACCACCCCCATATCGAGGACCGGCGGGACCTTCCTCTGCAGATCAAGTGGTGCCTTCAGCACCCTTGGGCCCCCGAGACCAACCCACTGAGATACGTGTGTCTCAAGCGGGAGACTCGGGGCCAGCAGCGATGCCGGCAGCCCTTCCCCTTTCCCCGCCTGTAAACACTGTAACCACAGCAACCTCCTCGGAGGTTTTTCCTGCACAAGGCTGGGGATCACCCTATCTGTCCCTGCCGGTCCAGCCGCCACAACCGGGACCCTCCCATACAACGGAGGGGACTCCTCCCTTCAGCCGGGTGGCGGCAGAATTCCCACAATTGATAACAGGGAGGCAACCCACAATCACCAATTCCCCTCCCGCAAGTAGAACCCGTTTGAGAGCGAGAATGACGGATAATGAATGGGGAGAGAGTGAAGAGGGGCACCGGTTGTTCCCTCTTAGGGAAGTACCGACGGCCCCGGGAGTGATCGGTTTTGTAAATGTACCCCTTAACTCTGGAGATGTAAGGGCATTTAAAAAAGAGATGGGGCGGTTGTTGGATGACCCTTTTGGTGTGGCTGAGAGGTTAGATGAATTAGATGAAACTCTCCTAAAAAAGGGAGCAGTATTTATACCTTTGACGATCTTATGGCAATCCTGAGATCATTGTTTAATCAGGAGGAAAGGGAAATGATTAAACAAGCCGGGATCAGAGACTGGGACAGACGCAATCCACAGGGGACGCCAGGTAACCAGAAATGGCCTAGCGTAAGCCCGAGCTGGAATGCACAGATGGAGGAAGGCAGACGGAACATGATGGATTTAAGGAGCATGATTGTACAAGGTATAAGAGAAGCGGTCCCTAGGGGCCAGAATATTAGCAAAGTTTTTAGAGAATGTCAAGGAAAAGAGGAACCACCCACTGAATGGATCGAGAGATTATGGCGAAGTTTACAGATTTACTCTGGGACTGACCCGAACTCTCCTGTGGGGGAGGTTCTGTTAAAAACACAATTCATTGCTAAATCTTGGGAAGATATTAGGAGAAAATTAGAAAAGATCGAGGGGTGGCAAGATAAAAGTCTTCAGGAGCTCCTAAGGGAAGCTCAAAAAGTATACATGAGGAGAGAGGATGAGAAGCAGAAATTGCAAGCTAGAATTTTAGTAACTGCAGTAAAAGAGGTCCAGAAACAAGAACAGATGCAGGGTAAGTTTAAAACACTACCCGGGAAAGGTCGAGGTTCTCACCGGGCAGCCCCGGCCCCACGGAGAGAGCCCCCTGAGTGCTACTACTGTAAACAGGTAGGACACGTTCAGCGGAATTGTAAACAAAAAATAAAAGATGAGAAAATTTTTCAGGAAGACTAGGGGTGTCAGGGGCTCTTTAATTTGGGGACCAGAACATCCAAGGAGCCCTTGATAAAGTTAAAAGTGGGACCCCAACGACAGGAGGTAAGTTTTCTTGTGGATACTGGGGCAGAGAGAAGTACCCTGCAGAAATTGCCATATGGATGTGTGGCTAGCAGAGAAAAAGTTTTTGTAATCTGTGCAAAGGGAGACCCCTTTGAAGTGCCTGTAATAAAAGATGTGGAAATAGAATCTGAAAATAAAATTTGCTTAGGGAATTTGCTATTAGTAGAAGAAGCAGATTACAATTTGCTGGGAAGGGACATGATTGTCGCTTTAAGAATTAATATCATGATTAAAAACTCTGAATTGGTGGTAAAAATATTTAAGTTGACTCCTAAGGATGAGGAGAAAATAAACCCTAAAGTATGGCATTCAAAAGGAGAGGTAGGAAAGCTAGATATCAAACCTATCGAAATAAAAATCGAGAACTCTGAGGACCCTATAAGAGTCAAACAATATCCCATCCCGATGGAAGGGAGAAGGGGGTTGAAACAAATAATTGATGACCTCCTAAAAGGGGGAACTTTAGAACCTTGCATGTCTCAACACAACACCCCCATCCTGGCTGTAAGGAAGACGGATGGCAGCTTCCGATTGGTCCAGGACCTACGAGCGGTAAACGCTAGGACCCGGACTAGATTCCCGGTGGTGGCCAACCCCTATACTTTACTAAATAGGCTCACACCAGAAGATGTGTGGTATAGTGTGATTGATTTGAAAGATGCTTTTTGGACTTGCCCTCTGGATGAAAGGAGTAGAGATTATTTTGCATTTCAGTGGGAGGACCCAGATACAAACCGAAAGCAACAGCTAAGGTGGACGGTCCTCCCCCAGGGGTTCGTGGAGTCTCCGAACCTTTTCGGACAAGCTTTAGAACAAATATTAACCCAATTTGCTCTTGAGGGCGAGACAAAGCTTTTGCAATATGTAGATGACTTGCTAATAGCTGGACCGACTGAAGAGAGCGTGAGGAAAAGCACGATTGCCTTGTTAAACTTCCTAGGAAGGAAAGGTTTGAAAGTATCAAAATCCAAGCTGCAATTCACAGAGCCTGAAATAAAATATCTTGGACATTGGATATCTCAAGGGAAAAAAAAATTGGACCCGGAGAGGGTAGCAGGCATCCTTGCATTGCCTGCACCAAAAACAAAAAGGCAAATTAGACAAATTCTAGGGCTCTTGGGATACTGCAGGCAGTGGATTGAGGGTTTCAGTGAAAAGGTGAAGTTTTTATATGAAAGATTAAACACTGACAGGCTGAAGTGGACTGAACAGGATGAGTCCAATTTTCAGAAATTAAAAACTGTTCTTATGACTGCCCCGGTACTAACTCTACCAGATACGAATAAAGAATTCCAGTTGTTTGTGGATGTGAGTGGACAAACAGCACAGGGAGTCCTGACTCAGGAATGGGCAGACAAAAAGAAGCCTATAGGGTTTCTTTCAAAGATCTTAGATCCAGTCAGTCGGGGTTGGCCTACGTGTTTACAAGCAATTGTAGCAGTGGCTCTGTTAGTAGGAGAAGCGAAGAAAATAACTTTTGGGGCTCCCCTGGTAGTTTACACTCCCCACGATGTGAGAAACATATTGCAACAAAAAGCAGAGAAGTGGCTGACTGATTCCAGGCTCCTGAAATACGAAGCCATCTTAATCAGCTCACCCGGTTTAGAATTGAAAACTACTTCTGCACAAAATCCTGCTCAGTTTTTATTCGGTGAACCTCTAGAGAAGTTAGTGCATAACTGTTCTGAGATCGTGGAGCTGCAGACCAGAATAAGACCGGACTTAGAGGATCAGGAGTTAGAAGGGGGAGAGAAGTGGTTTGTAGATGGATCCTCGAAAATTATTGAGGGAAAAAGAAAATCGGGATATGCGATAATAAATGGTGCATCTGGGGAAGTTGTAGAATCTGGTCCTTTGAAAGCAAGTTGGTCTGCACAAGCTTGCGAGCTCTATGCTCTCCTAAGAACCCTCCGGAGGTTGAAAGGAAGGAGAGGGACCATATACACAGATTCACGGTATGCTTTCGGTGTGGTACACACTTTTGGAAAAATTTGGGAAGAGAGGGGTCTGATAAATACCAAAGGAAAAGACCTAATTCATGGGGAAATAATCCGACAGATTCTAGAGGCAGTCCGGGGGCCAAGAGAAATATCAGTTGTCCATGTAAAAGGACACCAGACAGGGTTGCAGTTTCAAACCCGAGGTAACAACCTAGCCGATAAAGAGGCAAAACGAGCAGCTCTGCTCACCGTAAGTATTCCCGAGGTGACTCCGGAGGAATCGCCTGAAATCCCCATGCTCCCTTCAGAGAGAGAGATTGAAGAATTCAAGAAAATAGGGGGAGTCATGAAACAAGGAAAATGGTGGTTACCTGATGGGAGGGAACTGATCCCGAGGGGAGTGGCAAGGAGAGTGTTACAAAGACTACACAAACAGACCCATTGGGGAACTCGGGCGCTGGCTGATCAGTTCCTGAAATTTTTCGGATGCAAGGGGATTTTTGAAATTGCCAAACAAGAGGTACAGGGGTGTGTGGTTTGCCAAAAAGTAAATAAATCCAACTCCAAACAAACTGTTTGGGGAGGGCGGCCTCTCTCATACAGACCATTTGAGAGGATCCAGGTGGACTTCACCGAATTACCAAAAATCGGTAGATATAAATTCTTATTAGTAATAGTTGACAAACTAACGCATTGGGTAGAAGCCTTTCCCAGGGCAAGGGCTACGGCCCAAACAGTATCAAAAATTTTATTGGAAGAAATCATCCCTAGGTATGGGATAGTGGACTGTATTGATTCGGATCAAGGAACTCATTTCACTTCAAAAATTATAAAACAAATTTCAGAAGCTCTGGGTATTAGGTGGCAATACCACACTCCCTGGCATCCTCAGAGTTCAGGGCAGGTGGAAAGAATGAATCAGACACTTAAATCCCAAATGTCTAAACTCATGATAGAGACGAAAATGTCATGGATTAAGTGTCTCCCCCTTGCTTTACTAAATATTAGAACAATGCCCCATTCTGAAACGGGTCTGTCCCCTTTTGAAATGTTGTATGGAATGCCATACAAACATGGAATGCCAGTAGGACACCCTCAAGTGGAGGATGTGCAAATACAACCATATCTCATTGCTATCAACAAAAATTTACAGGAACTGCGAAAACGAGGACTGATCCCCCAAAGCGCCACTCTGGGATTCGCAATACACCAGATACAGCCTGGGGATAAAGTCCTCGTCAAAGCGTGGAAGGAGCTTCCCCTCACCCCCCATTGGGAAGTACCTTTCCTGGTTCTCCTGACCACAGACACAGCTGTCCGGACCGCAGAAAAAGGTTGGACGCACTCATCTCGGGTAAAAAAAGTAAAGGAATACGACACCTCCAAGTGGAAAGTCACCACCCCTCCGGGAGAACTAAAAATTAGACTTCAGTGTCACCACAAATGACCAGTGACGACCAGATAAGTTGTATCAACCCTGAGTGTGATTGTTTTCCGTTTATACATTTTAAGTGCGCCTATTGTAACCAGATTTGGGTAACCCACTGTTGGGGAGGGTACAAACCTAAGGGATTGTGTACAAAGTGTCTAGAAAAGAAACAGGATTTGACTAGCTGTCTCTTAATACTTGCCACCAGGGCGGGGTTGTTGGAACTCGACTCTCCTGAGTGGTTCCTACTCTTTCAAAAAGGGATAAGAGGGAAATTAGACTCCAAGGCAGAGGCTTTGGAAATCGAGTGCTGAAAGACAGTAAAAGTACCGTGCAGGACAGACACGATTAAGTAGTCTCGGTGGGCTGCCTTCAAAAGAAGGTACGCCACAAGGACTACAAGGGCCCCTGAAGAATATCCTTGCTGCCGGGAAGATGGTAATCCCCGCCGTATATTTTTATACGGGCGAAGGGCAAGGCAGAGGGATACACCGGTGGGGAATCCTGATGTTCCTGAATCTAGCCATGTGCTTGACCAAGGGAATGAGCCCCGAGGTGCCTCTGGGGGATCATCCCCTAGGGAAGTGTGAGCGGTGCCAGACTGCCACAGATGCCGGACGAATAATTGACTGTCCTCCAGAACAACAAAGGGGGTTTTGTTTATCCAACGGCACTCAGTATAATCTCTGTGAACTAAAGGGGGAGGTCTGGTGTTATCACCCAACGGCAAGTCTTAAGGACGGGCAGTCTAAAACTCCTATGAAAAGAAAGACTGAAACTTCCCATTTCAGGTATAAGAGAGAAGTGGGAATGATCCCTCCAATTCCAATCTGCAGTCAATGTAACAAAACTGTCTGGATAGGGGGAAAAAGACAATCCACCTTTTTGGCATATTATACGGTTAACCCTTTATGTTACAATAAAGCAAATTTAAAAATGTGTACCATGGGAGAGAAAGTATATTGGGAAGGTAGAAATTTAAAACATGAAGAGAAAGCTTTTTTTAATAATGAACCGATAATTCTTGATTTGTTAAAAAGTGGTGATGACCGGGTATGTTTGCAATTCGACCAAGTGTTCTGCTTCTCCAGGGATGAGGAAGGGGTGGACCCTGAAAACAAAATAAAACAACTAACCCTAGAGTTAAAGAGGCGAGAAGTGGAAGCTCGGAAAAAGAGGCTAGAACAAGAGAGGCTTAACTCTCTTAGTGAGCACTATGAGCAATTAGAGAAACAATACAGCAATTGGGGATTGCCAACCCCCAACCAGAACCTTTTCATAGATCTAATGCAAGAAATAGCCACAGAATTAGGTCTATCTAACTGTTGGATCTGTGGCGGTTTAAAATCAGCTGAAAGGTGGCCTTGGAAGGGAGAGAGACTAACCCCAGAGCAACTTCTAAAATGGGAAGGCTCTAAAATATAAAAAACAAAACAAAGACCAGAGGGATGGGTTATAGACCAAAGAATAATCGGTACTGTCTGCATTAGCAGAGAAGGAAAAGAATTCACTGATTTAGTAGGCTATACCCCGTGTGTAAGCACACTCATGGTGAATTCGGACAGCAAAACAAAAACCTGGCAACCTGAACCACCCGCGGGCTATTGGAGTCGCTCCTGGGGGAATAACTGTGAATGGATGGAAATAATTGGACTTTGCTGGTACAAAAACTCTGGGGCCAATCCCTTCCATGAGCTAATAAGACTGAAGGAATATTGGGATGATCCGGCAAAGTTGAACAAGGGTTGGGAAGCTCCTGATGGTATATATTGGATATGTGGAAAAAAGGCATACAGCGAGCTACCTAGAAAATGGAAAGGATCCTGCACACTTGGAATAATTCGGCCCTTTTTCTTTACTCTACCTAAAACAGAGAGTAAATCATTGGGAGCCACTCTCTTTGAGACATTAAACAGACAAAGGAGGGAATTAAAACGGGAACTACCAATAGCGGGAGGCAACCAGAAGTGGAACGAGGAAGAATGGCCTGCCGAAAGAATCATTCAATATTACGGGCCCGCTACTTGGGCAAATGATGGCAGCTGGGGTTACAGAACCCCCATTTATCTCCTCAACAGACTTATCAGGTTGCAAGCGGTGGTAGAGATAGTTTCCAACCACACTTCAGAAGCCCTAGAACTCCTAGCCAAACAACATTCACAAATGAGAGCTTTTGTGTATCAAAACAGACTAGCTCTCGATTATCTGCTAGCCGAGGAGGGAGGAGTGTGTGGCAGATACAACGAATCCGAGTGTTGTATGGAAATAGACGATTACGGAGAAACAATAAAAGGATTGGCTGCTGAAATAAAAAAAGTAGCGCATGTGCCAGTCCAAAAATGGAATTCAATCCTACAAGCCTCCTGGTGGGACCAGATATTCGGGCAAGGGGCTTGGTGGAAGAAGCTAGTATTTTTCATCACTTGTTCAGTTGCCGGAATCATTTTCCTTCCCTGCTTAATTCCTTGCTTCATCAGACTAATTCACTCTGTTGTGCAAAGAATGCAGATTGCCACCCTTCCAATCGATCCTGAGAAAGCACAAGGGAGACCTACTTCCCTCTCTAAACTAATGAAATTAGAGGAGGAAAAGGAAAACAAAAACGCGATGAAGGCCTTAAAGAATTTTGAAAATAGACATAACCTGGCACAAACATATAGTGAGAATTCGTTAACGGACTGGGAAGAAAATGAATGTGAGTGAAAATTATAGTCCTTCCCCTGCAGAATTGGATGAAATAACACGAATTTTTAATGTAATGGATTATTAGGCGGGGGACTGTGAGAAATGAACTTGTAAAAATTCGTAGAAATCTAAATAAATGTATGTAGCAATAATAATATAAAATATAAAGTACAGTGTGGCCCACAAGCCCTTCCCAGATCTAGTCGCGAATTCCCACTCAAAAGATAACGATCCTAGCCGGCGCCCATCAACG
Source organism: Pseudopodoces humilis (assembly GCF_049639895.1). Lineage (NCBI taxonomy): Eukaryota > Metazoa > Chordata > Aves > Passeriformes > Paridae > Pseudopodoces > Pseudopodoces humilis. The sequence continues at coordinate 60,866,360 of NC_142205.1, read as the reverse complement.
GAAAAGAATAGACAGGACATGGACCATCAGGCTGACAGGGACAGGCTCGGCGCCCATCAACGGAAAAGAATGGACAGGACATGAATCATCAGGCTAACAGGGAAAGGCTCCGAGGAGATACTCATCACCGGACCTGAACACCCCGCCTTGCAGGCCACCGTTGGGGGAAGCAATCAGGTAGACAAAGGGAAAAAGTCCAGCCGAGATATCCATCAGCTCCAACCCGGATCCAACCATCCCATCCAGATGGCCTGAACCAAAATGAAATCAAGGAACACCCAGAACTTCTTTACATATGAGGAGACTCTGTCTGGACGTCCATTTGACTCTATTCTCCAACGCCAGGAAATCAATTCATACAACAATCAAGGACCCTTGGTGAATGGTGCCTGCCTGGAATTTGGCCTCAAGGCACAAAATCCCTATAAAAACCCCGGACAGTCTACCCTCCTTCGTGGATTTGGGAACACCTATACCTTTGGGTATAGACCCCTGTCCACCCAGCGCTGCGCTGTTTGTTTTATTGTGGTTTTTCCTCATTGTTTATTTTTTTATAGAAATTGTTTTATAATAAATTGTTTTTTATTTAACCCAAATCTGCCTTTGCATTTATAACACAAGGAACAGATGACCTGATTGCAACCTCTCTGAGTGAGACTCGGGAATAATTCCTGTGGGGTTGGAACAGCAAACTGGGACTGACCAAGAGGCTGGATACTGAAAACTCATAGAAAGGATTAGAGATTTACAGGACACCATCTATTATCATGTCCTACATATGTGGGAAACAAAGGTACCCAGGAGGTCTGCAGGCAGCTCACAGATCTGGCTTCTTCTCATCCTTCACTGATCTTGAAATAACCTGTCCTGGGGGGTATTTCCTGTTGAGATCTTGCCCCAGACTGAGCTGCTGGTCTTCTCCTTTGGCCACCAGCACCCCTCCAGCAAGAAAGTCCCAAAGAGCACCTCCCACACAGCCCTACTCAGCTCGTTCCCTCACAGCTCATAGCTGTGGTCCAGGACAATCAACTCCCAGTTCCAATGGTTTTCATTTAAAAAAAAACCCTCAAACTCCTTAACACACCCACCAACCATGCTCAACACTGAATCCTCCCTTCAGCCAGCTTACCCCCAGAAATCTTCATAAAAAAAGAAAGTATTTTAACATGTTGCTTTCAAAAGGTTTTCTTTTTTCCTTTCTTGTTTTTTAAAGAGGACAGCAGTGTCACCTCATTCAGAACAGTAAAAATGGAAGCTTGGACTCTGAGCTTTAAACACTAATAGAAGCGCTCCATCAGGCCCTGCAGCTTCTGTAACCCCTGCTCAGTGTCAGAGGGTCCTAGTCCTTTAAAAGGGGGTAACAAATGTAGCAAGAAGGGAGAAACAGGGGTGACAATATTTACAGTAGAGTATTAAAAGTGTTGTGAATTCATGTTGTAAATATTGGCTTTTCACAATTATTCTGATAAATATATACTATATGCTTTCGCTATATTCTTTTCTCTCTTAGCAAGTTATAGGCTTAGATAGGAATTCTGAATGGTAAGGATATGTTTCATCCGGACAAGGCAAGATAACTCCAACAGGCACGACAATGGGAGGATCAAGCTGTTTTTCCAACAGAAGGACAGTGGAAAACAGGCTATTATCAGCAGCAGGAAATGGAGAGCAAACTGTTATCAAAAAGCCGGTACCAGGACGTGGACGGGGGGGGGAAGATATGAAGCCCAGCTGCCCTCAAAGAAAGGATGAGGGGCCCGGACTGTTATCAACAATGACCATTTGCAGAAGAAAGGAAACCAAACTCCAAAATAATGCTCATCAGCAAGAATAATGATGACCAGCAAAAATAGTGCTGACCAGCAGAAAATAAAAATTGTGCAAGAGCATATTCTAAGAAGGCGGAACTAGGGAGGGGACATGCTTTGAATATGCATTAAACCTTCACAGCAGGAGGGGATAAAAAGGGTGCTCCCAAGATACCAGGTGTATTCCTGGCAACCCGCCAGGGCACCCGGCCGTTTTAACCCTTTGCTTTATTTCTTTTGTCTCCTAATTGTCTTTTTGTTTATATTAAACTTTTATAATTTATTAAGTGAATCTTGTTTTTAATAAAAGTAAAGATAAAAAAAAAAGGAAAAGCTTTTGACTCTCTGGCTATCAGCAAGCACTACAAGCAAAAACGAAGAAGCAAGCCCTGTTTCCTTCCAAGTTCGAGAATAAACGAGATAGATAATGCTTCCTAACAGTAGCAAGAATAGCCATATTTGGGAAGTTACAACCAAGAGCAAACCAAAATGAGCTGACAATTCTTCTGCCAGAAAGTCAAAATCATATTTATGCTTTGCACTTTATATTTAATGTATCACTTGTGTGGAGTCAGACTTCACATTCCTGAGAGGGTCAAATGCATTTCTGAATTGCTCTGGTGAATATCTCCAATGCTTGAGGAGCATGACTCAATGTCAATTAAATCAATTGATTTGACTTGCTCCTTTACTGGTGAGGTTTCATCTCAAGGGACATGATCTCACTGCTGCACACGATTATCATCTTTAACAGAGAAGAGAGAGAAATTCTCATGGTCATGTGAAAAACGAGGTTCACTGTTCTTGTAAATTTTAAAAGGTTTAACAAAAACAGAATGACAATAGGAGGTAAAGACAATAAAGCAAAGGGCCAAAATGGGAGGTGCTTGGCTCTCTGCCAAGAGCACACCTAGTGCTTTGGAAACACCCTTTATATAGCATTTCTACTGCATAGATTTTATGCATATTCAAACTTTTCCAGGAACAGTTTGAATATGCATATAGCATGACCACTCCTTGTGTCCGCCTTTTTAGAGCATGCACATTTCTTGGTGTGTGGTTTTAATTCCTTTCTTATCATCCTTTGATTTGGGCTTTGACTCCTTTTTCCACAGGCGGTGAGTGTTGATAGCAGCCCAGGCCCCATCATCTGTTCACTGGAGGTTATCTTGCCTGCTCAGGCAGTTAGAACACACTATATTGACCTATGTCTAAATTCTTGCTAATAGCAGGAGAAAAAGAAAAAACTACATTCACACACCAAAAGCCATTCTAACATTATACATACACCATTCATCTTAATAACTTGCGAAAAGCCAACATCACAATATACATTTGTAACAGTCAGAATGAAGCTGCTTTGCCACTGATGGAGCTTGGTGACCAACAAAACACATGTATAACAGCACTCAGAAAATAACCATCTCTCCCCAGCCATTCTTGTTTCCATGTCCTTGGTGGATACATTGGACACTGTCAGTGATTTGCCCGAACTAAGCCCATACTAAGCAGACCTCAGCTCAGAGCAATGCTCCCCCCTCACCTTTACAAGGAGCCAAACTCAAGAGAATCCCTCACCCCAAGTTATTTTGGGTAAAAGAAATATGGCCTTTTATTAAATAATAAGGAATGCAAAACAAAGCCCAGAAAAGTAAAGGGTCCTGTGTAGCAACCCACAGGTGAGCTCAGGGAGCATTTTAGACCATGAGCTGGTTTAGCCCCAGCTGTCAATTAAATATCACATAACTGCTTGCTCACTCCTCGTCATGCCCAGGGGTTGGGGGAACAGAATCAGGAAAAGAAAAAAAAAGTGAAAAAAACAGTAACACCTATTTCCCCCAAACCTTTGTGGGTTGAGATAAGAACAGTTTAATAACTGCAAGTAATTAAAGTAATGATGAAAATACATTAAAAAAATTAAGAACAGCTGATGCATGATGCAGTTGCTTATGACCCACTAACCAACACTCATCCTCTATCCCCAAAGAGTGACTGGCCCATTCCTGGGTAACTCCTCACAGTTTATATCCTGGGATGATTTTCTACAGTAAGGAACATCCTTTTGACCAGTTTGGCTCTGCTATCCTGGCCATACTCTGTGGGTATGGAGGAGCCCGCTGGGCCCGAGATCCTGGCTCTCCCCTGGAGAGGAGATACTTCTCTGTGAGAGAGACACAATGTGTCGCTCCCAGGGGTCTTTGAGTTAGATATGTTAAACTGTTGTGTTTCATTGGTGTTCTCCCCTGCTGTCCCACCCCGATACAGGTATCTCGGGCTTCCCCCCGCCCCTCTCCTTTCCCATAAATATCCCGGGTTTTCCCCTGTTTGGTAGATTCGCTGTTACTGGCACCCTTCACTGGAGCTCTGCCTAAATAAAGGTTGTGCCTCGGTGGAACGCTGGACCAGCTATCTCGTCCCTGCTTTTGTGTTGCCTGCCCGCCGCCGCTGGGCTGAGCTGAAATCACTCTACTATTACTGAGCTGAGCTGGAATCACTCGACTGCTCGAAGCTGCTCACATGTGCTTCGGGCCAGCCTTTCTCAAGGCTGCCTCTGGAGAAGTCGCGGTGCTCCGGGCTTTCCGCCGCCGCGGCAATACTCCCTTCAAGCTTTCTGTGCACCTGCTCACTGGAAGAGCATGGGATACTGCAAAGTCCTTTAGGATAAGCACTACTGGGCAACAGCCAACATATTAGTGTTATACTAAACCCAGGACACAGCATTGACCAGATACTTAGAAGAAAATTGACTCTATGCCAGCTGAAACAAGGACAGCTGGTTAGACTGCTTGAGTAAGGGACAACCAGCTTCAGGGAAAAAATACATTTTTCCTACCAGTCAAAGCACAGGCAAGTCCTTAGCACCCTGGAGAACAGGGCCCTAGCATTGCTCTGAGTCATCTTCTTCTGTCAAAAAGAAGGTGAACAAAGCCAAAGCACAGCAAACAAAAGGCAAACAAGCAAGCAGTACTCCCCTTTTACAGGCTCAGTAGGTCCATACCACCAGCCCCCAGCAGTACTGCAAATGGCAGTACCTTCCAGCCTGCAGAGCATCTCCCTCCCACGCACTTGGCTCAGCAGGAATGGCCCCAGCTGGTCATTGCCAGCATGCATCCGGGGAATTTAGGCAGCTGCTTGTATTTAAGACTTTGCTAAATGTAAGCAAAGAGAGAAGGGATTGTTGTTGTGAAGGTGGGGTTTTTTGTTCTTTTTTGGTTTTGTTTTTTGTTTTCTTGACTTTTAAAAGCAGTTTCACAACTGAAAGTCAGTTTGGGTCAATTTTTTGTAGGAAAATCCTCTGCTCTGTTGTGCTTTATGACAATTAATTTAAATTTAATTTAATTTCACCACCTTCATCAAAGCAGCATTCTAGCCAACATACCTCTGTGCAATTCTCCTCACCTGCCCTTTGGTATTTCCTGACTCTCACACTCAAGCCAGGCTGCAGCTAAAACTCATCTCCTGCCTGCCTGGGTGTGAACAACCTCCCCTGCTCCCAGGCAGTGCTGCTGGCAGGTTGGAGCTGGTGCAGAGCACCTCTCTGCTGGTGAATGAATGCACCCAAGGGCTGGGGGGATGAAGTAATTCACGCCCTGAAGCTGTACTGCCAGCCTGTGCTGTACCTCATGGACATGAAGCAACCTGGGGAGGAGGGAGTGATGGCTGAGCTGATGAATGGCACTGAGTTAGATATGGTGGAATTGTGTCCAGTTAAGGTGTCCATGTACAGACAGAGGCCTCTCATGGTTGGGCTGAAATAGGATGTGGGATCCAGTGTGCTACAATGGGAGTCATGCTCTAATTTGTGATGTTACCTGCCTCAAAATCCCACTCCCATCTAAGTGCAATTCCCAATACAGGATGACTCTGCCAATTAATGTCTGGACCTGTTCCTGCACAGTCTGATCCATAGCCCAAGAAAATATAACTTTTCATGCATAGCTCAATGCAAAAATAACCTGCTTTTAAATGGTTTAAGTGTATGCACAAACAGAAGTTTTACCAATTTACTTTAACAACATCTTTAAGTCAAAGTGTAGATGAAATGTGCCATTTCCTTCCCCCATGGGATCAGGCTGTGCTAGGGGCTGCAGTGCTGGTCTCCAGCCCCACTTTTGTTCCTTTCCTGTTCCTCACCTCATGCTGAAGCCACTGCCACCAGGTATCCTGGCTGGGTTTTGTTTTGTTTTCCCTAGCTATGACCTGGGGTAGCAGTTCTGCTCCCCTCCAACAAATCTGCTGGCTACTGGGCAAGATGCAGCTTTCCTGGGCTTGTCTTCAAATAGATCCTGGGTCTATAGACCGGGGAATCTCACTGAGTGGCTGACAAGGGCTAATTGCATCCTTTAATTAAGTGACCTGCAGCCCATGCCTGTGCTGTTCCAGAATATGTAGCTACTCTCGCCCCAAACCTGGAGGTTTGGGGGCTTCTTGTGCTTCCCCACCGACACGACGGACACGGAGGGAATTCCCCGGGCTGCGCGCAAGGGGGAACGTCCCAGGGAGAGCAGAACCTCCCCCCCCTCCCCCGCTGTGGGACTTTTCCCTTGCTTAACATGGTAAATAATCACTGTTTCGGCTCAATAATTAAAGCCAGGCGCAGGTGGGTGCCAGAGACACCGTGGCGTGGGTAGGCCGCCTGAGGCTGGGCGACGAATTCGCGAGTCGTGAGAGCCTCCTGCTGGAGAGATATGGAGAGGGATGCAGGATGCGGGATGCAGGCAGCTGCCTCTGCCTCCTGTCCCCACGGAGCGACAAACACGCCTTACTGCTCATTTTTGGAACTACTTTCTTAAGTCCTTAGAGGCTGTGCCCCTGCCTCCCTTCCATGTCCTCCAGACGTAATTCCTTTGTCTCCAGGAGCTGAAGCTTGGCACCCCTGGGCACCTCTGGAGGAGCCCCGGGATGACCAGGTGGGGGGCACTGCTGGTGCTCTAGGCTGGGGCATGCAAGTAACATCCAAAACCCATGGCAGTGGGGAGTATTTCCTGGTGTGATGCTGGGCAATACCTTGGCTGTGTTACTGCCACAGGGCTTGTCTCCATCCTCCTTTCCTGACATTGTGCTCTGCCTGGGACTTCATGCCATGCAGTTATGGAAAGGGCAGGGAGATCTGGAGAAAGGCAGCAAGGACATAGAATCATAGAGCTATGGAATTGTTAAGGCTGGAAAAGATCTCTAAGGTCATTAAGTCCAACCATTAACCAGTACTGCCAACCCCACTACTAAACTGTGTCCCTGAGTGCCACATCTACATAATTTTGAAACCTTCCAGGATGAGAATTCCACCACTTCCCTGAGCAGCTTATTCTAATGCCTGACCACCCCTTCAGCAAAGAAATTTCTCCTTACATCCAATCTAAAACCCTGATGCAACTTGAGGCCATTTCCTCTGTCCTGTCATTTGTTGCCTGGGAGAAAAGACTAAATCCCACCAGGCTACACCTTCCTTTCAGGGAGTTGTAATGTGTCATATGGTCTCCCCTGGGCCTCATTTTATCGAGGATAAAACCCCCCAGCTCCCTCAGCTGTTCCCCATAGGACTCATGTTCCAGACCCTTCCCTGCTTTGTTGCCCTTCTCTGGTCACACTCTATGTCTTTCCTGTAGTGAGGAGCCCAAAACAGAATGCATGCTAAGGCATGAAACAGCATCCCACAAAGACTGAGCTCAGTCCCTGCAGCCAGGTAGCACTTACACCTGCTTTAGCAGTTGAACTTGATGATCTTAGAGGTGTTTTTGAACCTCAAGAATTCTCTGATTCTGTAATATAGTAGACCTTTTTAAAACCAGGTACAGCGTGAGGAAGGTGACTTGTCCTGGTGTTACTCCTTTGTAGGTGTCTGCTCCCAGCCCTGGTTGAGTCAGACTAAGAGGGCTGCTGGTTGGAGGCAGCATGGCTGTCCCAAGTAGGGACAGGGGAACAACTTTTTCTGAGCTCTGGGCTCCAACAGATGAACGCTGGGGCTCTGCCAACACATCCACAGCACTACCACTCCTCTGCCAGGAGGGACATGATTCCTAGCTGGAGCAGGAAGGAGGAGGGACATCTGCCTGGGCTTCAATCACCAGGAGTTGCTGCTGGTCTCCCTGTGCAAGCTTGCCTTTGCTCTCAGGTGAGTGGATGGACTGTAAACCCAAGCTGCAGATTCAGACGTCCAGGAGGATGTCCAGAGGAGCCATGCAGCAGCCTGCAGCAGGGGGCGGCCCAGGCATGTGAGGGTGGTGACACTTAGCCCACTTCCACTGCTGCCAGGACTTTGCCAGCAACATGTTTGCACAGAAATTGAAGCTGAGGAATGAGCGTTTTGCAAATTTATAGACTCACCTGTTAAGCACCGATTTCCTATAGCTGAATGCTGATAAATACAGTGGCTCATTAGATTTCTTTCGGGTCATGAAGTCCTATTCCCTCAGGGATGCCCCCAAACCTGATTTCCCTGTGTTAGAGAATTGCCTTCTCAGTGTTTCTTTTTCCAGAGCAGCTTCCTGAAACCCAGCACAGGTGAATGTATCTCCTTTTTGGGCACCCTAAAAGTACATTTTCTTTCTTAGCATGGTTTGGATATCCAGGGATCCTGTGTTGTACATATTGCTGTATGTACATTTGCTGTGCAGAGCAAACCTGGATAAATTCCCTTTGAATCTCACATCCTCTCCATTGACTGTGATGCGTCTGAGTGTCACCTCCTTGAATCAAAAGAGCAAGTACAATTTGCCTTATTTCTTCTGGAAAAAAAAAAACCCCAAAACCACAAAGCAACCGAGCACAGAGCAGCACCGCTGTATTTCCAGGTTTTGACTAGAAATGAATTCCATATAGAACAGAGAGTGATGTAACACGAGTCCCAAGTAGTGCTTACATCCTGGCACTAATTGCCTGTCGCCCGTGGTTATTTGCAGCCCCGCTGGCGTTGCGGACGGTTCGGCGTGGCGCTCCCTCTGCTGCGCTACTCCCGCGCTGCCCCCGGCTCCCGCCAGCTGCGCTGGGCGTGCGGCTCACACGGCATCCGCGCACAGCTGCCTGCCAAGAGAACACAGCCAGCCCCGCTCCCCCCGAGCTGGCTGGGAAATGCAGGCAGGGAACAAAGACGCTGGCAGGCAGGGAGATGTGTGGGGAAGAGCGAGACCGGATTTCTTGGCAAGATATAAATCCTCTTTCCAAAGGCAACCCAGTTTTTTTTTTTTTTTCATGTGGAGGGCTTCTACCCTTGGAGCAGGGCTGGTGGGATGGGAGCTTCAGGCTGTGTTGGTGACAGGAGTTGAGAGGAGAAAATTAGTTCACGGCGTTGCTGATAAAGCCACGTTAAATCGCAGGCGGTTTTCCTGCTCTGAGCCAGCTGCTGCCCCTCTGTCGCGGGCAGAGCAGAGATGAACGGGGTGGGTGCATAGGAGCAAGGAGGCAGCAGGCTCTGGGGAGCTGAGAGTGAACTGGCCCACAGCTGCTGCCTTCCCGGTTCCTGGACTCCTGGAGTCCAGGGCTCCAGCTGATCTGGCTATGTTGTCACCTCGAAGGCGGCGCTGTGCCTGGAAAAGCACCAGCCAGAAAGGAAAAAAGGTGGGCCAGGATGGGGGCGGGCTGGGACCCGCGGCAGGGCTGTAGTCTGAGCCAGGAGCTGGCTCTTTCAGGGATTTCTCTCTGCCTTCTTTTGCATTTACTGGAAAACTCTTCTGTAAATGTCTTAAATTACATTTAGGCAGGATTTTTACTGTGCCTCAAACCTTTTGCAAGCAGCATACCTGTGCTCTCCTCCTCCTGCTCCCAGGGATGCACAGTGATGTCTGATAAGGCAAGGGAAGCACAGCTGGATAACCCCTCACAACAGTGGTGCAATTCCCACTGATGCATGGCAGAGCAGTCATCTTTTAAAGCTGTTTTAACACATCATGCCCAGTGTCTGGGCTGAAGCTGCAGCTCTCCCTTGAGGCAGCAGAAGCATTTACCTCTCACACAGCTGCTGCTTTCTGTTTACAAGCAACTGAAGGGCAGAGGGGAAAAGAGCAGTAAGGAGCTGGAGATGTGTCATGAAGACTAGGCTGTCCCTTGGGTCCCTTCCCACGGTACCTTCTGCCTCCTATGAATGCCAAAGTTTGCAGTGGCTGAGCTCAGGAAGAAACAACCCACAAGTTTCACACGTCAGGAAATTCCAGGTTTACACAGGCTGCTAGAAAATACATACAACACAATAATCAGATTTGTTTTATTAAAAAAACTTGCAATAAAATTCCTTGGAATTCACCGTCTTAACTTTAAGAGTTGTAATATTTTACTAGTACGTAATAACACAGTCTCACATATTTACATTATAATCCTCTATATAACAAAAATAGCCATGTTGGACTACTGAATAATGCTTCCAAGTATTAGCCACAACATTTTGGTATTTCCCCCAGCTGAGTCACTGTCTGTGCTCTTTAGCATTTACAGTATCTAACAAAGCAAGGACACAAAATAATAAAAAGTATGTCTCATGATTTCAAATCCCTTTAAGATGGTAGTTCTCTGACTCCCACATTTTTCAAGAGAGATAAAGTGCATTGGAGAGGAAGATGTATACGTTACAAAATGTCAGTGAAGAGTTAAAAGTTTATTTGCAAGACTGTACAGAAGGGAAAAAAGGCCAAAAAATAATCTTCACAAACTGCTACTGCACAGTTTTGGCAGCATGTCATAGGTAGCAGGGAGAAGGAGGGAATGAAAAAGACAAGAAGAAGCATGGCCCAGGCAAATGCCACAGTGTGACTTTGCCATGGCCTTTTGGTAGGTGTTTCCCAAACCAAAGCTTCAACACAGCTAGAGCCACAGTGCAGGAGTGTAACAACCCTGCACAGCCTCAGCTTGCTGAGGCTGGTGAGTCTGCCAGGCAGGGACAGACAGCTGAAGCCTCCCAGTAAATCTGATCCTGCTGTCCAGAGGATTGATTACTTTGGAGAATTTCACTGGGACAGGCCATTGTCTCTGAACTTAAGGAAGTTTTTTCATTAAGCTCTGCATTAATCCATGTGGTATTTATTTAGTTTGGGATTTTTATTCCTTTTTTAACACTTGCATTTGCTGGTAGGCCTCTGCTGTGAGAAGAGACATGGCTAGAAAAATCCTTTTAGCCATCATGGAAACCAGGATACTGCTGCTATGTTCAGGAACTGCATACAACTGGGATTCCACATTTTTTTTTGTTTGCTTATAAACTACTCTAAATAGAAATAATTCTCTTCTGGAAATGGATGGAATGTATATTTTGACAAGTACAAAACTCTTTTAAATGTTCACTAAATACAAGGAACATCTTGGTATAAAAATAACAGACCCTCCCACCCACTGTCCCCTCTTTACATATCTAATTATAAAACGGTACAGTCATTTCAGGTTCCTAACATGAAACAAGTACTGAGGATGGCATTACATACATATACAAAACATTTAGATATTTGACATCTGAAATAACTGTATACATTCAGAGCAAACAAGCATCTTGATCTGGCTATTGTGTTTAATGCTGCTCAGGACCAAAGAATCAAGAAATAAACAAGAAAGGGAAAACACTATTGCTCCTTTTTTTCCTCCCATTTCTTTTTCCATTCATTACAGAAAGAAGTAATTTCCACCAATTCACAATTATAATACTTGAGAGAGACAAGATTAAATTCAGATGGAAAAAACATCCGTTGGCTTTTCATTCAAAATCCACATCTTTAATTTCTTTATTTCTCCCTTTGAAATACAGCTCCTGCTTAGAAGGATGTTTCCTTGAAAAAGAAATGGGCAGATAAATGGGCCAAGTGGCAGCCCTCACCCTTGCCCTCACTCTCCCAACCCACAGCTACCAACTGCTTCACAAACAAATCCTCCCTGAACAGTCCATCTAGCATTCCTCATTCTCAGATGCTATCAATTAGTTCAGAAAACAGCTTGGTAAAATGAAAGTAGTGCTTACTTTGGATCAATTTCCCCTATTTAAGAAGCCTGCGAAGGCAACACCTACAGCTTCATTTTCCCTCAAGCCTAAAATACACCACATTGTGTTTGCCACTCATGCTAACCAAGCCGATTCACTGCCATCATTCTGCCTGCCCTAAATACACTGACACATTTTGCATCTGCAAAACAAATGAGCCCACATGGGCTCAGTGTTCATCAACAAAGTTCCAATCCCAGGGTCAACATTGGCCACGAAGAAGCTTGGCTGTCCCGAACCTGCTGAAATCCCATGGCCTGCTTTTCACCAAGCCCTGGAGCTGAACTTGGGCTAGCTCCTTTCCCTTCTCCAACCTGCTCCAAGAGATATGGCAGCACAAAACACAGGAGAGGAAGCAGCTCTGTGCTTTGATTGCCTTTTATTTGAAATGCTACGTTGATCCTATGATCTCCTTCCACTGCAACAAAGGCTCCCTCTTGGAAAAACACTTGTGAGATGGCCTGGGAAGGAACAGGCTGGATTTCTTTACCATTTTAGTCCTGCAAAATGGATGCACCCCAACAGCAATGCCCTTCTTTCAATGACTCCCTTGGGATTTGATCCAGGAATCATTAGTAAGATCCAAGAGACTACTTATCATATGTGATTTCAAGAATTTAGCCTCTATAAAGCCTTTTTCTTTAGTGCCACAATCTTCCTCAAATAAATGGCCTAAAAATGATAACTGCTTCTGATTTCACAACAGTACAGTTTCCATACTCACATCAATGCACTTTTATATGCATAGATGTCAATTTAATTCTAGAGTGCTTAAAGAATGAACTGCAGTGATAGGATGATAGTCCTGATCCTGGTTTTGAGGCTCTAAAGCAGTCAGAAAATAAAAAAACCCAGACCCTCAGAAAGTGCCAGATCTGTATCCTCAGCAGAACAGGTGAGCTGTGAGGAGGGGATGTAGACCTCATGCCTTGCACATCTGCATGCATACATCAGGTTGCTTGTGAGTGCAAAATTCTGCCTGTATAACTTTCTATGCATCCTAACTATGGAACAGACCTTTGGGAAGGCAGCTTAGTGAAACCCAAAAAATCCAAGTATACTCTGAGTGCAGTTTCTGTCTCACCAAGTTTCATCCTGCAGCCCAGCCTGAGTGATGATGAACCTCACTAAGGCAAATGCTTTTCCCACCTACTACTTGCTCATAGAAAAGTGCTTCAGATGACAAGATGGGAATTGCTGGGAGAGGCACAGGATCAACTTAATGACAGGAGTGCCTTTTCTTGGGAGCCATACAATCCCCTGGCCACTGCCCCTGCGCAGGAGATGCCCCCCCCAACCCAGTCATGGCGCCAGCCTGCAGAATTGTATCTGTGAACACTTGCTTGTCAGAGGGCTCTAGAGGATTTTGTTCTTTCCTGGATGCATGCTAAAGGCTGCTCTCCCTTCTGAACAGCCAGTACTGTGTCCCAGCAGCTGAACCCCACCTACTTAATGCCCAAACTTAGTGGGCAGCAGTACCAAGGTGTGCATGGGCATGCAGATATACAGAATTAAGGCTTTCATACATGTTACAAACACACATGAGGGGGTCTTAATGTTTATAAAGCACTTCAAATTCCCAAGGTAGTTCACAGGTTATATATGCAAAGCACATTGTCAGTCAGGTCAGGCTTCAGGAAAACATTTCCTTTTGACACAGGTGCTTAATTGTGCTCATAGAAGACCTGTTGAAAATAATGCAATTTTAGTGCAAGTCCAAAAATAATCATAAGTGGGTTTTTTTTAGAAGGACAGAATAAAACATTTACTTAAGTGCTTTCCTAAGTTCAGGCTTCAGTGATGTGTAACCTGGCTTTGCTCTCATCATCACTTAACTGCTCAGAGCTGCAGAACACCTGAGGACAGGGATGGAACAACATCTTTCCTAAGTGAACCTGCAGGTAGAACTGGGAAAGCAAAAGCAGAAAGACTCCTGACTCAGATTTGCTAGGATGCTTCTACTAAAAGGCATATCACTTATTGGTGATATGCCAAAACCACTCGCCCAGCCTGGCACCCTGCCTCTTCCAGTGGCCACCTGTGGACCCTGAAGGACCAAATCTAATTATGGGATATTTAGCGTGTGCTAAAAAAAAGCGTGTGCACAGTGCGAGACCTCTACAAAGCTCTTCATTAACTCTCAGAAATATGTGCAGGGTCCGAATTACCAAATCTGTGATGCCTTTTTGAGCACACCTCCCTTTAATGATTTTTCTAGGCAAAGGACCCAGCTCAGTGTCAGCTGGAAGTTTCCCTTCTTGCATGTGCATTGTCCTGTGACATGTAGCACCCAGGCTCCAGTGGAAGAAATTGTACCAGTGTGTGGACTTTCTGTAAGGAGCCCTTACTGTATATAACCAGCCTCACTCCTTCCTCTGCAGTAGTTTGAAATGAATTTCATTCCTGGGTCAACATTTGATATAAGCACCACTTAAATCCCATTTCAGCATTATTTACAGAGCTTAAATGGAACTGATGCAGTACCTAGTGCAAACTTTCATGTGTAGGGGTCAATTTCAACATTGATGTGTCAGGTCTTTCCCATAGCAGCAAGAAATAGAGAAGACATAAAAGAATAAGGAAAACAAGATTACAGAACCACAAATATTGTCAAGACTGACCTAGTGTACCCTCTGGAAGTCTGTAATTTTCTTTTTAAACCAAAATTTCCAGCTGCCTCTATCTCTTTAATTGAAAAAAGATTTTCATTTCAATGGTTTTTAAAGATGTAACTGCACCTTTATGGGTAATTTTCATAGAACCACAGAATGGCTTGGGTTGGAAGGGACCTTAAAGATCATCTAGTTCCAAACCCTCTGCCATGGCCAGAGACATCTTTCCCCAGACCAGGTTACTCAGAGCTCCATCCAAACTGGCCTTGAACACTTTCAGGGATGGGGCATCTACAGCTTCTCTGGCCAATCTCTTCCAGTGCCTCATCATCATCACAGTAATAACTTATTTCTAATCTCTAATCTAAATCTGCCCTCTGTCAGTTTAAAACCTTTACCTCAAGATTACCCTGCAATTTAGGGACACAAAACATAAACTAAAACTAAACTAAATATTTAATTAGTTCTAAATGGACAAAAGAGCATGGAGAGTATTATTTCCTTCTTTCTATACTAAAAAAGAAAGTCAGCCAAAATTTTAGGGGTAGTTCTGAACATATTTGTTCCTGAATAAAATCTGAGAAATTTTGTCTGGAAGCTGGTTTTCAGATTTGACAAGTAAATCAGCAAGGAGATTAAATGCAATGAGCCCTAACAGTTGCATTTTGAGACCCCACCATGACAGTGCCTAGTCAAAATGTTTGACCTCTGCATGAAATTTCATGCAGAGTTGTTGATTCTGTGTTCAACATCCACATGTTGATTCTGTGGACTGACTCAGGAGACAGTAACATGATTCAAATCATCTGACTCTCAATGGAAACTATGTACTCTTGTGTAACAGTAAGCTTCTTCACAGCTGAGTATTTTGACTGAAAAACCAAATCATACACTGAACAATTAACTTTCTTACCTGGAAAGCAGAGCTCAGGATGAAATAAATTATTATGTCAGGTCATTATTATTTAGGTGTTTTGATTTATGTTCTTTTATTTTCAAATTCCCTTCCCATTATATTTTGGTATATGCATCTGTATACAAATTGCAAATATTCCATTATACTTCTGACAACATTGACAGGGACTCTGGAGGGCAACAAACCACCTGAACTTTTGTTAGATAACAAGCAGACAAAAACTGCTGTCAAAAAGTAAGAAATGAAACCCACTGAGGGAAAAGACCCAAAGCAAACCAGGAATTAAACACTTCAAACAACTGCCTTTTGCTCCCTTACCAATTTGTGACACTGATAGCAGAATCTCCAGACCCTTTGTAAGAATACTGTCACCCGCTTAATGCAGAACTGTTAATAGGCAGCCTCTGGAAACCTCTCAGATGCTCCTTTAGCCCACTGATCTGCTTTTGGTCTGTAATATTAAGGAAAGAAATGATGTTACGCTAGATCTTTTTTTCCAGGTACTGAATTGTCACTTGAAGGAAGGACACTAATGTACTGACACCCGTGAACAGCATAAAATACAGGACAGGACTACATGGATGGAGTGATGTTTTAAGCTTTTCTTTCTCTCCTTCACACTGCCCAATACTTGTCTAGAACAGAGCTCTAAGTAAAAGACAAACTAATGTAATTTTAACCCAAATTTCAGCTAATTCAGAGCTCTCTTACAAATAAAAGCCTTCAGAATATACTACTTCCAAGCTTTCCACTTAATGAAAGCAGGTGTTACATTAATGCAGGGTGCTGGTGCATCATTCTTCTGAAGCCAGCCACATGTAATTCATGCAGAAACAACAAAGCAATGATAAATCCTGGTCAGGTCATGAAGTGACCAGTGAACAGGTTCAGATTTCTGGACTGAACTCTTGAAAAAGCTGGGATCAGTCAGTAAAAACAGAGTGTCCAATCATAACAAACTATAAACAAACAAACAAACAAATAAAATAAACATATGCCTTTTCAAAAACCCAACAAAAATTTGATTGAACAAGTGTAGAAAACACTCAAGTTGTCATTACAGTTGCAATGACAGTTCCCTGGACAGTTCCATGACTGCTCTCAAGCACATGGGTAAACTGGAAGTATCCATCTCCAATGTGAACCAAACGAAGGTGTGTAGATGATGAAACCACATCCAGGCAGATACAACAGTTGCTATTGCTTTTCATTACCATCTCAGTATGGAGTGTGCAGGAGTGACAGTGCTCTGGAGGCATGTGCATGACTGGTCCAAATCCTAGAAAGCTGACTGAGTCCCTGCCTGTGACCCTCCCCTGTAGTTTAGTGTTGAATCTCTGTTTTTCAAGATTTCACCTCTTCGCAGTCTTGATCAGTGGAGAGCTCCACATCGGACAGTCCAACCTCCATTGCCATAATCAATGAAATATCTGAATCACTGCTGACTGCTGGCTCCTGTTCATCTGTGAGGGTAGAAAAGACAGGAAAAGGTCATGTCTTTCTGTTAATATATTACTAATTTTTAGTTCTGCAGGTGGAACCCAGAGTTCCTTCCACTATTGATATTGTGATTAGATTACAAACTTTGTTCTTACTCATTATCTGTCTAAAACACTTCAAAAATATCCCAAAATTCAAGACATTCATAGTAAAAAACATGATAAAAAGGAGCCTGGATGGGTAACATTTTCTTCTCTTAATCCTCCCATCCAGAGCTCTTCATCCAGGTCCTTCATGAACTTCCTCCCACCACCTGAGAATTGCCCTCCCTGTCTACTTTCATTTCCTCAACCTGGCATCATCCTACTCTCCCCACAAATATAGCAGGTTAATGACAAAGCCACAGGCACCTGGCAGAGCAACTCAGTCATCAGGAAAACATTCCTAACAGAAAAAAATCTGCCCAAACTCTCAGTAAGTGATAGAATTTCAGAGAACATTTTTAAGAGGGCACTAGTCTAATGTAGGAACATAGGCATTGGACCAGGACAAAACAAATCCAGGACTTTGGACTAGGCTACCTGCCTTCTCAAGTGGCTTCTCTTGTCCTTTTCTAGTCTCTTTAAATTCACTCTTTCCTCTGATTTGAAGATACCTTGCAGGTTCTTGATCCAGGCCGAAGGGATCTACCTTGATGCACCATGACCCCAAATTCACTGTGAGTTGTACTGTTGACTTCTGCCAAGCTGCAAATCACATTGTAGGAAGAGCAACTTGTTTTTGTTTTGATCCCACAGCACTTACCATGTGTATATTTAGCAGCAAATAAAACCAACAGATTTTAAAGGACTAAAAGCTAATTTCTTCCAAGAACAATCAGGGAAGCAGAGCACACTAGGGAGATTTTCAAAGGCACAAAACTTTCATAGGTGGCTGAGTCCCTGACAGAAAAATTTGATGGTTCATATTTTCAAGTGGTTTAATTACAAAGATGGTATTTATACTGTAACAATACAATGTATGTAAATTTGTGGCAGTTTTTCATTTATATATTTTATTTTTCAGACAATAGAAGCAGAGCCTGATTGATGCTAAAAAGTCTAGAAGTTGAATATCTAAGAATTAATAAGTAAGAAACATGACAGAGGAACCAGGAAAATAATAACTCCTCACAGTATAATTATTCACTTGAAGCTGAGTGAACACAATTAGTCACCTCTCAAGAGCACCATGATTTTTATAGGAAAAACCTCTATATGTGTTTACTTGTGCTGGGATTAGACCTCATGTTCTGCAGAGAAAGCTTGAATGGGATCTGCTTTATTCATACTGAAAGAGACAGTGTTTTCCTTTGCAATTCTTCCCAGTTTTCACCCTGGATTACTTTTATACTTGGTTGCAAGATAAATAATTAACACACAAACATCTTTATATCTCTATTTTTTTTTTTTCCCCTTTCAGCATGACATTAGTAAACATTTCAAGGCATTGTTTCTGACCATAAATGTTTCCACCAGAGGCAGAGGAAGTATTTACAAGCTGAATGATACATCCTGCAGACTTCAGTGGTCTTCAATGACATTGAACCTTCAGGTGAGCTACTAGATCCTAGAGTACATCAGAGTATCTCACACCTCCAGCACCTAAAATCTTTAGTGGTAACAGATCCCCGAGTCAGAATAATGTGGTTTTAGACCAGTGGATTATTTATCATTCCTCTATAATTAATAGGATTCTTAAAAACAATTAAAATTATGCTTAAGAGCAAGTTTATATTTGCAAGACAGGGTTCCTGAGGTGTAGCCATGTTGAACAGCCACTTGGAGCACTCTTGAGAGCTAAGGTGTTTTCCATTTGAACTAGCTGTGCAGAAGAAAAGGACTGGCTGAATAGTGACAGCCGGATGCATGCTGAAGAGGCAGGCAGAGCTGCCAACACCAAATGTCAGAGCATCAAACAAGCAGCATTTAATAATGCGGAAATGTCATTTCAAGAATTGTTGTTTCTTCCAGGGTTGAACAGCAGAAAAAATTTTCAACTGCTTTCAAGACAGGCAGATAGAACAGGACCAGATTTTCAGCTCACCTACCTAATATCTGATGGAGGTACAGCGGCACACACTCTCCAAACCAGCAAACTCGAGTTTTATTTTACAAGTCCTATACAATTATTTAAATTCTTGGATCTTAGTCTTTGCAAAGTGTGGGCTTTGTAGTTTGTCTTCTTTGGAACTGAAGTGCAGGTCAGCAGGTACAAGGAACAATGCTAAAAATGCCCATGCCTAAGCTCTGGCATTGCTTTTCCAGCACTGTGATAGTGCCTAGAAACAGAAGCATTCCACCTTCCTTGCTTGCCACCAGTGCAGCAGTTCAAAATCCTAAAGCTACAGCTTTGGCAGAGTGGGGAGAACATCACCATTCTTATACCTTCCCTTTCAGGGAAGCACTGACATTTATTTGGAAGCTGTAGGCAACATAAGGAAATTAATGTATCCCTCAGCATTAGCTGCTGGCTCCTGTAAACAGGAGTCCTGCTACTGACCCCAACACACACAGGATGAAACTCTGGGAGGCTGCATAAGACACAGATCAGCTGTAGGTAACTCTGTCTGCAAGGTCTACAAACTGCCTCACCACGGCTCCCCCACACAACACAGGCTTGCCAGACTGTGCTGGTTTGTTTTATTGCTCTTTTTTTGGCTTGCTGCTCAATAATAAAAGCCAGCACAGTTACTGTTATTTGTAAAAGGTAAGCAAACCTCAACTACACTGCAAGTGCCAGGAGCTTAGCCTGCATTTTGCATCCATGCCTTTCAGATCCTATTTACAATGACAAAGCTTATACAATCACACAGCTTTTACAGAAGATGCCTGACTCACTCTAAACCATCTTTATGACCCTTTTGCAAGATTTTTGTAATTTGCTGTTTTTCTTAAAGCCCTGAAGTCAGACGAGGAGCTCAACTTTCAGTGAAGATCTCAGCTTTCACTTAAAAATAAATGAAGCTTAAGAGGCAAAAACGAAACAAAGTGTTTTAAAAATTAAATCTCTATTTTCTAGACAGATTTTGTGTTGGAATATCTGACCTGTGAATTTAGATATTTGAAACTGGCAACCCTGTCTAACCACACATACTTTAATACTTCCACTGTGTTTTAAAGTGCTTCTTACCATGAGCAGAAAGCCTTTTGCTTAATGAAGCAAAAGGCACATCCTAAGCTGCTTTCCAGACATTGTAGTACCTACAGCAGGGAACTGTAGACCTCCCTGCCACATTCCTCTCGCATCAGTGAAACATAATACACCACAGCATGCTGCTTGTCCAGACAGACTTCTTCCACTCACTTGTATTTCCTGACACACATTCTTTTGAGAGGTGAAATTAACCAAACTCCTTTTCTAGCCAGTATTATTTTAACTCAATTACACTAGCATGGGAAGAATATCACCACATAGATTTCGAAGTGACCTACACAAAGGTGGTACAGCCCTTACTTCTTGAAAAGTGCATCAAGTGATGCTTATATTTGAATATTACTGCAATCAAACAAGGATGAAAATAACTGATTACCCTAGTGATTTGAAAACAGTAAGATTGCATGCTAGTAATAGTTACCTACTGCTGCTGCTATTCAAAACAATTGGTATAAGTCTGTAGCTGTTGTACACTAATAAATATTCCAAAAGAAGGAGGTCAGACGATGGGTTTCTAAGAATTTGATACTGCTTGCAAGAGGCTTGGGAGGGAGCTAAGCATTGAACAGTGAGTGAAAAGTGCATTTATAAACCTATTCCTCTGCCAAGCATACAGGCATGGGCACCAGCTGAGATATACTTGCCATGACTCACTCAAAGGTGAGAAACAAGCTGATGAAACTCTGTGGACTTTGCACTCAGGCCTCACTCCTGCTCACCAGTGTGCTCTTCCCAAGGAGGCCATATCCCATAACATCATTTGATGTCCCTAGGACACGGACAGTGCCATGGGGTTCTCCTAAAACTTCTCCAGCTTGCCTCAGAGGCTGAGATTTCCCCCAAGCTCACTGAGCTGTAAAAGCTGTAAAAGCCTGGGCTCAAATGTCAATAAGCAATTTGTATCCAGGAAATCAGCAGAAAAATGAGACCACACTAAAATGTTAACAACAAAAGTTTCTTGGCATTAAATATATATGTAAGTTTTGTCTAAGATGGCATTTCTTTCCTTCTCTGGACCTTTGAGTAGCTCTCTGCTATTACACCCATTTAAGAATAAGCAGAGAAGTACTACTACTCATTTCACATCCTCACTGCGGTGAAATATACCTTATTTCACAACTCCTCAGTTTGTGAAGACAGATTTAAACAAAAACATGAAATCCCTGGTATTAGTTATGCTCCCAGATCTAGATAAGTATCTAAAATGCATGCATTACCATGAACCTTATTCCAGTCTAGGGCTCACTTCTTCTAAGGAAACATTCAGTTATGTCCAGAAGGATTTTGCTTCGTAAGAAATCAGAAATGTGACCATCTCCTAGAGCTTTGAGGACCTGATCAGAAAATATATTCAGAGTCACTAGAGGCACTGATACGGACCTTTATCAAACACATTCTGCTCAGCTTGAAGCCACAGAAGAATGCCAATGCAAGCAGTACTATTCAGATTTTATTTCCAGTATAAGAACAACCAGGATACAATTCATCACATTTGATTTCTATGAGACATAACTAGAGTACTCTATTTTTCTTTGTCTGCCTAAGAATGCACTACACCATTACAGAGTTTATTGTTGCCTTCTACTATGGCCTTGCCATTGCATCACTTTGCTGTTTATAGTCTAAGAGGAAGAACATCTTATGAAATTATTACCTCAAATGGCAACTCTGTTCACAACAATACCAATTACATCTACCACAAAGACCCATCTTTTAAAAATATTACTGATTGTTAAAATTATTCTTAAGTTAATAATCTCATACTTCTACCCGGATCATTTTATAAGTCTCAAATTCCTTCCATATAATCTTGAGAATTGTAACACTTTAGAATGGGCCATAACTGCACTAACATAACATAAAATAAAATACATGTAAAAAAATTCCTATGAAATCTCTAATTCAAAAGAAAGTGGGGATAGTTTGAGGAGAAAGGGTTATAAAAACCCCTTTTTACTAATACAGTCCTTCTGTACACAGAGGCTAATAAAAAAAATGAAGAAGTTTGGCTGGCTACAATTGAGAACAGAATAAACACTGGAGAAATATTTTATTGCTGTTCCCTAGAATCATAGGGAGATTTATCTGAGCAGAAAGGGGACTAAGTACTTGAGTGTGGTAACTGCTTTTGGAAGGAAAGGTTAGAGTCTTTTTTGTTAATAACAAACCAGAGCTCTGTGAATGTACTAATGGCAACAAAGCTTCTTCCAGGAGGCAGAGCAGATGATGTCTGAAACATTTTGCAAAGAATACCCAGACACCAGCATGCAGAAAGAACCACATGGCAAGATTAATTCAATATGACACTTCAAAAATATATTTATCTGCACCAAACCCTTAAGTGGTTGAGGGATGTGATAGACGGATCTGGATATGATGTAAAACACTGGAGGTTCTCCCAAAGTAAACTTGTTTTTTTCCCTTACTACTGAATAAAAGGACAACAAAATTTCTCCCCTTAATCTTTTTCTAGGATACTTAGTTTGGGAGAATATACAGCATCTCTTAACGAAAAACAGCTAAACACATGGTTCCTTGTCTTTAAACATCCTGCAGTATGATGAGCTAACATCATCATCATCATCATCTGGAAATCACACCCCAGTATCTCAAGCCAAGCATCAACATGGAGAATCTTTTAATTTTCTGAAGCCTAAGTTTGGAGCGTGTTGTACTTAAGCAATAAACTTCAACACCAGTTACCTGAGAAGACATTTTTTGCTTTGGCAAGACAAATAAACTCATTTTCAGAGAGAGTGCAGAAAGTATCAGCACCCAAATGCTTTCTCCGAAAGAAAGAAAAAAAAAATCCATCCAAATAAGGATATATAACAAAGGGAGCAGACAGCAAACACACTTGCAGAAAGCTGAGCAAAAAAAGGGCAGAACACATACCAGATGTTATTGTATGGAAGCAGTTGGAACTGCTAGAAAGTTTGGAACTTTTCCAACTGGCTGTAAAACTTTTTTTTTTCCCCATTGTATGTATATGTATATCTATCTTTAATAAGCATATACTAAATCCTTGGAATTTTACCCTGGAATCAGAACACTCAGCCTTTGAAATTCACAGCACATATTAACATTTTAGTAGTCAAGACTTTGGAGATCAGTCTCCTCTCTGTGAGAGACTGGTTGACATCCTGGGAACTTTTGATCAGCTGTCTTAGTGGGGAGCTGCCAACCCTCTGTGATACAGCAAACATGCCTCTGCCAGGTATGACACAAGAAAATCTAATATTTTTGCTTTCAGTATAATTTCCTATTTGTTCTTACTCTTATGGGACATGCTCATCATGTCACTGCCCTGGGACCAGCAGGGAAACTCCTTCTGTGGCCTAAATACTGCAACACCATTTTCTTTTTACATGTCTAGTCTTTCCTCTTTCCCACTGGATACTCAGTCAAATTTGGTCACAAAGATTACCAGAACAGTCAGTGGAGTCATCACACTGTCTCTTGTACTTTATGCTCTTGGATCAGCTCATCCCCAATTCAACGTCCTTCACAGTTTATCTGCACATCCAGTCTTCACAGGATCATAGAGAGGCTTGGGTTGGAAGAGATCTTAAAGATCATCTAGTTCCAACCCTATGCCATAGGCAGGGATGCCACCTATTAGATGTTATTCACTACAAAGTGGTTTATTCCATCTTTGACCCCATACCTCAGTCCCATACTCTTGTCTTGTTTCACTGACAGACAAGAACACTTCCTTCACAACAGGGCATCCAGCTTCTTAAACCTTCACAAAGCTGCTTTTCCTTTCTCCCTCAAGGGCTTCCCACAGTCTAGAAGGAAAGAGGGACAGTGGGATGCTGCTGCACACTCTCCTTTACTGTTCACCACTGGCCATCCTCAGTGCCCAAATAATGCACCAGGTGCACCTCTAGTCAAGACATCATGTTCTTCTGATCCCACAGGAAGTTTCATAAGTAAACATGGAGGTATTTCATTCAATGTACCAACTGGTACAAATTATCATTATTTAGAACATGCAAAATTTTTCATGTTCTTGATTGAAAATCATAAAATGACATCTCTCATAAGAAAGGAGAAGATTAGAAAAACACTGAAGCACAGGGCTGCAAGTACATGACAGTTTTGATTTTCAAGAACCTTAGCTGCCTTTGGTAATATATTACTGCATTCAACACCTGAAAGCTGTCCCGGCAGTAACCATGCTGTTATAATGATCTTGAACACCAGGTGTGGTACGGGGACTATTTACTTGGTTTTGTTAGCAGCTGCTGAATTATCAGCACTCCTTGGTGTTACTGCACAACAATGAGCAAGAAGTGATAAAGTTACAGAAAAAAACATGCTGAAATTCAATTCCATTAGAAATGCCCATAACAAAAATTTCACACAGGGATGTCTTTCTCATGAGATATTAAAAAAAATACACACAGTCATGAAGTCAGAAGAGAAAAACCCCACAGAGGTGGTGGAGGAACCTCCATATCAGATAAGTAATTTTTACTGCTGTCACCAGCAAATGCAACTTCTGATAGTTATCAGCTTTGAAGTTTAAGTTTTACTTTAAGGGAAGAACAGTCCTCCTTTTTGTTCAGTATGAGGGAACAACATGCCTGAGAATGGGCTTGACTCTGTTGCAGCAGCAGCTCCAGTGCCTGAAGCAGGGCACAGCTGTAGGACCACTGTGCCTGACAAGTCAGGGCAGATTAGGACAGCAATCCATGGTCATCCATCCACATGCCCTTCAGCATCCTCCACTCTACCCCAAGGGCTGCCCACAAACAACAGACACGTGCAGAGCCCCTAACGTTATATGCCACACCTTTTTCTTTTCACCCTGTGACATCCCACAGTGAAATCAGTGTCCCTCCCACTAGCTCACACACATGGACTTGCAGAAATTGACCATTTCTAGTCTCCTGCCAGGTACATGTCCCCCTGGTTGGGAGGGATGTTGAATGTTGGACCAAAGTACACCGCTTAGGCTTAAGATTAATTCTCGCAAGTCCATAAAAACAGAGAATACTTGACAGAAACAGCACAACTCAGAGAAAATATGTTTTTGAACTTCACAAGGCAGTCTAACCTGATTTGATTTCAACAGCTTAGTTATATATTTTGTCACAGGACATGGCTTATCTGCTTACTGTAGCTCAAGACATAAAGACTGAGTTAAATGCAATTCAGCTGTAGACAAATTTGTAACAAGAGAAAAAAAAAACCCCAAAAACATGGAGCCCCACAAATTTCTCAATGACTATAAAAAATCCCAGTTTAAAAGCAAAAAACATGTTTTTCAGTCTCCCAAACTCCATCGGGTTGTAGACATAGTCTTTCTTGATTGTGTGGCACCAGTAATAGTACAATATTCTGCAGACAGGGCTGATGCATATATTGAAAAAAAGTAAGAACCTGAACCTGAACAGATCACTATATATATACCCTATAGCTTTACTATTTCTTCTCTTCCAGGTTGGGCACATAGGCAAACAGATTACATGAATGATCAATTACATAAGAACATCTATTTTTCCATACAGAAGAAACAGTTTCTGCTGTTTATATGTCTGTTAGCAATGAAGGAAAATAAGCTGAAGTGCCATCCCTTAATTTTATGAGAATTGCAGTAGTTTTTAAAAATAAATTGTAGGTGCTTTCAAAGCATTCTACCAATTTAAATCTCCTCCCTGTGGGTTACTTACAGTATCCATACACTTCCTCTTCTGAAGTCCTTAATTAAAAATTCTGCAAGGAAGCCTTCTTTAACACCCAGTTTCACAGAAGCCTTACAGAAGGAAGTTTTAATTCTAATTGAAAACAAGGTGCACTTAATTTCCAGTGCCCCCTATTCAGATACACTCATGGTAGGTACTTGTACCTGATCCTCCCTCATGCACACACAGAAAAGACAGCTCTGACCTTTACTGACCACTGACAATACTTAAGATGAGGTACTACCGACTTCTGGAGCTTTCAAAAATGTCTCATTTAAACTAATTAACCTCAAATACTTCACTATTCTCAGATTTTTCTTCTCTGGAGCCTTACATGATAATATTTTAAAACAACAGCAGGAGAAAGGGCAGACAAGTGTAAAAACCAGGCTTTGAAACAGCTTCAGTGTAACAGTACCTTTAACACAGGGAGTATTACTCTGTACTTGGAGTGGAAGCTGTAAGAGACCTTCTCTTGAAGGGACATCCTGGGTAGCTGAATCTACTCTCCACAATTGTAATGCCTGCACAACACAATCCCTTTCAGATTTGCTATCAGTTAGTATCATTCACTATATCAGCTCCCCAACTACCTCATTCATCTCTGTGCCAGTGCAGAACTGAAGATGGGTGGCAGCTAAAAGCCATAATAGCTGGTTTTCAAAAGAGCTCTTCATGCAACACCAAACCACAGAGATTTAATTTTTTTCCAACATTCTACAGTGACACAGGAGTTCAGCTGCTAACTCTTCTTTCTCTTAAACATCACAAGCCTATCAAACCTTGCAACACATTTTATATTCCAGTGTAATTATGCAGCTTTTGAACAGCTTTATCCCAGATCTGATCTTCCCTAAAGCCTACTGATAGTTTCACTATCAGTAATATATTGATAGCTCTGGCTAGTTCTCTGACTGAGAAGCAAATCTGATCAAGACCCCCAACAGCAAAATGTGAATGTTTACATGTAAAAGTTTGTAACTTCTCACTATTTGGATAGTCTGTGTACTGCAAAGGTCTTTGTGTGCCACTAGGTCTGTGGGTCAGCCTTTTGCAGAGGGTGCAGATTACTCATATTGCTGCTGACATTTATGGTTTGTCAGGAAGATGACATTGTCAGCTGATAGGATCTATAAACCTCATATAACTGGGATAGAGTACCAACAAGAAAAGTAAAGTAGATTTCTGCAGTCTGAAACAACCCACAGTTTCCATCAAGAACATCTCTACAAAGAATTCCTGAACATTTAAGCAAAACCGCTCAATTTAATTGGTCAATGTATAGTTGTTTTTATGAGAAACTTGTCTCTTTTCATTAGTTTAGAAATTATAAAAAGCCCCAAACTCAGAGATTATAGCAAAACCTTTCCTTTTGAAAAAGTAAACCTTTGTAACGTCCTTTGCATCTTCTTTAGGCTGCTTTCATGGTTTGCATAGAGGATTAAGCAATATTTTTTACCTAATCAAAAGCATTCCACAGGAAAGAAAAATGAGCACATTTAAACCCCATCACTAGCACATGAAATGAGGGTTAAAATATGACTAGGAGGTGTACAGAACCACTGTTTGTTTGGAACAGAGATGTCCAAAATGTTACTTGTGTCTTGTAGTAGGGCTAGTGCACCAGATAAAATTCTAACAAGCTTGTCTGAGTATGTTAATGCACATTTAATGCACAGACAACACATGAGTACAGAACAACAATCAAGAAAAGCTCTCATAAAGGAAGAGGTCAGCTGTTTATTTTGTATGTTCATTTTGGTTAATTTAAAACAGTTGATAATAATTCCTTTTAACTGGAACATTCCTTTGACAATCCTGCAATAGCTCAACATGGTTTTTTCCCATTAAAAATAAATCTGATGTGCCAGGCCTGGCCTGCTACATTCAAATACTGTCACTCAAATATTATTTTCAAAAAAATTTATGAAAATAGCTTTATGTAAAGAAGTAAGAAAAATAAAATCAACCTTTACAACAACTGAAACCCAACTGACAAGTTTGATTTAAAGAGTTCAAATTAATTTAATGTGAGTCTCCTCCTGATCCTGTGTGTCCTTCCTGCCTGCCTCCCTTTCCGTCCAAAATGAGCCCGTATTAAAAAGTACATAGCACAGTTTTTCTTGACCTGAGGTCTGAAACCAAGAGTTTTGTCTCTCCAGCCTAAAGCAAGAGTGCACACATGTTCTCTCCTCATTTACCTACCTCCTTTTGCTTTCTTCCTCTGGTTCACACAAGTAACATGACAAAAAAGTGAGTTCCTTTTACTGGATTGCAAAATGCTAGTGTGACAAAACCCAGAGAGGGCCAACCAGGACAATGAGGCAAAACTAACACTGAAGAGAGAACTCAATCTCACGTAGAGGCCACTAAAGCTAGCTAAGGGGCATCTGAGGATAATTTCTTACTTGCGAAGTGCCCTTGGAGCCTTGGGTCTGGCTGGTAGGAAGCCCTGCAGGCACATCAACAGAAACTGGTTTTAGACTATATAAATCTAGGCATGTTTAGCATTTCCTTTCAAATAAGCCTCCAGCCACAGTGTAGTTTCAACTGAACAACTTTTGGTATCAGAAAATCCCCTCCAAAGGCCAGCTTTTATCAGGGATGCTTGCTGAAATGCTCATGGGAACATGAGAAAGGCCAAACCCAAGACATCCATTTTCTGGGTTTCTTCTTAGAGCAGTGGATGGGAAAGGTCAATTTAAGTTTCAACAAATTGCAGCTGGAATTTTACTAGAAAATATGTTCATTAGGTCACTTGGTCATCACCACTACCATCAAGACCTCCCTAACACTCTACATGTGAAACTCAAATTGAAACAGAATAACTGAAAACCACTGCTTCTCTGC
The DNA here is from genome assembly GCF_049639895.1 of Pseudopodoces humilis. Taxonomy (NCBI): domain Eukaryota; kingdom Metazoa; phylum Chordata; class Aves; order Passeriformes; family Paridae; genus Pseudopodoces; species Pseudopodoces humilis. Next base: position 60,837,894 of record NC_142205.1, on the reverse strand, counting down.
ATGAAAAACCTTTGTCTCTGTTTCAATTTTTTAAGTTAATATATAGTCCTGTTCCTCCTTCTTTTGTGTTCTGAGCATTCACACTCCTCGGAGAGGCAGAAGAAAGAGTTTTTACTCTATATAATGATACCTCCCTAGAAAAAAAAGTAACAAAACTACTCTAACCACCTGGAAACCAACCATGTAACTTCAAAAAACTTAAATGCCTTTGCACTGTTCATTATTATTTTCCTATGGTACACTGCTATGAAGTTAGAGTCAAAACTCCATGACATTAAGTTTGGTTTTAACCCCTTTTGCCATTCCTTTTTTATTCAAGTTCCATCACTTTCCACTCTTCTATTTGAAAAGTGATCATGTCTAGGAGGTTCCCAGGCAGTTCCAGAACAAGTTAGACTCCAGGAGCTTTTAGAAAACAAAATATTAAAATATTGGTGTATTTTATATCTAGTCTGGAAAAGGGGCTTTTAGAAGCTGAGTACCAGTTTATAGTAAATTTTAAGTTCTTACAAGGGAAGTGGTCTTGCATCTTTTAGTCACAAGCAAAAACCGAAGGATTAATTTAGGAAAAAAAAGAAGGAATTAATTACTGCAAACACATGTGATTGTTTCTGCCCTGTGGAAGGTGCAGTTTTAGTAGTTTAACAACTCATTTTTGAGGGTGAACAACTAAAACCACAACCTTTCTTCCAAAGATTTCTTCCAAAACTGTTTCCTTGGAAGTGCACTCTTAGGCTGCAGGTTTCTCCACAGCTGGAAGCACGTTCCATCTCCCAGAGCAGGTAGGCAGAGGGCCATTTTTCTAAAATTTCCTTCTTTAAGACTATTTTGGTCTTAGAGACTGACAGCTATTCATGCCACTGCATTTTCAAAATGCAATTACAGGGAAGTAATGATCAGCAAATGTTCAGCAACACCTTAGCTGAATTCAATATACTGTGCACTTGGGGGCAAAATCTGAAGTCAGGTTTCTTATGCATATGTGACACACCACATTTGGTGGCTGTTTCCCAAAGAAACCTTAGCAGCTGGAAACACTCTGTTATTTAATTACCTGTGCAAGGAACTGGCAGATTTTGAACCTCCTTTGTGTGATTTCCCCCCCCACTGAGATGCTACAATTTAATAAATTTAATAAAGCTATTTCAGCTAAGTGCTCTTCATATTCTGACTCTGCCAGTGGCACCCTTATTATATACATTTTCTATGCACTTTTCCTGTAGGAGTATTTTTTTCATTCTCTTATAGCACTATGCTACCTAGAGAGCAGAAAAGAGAGCAAAAATTCACAGAGATCTCCAGGTAAGTTGTTTTGCACATTGTGTATATTAATACATGGCTTAATTACTTCCACTCAACAAAGCATATGTTCTTGCCTACTCTGAGTGCCTCAGATATGTTAACATGAGTTGCAATGAAAAGAATGGTGAAATGTATTGGCACTTACAAATGACAGTCACAATAAAAGGCCAGTTTGGGTGGATATTCATTAACGCAACTCTGATGCTAATGTGCACTGTGCTGAGTACAGCCTTTAGTATATTCCCCAGGATATCAGCCTTGCCACTGAAGTGGAAAAGATGGTGTCTAGCTAATATATCCACGTGGGACCTATTTTCAGCCTCCCTAAATGGGAGGGCTTATGCACTCCTCCCATTCCCAGGCTCTGAAGCAGGAGAAAATCCTCGAACATGTGTGCCAAAAATTGAGTATTTCCTCTTGGATATTGGACTTGACCTGTTACCTCCTCCTCTTCCAATCATTCCCATTTTCTATAAACACTCATAAGCCAGTTTTTCCAGTTTCTGGCCTATCTGTCTCAAAGCATCAGTTTCAGGCACTATCTCCACTTAAAATTACCCACATCCATAACAACAGAAGATCCAGGTACTTAGAATTTAGTGAGAACTCTCACTTTTAGGTAGAGTGGCCTGGTTTCTGTGGCAACTCTGGAAGATCCCTGAAGCACCCTAATTTCTGTAGGGCTTGGAGGAAAGTGGTGAAAAAATGAGTAGGATTTCACTAGCATTTTATGAGCAAATACCACTGATTTTTTTTTTTTTTTTAGGCTGAAATCATAGAGTATTAGAGACTATATGTGAAAGTTTGAGCTGTTGCTGCCTAAAGCAGTTTGGAGAAAATTTAGAGCAGAGCAGTTCTGGATGCCTCTTGCAGGCCAAACATCTCCTGCAATACTCTTTTCCTACCATATAAAAAACCATCACGTAGTTACATGCACCTCCCTGTCGCTCTATTAGGAACAGTGAAAGAACGACACAGACTCTCTCGTGGAGTCAGAACTGGAGAAGTTTTCTCCCCAGTTTATTACCTCAGCTCTTTCTTATAGACTGATATGTGAAAAGTACAGAAAAGAAAACTCTTATTGGTTAGTAAACTAACACATCACCATCATTGGTCAGTGGGGCTCACCACCCCTCGACTTTCTCTTGCAAGAAAACAAGGAACAGACAAACAGCACCTGCAAGGCTGCTTTCTATCTCTGAGGATTGTTTTAATTCCTCCCCATGATTTCCCAGGCAAGACTGAGAAAGTTATGTGGCCTGCTATTTCACAGGCACTATACTGCCTGCTTTAGAATTAGCATCTATAATTCCCCCTTTTTGTTTCAAAATAAAAAAGCAGTGTTTGTAATTTCTTGCTGAGCCTTTGCAGGAAAGAGAACAAACACAGCACAAGAGGTTTCTTTCAACAGAACTTGGAATGGACACTGATTTAGGATGATTTTCTCTAAGGTTTGTTTTCTTTGCAAGGACTTGATGGTTGACTAATACAACTATTTCAGTGAACTAACACACATACAGCAAATAAAACACCGTTAGTCTGCTCAAACTGACAGTCTAACTTGTCAACAGGGAAGTTTAAAAGAATACCAAAGTGACAAAACTCAAGAACAGACAAAACTCAAGAACACCCAGATCCAAACTCAGTGAAACTCTACTCAATTCTACCCATGCAAAATCTATAAACTTTTTTACAGATCACTTAACAATGCAATTCACAATGCTTTTATCCCCTCCCCTTTTTTTTTTTTTTTTTTTTTTTTTTGTTGACCATTGGATTTTCCCCTCAAATATGATTGAGGGATTTGTAGAGTTCACATGGTTGTGGTCAAAAGCTTCCCGACTCTCTGCAATCAGTGAAGTAACCAGGGAAGCTATTTGCGGTGTAGAGATGGTTGCTTCATTAGGATCAACTGCTGTTGTTGTTGTTCGTCAGGTCCTGCAGCTGTGTTGCTGAGCGGTTTGAAGTCTGCAGGGTTGGAGTAAAGCTGACTTCATTGCAAAGTTGTAGTTGTTGTTTGCTGAAGCTCTTGCTCAGTTGTTGTCATTACCAGTGGTGGTTGCCCTGGCAACAGCCTTGCAGTAGCTGGCTCGGGCAGCAGATTCGCTTGTGGTCCTGTCTGCCTCCCTGCGCCGGGCTGGGCACTGAGGGAAGAGTCCACGCCTGCCTCTGCCATGGTGGGCGGTGCCGCTGCCATCAGGGGGTTGTGCAGAGGCGGTGCAGAGGCTGGAGGGAACACCCCTGATGAGGGCTGCTGCGACGGGTGTCCTGGCAAGGCTCGCGCATGCGTGGGCCCCGCCGACGGCTGCGGGGGTGCTGAAAGCTGATCTCCCCCCGCCGCGCTGGAGGGTCCCGCAGATGGACGTGGGGGGGCCAAAAACGACAGCGAAGGGCCCCCTGAAGCCGCTCGCGGCAGTGCTCGCTGCGCCGGTGAAGGCGCCGCAGATGGTGCAGGCGGGGACGGGCGGTCTCCGTTCCCCTGCTGCCTCTCTGTTGGTTAAGCTTGCGCACCCAGCTCCACAGGTGATGGGTACTTGAACTCTCTTGGAGAGAGAGATTTCTGGTGCACAGACTGCTTCCACTCATGGCTAAAGTCCTCCGAGGGTACAAAAAAGGCACCCTCGGCATCTGAATCTTCCATCCCGCTATCGCTGTCCCCAGACTGGCACCGCTCCAATGCTTTAAAGAGCACGCCCCAGGTGGCTGCACACACTGGTATCTCTTGCAGCTCAGACCAAGGTGGTCTCCCACTGACAACCAAAGTCTGAGATCTAAGGCACTACTGACAGTCACAGTAAAGCCTTGCGCTTCTACCCACTGGAACAAAGTGCGCATAGCATCTTCAGAAATGCTGAGTCCCATGCACAGCAAGGCGTCCTGCCATGCAGAGAAGACAAGCTGATCATTAGTTGAATTGCGGTTCTTCATTGTGAGAACCGTCTATCTTGACAGCCTGCGAATGCAAGTACGCAGACGCAGTGGCTTAACCCGGGACTTTAAGCTCTAGCTTCGTCAAGATAAGCTGTTCCAAGCCCGCTCTACTATCCCATTGGTCTAAAAAACCAGCTCCCTCCAGGGGAGCCCGGGAGATTCTCACTTATCCCTCTGTGGGGGAAGTGGCTGGCTCGTCGGCCGCTGGCTGCACTGACCCTCGGGGGGGTCATCAGAAGCACATCATGTCGGGGTCACCAGATGTCACTCTATTAGGAACAGTGAAAGAACGACACAGACTCTCTCGTGGAGTCAGAACTGGAGAAGTTTTTTCCCTGGTTTATTACCTCAGCTCTTTCTTATAGACTGATACGTGAAAAGTACAGAAAAGAAAACTCTTATTGGTTAGTAAACTAACACATCACCATCATTGGTCAGTGGGGTTCACCACCCCTCGACTTTCTCTTGCAAGAAAACAAGGAACAGACAAACAGCACCTGCAAGGCTGCTTTCTATCTCTGAGGATTGTTTTAATTCCTCCCCATGATTTCCCAGGCCACTTTCTCAGGCAAGACTGAGAAAGTTATGTGGCCTGCTATTTCACAGGCACTATGCTGCCTGCTTTAGAATTAGCATCTATACCTCCCTTTCACTTGATCTCTTCTAATGCAACTCTCTCATGTTTTTTGAGAAATCAGAATTGCTGGTTACAACACAAGAACTACTGGCATAAGCATGCACATGATCCTTTGAATTCTTGTGAGAAACCAGCTTCCATGGGAGAATGATTCTCCCGCAGGCTCACAGGCTCATAGCCCGGATGAAAAAGGAGAAAAACATTATGTACCAATGACTGGAAACATTTTATCAACAGAGCTCCTGCCTGACTTCTTTCATTTGAGTTTCCTTCACTTGGAGCCGCACTAAGGCAAACGCACACTCATGAAGCAGTGCAGCCAGAACAAAATACATACAAGCAGAATCAAGAGTGACTACTGCAGAAATGCCACTACTTTCTGAGTGCCTCCTGTACCTCAGCCTCTTGTTTTCACTCTCCAAGAGGCACAGCTGCCTTTTCATTGTCTATCTTTTCCCACTAAATTTATGAGACCTGTTTGCTGCTCTTACCTGTGAGGTTTCTGGAAGTGTGTCCATATCTGTGTATGTACTGACTGATTCAGCAGAGCCCAACCCTGGTAGAGGTCTCTGAAGTCTCCATAGTACAGGTGAGCACTACTTTTACCTTGCCTATATGAATTGACAGCAGCAACCAGAGGCACTGGCCCTGGAATCCTCCCCTTCCTGTCTGCCTTATTACAGAACCACTGCTCTGCCATACTCCTTACTTCTTATTTTCAGGTGCTGATCGAAGCTGGATCCTTGTGTTTCCCATTTGGTCTTGTTTCTGAATTGATAAGAAAAAGATTCAGAATCAGAGTAGCACATTGTATCTTAAACCGCACTTCCTGACTATTTCAGTGGAGGCTTTTGCCTAAAAACTGATGAGAATAAAAACTCCACAGACAATACAAATGTGAACACAAATCCTAAATAATCAAGTCAATTGTATGCAAGACACTGAACATCTCTTGCAAGGCAAGGCTTTTGTTGTCAAGTATAAATCAAAGAGATTAGCTAGTATGAAGTCATCTGGTCTCTCTGCAGTTCAGATTTGTATTTTAGTCTACATTGTCAATTTTGCTTTAAAAGCTTTCTTGTTCAGTGTTTATCCAGACATCTGCTAAAGACAGTGGAATATAAAGATACAACTATGTTATCGCTGGTGCCTGTCTTCAGGTCCCCTTTTTCTCTGCACACGTGCAATACACATTCAGACCAGCTGGGAATGACACATCTAAGGACACACTTCTGCACCAACAGTGTGGTGCCTGGACCCTGACTACACACCAAGAGCCCACCAAAGTCACTACCTCTTTCCTCCTCACCTGGGAAGGGCAGAGAAAATACAATAAAAGGCAAGTGGGTACAGCTAAGGACAGGGAGAGATCACTCACCAATTACTATCAGGTGCAAAACAGACCTGACTTGGGGAAAAAATAATTAATTTAATTTATTACTAATCAAATCAGAGTAGGGTAATGAGAAACAAATATTAAAAACATGTTCCCTCAACCCCTCCCTTCTTTCTGGGTCAGAGGTGTGGTTAACTTCACTCTCAAATTCATTTCCTTTTTCCCCCTAGCAGCATAGGGGAGTGGGGGTTGTGGTAAGTACATCACATTTCCTCTGCCACTCCTTCCTTGTTGGGGGGAGGGGACAACTCATACTCTTCCCCTGCTCCAACATGAGGACAATCCCATAGGAGACAGGCCTCCAAACTTCTCTAATGTAAATCCTTTCCACATGCACAGTTCTTCACTAACTGCTCCAGCATGGATCCCTTCCATGGAGTGCAGTCCTGAAAATATAAGCTGTTCCAGTGTTCTGGAGCTAGCTGGCACTGGCTCCATTGGACAAATAGGAACTCTCTGGCAGCTTCTGACAGAAGCCACCCATGTAGCCACCCTGCTACCAAAACCTTCCCAAGCAAACCAAATACCTACAGTCTTTATAGGAGCACTTTTCTTTCCTTAGTTTCATTGTCATAGACAATAAATCCATTATGTCTCTTGCATTCACTGAACATTAATAAAATACTTATATACTAAGATACGACCATTCAAATGAGATTTGAATGAAACTTCATCCATCCTTCCTTTGCTTAGTTATTTATTTTGATTTCTGAGCAAAAGAGACAGCTGTGTAGGGCCCACTTGAGATGGAGATAGTGTGCTTGCTTTTAGGAATAGTGCTATGAAAGCTGGCTTCTATGCCCTTCTCTTCTCTTGTGCTCCACATTTCTTTCCTCTTATTGTGCTGGCACAACAACTTCTGGATCAGAAAACTGATCCAAATGAAACAAAACCACCAGGAAGAAATTGGTTGGCTTCTGGACCAGACTTCCAAGGCAGCTGCACAACATGAAAATAACATGCAGGCAGGAATGTAATTTGGGAGAGACAGAAGCAAGCCAGGGACTGTCACAGACTTCAGTCATACAGGCAGACTTAAAAATGGAGCTTCCACTACTGAAGGTGAACATTTCCTCCTCTATCTCTTCTAGACTCAAACACTAAGCAACCTTCCTGGCATCTGCAGGCTTTTTGGGACCCTGGTTAGTTCAGACTGCTGTGAGTGCTTATCATGCCCTCTGACTAAGCCATATCACAGCCCAGTGGGGACAAGGGACATTATTGATCTGATGTCTTCATACTTGCTCTGTATACAGTGTCAATGGACACAGAAGATGTGAAAAATAAACAAATAAATTAAAATTTAAATTTTCCTCCCTGATTCAAAGCAGTTTTGTACATCCCTTTTTGCAATTCGCCGTGCAGAAGTGCTTTGTATTTCACTTCTCAACATATGGAAAGAAGGAGCAGTTTTATAACATAAAAACTTCCTTGTCCATTCAGAGTCTGGCAGGAGTCTTGTAAGTGCATGCAATAATCCAGAGCACATTTTTAGTGTTTCACTAAAAATAATCCCAACCACATATTTTTAGTGTTTAGTTTAGTTACGTTTCACTTGGTGACTCTTTCAAACCACCAGTGCTATGTTTGCATCAGTGCTAGTCCCAAAACAGTCTAGGAACTCAGCTCATTGGATGTTTTGGTCCATGACAATTATTTAGTGCAATATCCACACAAGATTTTAGTAGAGCCACCAGGACTTATGTCACACACCAGGCACATGGGACTCAATCTGCTCAGTCTTCAACTAGGTCCCATCAGTAATCTCTCTCTGGGGCAGTATTAATGCACATGTTAATAATTTGCTATATTAACTAGTATCTAGGGAGTTTTCCCACCTCTTCCTCCCCAATTACATTCCACCTATAAACCCCACTATTAATAGCAAGGAAGAACAATCAAGTGGTTACAAGACAACAGTGGATCAGATTCTTATCACGCACTTTCATCCACTTCCAAAGGCTGACTATTCTTCACAAAGACATTTTAGACATACACAGATCAAAATAATTAACTGAAAAGTTATATTAATAGATTTAATGAAGAGCTAGAAGAGAGATTTGAAAGTGTCCTAACAGTCATGATGAGCTGTACATTGGCAGGGTTTTAAGGAAAGAATAAAATGAGAGGCAGAAGAGGAACTGCTGATATTGTCTAGACTGCCCACACTGTTGCACAGTGTGCCAAACCCTACAGACTTTGTAATATGACACCTTGGGGGAAAGTTTGTAGTTTTTCACACTAGAAATCCTGCTCATGTGTGCAGTAGAATTATGGATCTTCCTCCAAGTACAGAGACAGTATTAGTGGGATTTTTGAAGCCCTATGCAGTGGAATGAGACATCCTATTGAATGGAATATAAAAGCTTGCCTAAATGGAACAATTGGAAGTATTTATGATGAGAGGGCAAAGACAGTGCACATTATTCACTGCAGAAATAGTATGTGCTTGAAGGAGACAAATGACCATGGGTGCTATAAAAGAATAAAAAATTAAAACTACTTTTCACTTGCCAGTGTCACCATACCTTTAAAATGTCTAGATGCTACTTTCCCAGAAAACGACCTTTTTAAACCATATCATTCAATCCCAGCTGAGCCTGACCCACAGAATATTGCAATGGCCTCCTCAGACCTTAAATCCACCATCTGAAGGTGGTGTAGCTCAGAGCTCCTTCAAGTTCAGATCTTAACCAAGTCCAGCTCATACTCATATGTAGAGCAGGAAATTCCACCTTGTTGTGGTTTTAGCACTAGCTAAAAATCACTAGAATACTTACTCATTTCTTGCTGTGAGATATGGATTAGGAGAAGGGCTTAAAACTTATAAGGAATAAAGAAAGTTTATTAACATATCTACAATAATAAGAAACCAGAATAAAACCTCCAGAAACCTTTTCTCCCCACCACAACTTTTTTCCTTGCCCAATTGACAACATAGAGACAAAACCTAAAGCAGTACCAACTATACAATATTTTTTATCAGTCTTTGTCGAGAGAGAAGTTTTCTCTTGTCATTCCATGGAGAATTTTCCACAAGAAAAACAGCTTTCTTGTGGCTTTTCATGTCCATGTTTGGCAGTCACCTGGAAAAAACTGCCATCATGCTTTCCTCCCACTTTTCTCTCTCTGGAAAGCGATTAAATCTGCAGGTCTCATCTGTGTAGCGAAAGGGTTAACATCTGGACCAAGCTGTGGCAGGTATTCATGGTGTCGGATTTCAGCTCGGCAGCGCTGGAAAGCAGCTGAAGATTTTCGGCCTGGAGCTGTCTGTGTGGGCCGTGGGGAGAGATGTCGGCAGCCATGGCCCGCCCCAGCCCAGAGCCAGGGGCCATGGCAGAGCCCAGCCCCGCCTGGAGCTGGGAAAAGCCCCTCAGTCTCCATCCCTGCCCGGGAGCTGCTGGAGTCCGGCTCAGCCCCCTCCTCTCAGGCCAGATAGGCTACGGGGGGAAATGGGGGCCAGCCGGAGTTCCATTACCTCTCCTCTGGTTCTCTTCTGGAGAACCAGAAGTTCCCAGGCTTAGGTTTAAAAGGTGGTACTCACAAAAGTGATCTTACTCTTCTGTGGTCTAAAATGTTGTCAGTTCTGAAAACTGCTAGCTATTGGCTTGATCTCAAGCAGAGAAGAAACTCCCAGCAGCCTCTCTCAAAGCCTTCACTTCCGTGTTTTCTACTTTTTTTTTTAATGCCAAACCATCACACACCTGCACTGAGATTTCCAAAAATGTTAGCATTTTGCATAACTCACTACTAAAAATTAGGCACCACGGATTGCTATGATTCATTATTGTGGAAAAAGATCCTTAGGTTGTCTTCTTTCATACGCTCTGGAGAGCTGAAAAAGTCAGAGCAGTAAACTCAGCTGAGATGAACTCTATGTATTGCATACTATTTTTCCCCATCCACTCTCTCCCTTCATACTTTTTCTTCAAAACTCCAGTTTTTCACTTTTTCCATCAATACCTTTTCAGAAACCTGTTACAGAAATATATTACACCATGCTGTCCCAGGATCCTACACAATATCCCACCACAGAGAGCAGTCATTAATACTAAATACTGAACAGACTTTGGGCTGTGGAAATGCCCAAGTGACTTGAAGTCTTCAATCTTGCTAAAAGGCAGCTGAGAGTGAACTGCTGGTCCATTTTTCAGTGCTCAGTGCTACTAAACAGGAGAGTCTTGGTTTAGCAAGGAACCCTAGGGCTTAGTCCTACCTACATGTTCATAGTACACTACATTTCCAAGGCTCCCACAGATACCAGTTATATATGGGGAGCAAAAGGGAGGGAGAGAAGGTGAGATATCTGCCAAGCATACACAACAGAAATAAGAGGAAAAGCACTGGCTGAGTTCCAGAAATTAAAATCTGGCCCCACTGAAGTAGGCAGGAGCTTTGCCACCATGGAGACAGAATTTTACCCAATGTGAACAGTATTCTGGGAATACCCTCCCTCCAGACACACTGTGGGAGGTCTGCTGGCTCTGAATAATCACTGGAAACACAAAAAGGTAAATTAAACCCAAACCAAGACAACAATACCAGAATGATTAATCAACAGACAAAAAAGAATGTAAGAACAATGAAGTGAAAAGTGTTGCAGAAGCGGGTGGAAAGAAGGTGGCAAGTCCTTTACCTCCTGGACCACTTAACTTTGTGAGGAACGCGGGAGGATGCAAAGGCTTGTGCTGGGTGCAGGAGGCCATGTCAAGGCCACACAGGAGTCTTGGAGACTGCACAGATTCAGTAACAAGGGTGAAAAAACTTGTAGTACAGATTCAGCCTTGGAGTATGCTCCCATTAGTAATGCTGTATAAAGAGGCCAGAACCTAGCAACTTCAGCAAAGATTCGTAGGAGCAATCAGTGTCATCACTTACAAATTCCCAGGCAGGCTAGTTCACAGAAAGGGCATGCTCAGCAAGCTCTGCAGTTGTGTAACTGGGCATTCTGGATATGAGAAATACAATAAACAGACACAATGACTTATAAAGTTCAATTTACTCTGACAGCCACGAGCTGGTTATTTAGCCTACAGTTGCCCTCTGATTTAGTTAGCATTTGGATTCATACCACAACTATATATACGGTCCTGGATGCTCCCCTTTCACTGCCTTAAGAGTTCAGGTTGCCCAGAATGGCAAGTTCAGACTGCCTGAACCCTCCAAATTCACATGAGGCAGCTAGAGAGTCAAATTCCCATAACTGCTGGAAATCAGCCCTGCCACAGTTTCAGAGACAGGCAAGCAACAAGAACACACCAGGTTCAGCAGTTGAATGTGTATGCAGCAACAGTTGAATTTTATTGTCCGGTGCCCCCTTTTATAGGGCTTTCAAATTTCCCACTTTTACACACAATTTGATAACATCTTAGCACCACCCAGCTCACCAACCAATGATATGTGTGCATCCCTGATTTAAAGGGATTGGCTGGGATCCCCTTGTTCGAGCTTGAATTCAGCCTATCACTTTCATACCTGGGGATTTGTTTACTTCAGTTCTGTAATGAGCTATGTTGTCTGCCATGGCCAAATTATCTGTGCAGCTATAGACCAACTATAGCTGTCACACGGCCCCTAACTCCCAAACAATGCAGCTCTGCTGCAAAAAGGGACTAAGTGGCTTTTCTGGGAACTACTATAAAATGTGTCACGCTGGATGAGATGATGACAGCAAGGAAACTTGCACATCCATCACTGACAAATATTCATGAATTGCATTGCCCTTTAAATGAGAAATCCAGATGAAGATTCATGTCTACACTTCAATGACGAATGAATGTCAGCAGCTAACTAGGCATTAAACCAGATTTCCCTGAGTGACTGTGTGACAACCATAGCACAGGCAGGCATACATCTGCTTTTGGTAGGTCCCAAGGTGCTTTGAGCTTTCCTCAGGCTTTCCTTCCTCTCAAAACAACTGGAAAGGCCTGCTTCCCCACCCACACCTCTGACAGCATGAGGTTCACAGCCTTCACAGATGTTCGGCCATCTGCCAGTTTTCTCTCCCTGCTCTCTTCTCTTGCTCTCTCTCATATAACCAGGAAAAAACCCTTTTCCCAGTCCTTCCCTGGGCATGGCCATTCTCTCTTCAGGTGATGAGGATCTCCTGATGCTCAGTCTAGTTTGCTGTCTGTGTGCTTGGTCTTGTTGCAAGATCCTTGTCCATGGGCTTTGGTGTCAGCCCTCAGGATTGTCCCATCTTCAGGTCTATCGTCCAATATTATCAAAGGTAAGGGGAAAAATGGAGGGTAAGGAGGAAAACAAAGGGCACCAAGGCAAAATCAAGCATCTTTATAGGCCTTGCAGTATTCTGCTGGCTCTGAGCAAGCTTTTCACTCAGTTATTTAACTTAGCTGGCAACTTGGAAAATTAATTAAAAATTCATTTGTTCCTTCTGCAAACTCTTGAAACAAATCTGGAGGGAAGAGAGTGCCTGGAGAGTTACTGAGCTCTTGTGCTCCCTCGCAGCCTCAACACCATTGTTACCCATGGTGAGAAACCAGAGGAGCTGCTTCTCAGCCTTACAAGATCCTGGGATGAAAAGCACAGACTGCCCCTTGTGCTGGACTTTGCACCAGACTGCTGGCTTTTCCCAGCATGTGTCATGCAGCTTTCTGCGTAAGGGGCACCCCACAGCCCTCCCTCCCAGTCTTAAGAGTGTGGATGTTGCAGAGAACTGCGGAGCGAGGACCATTATCCATGAGAGGATCTACTTGCTTCTGGAGTGCTAAAGGACAGAGCAGAGACCAGCATTTAGCCCAGTCTTTACTACACTGTGGTGCCATCTTTCTTTTGATTTTTTAAATCAGCCTTAGATGCATTTAAAAACAATTATTGGGAGGAACAAAATCCCATAGTGTTCTGAACAGCTCTTGCCAGCACTCAAGGAGACTTGATAAAACTGAATGCCCCCAGCTGGCAGGCTGGCCATGGAAGATGGCTGGGATTATAACCTTGCTGCTCACCCCTTGCGGGATCCAGAATTTAGACCATAAAAGGACCAAACCTGAAACCTCAAATCCACAAAACAGAATGTAAAAAATCCATTTCTGGGTCACCTGTATCTAAGGTCACAAGTCCTGTGTTTCTAGAAGTTATTTTCATTTCCATGACACTGGCTACAACATGAGAGAAAATGGGATTATCAAGTCTCTCCACAGAGTAAGAGTAATATAAAATAATTTCATCTTAGTGCCATCATGTCTCTCCTACCTTTTACACATAATATTGTTACTTGTCTTCTCTTTCATGCCCAGGCCCATAGCAGTACCTAGAAATCATTGAAAATGTGTATTTTATCCAAAACCTACACAAACTCTATACACTCTATACACTGTATTTTATCACATTCTTCTACCTCCCTTCAAGTTTATCTGATGATTTTTTTTTAATAGTCTTGTCAATAAACCAACTGGTATCAAACAGATAGGTATTTTCTACTAATCTGCTATTTTACCTAAAAAGGAGAATTTTAGGCTAGCACAGTCCTCACTCAAAACAGCTGACAACATTCCTTTTAAACTGTCAGAAGCAGATTTTCAACAGAGAGCATAATTTTTAGGAACAGAAGTACATGCAGACATTTTGAGCATTATTTTTTCAAATGGTACTGCTTACACACCTTACACAAGTGAAAACTAAAGACACTAAAAATACGTAAGATTCTCTTTTGTTTTTGTACAAATCATCAGTGTTGTTTAACTGCACTCAGGCTTTCAAGTACAGGACCTCTGACCATCAGTCCAGTACAGCAGAACACATGATAATTAAATTTACTTACACTGTAGATTCCTGCTGGGCATAAAGTAAGGCCATTGCTCCAGTGATAAGCCCTCAAAGGCCGCATACTAGAGATGGGTTTGTGGTTGGGGTTTCTAGACATTTATTTCAGTGCAAATCTTGCCAGAAATTGGAACTTACTGCTTGTTGTGAAGTTACCCTCAACAGTCTGGGGAAAGAAGTCTGCGTCTTGGATGACTTGTAGCACTCCCATGGTCCGGGCTGGAGGGTCCAGGGCCACTGAACTCTCGTTCACAGTTATGTCACTGGCTCCTGTGATCTGGTTGGTTGGTGGTCCTCCTATGGATGCTTCCAAGTCTGGAGGTATATCATCCATGCAATCTGCATTTGGCTAATGGGAAGAAAAAGGACAAAATTGAGCTCCTACCTGATAAAAAGTTCCAATTTGCTTTTTACCTCCTCTTCAGATTTTTTTTTCTTTATTTCAGCATTGAAAATGACAAAGTATAATGAATAAACACACAGAGTTTGTCATCATGTACTTAAAACTTGATACAATCTGTTGGAAGAGAGACCCAAAGTATGCAATGGAAATATTGAGTATTAGACTGTGCCACCTAAAATTGCTAAAATTCTTATACTTTTGAAAGAGTTTGGGAATGTGCACATTAAAAAAGTAACTCACTTATTAGTATGATCTGCTCAACATAGGTAGATTGCTGAATCAGATCACAAATGTAAACAGAGACAGGAGCTGAAGGAGAATGATTATCTTTTCCTGAAATATACATTTTACAGAGCCAGTATCTGAGCTTAAAGGAATATGAATTCAATAAGAACTGCCTGTGGGTGCAACCATGTGTGAGATGCGAAACTAGAAGCTAAAGCTGTTTATATGAAAAATTTCTAAACATCAAAAGATAATTTCCTTTACTAATACTATATTTCCTACAAAATACAATTATAAAAAAAAAGAAACAGACAATAATGGGAAACTGAAGAGCATTATTTGATTCACAGTCTTTCTTGCTATGTGAAGCAAGACCAGTGACAGAGACATAGCAAGACTGCCCTGCAATATGTGGACACCTTGTTTAGGAAATGTTAATTTGTTTCCATTTGTCTTTATTCTCCAGGAACCAGACAGATAGTCTGGATCAGTCACTTAGGTTTCCTCTAACTTCAGGGGTTTGAGACATTTTTGCTGTGATTCATCCCCTAGCCCTAGAAATTAATTGCTCCCTCTGCCTTCTCTCTTCTCAGCACTAAGCAGAGACAGGGCTTAAGCTGCAAGACTGGAAACCCAACATTCAGATGGCCAGTGTCAGAGGAGGTGTACTCTGTTTGGTGGATCTGATATTTTTCCTATGCTTACTTGTCTCACATGCCAAGTCACTTTGGAAAATCTCACCACCTGCCTATCTCAAACAGCTGGCATGAAGAAACGAAGCAAAATATGATACAGCAAAGGCTTAAAGAGAAATTTAATTTTAAGCACAAGAGAAATCCCCTTGAATTCAAGCACAGAAGGTTACCATATGTTTACTTTTTTTTTTCAGAATCAGGAACTTAGCATGTTTTCTCTTTTTCCACACATTCCCTGTCTGATTGTTGTCACCTCTTAAGTATTTTTTTCACAAGTGTTCCTAATGAAAAAGATGGGCAGTTTAACCAGTCTTGTAGCCACAAACTGAAGTTTGGAATGAAAACTAGAATTGTTGTTGTCTGGCTCCAGTCTAATCCACAAGCAGCAAGAATGCCTTAGATTTGGGATAAAAAAGGCACATTCAACTATACCACGTGATAATGAAACTCATTGAATCTGTACTTTTTCAAGAGAAGTACCAATCACTTATATGTAGGACAGGGATCCAGAATGATCCCTTAGATCTGTCACTCTTTCCTTCTCTCTTAGCTATTATAAAACAATGTTTTCAGAGTTTTATTTTTAATTTAATTTACCTTTGATGGAAGTGCATATTAAAAACAAGAGGCCTATTTTCCCTTTATCCTATAGGAAAAATTATTTAAATTGTTTGGGGAATCAGTTGTCTGTCCTTTGCTCTGATTCCAGTTATTCCTTGAATGGAGTTTTATCACAAACTTCTAAACCTTTTAAAGAGGGGGATTATAATTGAAAGCCAAACCAAACATTAAAGATGCAAAAATAATATTGCTTGATATTAATCCCTTTACTCCTGAATAATTTTAATTGAAAAAAATGCCCAAAACTAAGCAGCATGCTATAAAACTAATTATATGAAATACTGATCAGAATAAAAAACCCCAAACCATTATAGCTTTGGCTGCCAGAGTGACCCAGATACAGTTGCTAAGTTTAATTGTATTGGTTTCACTTGTGCCCTGCCTGTAAGTGCTCTGAGAGCACAATTCCACTGAAGTCAGGGGAAAACTTTGTATTGACTTCTGGGGGCTTGGCTAAGGCTCTTAGTGAATAGCTTCAAGTCATATAATCTGCTGCCAAAAATGCAGCTGACTGCATATCCAGCACACGTTTTACAGAAAACGGGGAGAAGCAGAGGGAAACTATTTTACATGATATGATTGTCCCAATAGCAATGCAGCTCTTTGAAAGTGAAAGACACGTTGGTAATCCATTTCAAATATTGCAGGTAGACTGAGCTGGTTTTGCCAGCAAAGAGTTGAAAATCCATCAGGAGTTTTGGTGCCTCACGGCTGCCTGGGGAATCTGAGCTTAGGGTAGATAATATTTTAAGTCTCTGTTACAAAGTAAATGCGGAGTTTAGTTGTGAATTTAATCAAAACATTTAGGTAATTGGGGTTTAACCAGTCCTTTCCTGGAAAATTCAAAGTCTTCCTGCTAAATGAAGCACGATATATCCACAGACATGCAAGCCAGGTCTTAAATGATAACCATAGGACAAAACTGCAACTGGCAGGAAGAACCCCCATAGCCTGTCTATGGTAAAATTTCATCATTCCTCCCATTGTAAAAGCCTGCAAAAGGGCTTTGGCAAATTTGCACCCAAGTCTCCCATCAGAGGCCAATGCCTGACTAAGGGGTTTTTTTTGTGTTTGTGGAAATTTCAGCTAAGAGGGCTCAGCAAGACTCAAGAATGTGGTTAGGGAATGACATTTTGAAATGTTTGCTACCTCTCACTGAGAGGCCCTAGAACTTTACAGGTTCTTTGAGGGCAACATCTTTTCCCACAGCAGCCTATGGACATCTGGCTAAGTGATGAGTCTCTAAAAACACCAGTTGATGTGTGCTGGTGGCTTTTTTGGCTCATGGGGGCACCAGAAAGCACATCTTAAGAATGATGTCCACCCTGGGCTGCCCTCAGCTGGTGTTAGGCAGTAAGAATGGTGAGGACAACATGATTTCTGTGCAGGTGGAAAACAGGTCCTGTGAGCTGAGCAGGAGCTCAAAAGGACACAGGTCAGGCAGGAGGGGTTACGCAGAGGAGAAGCAGGAGAGAGCATAAGGTAGGAAAGGAATAAGCAGGAGTTGAGGTGTATTTTACAAAGAGAAGGTAGAAAAAGGAGAGGAATAGGAGCAACTCATAGCAGTATAGGAATTTTTAACCCTCAAGCCACTAGACACTCTTATACCTTCACTTCCTTTGCTGTCAGCCAGAGGAAACCTGACACAAGGGCTACCATCTACTCCAATTTCCCATGGACAACAGCCCCTACTATAAGTCACTTTGAGGGATAAGGCTCTCCCTTCATGAACATATGCAATAATATAAGTATGCCAATATGCTTCCTCCAAGAGATGAAGAGGGCTGTTTTCAGCTTGTTGTCTTGAAACAACCTACAGGAAATTTTTACAGAAATTCATACAATAAAATCCCCTAAAAAAACTTTGCTAGTGGAACATTAACATCCCAGTGCTTTATTTTTAGTGTTAAGACAGACCAACGCTAAAGCTGATTTGGAAATCTTAATTTGAACCAGTTATTCATGTAGGTTACACCAGCATCTTCAATTCTATGCCTGGTACAATTATTTCCACAGAAGCTCCATGCAGAAAGCTCTCAGTGAGGAGAGCAGGATGGATCCTCGCTCTGCTGTGCTGTACAGAGAGGAAAGGGAGCTATGAGAAGGGAAACAATGGTTGAGGAAATGGAATGGTGTTTCAATTATTCCTGGCAATTAGGTACCTCTACACCTGCCACTATGGAGCTGTTCACAGACAGTGAAATCCAGCCATGCAAACTAAAACTTTTATACATGGCCTCTGGGTATGTTTTTTGTTCCACTAGCTGTGCCCAGCCTCAAACAGCCTGTGGACATGCTTAGCCTTCAACAGCAGTCAGTGAAGCCAGTGAGAGCCATGTTCTGGATGTAAATTCTAACAGCACTAGGCTTCTTGGAAGCCTTTAATATCTCACTGCAGGCCTCCAGAAAGCATTGGTCTGGTTTGCCTATATCCTCTGATTATGAAGCTGGACAAAGAGCACATTAATGAAGTGCTTGGACAAAAATGTGAATGGGCCAGTGTGAGAGCAGAAGTGGTATGGTGCTGTCAGATGCGCTGGGAGGCCATGGAACAATACACTGGGTAGGGAGAAGAGGTGTAACCCTGTGTAACTGCTCATGGCAGGCCTGTGAGCTGAGATGGAACCTGGGAAAATATTTCTGTATTTAAGCCTAGGTGCAGAGATGCTTAATGGCAGAGCTAGCCTTCATTCTGGCTTTTCATCTCAAGCACTGATTAACACTTGCATCACCTCTCAATATACTAAAGACAATATACATGTCTAGTAGAAAAAGTAGCAAAACTGTTTTGATGCATTACTCTAGCTACAATGCCCTGCTTCTTTTTCCACCTTGCATGTTTTCAGTTTGGATTATATTAGGTTTATTAACATATCTGCCTGCAACCTACTTCCCAGTCTCCATAAAACTGAGTTCTCTGAGAATGGCTGTACCAGCTCCATGTTCATGTGAGCTGTTCATGTATGAACAGTATGTTCATGTGAGCTGTTTTACTTTATATAGTTCTTTCAAATGTGAGCTGGTGCATCACTGACTGAAACTCAGGGGGCTATTTACAGCACTTCTTAATGCATCAGCTGGAGGTGTTTCAGTATTGAACTTCACAAGCCTTGCACAGTGGGGGAGAGTGACTCACTCCCTCCTGGTGAAGCCTCTGAGCTCTGTGATAGCTCCAGTTGGGAAACTGTATGACAGACACGACATACACTATCTGAATGTAAACATGCGACTTAGAAAGATTTTAAATGTGGTTAGAAACTGCCAGTTACCTTTGGCAGTTTCTAACTACATTTGAATGTTCCAGATAACAAACAGCTT
Organism: Pseudopodoces humilis; assembly: GCF_049639895.1. Lineage (NCBI taxonomy): Eukaryota > Metazoa > Chordata > Aves > Passeriformes > Paridae > Pseudopodoces > Pseudopodoces humilis. The sequence goes on along the minus strand of NC_142205.1, from coordinate 60,818,584 downwards.
AACAATTTATTGTATGTCATGTGCTCCACCACATGCTTAGTAACTGGGAGAAATGGCCCTTAATTAGGAGTACAGATCTTGCTTCAGATAGACTTTAAGAGAAATCTGACAGAAAAAGGACTTGTTTCCACAGAAGCAATTAGTTGTCCTTGACGAGTATAGCAGAGAAAATTTTATTTGCAGACTTTCTGCTTTCAGATTTGAACCGAGGGCATGATTAAAAAAATAAATCTGGTCCTGAAAGCTATGTGAAAGATTCTATAAATCCACCAAAACACCAGTGAACAATCTTCTGCTCCACCAAGCAGGCAGCCACAAACACACAAATCCCAACACTCAACCTACCCTCATGTACATGCTCTTCCTTGCTAATACGAGTGAGGTGCAGGACAGAGATAGAGTCAGACATTTCCAATTGTACTTCCCTTAATAAATCAATTAATTATTCAATAATGTGGCAAAAATAGTAAGACGGGAACAAACAGGCAAAGGCTAGCGATATACTCATGTGGCTGGTATTTCTCTTCTGCCCTGATGGGCTGGTCTGCAAAGTGCTTACCGGTATCCCTAGAGCTTTTAGAATATTCATTTTACACATCGGGCAGGTACGATGGTCTAGCAGCCAGGGGTCTACACAGGACTTGTGGAAAAGATGCCTGCAATGAAAACCAGGATATCTTAATTCAAATGCACCACAGCACAATTTACCACTTAGTACCATATTATTCTGAATTCCTTTAAGTGAGTGTATTTCAACTGGTGCAGTTTGTGACCTCTGCAAGGACTGCAGAACTAAGACCTATGCACACAATGCTAAAATGATTCCTGCAGTAACTCAAACATGTGGACATTTCAATGTATTTGAAATAGAAGACTACATATTTAGAGACCTAGGGAAAACATGCAAAAAACATTAGAAAACCCCATATTCTTTAAATGTTAAAAGCTGTCAGTAAACAAAAGATGCTTGCTGGTAAAGGTAAAAATCATGTTAGTTTTTCTTAATAGCTCTACAGACAAACCTGGTTATACATAATTTAAATGTGAAGCCAATGAGGGTCTAGTATTTTTCAGGATAGAGGCATAAAAACTGAATTAGAAAAAAAAAAGAAAAATATACTTTTCATTTAAACAGAAAAAACCCCAGTACAATGCTTTTAAAAATATTCTCTCTGACTTCCCTGGTCTTTAGAAGCTGACCATCAGAGAGAGCTCCTACACAATTCCCTGAAGGAATTGTTGCTAATCCTGTTCTGATTCTGAAGCAACCACTAAGCAACTACCTGAGCCCTGTAGATCCTGAGCTTTTCCACTTTTCCTAGACATTAATCAGGTGGAGGAACTGAATGTTTCTTATTTAGCTTTGCCTTTAAAAAACTGATAATGACTATGGAGATCTTGAGTGTGTCTACCTGACTGGCAGATATGAGAGCTTATTCTGTTACTAGGAATACTAAGGAACATTTCTTCACCCAAAGGGTGGTCAGGCGTTGGAACAGCTGCCCAGGGAAGTGATATCTGGAGGTATTTAAGACGTGGGGATGTGGCACTTGGGGACATGCTTTAGTGGTGGGCTTGGCCGTGCTGTATCTATTGTTAGACTTGAATCACTCAAATACCTGTATAATCCCTGCAAGAAGCACGGCACATACTAGTCTCTACAAGGAAATGCAATCTCTGAGAAAGCCAGTCACCTAATGTACCAAAGTAACTCCAAATATTTAACGGGCACTTATTCAGCTGAATGGGTCAGCAGATATATTGTGTCACTACACAGCAAATTACTGCATTCCTGCGCTTTATATCACTTCATACAACTATGGGAAAGGGCAAACATATTCATGGAAGCTTGATCTAGTCTAATTACATCAGTTGGCTGGGGTATCAAACATCATTTTATCCTGTATGTCAACATGATTAATCAAATGAAGCATTGTGATATTTGAAGCTTAAGCCACCACTTTATTAAAGTTCACAGCTGTCCTTCCAAACAAGACCTGACCTAATGGATAACAACAAATGAACGAGATTTTGATCTCTGTCCTGCTCAACATTTCCTTCCTTCAGTCTTAGGAGGGGCATATTCAGAATATCATTAGACAAGCATTCTGAATAGGTGAAAGCATAAAGATACAGTTCCTAGGCATCTGTAATTTTACATTTAAAAGTTTAACGAACATATTTTCTTGAGTTTGTTAATTCAGAGGGTACTGGAAGTTTATGTCTTGCCTTTCAGCTACATGAAATAATGATGAAATTATTTTAGTGATTGGTTTTCTTTAATTATATAATCAAATTCGTAAGTATGTTAATTGGCAAACATCTGAAGCACATTTGTGCCAAAATCATCGGTCCATTTACAAAACCTGAGATATTTATTAATCTCTCAGAAAACAAAACAAAACAGGTTTCCAAAATCTCTTTTGAATAAAAAATATGTAGTTTCCACCAAGACATTCTACGATAGACCAGAAAATCCCTTTTCATTTTCAATTTTCAGCTTTGAAAGCCTCAGTCAAACTGGGATTCATATTAGAGAATTTCATGGTATTTGTTCATCATCAAAAGCTTGGATCACTTTCATGCCTTAAAGACTTTAAAATCTGAAGTTCAGTGTTCCTAAAGTTGGCTTCAAAAACAATATTCTAAAATAAATCCTAACAATGCCAAGTAATTTAAATACATGACAGATCTTGTCATTTTACACTTCTCAATACTAATTTAGCACAGGGTATTATGACTCCATTAATTTCAGATTTAATATGTACTACAGGAGGAACTTGATTATTTGACAGAAGTCCACTGAATAATGGAATGCTACTGAAAATCAGACAAAGATTTACCTTTTAAAATTTTTGTACTGCATTATACAACTGGAGTTCTTATAATATGGTTTGAACATGTAAACATTTGTGCAAAAAAGCAAGGTGGCAGGCTTTGCAGATTTGGATTTGAAAGTTTATTAGGTACAGCACTTATGTACTTATGTACAGTACATGCTTATGGCATTCAACAAATTGTCAATTTTTTTATGTTCCAAATTCAAGCAAAAGAAGGGTCAGCATAAAGCAAGATGAGAGCAACTGCAATACTTCACTGTCACATGGCAAAGATGTAAAAAGATCAACTGCAAGAAAAACTCCCTTTGCAGTTCTGACTGATGCAAGTTTTAAATGGAAGGAGAGGACAGAGCCATCATGGATGATTTCAGAATTAATGACCCATACAAGGAGACAATAAGAGATATTTCAAGCTCAGGCTCAGGACATGGCTTTGACAATCAAAGTCAAAGCTAGATAAAAATACAGGTTTTTTTCCTTGTTGTGTGCAACCACATTCATTGCAAAAATAGGTTGATTTGGAAGGGTTGAAAAGTTTCCAAAATAACTGCAACTGATTAGTTGACAAAGAGGAAGGCGAGATGTTGTCACAGCCTCATATGAAAAGGTTTTCATAAGGGAAAGGAAACAACCGTTCTCCACCTCTCCCAGGAATAAGAAGCACAATGATGATGTTTAAACAACAGCAAGTGAGATCCAGGTTACACAATAAGAAAGGCTTTGCAACAGTCAAGGTAATGAAGCACTGCAATAAATTGTCAGGGGAATTTGCAGTCTTCATCCCAGGAGATTGCATTGTGTTGGAAAAAGCTGCCAACAACAACACATGCGTGCCAGTGCCCCTGTGCTGTCCACCACCCTGACGGTGGTGGCCTCCTGGGATCCCTCCTGTACTCTCCTGTGGCTACACATGGCTGTGCAAAGCTCACAGAGCACAAAGCAAAAGAACCTCAAAGTCCCAGAGCATTCCATTTACTATTATATAAATAGCACTTCACATTTTTAAACTGGACATTGCTTTTGTTTGAAATGTATTTGTTTTCCTTAAAGATGCAATTTCAGCCAAGATAATACAAGAAAAAAAAAATCATGTTGCACTCAGCCTAAAAGTATAATAATAATAACAACAATAGCAATAATTATTATAGTACAGCTATTGTAAAGCATTCAGCTTGACAACAATTTTGAGAGGCTTTTTTTCCAGATTAAGGAAAATGGTTCTCCTCCCACCTTCCACTCTTAGTCTCACCCATACAGTTAAGAGAGGTACATCCCTGATAACCCTAAATAAGAGCATCAGTTGCCTGGATTAGAGATAGATCTGAAGTAAGGGATTTAGAATTTTTGTGAGAGACTTAGTAGCACTGTAGTATCCAATAAGAAGGTTTGAGATTTTGGGGGTTGCATGTACAGTATTATTTACTTCTGAGGAGGACAAAATAAGATGATGATGAGGGTGAGAGGAAGGAATCAAAGGGAGGTATGTGTGTGATGCAATAATTTTCACAGGAAGCTAATAAAATGAGAAAGTAGGAGTGAAAACTCTCTGAAATCACAGTTGTTCATGGAGTGAAGGTTCAGGGGAAAAGAATGAGCTGGAATGAAGTCAGAGAATGTGTTTATTGGTGAAAAAAATGAAACAGCAAAAAAAAGAGCTTATGAGGCACCCAGCAGAGATAAGGTTGAAAGAAATGTCTTGCCTCTCTATAGAAGTTTAGTAAAGTTAGTAAAAGCTTAGTAAAATGCACGCATTGGGAGCAGCAGGACCAGTAACTTCTCCAAAGCAATAGCAGAAAAGACAACAGTGTTTTAAAGCTGTAGATTGAGGACAAGCAGAGTGAAATAGGGCTGTGACAAGAGATGCCACTCTGGGAACAATGCACTTGGTTACATTTGATCTTGTCTCAGTGACCTTAAAGACAACTTCAGAGATGTTTGCTTCCATTAAACATAAAACCAGCTGCAAGTCAACGCTTTTTATTTTTACCAAGTGTCATTCCTTATTTATTTAATAAACTCTGTAGAGTGAAGTTTATTACTACAGTCAGTTGTGGGAGCTGCCTGATGAAGACAGAAAGTAAGAAGCACAAATTCACTTGGAATTCTCCTTGAGCTTTCCAGAGTAGTACTTTACAGAGTAGTACTTTCCAGAGTACATAAAAACAGCTATCCCAGTGCCAACAGGAAAGAGAGGACATTTGGGAAAACAGCCCAAGTCCCAGTAAACATGTATCTATTTGACTTCAGAGCTCATCCACTGCTATACTGGAGGTTCACATGTTAGAAACACAGCTTAACTGAGGATGCCAGAGCAAGAAAACTACAGTCTCTAGGTCTTTAGCAAGATATAACACACTCCTATTCACTTCACAGAAACAGAAATTAATCCACTTTCTTTTTTGTTTTGGATGTGGAGATGAGATTGAGAACAGCAGAAAGAATCATGAATACCATCTCATGTTTCAGAAGTTCAAACCCCTGCAAGTATGTAAAACACTGCCCTCACAGTTTGTATAGTGGGAAAGCCAGGGTTGGTGAAATAGCTGCTTGAGAAAGATCGTTGAGTTTCTATAATTCCAAACTGCTAAGGATCTGAACTAAGGATCAAACTGTGGGTATTTTACAAGACAGTCCTGCTACTGCTACCCTTTTAGCATGAATCATTTTCTGGGCGACCTTCTAAGTCATCCAAGAATTAAATGCCACCTGTTAACTCTGTGTTTCCTATTCACTCTGCTTGATACAACACCGTAGATGACAAAGGCTCATTGAATTATGAGGTGGGACACAAGTGAAAGCTAAAGCTTAGACATAAATTTAAGCTGTTGTATATCTACCTCTAAAAACTACCTGCCTGTATCATGCAAAATTTCCAAGCTTTATTCTACTTCCATGCAAACAGGTTTGATGCCAAACTAAGGTCCACATTTTCTGGGAATTTCTCATTTTTCTGTATTTCTGCTACATGAAGTGATGTGTTCGTGTCTGCTTGCAGAAAAAAAAAAAGTCACATGCAATTTGTCATTGTGGGGGATTTACAGTAGGTCAAATTTATGATTAATCTGTTAGCCATTTAGTGATGGCAGTAAACAGATTTAATGAATCACATGAACTAACAGAAATGGACAGATTGTATCATTCAAATATCTACTAGGGTACAACATAACAGAAAAATAAATAAGTATTTTGGTTTCTCAAGCCAGTGAACATGACTCAGGAGAAGAAAGATGTTCTATTGAAAAAAATAAAATCTCTATATGTACAGCCTTCAGATCTGTATTTCTAGGGAAATCAAACACTTGCTGTTGCTCTCCTAGGGGTAACTGATCCTAGGAAATTTCCTCAGAAATTAATTTCCTTAGAGAAATTCTCCATTAGGTAACACTTCAGAAATGACAATACAATAGCACAAAGATGAACACAGTTGTTAGGGGTGGGAAGAGGGTGCACTCCTATGTCACATCACTGTGGGTGGATGTCCTGCACAGGGTATCTTCACATGGGGATTTTTTTTGACAAAAGGCATCCTTTTCTCAGGCCCAAGACAACAAAAGAAGTAGCTCAAAGGGGAGCAGGAGCCTGTTCTATCCCTGGCTGCTGTGGCCAGGGCTCACCTTCAAGTCAGAGGCAAATTCTCCTAAGGCATTTATTCTAATTAAAAACAGTGAGGAAAACAGATGAATCAAAACTTTAGTTTAAAAATCCTACTGAAGACTTTGTTATAGGCCCAGGTCAGACAAAATTTCTGACTACCATACTAGACTCTCAGGGTCTCACCACCATCAACACTAGTTTCACTTCAAGTTGAATAAAGAGGCATTTCAGATATCTTTACTAACAGATTATGAATAGGCCAAAATAATAAACTCACCCTTCCCTCCCCAAGTTCTCAGGTAATCTCATCAGTGTGAAATTGAGAACAGAGACTGTCTTGAAGTAGAGACTATTAGAGCTAAAAGCACCTTCAATTTACCTGCAAGGCAATATCCTGACAACATCATTGGGCTTGTAGCCTTCGATACAAACAGCACAGTTATCAAAGTCTGGCTCAGTCTCCTACAGGAAAGAGAATATTCATCATATTCATTTTTTATTTTGTCAGCTAATCTCTTCATATAAGAGCCTATGTGACAAAGTAAAACAGTCACTGAAGCAGATTGCAAATCCAGTAACACATTTCAAAACTAGCAAGTCAGATTTTCTTACATGTTTCCAGCCTAAAACTTGCACTGAGAAGCATACAGATTTAGTTAGCATGTTTTAACTTTCAGAATTTTCTGCATCTTTAACCAAATCACCCTCTCTCCCCACTTGATTCCATCCGTAACTTGCTTACCAGCACTCCTCCCCCATCTGAAGAACAAACACAGTAGTTAAATAAGCAACTGGCATTTGTTTTCTACCTCATTGTCCCAGAGGTCTGAAGGAATCCTTAGCACAAAGTTTCATTTAGTAACGAGCATTTTGAAAAATTACCTTATCACCTTTCCTGATCGTCCTGACTTGCAGCTTGCTGATTGCTTTCTTCGCAGCATCTCCAAGCCGGCGCTGCAATACAAAATTTGCTCTTAAGCAAAGAGCATCTCTTCATGCAGAAATCAAAACTTTTTCTCTCTAAGCTTCTTAATAATTTTAAGTGCATGGAACAGGATAGTGTACAAATATAAACATAATAGATCACAATAAGGGCACCGTAGGTGTGGTATACTGCAGCAGTGCATACCAATGTAGGTAACAAGTGCATTATTTGAATATCCTACTTCTTCCCTCTCTTTTTTTAATGACACATTAAAAAAAAAAATACTGGGCAGTTAGCAGAGTGAATGCTGAACTTTATTCTTACATTGTTCCATAACTAGTTCATGATCTTCAGTAGGATGCAACCTCTGAAAGTTAATTGACCTGTTAATTTTAATCACAAAAACTCTGAATAATCTGTCCTGTCTTTTTTCCTGAAATACAGAGCTGCCTACCTTATCAAAATGAGGTGGAACTATCTGCATTTTCTTACAGGTAAAGCACTATCTAGTCTTGTAGTAACATCCTGTTCATACATAACCATTTGCTCATCTTTGCCTTTCTATCATTCCCTCCAGTGGACCATAAAGTGATTACCACGTGACGTTTCTGACTGTCTGACTGTTCTCCCATATTTCCAAAACACTGTTATCGTGCTGGCAGGGACACAGCCACCAGGATTAAAGTATGTAATAACAGCCTGACACAAAACACCCTGTCCTCAGACATTGAACATGGACATGTCCACTCCTTGCAAGAGGATGGGAACACTGTGGGGCAGTTCACACAATCACACAATCCTGTGCCATGGAGCTTGTTCCTGTATCAGTGCTCCAAGGACTTGGCTGCTCACTTGTGCTAATCCAGCAACAAGGCAGTCTGGAGAAAGACTCATAGGCTGGAAGTCTTTGGGAGGTCATGTACTCCCACTCCCTGCTCAAGGCTGGGTCAACTTCAAAGTCAGAGCTGTGTTAGTCAAGTTTTAAATATCTCCAGGAAATGAGATTTCACAACCTCTGTGGAAAATTTGTACTAGTGCTTAACCAATCTCAGTCTTTTTTCTTCTCTAAACATATTAATGGAATTTCCCCTGCTGGTAATTTGTGACCACTACCCTGTGCAATTCCAAGAAGAGGCTGATTCTGACTCCTCTCTGACCACCCTTTTTGCAGCTGGAAGTAGAGCCCTTCCTCCTCCTCTGCTCCCCACTCAGTTTAGTATGCTCCCTTCACCCCTCCTCAGATGCCATGTGCTTTTGCTTCCAGGTCATTCTGGTGACCCTCCTTTGTGCACTTGCCATTTGTTCTATGCCTCACACATGGTTTCATGCAGCAATGTCCACTCCAATGTCTTCTTTGTAACAGTTTATGATATAGCATGTTCCAATTTGCCACTAATAAATGAGTTGAACTCTTCCTTTCACCTCCTCTCCCCAACCACATTTCCAGCCATGTGTTGTTAGAGAGAACTTAGGGCCTTTTGTGACTCAGAAGACATTCAACTTTCTGAGCTGGGAAACTCCTGTGCCAGAGTTCAGAGGGGCCTGTCAGCAGGAAGGTTTCCAGCTGGAGGGGGTGAGAGCATGAGGCCAAAAACGGATGGAAGCTTGAGGTAGTTTATAAACTGACCTAATCACCACAGAGATATGACCAGTAAATGACCACTTTGGTCTTCAGATTCAATTAAAATCACTGGATTAAATTTAGAGAGCAAGTTTATTGGATTGGAAAGGCTGACAAAATACCTGCAATGTTGAAAGCAGAGTCCAATTTCACATCTGGCTAAAGAGGTCAAAATAATCTTGGCTATCAGGAGATTTACATATGAGCTTTCCAGCAACTTAATTATTTAATGTGAAGGATTATCTTGTAGCTATAAAACATCTCTTTCTGTGGTCCATTTTTCTCACAGTCTCCCTCAAATAAAAGAATCAAATGAGAGTTGGAAACCTTTCTTGTTAGCTATTTGGTTCTTTAATGTAAATCAAAGACAGACTGATAACATACAGCAAGACAAGAGCCATTATGTCATGCTTCAGAAAATGCTTGTGATCCTTTTTTATCATTAGTATTACTTTAATGAATGAAATGTCTCAGTTCTATTTTGCACGTTCTTGAAGGGGAAAGGACAAGATTAAAAACTCATGTACATCGTTGATCTGCCTGCTTTCATGTTTTCTTTCTCTTATCTATCATAAACAGATAAGTTCATAACATACATGTAAATGAGAGTAATTTAGCTTTTGAAAAGTCATACTTTCAAAGGATTCTCCCACTTGAATGCAAGGCATACTATCAATAACCAATGATTTTTCCTAAAAGATAAGAGGCATGAGAACAGTTTAAGGGTTTAAAGTGAGGCTTAGAGGTTTACAGCCATAAATCTCATAATCTCATTAGCAAGGCTGCAACATTCAGTACTGGACTGGAAGGAGTTAAGCATATCAGATGCAGAGGTCTACAGGAGATGGCAATGCACATTAAAAAGGAAGGACAAATCCATGGAAAGCAACACTTCTGTGTTCCTGAGAAAGTAAATGAGTGTAAATGCTGTGGAAGAGAAGTTACAGTTAAGTGCTTCTCTCTTAATGGCCTTACTAAACGACCACCTTTGCAAGGAGATCATATTTTGCATTGTTCAGAATGAGACACATCACCAACATGAGGTATCGGACACATCTATCCACAGACAAAGTTTGCAGACTCCGCCATGGGAAGCATCTTCCCAAATTGCTTCAAAGATTGACATCCCTATTCAGTGGGCCAAAACTCTCATTCCAAGCCACAGCCACCAGTCTTCCTTCTCAGATAAATGCTCCACATGCTGACAGTCACATACTAAAGATTAACTTAGGACACACAAGATCCTCCTCAACTCCAGTTCAATCTCTACTTGCTTTGGCTTTCACTATTCTGCAAAACTTAAGGAGACCAACCAGTTTCAAAATGACTTTGTAGAAAATTTCCTCTGAACAAGAAGCCAATGGAAAGAAGGGACATGGAAGAAATGTAAGTCTGGCACTGGAACATTATTCCCTCTTCATTTTCCCACGTCATAAACAATAAAAAGAGAACTCTATTATTACTGGTGAAATAGGAAATCTGACACACTGACAGGGTTGGTTTGTTGTTGCTGTTGTTGTTTTTAAGTCTGTTGTTAAGTCTGGCTGTTACAGGGCTGTAACATCAGGTCATACTTTGCTGAAATATCTCTGGAACTTGTCATGTAATTCAAAACTGCTTCTAATTAGCTCTGCAATATCATGTTTCTTGATTTAAACATTTTCCACAGCCTTTTACAAACTCTCTCAACTCTCTCATCTTCAGGAGACCTCCAGGAACAAGCTGCTGAGGAAACAGATTTTCTTATACAAATTTATCCTCTTCATGTCAAAAGGATTCATCATCAGGGCAATCAGGTGACTTCCTGGACATCTTGTTAGGTGGGAAAAAAGGGGTTCAATCATGTGAATATTACTACCTATCTTCTACTTCCATATGTAAAGTACAGTTGTCTGTCTATCTAATTTTAAGAGGTACCCTTAAAAATTAAATGTATTAAAATAAAAATTGATACCTCAGATGTTTGTAGCTGACACCCTGGCTATAGGTGCACAAGCCCATAGTAGAAGACAATTCTGTGCTCTACTACATTAATTCCCAGCCAAGTTGGGATGAATAGGCCCTGGCATTCAGGAAGAATCTTTGAAATCCTGGTTCTCCACTCATCAAAATCAGGCACCTAATTAGAGTAAGCTGTGTCTTCCTTCTGGCATGTGAACTTAGATTTTGCATACATGATGAGGAAGAGTGGTGGCTGAAGATGTAGATGGATTATGTCCAGGTTTCATTTCACTGTGCAGTCACGTGAAATTATTCCAGAAGAGTTTTCAGTCTTTCTAGCTCCCTCTCTCAATAGCTGGATTCATTGCTTTCTTGATGGAAAACTAAATCAGTTTGTTTTGGATTTCCTGCTTGCTCAGAAACTTACACCCAGAAAGAAGGGAAGCAGACCTGGAAAGGAGAATCACCAGATAGAGAAGGACTAGACAAAAGTATTTATGAGGCTTGACAAAAGGACACTATGATTTTATTGTGATCCCATCCTTGAACTACAAGAAAATGTGTCAAAGGAAAAAAAAATCCAGAACTTGATGGAAAACAGAGAAGAGCACTCATGGGAAGGGCAAGAGCAAGCTGAGCTCTTCTGAACTACCTACTTCATTATATGCCATAGCCAGGACTAAAAGAAACAAAACTAAAAAGCCACAGCAAACCATTAACATAAATCATAGTTTTGTTTGTATATTGCTACCATTTTTCATATGAAAAGAGCTAATAAAGAGACTAGATGTCAGACAAAACTGTAAGAAGAAAAGTGCATGAGGACTTTCTAGGTTGCCCCTTATTATTGTCCAGTTTTGCCCCCAAAATTAATAATATGTAATTACTTAGGAGGCATGCTTTCTAATTCTTCTGAAGAACAGAACTAGTATAATAACCAAATTATTAAAACCCCTCCATAGGACAACTGCTTGTGTAGATGTTGGTCTCATTCAAACTTTGGAAAGAAAATACTGAAAAGGATATATGTTTGAACATATAAACACATCAGTTTCAAACTATAACATATCACCTGAATGAGCTTCTTATTTTGCTGAGTTTCATGTTTATGTATGTCTATTTACATTGCTAAGCTGCCTGTATAATTAGTTGATTGAAAGCACACTTACACAAACAAATAAGGCATGCATGTGCTTTTGCAGACAAAGCATCTAAAAATTATCACAGCCGTTGCAGTCACAGTGAATCTGCTGCCAATGATGTTCAGATTCCAGCTGGGATAGTCTCATTCTTGCTATCCAAAATTTCAGACTGCATTTAAAAGGGAAATACATTCTTTCTGTTTGTAAACACAGAGCAGCTGCTCTCTATCTCAGAGGATGACTGAATTTCAATGGGAGAAGGTGAGGGATTCCTACATGTCAAGTGTTTGTTACAGAGTGTGTAACTCTACACAATCTGTAGAAAAGCTGTGCTTTTCTCTACAAGATGATTATTCATACTCTGAGTTTTATCTTTCCTGCAGAATAAGCAAGGCAACGCTCCTGGCCCTGACAGTAATTTATTGAGGGTTCAGAAACCTCTCTGCATTACAGTGCATTTTTTTTTCCTGCAGTAAAATGGTTATTTCTTCAGATTTCATAGACTGATAACATTTTCTACCATACCATTAGAATGAAATGTAGAAGCTTCAGCTTCCCAGTTCTGCTGAGATAGTTGGATCCAGGCAATAAAATATGAAATTTATTATTATTGTTGCTATTATTATTCACTGCTGAACCAACATAAAGATGGACAGTGCTTTATAAAACCACTGGTGCTGACTTCTTTTCAGCTGTATAGGCTTTTTATCTCTTTCAAGGGGTTTAGGCAAGACGCCAAAACCAATAGCAGTGGTTTAGTAACATTGGTGGCTATCACTACAGTGCTGTTCAGTGATCATTGTCAAATGAAGAGGGACATGCTTGTCTTTCTAGCCCAAGTCCCTTCTAAGGAAGCATTAAAGTGATAATACTTTTTTTCCTTTCCTTTCTTCACTTATCATGAACACTTGCTTCACACTTATATACCTCACGGTGTTTTAGCCAGCATTTTGATCTCAATGCTCCTTAGTTAGACACATTGCTATGACATTTAGCTATATGTATATATCAAAACAAACTTTTCACAAACAAACATCACCTTTGTCTATTTTTTGTGTTTTGCATAAGGAAAAAACTCCATAGTATACATACACTATTAATATCTTTTTTTCCTTGAATCCCATGTTTGTTGACAAAGTCTTAGCTTTTCCCAGCCACAGTCATTTTTATATTCCTATTCTTTTCAATTTCTTGGGTTTTCTTTTGGTTTTCTGTTTTTACTACACATGGACAATTTCTTTTACTTCTACAATAAATCCTGTGGTGATTTTTTTTAAACATAGTTACTCCAGCCCTGCTCACCTGATTTCTGTCTCTGGCATTTGCGTAGCGGAATCTCTGGATGTAGTAGAAGACCAGCCATGCCAAGGAGATGATCATCAGCACAATGAAGGAGATGGAGACAAACACCACCGAGGTCCGGCTGACGTACTTCTGCAGGTTGCGTGTCCCGATGGTTATGTACATCATCACAGTAATGTTCCTCTCCAGGAGGCTCACTATCTCTTTCCCTTTGGGTTCAGGGATCATTATTGCTACAACATCTTCTAAGCCTATCAGACAGAGAGAGAAAAGGAACCTGAAGTAAAACAAGTGATCACCAAAAGGCAATCATAGAATCACAGAGTACCCTGAGTTGGAAGGGACTCACAAAGATCGCTGAAGTCCAACTCCTGGCCCTGCACAGGACATCCCAAGAATCCCACTAAGTGCCTGAGAACTTTGTCCAAATGCTTCTTGAACTCTGTCAGGCTTGGTTCTGTGACCACTTCCCTGGGGAACCTGTTCCAGTGCCCAACCACCCTTTGGATGAAAAATCTTTATTGAATATCCAACCTAAAGCTCTCCTGACACAACTGCATGCCATTTCTTTGGGTTCCATCGCTGCTCACTGGAGGGAAGAGATCAGTGCCTGCCTCTCTGCTTCTCCTCCTGATGAAGTTATAACTGCAATGAGGTCTCCCCTCAGTCTCCTCCAGGCTGGACAAACCAAGTGGCCTCAGCCACTCCTCATACAACTTCTCCTCAAGGCCTTCACCATCCTCATGGCCCTCCTTTGGACCCTCTCTAATGGCTTAATGCCTGTTTTATATTGTGGCACCCGTAACTGCCCCCAGCACTTGAGGTGAGGCTGCCCCAGTGCAGAGCAGAGCGGGACAATCCCCTCCCTTGCCCACCTGGCGATGCTGTCCCTGATGCCCTCCAGGACAGGGTTGGCTCTCCTGGCTCCCAGGGCACTGCTGACTCACATTCAACTTTCCATAGACCAGGACCCTCTCCAGCTTCTCACTCCCCAATCTGTCTGTACACCCAAGGTTGCCCATTCTAGATGCAGAATTTGGCACTTGCCCCTCTTGAACTTCCTACAGTTGGTGTTTGCCCAGCCCTCTGATTTGTCCAGTTTGGCAAAACAGTAACAAGAAAGCTGTGCTTTCTTCTGCGCTTCTCTCCTGTTTACCAAGAAGGAAGTCAGATGGATCTGGTGAAGGTTTCAACTGAAACCAGTTACACAGTGTGTTTCTACATATTAATCCTGGTGAGATACATAAAATGTGTTCCATGGGTTGACATAAACACAGATTTCTTAGCACTACTGAGGTTTATCTGGATGATACTGCTGTAAACACTGCAGAAAGAGAGGCACATGGCATCCAACACTCCATATACATTTATCACAGTCTGTTTTGCAGGGTCGTGAGTCTGTCAGAGAAAGCCCTCCAAACTCTGCATTCAGATCAGAAACACTTTCAATCACAGATTCCCACATGGTTTCACAACCTGAATGTGCCAAAGCATCACTACTCTTGTACCAGGCTGGCAACCAAAGAGCAGCTCAACAGTTCCCAGTGGCTCCCCACAGCCCAAACCCATACAGAAATTTGGGACTTTTGCTGGGAGTTCAACTTTCCAACTGATACAAGTTTAAAGTCAAGAGCACTGTCTAATTCCACAAAAAATTGCCTCTGCAGTCCAGATCAGCCCCTGATACAGTGTGCAGCATGGCCCTACAAGGATGCAAGTCAGCACAGCTGAGGCAGCAAAATCCCACTAATGGGATGAATCAGGGACTTCCTATAGTCCTGCCAAGCCTTCTGTCATCACCCTGTGAAGTGGCCCCTCCACTGATACAGCTACCCTCGACTCCACACCAGTTTTCCTTTCTGTACAGCACTATTTGATGTTACTTGCATCACACATTGCTGAAACTGTTTTCTTTTCTTTACAATTTTATGTTCCCTGTATACATGAAATATATGGTCTGAAATTATCTGGGATTCACCAGGTTGTTAAATGCCTTTTATGGCCTCACAAATAAACTAACACTGCTTTACAGTTTAATATTAGGGATATTCTGTCCTTTCACTACACGAAACAAGCACATAGACTATTTTTACACCTAAACTATGTTTTGCAATACCCAACTGTTCTAAGTAGCTAAGGACAGAGAGGGTGTAATATAATGTAAAAATGTGCTAGGAACAACAGCAAATGAAATTATAATGATCTGGCATTTAGAAAGGTACAAACTGCGGGTGTCTGAACTCAAAGAGCTATGCTGGGGTGGGGCCTCAGAATTTCAGATGAAATCCCAGGAAACTGGCTGACATGTTGCTAATCCCATGGCTATCTGTATTTTGACTGTGGCAGGAGGAGAATGCACTGCATTCATAGGGACATTAATGGAGATGGGATCACTCGGCCACAACTGGAGGCACAGGAGGGTGACTTGCATTTTCAACACCATCCCTCTCCCTCCAAGCTTGTATCCAATGTGAGTTTCAGCAGTGCAGCACTGTATCCTAGTCTTCAAAGTCCAGCTCAGATATTTCTTCACTAAAAACTCCTAGGAGGTATAAAGAGCATATAAAATTTATACCTCCTAGTATATAAATGCTAGGAGGTATAAACACCAGGTTTTCAAATGGATTTGGATGCTGAAGGCCATGAGGTGTTTGGCAGGACTTTGGATATACGCAGGGGAGTGGTGTTCACCAGAAAACACTAATTGTGGTGGAAACTTTATAAAATTCTGCTTGGGTGCCTGGATCAACCAGAGGTACTGAAATAGGTGTGGCAGACTGCTGCTACTCACAGAAATCTACTGTGAAGCTGGGAACAGAACCCCCCTCTCTCAAGTCTCAGAGCAGAAATGCAAAGACCACCCCTCTTCCTCTCATGATGCTTTCCATCATAACATTTCCCTGATTATGAACAGGTCAGTCAATGAATAGAGGGGATCAACAGCTTGGCTGTGTCAGGAATTTTAGATATCCACGACTGGAAACTCTTTTATAAAGCATTATTGTTTTTCAGCTTTATTCAGTTATTCCCCTTTATTTTTATCTACCAAGAGTCCACCACCAGCAGTCAAGATAAATCTGGCCTTGCAACTCTTCTCATACCTATTTATTACGAAAGGTTAATGCAACCATTACCCTAATGGACTAAGGAGAATTTGCCAAGTCTCAAAGTGGCTGAGAAGGGCACTGGTGCCATGCCAGTAATTTTCATGCAGTCCAAGAGAAAAATTGTCTGGAGTAGGGCTTAGCTGGCCACATGGCTTCCTTTGTTCTTTTCCTTGTCTTTAAAAAAAAATAAAAAATTTAAATTCATTCTACAGGAAAACAAAAGCACCAATCTCACGTATACCCAAAAAGAACCCACAGTGAAAAATTCCACAGCCAAAAGTACTGAATTTAATCAACTGCCCTCAAAAGCCACCACTCTGTCCAGCTGACTTATCCAGTACTGATCTTTAACATCATCAGTACAACCTAGAACACTGCATGGAAATCACCTGAAAGCTTACAAAAATGGAGATAGAGACAAACCCATTTCCAGTAGAAAATACAGGTAGTATCTTAACTATTTAATTATCTTGAATCTTGCATGTAGTAAAAAACTTTAATGATGTGTTTAATTATGTTTAATTAAGTTATAGTTTATTATGTTTAATATAACTTTAATATATTTCTGGACACAGGACACTAAGCAAATTGCCATGGATATATACTAAATAAAACTATTTTGAAATGCAAAGTAGAAGACACTGTTATTCCAAGAGGAATGCAGCTTCTTTTATTTATTCAAACTCTTAATATTTTAAAATTTAAGGCTACCTGTTTATTTTCTTGGAAAACATTGCCACTTGTAATGAAGCATTGTTGGAAAAAATAATGAAAACAGTAACAAATAATAATCAGTTGGTTTTTTAAAAAATGTTTTACCGAGTTTATAATTCCTCTAAGACATTATAGAGAATGCTATTTATTTATCAATCATGTTATTAATCTCAAATATGTTCATATTAGGAAGAGAATAAATGAAAAAGAAAGCAATTTATTTATCTTTTCTCCCTTTCTGAATAAAATATTTGTATTATCTCAGTTTCACATAAGCTCCAACATACATCAGAAGTATGCAAATTAAAGGGAAGCAACATCATGAGACATCAGTGTTAGAGGTGCATTTTTATGCCCAAGTACACATTTGTTCAACAGATTCAAAAAAGGGAAAGGATCTAGTAATGTACACTGATGCTTCCCTAGCAAGTTAAATGCTACCACTGCCTTTCATTAAACACACCCACAGTCGGAACTGTATTTTGTGGCACTCCTGTTCCCTAACATGTTTCCTTTCTTTTTCTGGCCAACATTAATGCAGAGTTTGACATGAATTTTTAAGCACCTGTCAGGATGAATCAGAGATTCATAAATCAAAGTTATTCAGGTTGCAGTGAATGGATTTTCTTTTTCTTTTTTTTTTCTTTTTTTTTTATTTTTTGCCAAGGAAACATTTAATGTATCAGTGTTCTCTCCTAATGAGCAAATAACCAAACAAGTAAGGTAGAAATTACAGGCATTTGGGATGATTTAAGTAATTTTAACTTGCTGAAGTGTATTTGCATTATTATTTCTGGGTGGAGAAAATGCATGCATTGGACAAAGATCCAGAAGACCCTCTCCATGCAGTACTTAGCTATGGAAATACATTTCAGCATGTATGGTTTCATGCAAAACCATCTATTCACTAGTGACAGAGGAAATCAAAAACTTTAGTGCACTAACAGTGGCTTTTGTAGAAGAAATGAACAGGTTTTACATCCAGATGTACATAAATGCTACACCTTGGCTGCAAGCTGTGCTTACAAACATGTGATATTGATTTCCAAGACATAAATGAAGATTTGTCTTATATTGTAGATCAAAATCTAGTAGTAAAGTGTTTAGTTTGATGGATTTCCTAAGTGAAAATCCAAACAATATTTTGAGTTTAGAAATTGCCCTGACAGTGTTCAATATGGCTCAGAGCCCAGGAACAGAGACCTTACAGGAAGGTACAAGAGCCTAAGCAACTCTTCCTTACTTCTTGAAGAAATTATTTTGTTTTTAGGAATCCATTTCAGTAACCAGTAGCTATTGTAAAGAGGCAAAACAGACAAATCTAACCAATTCCACATCCTACTCAGGCTCAGCCCACAGTCCGTGCCAGCCCCAGGCAGTGTCAGGGAATTCAGTGGTGGTGCTGGCAGTGGTGATGATGCTTCCAGGGAGCTCAGCAGTGCTCACTCTGCATAAGGACTCACTGTGCTGCCAACCACAGAGCTCTCCTGCCACAGCTTGTGCTGCTGCCTACATTCTTGTGAATGGATTTTACACTACGGTCTGGATGATGAGTAACATTTTAAAGCTAATTTGGAGCAAAGAACAGACATTTGTTAAAAAATACTATTTTTTTCCGTCCAGAACAGCAACTCAGCTGAAAAATTACTGCTGAAGAGAATGAAGAGGACTCCATGGTGATGGTGGTGTGGTGATTGTCTAAACTATAGCCAAGAATGGTCTGTTTAGTCATCAGAAGATACTACCTTCTGTTGGAGATCTTACTCTCTTTAAAAAGGGTATTGCTTTATATTTGTGTTTGGTTCCTTTCCAATGAAGTTACATGAGAAATGGTATATAGGCTAATGAGAATGCCATGTAAATTGCCCTAATATCATAGAATCATAGAAAAGTTTGGGTTGGAAGGGATCTTAAAGATCACGTAGTTCCAACCTCCTTACCTTGAGTAGGGATGACATTCACTAGGTCAGGTTGCTCAGGGCCCCATCCAAGCTGGACTTGAACTACTATCTTTATAATTGTAACAAGGGTTCCAGGTCTTTAAGACCATCCACTGAGAGCTCAGTCTCAGTTCTTCTATTCAGTATGGTGCAATTATAAATTGATCAGAATAACAGCTGCTACCTGTTTTTCTCCTTAGAAAAACCCAACAACTTAGCCTTACATTATGTTTTTGTGAACTCAGAAAGTACATTTGAAAATCAAATTTTCAAAAATGTGATTTCTGAGCTTCACCCAGTTTGGGGAAGAAGAAGCATAATATTGTTTAAACAATGTCCTAGACACTTATGTAGGCAAATGAGGAAACATTACATTACTGGTAAGAAATGAAAGTGGGTAAAAGGACTGTTCCCTGCAGGAACCTTTTCCTACAAGGCATTTGAGGCATTGGTCTCAAATTGAAGTATTAATAAATGATACTGTAGGAAAAAAATTGGCAGGAGAAGGGTGATATACAGTACATTGCAGTAATACACAGTCAACACATCATGTGTCACAGGTGAATGACTACACACTGTCATCTATAATCTCTTATATGAACCGTCTCAATGCCAGAGGACTAGAAAGGACACCAATTTCTAATGAGGTTTCATAACAGATATGGGCAGCTACAGATCAGCTTGTCCAAAGTTATTCAGTGAGATTTCCCACCTAGGACGCTTAAGCCAAAAAGGTGGTTCTGAGTAAAACAGGAAGGGCCTCACATGAGAACATGAGGGGTTAAAACACAGGATCTAGGAGTTCTAAACATCCAAGAGCAACTAGGTACAAAAACCATCTAGGGATCACAAACTTCTGAAGGCTGAGAGGGCTACTCCGGAAAGGCAGGATTCAATGTTTATACCCTGTGCTTATTCTCTTCCCCAAGCAGCTGCTCTTCACTATTATGAGAAACACCATCTGAGACAGACGGACCTTAGGTCTCAAACCATAGTTTTGTTTTCACATTAACTGGGAACTGAAAGTTTTAACTCCCATGGAGAGAAGAAAGATTAATTCAAGTCAGAGGTCTGATTATACCAAGAAGTCTCTGTCTAAGCCAAAATAGGGATACCATATCTGTTTCTGAGACCAGTGATGAACAAGGAAGGACTAGGGCTGAGGCAGTTGGTGCCTCTTGCTTTTCAAAGCCTCAGTGAGGGACTGACCCAAGGCAGAAGGGTGCATTTCTGATGTAGAGGCAGGAGGGTGGGCTGCTGGCTTTGAGCTCTGCACCACATACGTGAACACCAAATGCCCAACTTCCCCCACAGGGGTATGAACACAGCATAAAGCAGAAGAAAGAAGCAGCAATACGTGAGGTGACTGCATCCTCCACCAACCCTCATGCTGAACATCACATTTGGGTCCTGCAGATGGGCTTGGCCACCTCTTCTCTGAGTCCCTATCGCAGAAAGATGTCACCAAGGGCAAGGGACTGGGGAGGTTTTAGGCAGGATTTCAGCCCACAGTGTGAGAAATCAGCCCAGTAGGATGCAGAAGTCTTTGTCCATCCATTTCTGCAATCCACAGTCACTGCCATCCCCTAGGTACACCCATGCAGCAGCCTCTCTGCTCTCACACCCTGTTGCATGGAGGAGAGATGCCAACAGAACAGCAATGCAGGAATGCCACTGTTCTCTGTTCCCACTGCTAAAACTGAGACTCACCAGGTAGGCAGAGTTAATGCGCTTCCACCATGTCCAGCCTGAGAAGAAAAAACTGCAGGGGAAGGCCTGCAGCAAAGACATCCTAGCAGCACATAGCCCTGTTTTTGTGGATATCCAGCAACTGAAGTTATCAGAACACAAGACTTCACCATATAATATTTTTTCTTTTTTTTACTCTAGAGCCCTTGCTTTGTGATGATGTGGGTGTTTTCATCTTCTCCCACGCATATTTCTAATTTGTTTTCCTTGTCTGCTACAAAACAGAGAGATATTTCCTTCAACTTACCCTCTCATTCATTTCCCATTTCTCCTTGGCCCTGCTAGCACTCACCTTGGTCCTCTGCCCATCTACCAAAACATTTAACTATAAATCAGGTTTCCTTTAAAAGGCAAATGCAGCAACCATGGAGAGAATAGTGATAATTTTTCCCTACAGCACTTTTCCAATTTGCAAAAGAAGGAAATTAGGAAATTCTTCTACACAAACTATTTTTTTTCTTAGACGATCTTATTTCTATGAAACACTTGTCATTGCAGAAGCACAAGTATCTACTATGATAAGTAAGATGTAGAGAAAAAAAGATGGACTGATGCAAATGACTGACTACAGTATATAAGTAAGGGATATAAAAGTTTTCTATTCTGTCCTGAATTCGACAACAACAACCTCCAGCAGAGCTATTCTTAGTTCATTTCTTTTGATGCTAAATCCAGGAAAGGCAAGGTGCTTCTGACTCTGATCTTTCCAGTGAAAAGCAGCTTTGGATACTTTATTGCTGTTTAGGGACTAAGAAATTTCTGTTCATGTTTTTGTAATCAATGCTGATCTTGACAAGGCTGTAAGAGCTCAGAATATATTGACTTTCTCTAAATTTTATGCAGCAACTGCAGCAAAGGAAAAGTAAGTAAACAGCTACAAAGCTCACAAAATCAAATTCAGCATGATAGCTGCTTTTTTCCTGGGCTTCTTTCCTACAGTGTCAACTCATCAGTCTGCTGAACTAACCAATGTGAATAAACCAATGTACTGTTCATACTTAATTACAGAAAACAGGCTGTTCTTCAAGAGATTTTCTTACATCCCAACCTAAGGTACAAATTGTCAAGACACCGTTATCTTAACCAGGATAGTACTTCATTATAATTGCTAAACCTTTGTACTGAAGACCTTCCTAGAATTTTACCTTGGTTTCTAAATGATATATATACTGCTGATGGCATATGCCACTTGTTTTCTGTATTGGAATTTGCACTGGGATGCTTATGGGTTTTTTTTTATGTACCAGGGGACCACACAGACTCCTTCATGCAGGCTTTACAGCTCAGTTATGCTCCAGCTCAGAACAAATATGCTACAGGGATAATTTATTAGTAAAATGCAACCTAATCAGAGTTCTGGCAAAACACACCCACTGTCTAAAGCAGAAGCTGCTTTGCTTTCTTCAGTGGAATTGTGCCAAAAGAAAATATGCCTTAAATAGCATCTTATGTAGTCAGGGTAGAGTACAATGCAAACACAAACCAGTTAATGTGTCTGGTACTCTCAGAAGGGTGTAAATATATATTCTCTACACAGCAAAATTGCTGCTGTTATAATGGAGATTAATCATCATTGCTACGTGCATTCTTACGAAGATTTTAATCTAAACTTAATACACAGAATTGGTGGTTCTTTTATGTACTGACCAATCCTGCCCACTTACTCAAAACACAAGAGAAATTGTTAAAAAAATATTAGTGACATATGCTAAATAAACAACATTTTCCCCTGGAGAGTCGAGAATCATTAGAAAATTTCCAAGCCATTAAAAGAGGAAAAAAGAAAAGAAGGCATGTATGCAAAAACATAATTTCAACAAAAACACCTGAGTTCCAATCACTGATTCTCATCACTGGTCCAAAGGTTCTAAGTGTATCAGTTCTCAGGGCAAGTCCAACCAGTTTCAAAGGTGCTGTAGCACCTGCAGGCTGGTGAGGGTTCTCTCAGCACCTCCTAGACACACTCACTCCACCAGTTAGCAGAGCCACCTCAGCACTCTAATTATTGTGCAGGAACAGCTTAAGTCTATCCCAGCTTCCCTTTGATCCCCACTTCCCCAGTGACTCAAGAATGGGACACCATGGGCTGCAGACTGGAGATAAGAGAAGAAGGGATGCTGTCTCCTGCTTGGAGAGGCAGGACTATGCACTCTTCCTCCTGCACCACCAAACCAGCCAGTCAGAGCAGCTTTGCATGGCATGTGCTTTTCTCTTCCAGAGAAGATGAATGAAAATCCCCAGACCAAGAGATTCAGACTACTCTGGTTGAAGCCACACACAGCTCTGATGGCACTGTGTGGGCTGGAGTGGTTTGTTGTTCAGTTGCACAGACTGAAAGAGTAAAGAGCTAGAAAAGAGAATGGCACATCTGCTGTGGCATTAGGCGACACTGCTGGGCATACTCTAATTCAAGTGACCCAGAATTGCTGGACAAGAAACAGACTCAGAGCAGCAATCCAGAAATTTCTTAAAAATTCTTCAGGGAATTTCCTCTTTCCTCATTCAGGGAAAACTTCCCCAGAGGTGTAAAAACTGCTTTTATCAGTGTGTGATTAGAACAATGAATTAAAATGGAGCAAAAAGAGAGAAAAGAGGGAAAATGAATGGTAAAAAGCAAAACAAAAGGATAAATAAGTCACATCCCAGGCAAAAGGTGAGGAACACATGAGCAGAGTGAAATAAGCCAAAGCTGAGTCAGCATATCAACAGCACACTTCCAAACCCTCCAGTGTCATTAGATTTGTTTTATAAATCCATATTGTGGTATTGGCTTTCACAAGTATTAGGATGAATATTATATATCGTATGTTTTTTGTCTATGTCTGTACTTTTTCTCTTGTTAGCAAGTTTTAGGCATAGAGGAATTCTGAACGTTAGAGCTATGCTCCTCTGCACAAAGCAAGATAACCCCAGAGGGCAAAGACAGCGGGGTCCAAGCTGTTATCAGCAGAAGGACAATGGAGCCCAGACTGTTTTCAGCAACAGGATGAGGAAGCCCAGACTGTTACCAGCACTGACTGCTTGCAGAGAAAGAAAATCCAGCCCAAACAAAATGATGATCGGAAGAAATAAAAATCTATGGAGCATGCTTCTAAAAAGGCGAAACCAGCGAGTGACCATGCAAAATACTTCTTAGAAAAGTTTGAATATGCATTAAACCCTCACAGGAGGAGGGGATAAAAAGGGTGTTCCAAAGATATCAGTTGTGTTACTGGCAACGCGCCAGGGCACCCGGCTGTTTTAACCCTTTGCTTTATTTTCTTTGTCTCCTAATTGTCTTTTTGTTTATATTAATTTTTTTATTATTTATGAAGAGAGTGAACCTCGTTTTTCACAGCCTGGGGGCTCGTCTGTGATAAGCACCTCACCTCTAGGACCACCGGAGACCCTGAGCAGGGAATCAGGCGCGCCCCTGCTGAGTTCAGCAGACCCCGCTCCGTTTCTCCTAGCGTGGGCCAAGCGGCTGCAGGTCAAAACCCCGAGGACAAGAAGGAGAGAAATAAAGCAAAGGAAAGGGAAAAGGCTCCCTAAACCGCAGGATTTGGCTCCATAATACTTGTGCACAAAGACCCAAAGAAGAAAAAGGATTGTAAGTAATCTTTGGGGTAGTGGGAAGGGGGATTGCAAGATACCCCCGGGGGTTACTGAGACTGGGTCTCAGGGGAGGGGTTAGCCCCTTGGGAAAGGGAGCCCAAGGTCTTCCGAAGGTTTCCACTGGGAAAACAGAGTAAAATGTGTATTCTCTAAAACTTTGTCAAGTTGAGGATTAAATCCAAGAAAATTTGACTTAAAACAGCCAAATTGAGGAATAATCCAAGAAACCTGGAATATTTGAGATATTATAATGCCCATGGGTGGATATTAACAAGTAACTGAGAAGTAAAGAGCACTTTATTGTCTTGCTGTGACTGAGTGAAGTTGAGTGAAATAGATGGGAGAATAAGTAAATAGATACATGTGATTGTTGCTTTAAAGTTTGTTTTTGGGGAAGAAGTGAATTGTATTGTGTTGTTAAAGAGGAAAGATTTTCTGTGCTGTGCTGGAGTGAGAGGGAACACGGGTCGATGCTTCCACAGGGACTAGATCATGGTGGGGACACATGGAGTAATTCTCTTCCTCCCTGCGAGCTCCTGTTTTGGAGCCCTGGAGTGGCAAACCGGAGCTGGGACTTGTAGTCCAGGAGCTGCGGGAGTGTTGCCTCAAATCGGTTCTCAGCAGGATGGCGGCTCTGGTCTCAGAGCAGAGTCAAGGTTGTCTTTAGTGGTGATCCCCTTCCCCCCTGCACTTCTCCTCCACCCAGGACAACGGGAGCTGCTTGTGGGGGAGGGGTTGCATTAGTGAGCTGGTATGTGATTCAGCGTTTGAAGTTTTTTTTTAGAAGTTTTTTTTTGCCCCACTGTGGTGGCGGTGAAAGGTTTTTTCTGGGAGATCGTGCTCCCAGAGCTACTCTCCGTTGAGCTATTGAGACAGAGTGGCGGGTTAGCCTCAGGAGTGCAGGGGGACTCCTGGAGCTCCGGCTGGCGGTGAGTCAGGCTGGACTCTGATGAAGTCAGGGCATGGGGGGTGCCCTGGCAGGGGATGAGTTCAGCTTGCCCCTCTTGAGTGGGGTGAGAGCAGAGGCCATCTAGGTCTTGGTGCCCCTGGATTGTTTAAACTCATTTGGAGCTCTCAAGCCGCAGAGCTGTGTTTAGGTTGTTACAGTGGCTGCAGGCAGGCTGGACTGAACCACAGATGCTGGTTTGGGTTCCCTGCTCCAGGCACAGGGGGATCAGAGGAGCTCTCAGTAACTCCTGGAACCTCCTGAAGCTGTGAAACAGCTGTGAAACAGGCCGGGAACATGCCCAATGGTGACAGAGTTGGGGACCTAAGTTTTCTATGCCGGGGTCTTGTAAAGCCTTAGGCACATTAAGTTCTGTGATTCCGGGAGTGAGGACTGGTGTTGGACTGTCTCAGAGAGCTTTTTCTTGGCCAGATGTGTGAGTGAGATATGGAACAGTACTGGCGTACGGTATTAGCTCCAAACTGAGGGCTACAGCTGCAAGCTCTTGTTTTCCCGGGTTCTGAGAGAATTCCCTGTGTGATTGTGCTGTGGCCTTCTGCAGCAGTAGGCTGTGTCTGTGCTTAAAATTTGGGATTTCAGGAAGAGCAGCGAAGTTTGGAGAAGGGCTTGGAAGGATTCCAAGAAATGCATCCTGGGAGAAAGTGGAAAAAGAAGTAAGTTCTGTTTGTTTTTTCTTGGGTGACTGCAGTATTTGTTTTGTAGAGAAACAAACCCATTTCTTACCATGCTTTCCAATTCCTTCACTTTAGTGAATATCATAGGATTCTGTGGTTGATTTTATTTTTAGAGGTAGGTTACAGTACTTTGCATAGTAGTCACTCCTTGAGGTGAAAACTTATGTGTTAGAGTGTTAGAGCTAAAAGTGTTAAAACTTTAGTGTTAGAGCTGTTAACCCTAATGCTGTTTGTGTCCTGTGCTGACAGGCACAGCCCATGGTTCTTAACATCAGAACTTGGTGCCAGCACTAAAAGAAAAACCCTGTGGATTATTGTAAATCTCTTTACTGATGCTGAAAATTATTTGGTCTCTCTTTTCATAGGCAATGCTGATCATCTCTCTGATGATTGCTAAAGAGTTATTGTGATGGTGTGTTTAGCTGATGATCATGCTCAGAACTGCCATGATTTCCAGTTCTCTTGAATTTACTAAGGGAATACACATGTTTCTGGAAGTGCTTGTGTTGTTTTGTAGCTGTGCTTATTACAGAACCAGAAATGGACCCAGTTAAAAGATTAGAATTGGAATTGTTAGTGTTTTGATTTAAGAAGGGAATTGTGGAGACTCTAAACTTGGTCTATTTTAATAAGTACATGTGTTAATTTAGAGATGAATCTTATTTTTTGAAAGGAGAGTTTGAAAACAACTGTATGACTGGTTCTTGCTATAGACTGCTCATAGTATATAAGCTGCAAGTACTGTTGAAATATAAATGTATTATCAGAAACTTGTCAGTGTATCTAAATGCCTGTAAGAATAAAAGACCTGATCATGTAATGGGAAAAGTTACACTAGAGATCATTCAAGTTAAGCAGCTGTGTGAGGATAGACTCCTTTGTACTTGTAGAAGTAAAATTTGAGAAGAATGATGACTAAGCTGTGTCCTCATTTCTAGCTTAACTAAAAATCTGTTCAAAAGAATGGAAACAGTAACTGCAGGTTTGTTTTGGTTAATAAAGGTAACTGACTGGCTAACTAGTCTCTCCAGCCTTTCTGCAAGAATCATCTGCTCTACATTGAGTGAGAGTTGTATATAGAGCCTTTTATAACTTTAGGGGAAGGTCCCCAAAAGGAAATGTTAAAATTTGTAGTTAATTCTGAAGCAGAAAAATTTATGTGGTGGAGATTCTAGAAGGATGTGATGTGGAGAGTGGCACAGTGAAGGTAGCAGGGAGAGGGAGGTTTGCGATCCCTTTCATTGGAGCTGTGGAGGTTGGAGGAAGAGCAGGAGGTGTCTTGTTGACCCTTGGAACGGGCATTGGCTTGTGAAAAGAGAACTTTCAAATGCGGTTAGAGATGAAGGTTGTGCCAGAGAGGGAGGATATCGGGAACATCTGGAGACGCCGAGTTGAGAGTTGCTAGGTTTAGGAGATGTTTGACTGCTTTTGTGCAGGGCGGCTGTAGCAGGACCCGGTCCATGTGAGTGGTGAACGGCGGGGCCCGGCGTGGTGGTTTCTGGTCCTCTCCCACCCGATGGGAAGGGTACAGGGTGAGGTTCATGAGGAGCGCTGTGGGCTCCGGGCGCTGCCCCTCGGCTGTGGTGGGAGCTGAGTGTGTTTGAACATGCCAGTCCTGTGTGTGTAGGGACGGCGCAGCAGGGAGAGATGGAACACGGACTTTGCCCCAGGGTCAGCATGCAAGTGCCAGCCTATGGGCCCCTGCAGAGCAAGCTGCTAAAACAGAGCCTGCTCGGCCCAGAGCTGCGGCAGCAGTGGGTGGGGGGAGCGAGAGACAGCCTGAAAAGCTGCTGTGAATAGGAAAACAAACAAAACAAAAACTGAGAAACAAACCAGTAGATGATAAGACCAAAGCAAAAGTAGTCTTTCTCGCTAAGTTCTGAAAACTTCGTCATGGTGTTTAATTTCTTCAAGCAAGACTTCTTTTTCTCTTTTTTCCTTTCTTTTTTTTACTCTTGTTGTTACAAAGAAGGGGTTTTTGTTCTAAGAAACTGTTAGAAGAAGAAGTTTGTGAAGCTAAACAAGTAAATATTAACCAGAGTAAAAAGGCAATAAATGTGATTTATCTTAAGTCAGGACTAACCTAGCCTTTCTTGTTTAACTAATTTGAACACACAGAAAGAGATCGGCTCCTATGTTTACTGTTAAATTTTGTTTAACCCAAGAGTTTTAAAGAATACTGATGGAACATTTTGATGTGATGTTTTCACTCTCCCTGTGTTACCAAGAAGTCCTTTTCAGGTACTACTGATAACTAAGGCAGCGAGGCTGCAATCTGGACCAAAGAGTGAAGTTCGATTCACACCAATAAGATCAAAAGACCTGAGGATTGGACTATAACACCCAAACCCAGTGATACCAAATGTACTCTTTAGCAGAGACCAGGTGGTAATGAACTGAAACAATCCAATTGATCCAAGGGATGAGCTAAGAATCACGCCTAACTGGGAAGTAAGACCAAGCCTGTATCAGCAGTTTCAAGTGCTACCTGGACAAGTTCTGAGACACCTTTGATATCCACCTTGGAGAGGAATACTCCCACTCCAAACAGGAAGATCGGGGCTGTTTTGGTCGGGAGACCCTCATGTATTTTTGCTTTTTCCTGTGATTTGTATAAAGAAGGTGGAAGAATCACGACTTCCATCCATACCACATCATATACCTTGTCTAAATCATCCCAATACAAGACATGCTAGCTGGATTAAATATAAGTGTTTAAATTAGAGAAAAATGGGTATTGTGGTTCACAAAGTTAAGCCTCTCATTGCAGGAAGTGTTGTGTGCCAAATCTATTAAGAATAACTTAAATAATAACTTTTGCTTTGCAGATGGGAAATTACTAGTGCCTGTTGAGTGAGAAATACCTGAGGAATAGTGGGAAACTACCGTTAAAAGGTGTCAAAAAGGATTTGCTTAGAAATTACAAAAGAGGAAGTGACAAGGAAATAGGGGTAAAGACCAGACTGGCCACTACAACCCACCACCAAGAAGATCATAAAAACACCTGCTCTGAGCTGCAACCTGATAGGCAGAGTGGGTGGGGGTGTAAGCCATACTGGACCCCTATTATTCCTTCTTCTGTTACTTACCCTTTTCCCTTTCGGGATGCCAGCCAAGCCATGTTACAAATGCTATCGAAAGCTTTACATGGAAAGACACCGGGCTTCCTTTCTTATTACCCACACCAATATCAATAGTCACTGCTATAACCCATCCAAGTTAGGTACCTGTACACATAAGGGAAAAAAAAAAAATATTGGAAGAACAAGTGGTACCAGATTAGAAAACAATTGCCCGAAAAGAGAAAAATGGATTTACTTCAAGGTTGCTTTCAGGGGAATGACCCAAGATTTGGTAAGAGAACAAGTGGTAAGTAAAAAGATAAAGCTAACACAGCAACCTTGTATTAACTTCATGTCAGGATCTGTATGCAAAGCTCAAACAGTAATTGAATGGGGAAAGTTTCTTAATGAAGTGAGAAATACTCCCTGTAAAAAGTATAAAGTTGGTAACAGAACTTCTACATAGTAAGTTCCAGAGAAACCAACTCTGTATTACACCCAAAGAAAAGTAAAAGAAAAGAATTGTGTGTATGATAATAGAGCCAGACTCTCCCAGCGTAATGGTACAGGGAAAAACCCTTACTCTGGAATCCCAGAAATATCCAAATTTTAGGAAAATATAAATCAACAGAAAAATGACTACTGGAAAGCACCAGATGGCTTATTTTGGATATGTGGGAAAAGGGCATATCCAAAGCTCCCTTCACAATGGAAAGGGAGTTGTACTCTGGGAATCATACAGCCAGGATTTTTAATTTTACCAGGACCAGATGGAGATCAATTAGGAGTACTGGTTTATGAGAACCTAAAAAGAAATAAAAGGTAATTGATTGGAGTATTTCAATAATGAGGGAATGAGACATGGGCCCCTGAATGCATACTGGAAACATATGGGCCAGCTACTTGGGCACAAGATGGAAGTTGGGGATATCAAACCCCAATTTACATGCTAAATCGCATCATAAGGCTCCAAGCTGTTGTAGAAATCATAACCAATGAAACAACTGGGGCTATGGAATTAATAGTCAGTCAACAACACCAAAAAAGTGCTCAGTGTATCAGAATAGGCTGGCTTTAGACTATTTATTGGCTGAAGAAGGGGATGTTTGTGTGAAGTTTAATACATCAGACTGTTGTTTAAAAATAGATGACAACAGGGATGCCTTCTTGGATATAGCCAAGAATATCAGAAAAATAGCTCATGTACTGGTCCAAAAATGGAAATCAATGCTAAAAACTAGCTGATGGGATAACGTATTGGGGTAGAATGGTGGAGGAAGCTAGGTTTCTTCCCTTTATGTGCTATAGCTGGTTTGATATTTCTTCTTTGCTTGATCCCTTGTTTAATTTTGCTAATCACCAGCATAGTCCAAGGCATGCAAGTGGTAACAATGCCTATGGACCCAAAACTGGCTACATCTGGAACAGCACAAAAGATTAGGGTATTAAAGAAACAACATGGAAGATCACTTTGAAGAAGCAAAATTGATTCATTAAAAAAATGAGCAAATAATGGAGGTTAGAAAACAAGAATTATCACTCAAGCCAAATGATTTATAAAAAAGGGGGGGATTATTATGAATACATATTTTAATACTGACTTTCACAAAGTATTGAAATAGATATTATATGTAAAATGTTAAAGTAACTTTGGTATATTTTTTTTCTGCTATTAACTAAACTCAGACATAGTAGTGAAATAGCTGATATAGTTATGCTTGTGGTAACTGAACAGCCTGCTTGGATAACATCCAACGAATGTATGATGAAGATCCTGCTACTGATATGCCAACTATCGGCACCTACTGTCTGAAGAAAGTATGGACCAGAACTCAAGCTGGAGAAGATAATAAGAACGGACTAAAACCACAGCCAAGAAATGCGCATGCTTTAAAAAGGTGGTCCTGAGGAGGAGCCACGCTGAACAGTTCTTGAAACATTTAAGCTAGTTTGGAGAAACGTTTAAATATGTATAATTGTTTATGAATATGCAATAGGCTGATGCAATAGAAAAGGTATATAAAGAGTGTCTCCAAAATAGCAGGTGTACTCTTGGCTGAATGCCAAGTGCCCATCCGTTAAACTTTGCTTTATTATCTTTGTCTCTTATTGCCCTTTATTAAACTTTTCAGTTTTACCAAGAGAAGTGAACCTCGTTTCTCACAAATTAAAAAGAAGTGTTTTTTCAGGCTTCAACGAGATGACTAAACCGTGTGAATGCAGAAATAGCTGGCAGCGCTCACCAAACCTCAAGCTCTGCAAGATACACCCACCCTAAGCTAAAACTACACATTGAGCCTGAAAATGTTTTGAACATGCAAGCCTTCTTACAGATGAAAAAAAAAAAAAAAAAGAAAAAAGAATAACAATCTTCAACCGCATATGAAAGTCTAAATGTCTTGGAGAAAAATATTTATATTTCTACAGAGGCACACTGTTTACCTTCCCTGACTTCACAAGAAGAAAGTCACTGGACAGCTTTCTAATGCAATACAGAGAAAAAAAGTACGCTCTGGAACCTTATAGTTACGCAATCCATGTGAAGCTTGGATATGTAACTTCTCCTAAAAATCTTTTTAATGCACACTTTGATATGACAGTAATATAAACACCTCAAAAATACATTCATATTATATGAAAAGCAAATGCCATATAAATCTTATTTTCCCACATTAATCAGGAAGGAAAGGTCTGTGCTTCCAGTTAGAAGTCACACACCTTTCCACCTTAAAGTTGGTTCTCTCCAGAATGAAATGGAAGTGCAATCCCCTCACTGGCTAAAACAATGCAGAACTGGACATTTTGGATGTAAAGTCAGCTGTGGAAAGGTTGCTGAAGGGAAGGCAAAACATCTACCATCACTGAAAAAGCTGTCTGTTTTTATTTATATATTGCTCTTTTGACAACAGGTTTTAATAGACTGGCTCACAGGCCTTATTTTCCCAGCATAGGATATAAGCAATTCTTACTGATTATGTATGGAAGTTACAGACATCCTAGAGAAAGGAAACAGGCCCCCAAATATCCTGGCAGGTAAAAGAGCTAAATGTTTTCTTAAAATCCTGCAGTACGTTCCAGCATTGTATAGGTTGTCATTTTCAGCAAAATAGAAGTGCAGACTTCATGAAACACCATTTCACACACTGTCTGAGTGAATCAATGGCAGATATATGCTTTGGCTAAAACAGTTCCACAATTTCATTTCAGAGATGGTGTTTCCAAATAATTAATTAAAAACAGTTATAATTATTGAAGGACATTCCCCTGCAGATCAAAAAATCCCTCTTCATCTGCCCAGCAAATCTTTTTCCCACCGTCAAACACACTGGGCATGATGAGAAGAAAAGGGTTGTAAGCTCCAATGTGCCTTTCAGGTGCAAGGACTGTATTTCTTCAAAGATGCCATTATTTTTACATCACTGTTATTACATTCAATAGAGCTGTATACTTCACACTTGAATGATACAGGGAAAGAAATCTTTATTTTTCCATTTACCGCTTCTTAGCATTTCAAGTATTTGTATAGGAAATTACTTAGAAAAGAAAAATCACTTAGAAAATTTAAATCAAGTTAAGATATCTCTGACCACATTAGGAAATGCAGGATATACACACCACTCCATATTTCTGGTGATATATGCAACACTGGGTAAAGAAAATCTGGTGTTGCTTAAAACCGCTCTTTTGAACCCCAGGGCAGGTAAGATCTCCTTCAGTGAAAGTATCAGCTAAAAAATTTATTTCAGGTGTTTATCTTTGCAAACACTCACAGTCCATTTCTCCTGGAATTACTTTTTTTCTTGAGACATTTACTAAGCAAAGGCTGGAAATGAAATCAAGAACTAAGACAGTGTTACCTGCCTTGTGGGAAACTGCAGAGATACTGCAGGATTTTGGCTGAGTGGGGTGAGGGGCTGGGCTTGGCCCTCCTCGCTCTCTGGCTCTCAGGACAGGAGTGGAGACAGCTGGGGTTTGGTGTTGGGCTGCTGCTGCCCAGGGGATTTGCCGCCACTAAAGAGCTTCTGTCCTATCACTGCTTCTCTTACCGTGGGTGAACCTTTGCTTTTAAGAGCAGCTGTTGAACTGATATGTTTCCAACACCTGACGTCACTGGGAAGGGGACTTCAACCCCCTCCCCCTTCTCGGAGGGAGTACCTCTTCGCTGCTTGCAGAAGCTGCCTGCAGCAGCCTGTCTGGCACTACCCAGCTGTGCTGTTTTTTGCCTGCCGCTGCTTTGGGCTTTTTTGCTACACTTTAAGCAAGACATTCCATGCCTGTGCGGACCCCCATGGCTCCTGCTACAGCTTTGGAGTTCTCATTACACTGTTTGCCACCCCAGGTGTGCTCACCTCTGCTGTTCCCGCCTACTGCTCCAGCATTTTCTGGAGGTAGTTTCAGAGGTTTCTGCTACAGTCCATTTTGCCATCTGGTGGAGCACCAGTTTCGGCTCCTTCTTGTGGGTTTGCAAAGGAAAGTCCCTTCTCTCCCCTCTCCCGCCAGCCCAGCCCCCATGACCGTGTGGAGAGGCTGCTGAGCTCGCGCCACAGCGCCCCCTGCCGGCGCAGGGGAATCATTGCGCCCGGCCGGGAGCCACCAGCGCCCCTGCCGGCTGTGCCCGGAACTGCACCGAAGGGGAAAGTGCCTGACAGCCCAGAGAAGGCTGCGGTTGGGTTTCTGGCTCTGTTCTGTTTGTTGTGCTGCTGTCGTTGCTTGCATTGTTTTATAAATATATATATATATATATATACACGCACATACATATACATATACATACATATATGTGCGTGTGTGTGTGTATATATATATATATTCCAGTGAAGAACTGTCATTCCTTTTCCCATATCTTTGCCTGAAAGCCCCTTAATCACCAAGTTATAATAATTTGGAGGGAAGGGGGTCATATTTTCCATTTCAAGGGAGATTCCCACCTTCCTTCCTTGGCAAACACCTGTCTTGCAAACCATGACAAGGACATGGATTTTGTTTTTAATACAAAATTACTGTATTATGTACACATTTAAAAATTATAATGCTGCTGTCTGTGTGCTTGGGTGTTTAAATCTTTTGTGTCATGACCTTCAGTCTTCGCTACTCATTTTTCTGATTCTGGCTTTAAAGCAGTTCAATATCAGCTTCCTGATTCTTGTAGATGTTTTGGGGTTCCTATTATTAAGGGCAAAGCCTCTAAATGTCGCTTGCATTAATTTCAAGTTTGAATAAATCTCTCACTTTCCTTTGTGTTTGTGGTCACCCTGTCTCAAAGCAATTCACAGGCAAGGGTTCAGCAAGGTCAGTGTTATTTATGACATGAAATGAAGGAACTTTAGAAATAAAAGAAGGAAATACCAAAGACTTTAAAGGAATTTAGTCAAAAAGCAATGCACTTTATGTGACACTTCAATTATGTAACATTCCCCCAGAAGGTGAGCCTGGCAGTCTCGAAGATTGGTACATTAAAAGTCAACACATAGAGGACTTCTATGCCAAAAATATTCTTTCTGACACGTAAACCCAGACAGTCACTTCCAGAAGGGAAATGAGAAAGAACAAAAGCAAGAATCCAAAACTGAATGAAATTCTTCTCTTATCCAGGATTTTGGTGTTGATTTTTTAATGCTCTTTCTACGAAGATGCAGACAAAGTATATATTGAGAAATATTTCAGGTTTTTGGTGCATTCCTATAGATATTTTTTCCCTTCTACAGAGGACAAGCAGTTTGGTCTACAAAGCACTGTCTGGTTACTAACAGTGCAAGATTCAGTACCATGCATATGGCACAGCCATTTCGGACAGTATTTATCTCATCTACAAACAAAATGCACCTATCTTAATAAAAGGTGTGCCTATTAAAGAATCCTGGAGCATTGTGGAAAACATTTAAGTCAGTTCAAAAAGAGCAGAGTGAATAAGAACACTCAGGTTAATAAAGATGCAAACCAAAACTTTGTGCCCCATAGCAACAGTTGGTTTTACTGTGAAGAGTAGAGCACTGGCATAAATGACTTTTTAAGGTCCCTTCTAATGCTATTTTGACATGATTCTCTCAGTTACTAGTTTGTAGCACTTAGAAGCTACATCATGGTGATTTCTAAAAATGTTTAGTAGAAATCTACATGCAAAAAAAGAAAGGAGGTTAAGAAAAGCTCCATTGAAACAATGCTAGAGACATTGATGTGGATCAGTTGTTTGTGAGTTTTACCTCAAAATATGGCAATCTAAATGTTTTAAGAAAGACACAAAAAAAACCACGGAAAAATTAAACCTAACACTTTGAATATGGGATGCCTAAGACTCCTTATACAGTCAAAACAGATGAGATATTAATCCTCTGCAGATGCCTTGCTCTTTATAACAATAAATGGACTTTACCCACCTCATTCAGACTAGTGCTCTCACTTTAGGATAACATTGGTTAAAAAAAGCCAGGATGAATGCCTTCCAAAGCAATCCAGCCACTGTCATTGGACAAAATCTGTGGGAGACCAAAGAACACTGTTCCACTGCCCCAAACCACAAAGCTGTTCATCTCAGTTTAAGCTCAGTTGAAAAGTGGTTGGAGAAGGCCTGCAGAGAATAATGGCCACACACAAACCAATACCTATTTGTTTACAAAACATGAGAGAAAAGTCAAGGGATACTTTTTTTAATATCCATAATCAGAGGTCATAGCAGAAGCACACATTAAAAAGACAGGCTTTGCCAAGGACCCAAAAAGGAGATCACTAGGCAATTAGTACAGCAGGCTGCACTGACCTAGAGGTTTGAAATCTGTCACTCCATGATACTCTTATTCCTCATGTGTGAGGGATAAGCCATTCAGAAACACACACAAAAAAAAATAGCATGCAAAAATACAGGGTTCTCTTCAGTGTGATTTTTTCAGACTTCATTTTAGTAGGAAATACCGTTTGCAGCTTTCAAATCAGTTCTTCCATGTCAGGCAGATTAGACAGTGCAAAACTAAGTGCACAAAGACAAACAAAAGCTGACTTCCATCTAGCCTCAGAGAAACTGCAGTCATTCCAAGTCAGGGAGTCCTTCTACTGGCTGGAACATGCAGCCTATGCAAGCTGGTGCTAGTTTGATCAAGAATGGTACCCAAAATGCTAAAGGGCAGTAGAACCCTTCAAGGAAAGGGAGCAGTTGAGCTATCCTATTCAAGATAGACATCAGTGGCTTTTGCTGATGATGGAAATTAATCAAATTCAAATGGGATGGCAATTCCCATTTCAGATTTAGCTGTGTAAAAACAAAAGTAGTGTTCGGGCTAAATAATGCAAAGTGACTTACACAGATCAATGGCATCACTCTTTTCAACTTTGAGAAAAAATTGGTTCACCCAAGCTTTCATTACAATGTCAAGTTTTTAGAAATCAGCATAGTGTCAAGTTCTCATGAAAAAGGTTACCATAGAAGGAACTGAAGCTCTCATATCACTGACTTATCTACAGCACTGTTTGAAAGTAAGGCAAATGCTGTCAGATTGTATATATTGGTAATGGTAATGGTTAATTTTTAATGGTTAGTGGTTACCAACTCATAATACTGCTAGAGTGTAGAAAGCACAGATGTTCAGTTTAGAAATTCCTGTGTCACTACCCCTGACTGGAAAAGTGAATGCCCAAAAGTTTCAAAGGTTTGATAAAATTTTCTTGCATTGTAAGAGAAGAAGACAGCTGTATTGCTCTAATCTGCTTAACCACAGTGGTATTACCAATTCCTCTCACTAAGAAACACTTCACTGTTAAACCCCATGTTTTTTCTTGGCTACAAATACCTGTATGCATTAAGTAGATGTCTGGGTTACAGCAAATGCTGCCCTTTTCGGTTTCTGTGTTTATTAAACTGTTCAGCAGTTCATGTACATTATGTGACCTCTTCCTGGGGGACTTAGTTTTGAATGATACATGACACTTCACATTTCTAGTCAATAACACAATGCTTTTTGTCTTCCAGTAGTTGCTTAATTCATTAGCTCCCTACCACCAATCTGTTTACATTAAAAAGTATAATATCTGCTCTTTCTATCCTATATTTTCACAAAATCCATTTTTGCTCTTGCTATTCTATTATTTTTATATAATCAGAATTATTATGGTTGGAAAAAAAACTCTAAGATCATCAAATTCCTCATTTTTAGAAAGAGATGGTGAAATTAAACTGTAACTGTCAAAAGTCCACATAAATAAACCTGTTATATAAGCAAATAGTACATACTCACAACAGGCACGCAGTTAATCTTTCAAATGTTTTTGTTTGGTATACAATATTAGTCAAATGCTCTGATGGCAAAACCTTGCTGGAGTTTTACAAGTCTACTTAGAAGTTACTGGAGAAAGTGACCCAAAACAGGCAGAACTGGAACTGTAAAGAAAGACTTTTTTATTGTGTCTGGGGCTGAGGCAGATTGACCCTGGGCTACAAAATTAAATAAAATTGGTGCCTGAACTACATGGGGCTAAAGGGGTGCTTTGTTTTGGATGCTTGCCAACCTTTGGAAATGGAATGGAGAGGACCACCACCTGTGATGACACTCCTGAGGTTTATCCACAACCCTTCTAGCTATTTGTCTAGAAGCTAAAAATCCTCCTGTATCGATCCAGGAGACTCTTCTGACTATGGAATCTTCCAGATTACACACAGTCGTGCCATGCCATTTACACACTCTCCATGGACAGAAATATCCAGGTAGAAATAACATGGGTATATAATGAGACATGATGCTTCCCTGCAGTTAGTTCAAGTTTAGCAAGTCCAGCTAAGCAAACACAACATTCCCAAAAGATATACACAGACTATGACCCTGTGACTCCACACTGAGTTTTCCCATTATCATAGAATTGTTTAGGTTGGAAAAGGCTTTTGAGTCCAACCATTTAACCAGCACTGCCAAGTCCAAGACTAAAACATGCCCGTAAGTGCCACATCTATACATCTTCTAAATATCTCCAGGGAAAATACAGACTTTTTAATCTCTTATTCCTACCCTCATTGCATGACACCTAGGCATACAGTAGAGATACTCACATTTGAGCTTACAGAAACAGGTAGAAAACACATATCACATTAAGACAGAATTGAAGAGTTTCCCTGCATCATTCAACCTGTTTGGAAGGAAACTGTGGAGAAGGAGGCTTTGAGCTGAAGGCACAGGGTTGTCTACTTCTTGTCTTGTCCCCAACGCTATTATTAGTTCAGCCCTGTCTGTGCTGGTTGAAATCTCATCTCTGTGATGTCCAAATATGTTCTTACATCATTTTCACAGAGTAAAGCAAAACGCAGTCCTGAAAAGGCAAGGTTATCTGTAGTTTTAATGCCTATTACCAGGCGTTGACTGTTTCTCAGCATCCCCATTGCACTTACTGCAACCTGTGAGAACTGCACATTTTCTTGATTTCATTAAGCTTTCACCTCCTAGCAAATGCTGCGTGCTAGCCAGCATAATTTGTTTTCCTCTGTGAAGAGGCTTTGTGAAATCTGGAGCTACAGTCTGGATTCACCCTGCACAAACACACTGCAGTGATCTATACAGATAAAGCACACAGGGTCTGCACCAGGGTGCTCTTGGGGTATGCTCTTTGGCTGCAGCAGTAATGTGGGTAAGAGACAGCAAAGCCTCTGAGCAGCATGTACAAGACACAGATTCGTTCACTCTAACTAGACTTATGTCCTCCCTGCCCCCTGTATGTCAGGAAAAGAGAGGAAGATGAACACAAGAGGCTTCACCACTCAGACCCCCTACCAAGCACTATATAAACTGGAACTCAGCAGCCAAAGGAAGATCTACTGGACCTAATCAAAACAAGAAAAAGCACAATAAACATACCCCAATCCCCATCTGTCCTCTAGGTGAAAAGGAAATAATCTTGCTACATATGGATAGTTCCCACAGATATGCTGAGAAATAACAATTGTCTATGAAGGAAGGAGACTAACAGTAGCATAGATCAATTTCAAAATTCAAAATTCAAAAAAGCTCATTTCAGGACTATTCTGTATGTGCTGAAAAGAAAAAAGATTATGGGACTGTGAATTCAGTCACCCAGGGTCTGGTCAGTATTAAAAAATGATGAAAAATGTAAGCACAGCATTAGCAGCTCGTGAAGGGAGACTGATGGTGAAACTATGGCTCTTATTTTTTTTTTTCCATAAGGGATGTTGAAGAAAAAAAGCCAATGTGATGAATGTGTTGGCTGCTAATGCCAGGTTCCATAGGCAACAGCCTGAAATTTAATCCTATGAATCACTGAAAGGAAAATGTTTGGTTGAAACAGCTTGCTCTCAGAAGAGCCCCTCCCTCCTTCCCCGAGTCTATTCCTGAATGAGCTGCTGTTGTTCAGCATATCAACAAAATGCTGATTAACCATTAGACAATCTGATTTGAAGTGGGGAGCTCCCCACTAGTCATGCCACACTCTGCTAGAAGCACAGGGCATAAAGAGTCACAAATATTAAGCAGCACAGTCTAGTCTTTCTCCTGTCTTTGCACAGTTTGGAAACATTTTTTCTCCAGTCAAAAAAGGCAAAAGGATTTCACGTGGCAACAGCCTACTCTTTGCTTAAAATGCCCACATAGAACATGGAAGCTGCTTTCTGAGTTGATATTATTCTAGAACTATAAGCAATGCATATTATGAAAACCTGTCTTTAAAATGACAGATAAACCTCATCTAACAACACTTTACTTCTAAATGCATAAAATTGCGTGTATGTTTTTTATGTTCCTAAGTAGAGAGCTAAACCCCAGTAATATGTCTTCTTTATCTTTTGCTTCCAGCAGCTTTTTATTAGTCAGGCCTATTCTTCTCTATCTTTGCAGTGATCATTTTCAAATGGTTTTATTTCTCACTGTCAAGTCAATGTAAACAGCTGTTGCTGAATTAGAGATCTGCTTTTCTGCACCCAAAGAAGTGATCTAAATCATAAAGCACCTACTAGGAAAGAAGCAGGCAGAGAGGCACAGCAGCTGCTGCTTTTTTGAGCAGCTGGACAGCAACAAGCTGACAACATCACAGCAATACTTGGGGATTTTTTAAAATGAGGACCTTAATCCTCTCCTTAATCCTCTCCTTAATATTTTCACACTTACACAGGTTCTAAGAATTTATTTTGTCCAGGCTTCAAAACTGAACCATTATTCTGTGCGGCTTTAAGTATTTTGCAAGTACTATACACTACATTAAGATAAGTAAAGTACACTGCACACTGCAAAGAGGAAAGGAGATGTGCACATAGGTACTATGAGGTACCTGGTTCTAAAAGTCACAACCCAGCCTCAGTTACTTGCTGGAACTTTCCCAAACATCCAGGACAGCCTTGGACTAACCTGGTCCTTAGGGACTGTGCAGACAAGGGTTTTTCACTCTGTAAGCCTGTTTAGTACCTTGAGGGCAAAGGCATGGCTTTACACAGGTACCTCAGAAATCACTGCACCATGGCAGATTAGAGGAGCAAGATCTGCAATGGCTGGGCTGGGAACAGGTATCTGAGGCATATCTTCTGCAAATTTCTTTGCCAGACATGGACTGTAATTTGTAGTGCACCTCCTCCTTGAGCTCACTTCCCTGCAGAAGCATTAAATCCATCCAAAGCTAAAAAAGTAGCAATCCAGACACTACATTGCCAGTGCAAACTCTGCTGCCTTTGTTTAGGCTGCAATGTTAAGTGCTGGTGGGCATTGAAGGCATTTCAGAATTACTGAAATTCTGAAGAACTGACAAATACTGACAAAAGCGTTGACTATGTTGTTTAATATAGAGCAATAAGTACAAGAAGAATTTTTAAGTGCAGCTTAACGGACTGATTTAGTGCATAAGTATAGGGCGACTAGATCACAGCTGAATAACAGCACTGACATCCTGCTGTGTACAAGGTGTACCCAGATGTGTGAAATAAAACAGAGCTGAAGGAAGAGTGACCTTCAAGTTACAGTACAAACAAGCAGCCATCACAATGTCATCCATGCAACACATTTGTGGAGAGGGGAGAAGAGGTGCTCATTTGGCACTCATTAGGAGTTAGTGCCTGCGATGAGAATCCTTGACCATCAGTCCCCGAAATTTCTATTTTCCAAAGATGTCCAGACATTTGGCCAAATATTTGTTACACAGACTTTAAAAGAAACTATCCTATGTCTGTATCATAAATATTTGACTGTCACTTGACAATGGAAATTCATTTAGCCAACAGCTTATTAATAAAAAGAAAAACATACAGCTTCGTCTAGATGTTTTGGTTCTTTGCCACACACAAACTACAGGCAACATACAATGAAACACTACAGTTTCAGATTTTTTTAATAGGAAAGTAATGAAATTTATACTGTCATAAAACCAACTCTGAAATCACAAAAATATTCGCTTGAATTCTAGCTTAAGTTGGGTAAATAATTTTCTGTGCAATGCCTTTAGTGATACAGAAATGTACTCTTGCAATTATGTCAGGCTACTAAATAACTCTTTAAAAATTAACCACCATCCTTCTCAGTTTGACCAACTAAACAAAAAGATTTGGGAAGTGGAAGCAGTGATTATACTAAGTGGAAAAAAAAAATCTGTAAAAATGCTTCTCAGAATTCAAAAAACTGAGAGACTCATTTCCATTCCAAAAGAAAAACAAACTGTATCCTTTCCTTTTTTTGAATTAAAATGCCTTAACTTCAATGGAAAATTCAAGTTCCATGTGTGAACTTTTCTTCCATTGCTGTTTAACTAGTGGGAGCCTGTCAGAGTTCTTCATAAGCTTATAGTTTAGTTCATGGCTGCAAAGAACCTGCATTGCTACTGCACTTTTGTACCTATATGGGTTCTAAGCCAAATCCTTGAGTCTGAACATAATCAGACTCTGAAGATTAAGTCTTTATCTAAGCAGAAAGGGGAGATACCATCTACAAGGACAAATTTCCAGAGATTCCCCTAAACTGATTTTAAAAGGTAGTCCAAAAGAGTAATGATTAAATGTCTCCTGTAGTCAAGATGTTCTCACATAATTTTAGACAAATCTGTAGACCTCCAGAGTTTTAACTGGGGCTGTATCCAGCCTGTTTTTGCCCAAGAAACATTTTTTAAGCTAATTTCAGTCTAAGATGGGGAAAAATCCTGGGTGAACTGGTGCCATGGCACATATCATGCCTCAGG
Source organism: Pseudopodoces humilis (assembly GCF_049639895.1). NCBI lineage: Eukaryota > Metazoa > Chordata > Aves > Passeriformes > Paridae > Pseudopodoces > Pseudopodoces humilis. The sequence goes on along the minus strand of NC_142205.1, from coordinate 60,776,275 downwards.
CACAAGCCCTCAGACATTCTGCATTTGAGGATCCATTGCCACTGCCAAAAAGCTCAATTTGCCAACTTGTGTGTATTTGGCCATCACATTTTAGAATAGTTTTTCTTCAAAACATTAGAACGCACTTTCTCAGATACCTTGAATCTGGTTAAATTACATAAAAACTGTTTATAAAGTGGTTAACCAGCCAAAGCACCCACACTGAAATCAGGACCACCATAGGTAGAAAGCCTGCCATCCTTCTCTCTTCTAAGCTAAAGAGATTTATGAGAGTGGTGAGGCACTGGAAGAGGTTGCCTAGAGAAGCTGGGGATGCCCTGTCCCTGGAAGTGTTCAAGGCCAGGTATGGTGGAGCTTTGAGCAACCTGGGATAGTGGAAGGTGTCCCTGCCCATGGCAGAGGGGTTGGAATTCAATGATCTTTGAAGGTCCCTTCCAACCCAAACCATTCTATGGTTCTATGATTGTATATAAAAGCTGAAGTTTCCTAAACCTTTTTAGCATTAAGACTCCTTGTATATGGTAACAGGAAAAAAGATTTAAAACCTAGTATCAAAGAAGCATGTCCCGATTAATGAGTATTTAGGGAAAGTGTTTTAAGTTCCTCACTCTCAGGCCTTGGTTTGACAGAACAAGCAATTGGGGGCCAGCTATTCAGCTTCTCAACCTAACCCTTCTGTTTGCTTCTGCTGCCTGAACACTCTAGTAGGATAAATGAAGTAATTAGACTTCAAGCATCTGGACTGACAAAGGACCGGGACCGCATCTTGTACAAAATGCTTTAGGTTTTTGTCTTGTGGATCCCTTTTGTAATGCACTTCAGGAAAGAAAATGCACGAAGCAGGACAAAGAAACCCCAGAGGTTGCTGCTTCTGTGCCCATTACTGCCACATGGAAGTTTGACATCAATAAAAGAAGTTATGTTAAAGTCGGGAAATGGAAGATGGTCAGTAAACCTGTTTCCCATAAATACATTAGTATTTGGGGAGGTTTTTAATTTGAATACCCTGCATTAAACTTGACAGTCTAATTAGTCTTTCTCATAATAAACAGTTTTCAAGAAAGAGATTTCTATGTAGGATGAAAATACCAGATGGATCATCCATTTAAACCATAATGTTGCAGCTAAATAAAGCATAAGGGTGTCTTTCAAATTTTGTGCCTAATCTTCCCCCTATTCTATGCTCCAGGAGGAACCTGACTAAATTAATAACTACTGAGCATGAAGCAGTAAAATACGATTTTTTTCTATGACTAATAAGTGTGCTACCTTTGTGTTTCTCTGCTATGCTATGACTGAGTAATGGAAGATAGTCCTGTAAGCACTTGTTATCCTAGATTTACTGAACAACAGAAATCAGCTTTCCTATGTCCAGTAAACTAGGAACAACGAAAACTTTTAATTCTCATTTCTCTGCCTACTTTCACCCCACCATCCTATTATTGGTAAGATGGACTTAAAAATCCAGTTTTCCCTCTTGGGACAAAGTACAAACCAAATATTTCTGCACCATCCAGGATTTTTTTCTGTAGTCCATTTATAAACTAAGGCTTACTGCATCCATAAAGGAGTACAGAAGAAAAGCATCATTTTGTGGGCATTATTACAGCAACAAAATGACAAGAAGCAACCTCTAATCCAGCTACTGGTACACATGGTACACATGTAGCAAATTACCTTAGATCAGCTTAAATTATATCAGAATCACATTGTGTAGTAATGTAAAATATAGGTATATTTTAGTAAAACAAATATTATTTTTTCTCCTAAGCAGATTTCAAGTACTAGTATATTTACTTCTCTTTGATATCTATTCTCATTCTGCATTTAGATATGAGTAACTCTGTTACAGCTCATCTCATATAATTGTTTAGAAATTTTATCATCATCATCATCATCATCATCATCATTGTAGTGTTTTTGCTCAGAACAAATTCTTTTTTCTTTTCTAACTAAAAAGTGACTAACATATAAGATCAGAAACAACTGGAGTGAGGATTCATGGACCTGATAACAGATCAGACAACTAAAAGATTATTCCCTGTAGGATGAGTCATCCATGTGAGTACAGAATGAAAAAAAAATCAACATATAATTTATATTAAAAATATTAATAAAACATTGGTGGAGAATGTAAAAGTAAACTTTCTGCAAAAAATTTCATGAAATGTTTTACCATTTCTATACATCTTCCTATCCAAATTCAATTAATCCAAATCCAAATTCAATATTCAGAAATCAATTTTCTTCTATGTTCTAGATTAAAAGAACACTTGCTCACCTCTTCTAAATCATTCAGCCTTTAATATAAGTTGCAGCACAACATGGCCTTTTAACACCAGATTAGATGGGGCTTTTCAGAGTGCAGGACACACAAACAAGGAATGGATCCAAAGAAAACCATTATGGGAACCATACTATGAGTCTAATGACAAAGATAACTAATCACAATGGACACATATTATGAACACTATTAAATATACAAAGTAATATTCTAATGATTCATCACATTATGTTCTAATGACAGAGGATCTCTTTTGAGAGTGTACTAACTGAAATACTCAGAAAAGATGGAGCTAAAAGAATTCATGAGATGAGAAAGAGAAGGTTTTCATTGTAAAATTACACTATGAAAGAAATAACTTTCTGCATTGTCTAGAACCATTTCCTGTATCAATAATTTTACACCTACTGCAGTGTACTTTTTCAGCAGGAAAAAGAAAGCAGCCAGATATGGTCATTTTCAGAGAGATTCAAAAGCAACATGACTCCCCCTCAGATACTAGAAAATTTCTTCATGATCACCTTGAATAATAGTTAAGGACCATAAAATTCAAGAGGCCAAATGTAGCATTTATGAGGTGAGAGGATTTCACAGTTTTTGTGTGTTAGAAATAAATTTCTCCATGCCTTTATTTTAATTTCTGAAGCACATTAAAGAAAAAAAAAAGAAAAAGAAAGCAGGGTGGTTCAAGTGCTGACAATTGCCTAAACATCACATCTGAATATTGCATCAAGACAAAAGCTTTATGATTCATTTTTATTTAGGACTTTTCTGCTACAATAGTTCTATAGACTTGGAGAAGTCATGCTACCATCAGACATATTTTAAAACAAGAGGAGAAAATATCTAAATTATTTTTATTTTTTTTTTCTGCAGATTTCCTAATTTCCCTGTTTCAACAAGGTCTTAGAACCATTAGTATAATCTGTGGCACAACCAAGCATGAAGTCTGTAAAAGACTTCTCCATCATCCAGGAAGCTCTTCTGAAACTGATGCTGTATGAGAAATGTTGGTACCAGCAGGACCACAGAGATTTTAAGCATGCAGAGTTGTTGTCTTTCTCTCTATTACTCTCTATCCATTACATCACCTATCACAGGTTTCTACAAGCAAGCACCACAAAGCAAGGAATAATAAGAAAAAAAGAGATGGGAATAAATCTAGGGAAAGGAAAACTGTAAGTTAGCAAAGGTGAAGAACCCAGCTTCTTCTCACAGAATTGTCTCTTTTGCATTCAAAACATGAGGCTTCAGCTGGGATGCTTATTATGAGTAGCTGTGTTTTTAGAGTCACAGGCTCCTGTACCTAAACACATCTGGATTTTCCCAGGATCACATATTATACATTTCACAGTGCCTTTCACAGATTTGGATGTACGCATCACTTCAGCACTTCTTTACTAAAAAGCAGCACAAAATTAAAATCTATGGGAATTCAGGTATTCTACTTTTTCATGCTTTGTCTTCTGAGACCTATGTATGAAAAATTCATTAATGGGCAAGTAAAAAAAAAAAAAAAGAAAATTAACAGGTTTGAGAACTTTATCCTCCCATGTACAAAGTATAAAAGACTGAATTTTCAGAACAAAACCAGCTCCTCTTTCTAAGTACATGCATATTCATAACAGCACAGAGGGAAAAGACAAGGAACAGTACAATTGGTATCTTACATTTCTGTGGGGATTCTGTAACAAGCATAGTTAATCTTAAGACCTGAGATCATACTGTGGAAATGTATTGAAAATCTTAATTGTACCCAAAAATTCATGTATTGGGCTCAATTAACTTCTCATAAACGTAACTGGAAAACTTGACTGTGATGGGGGCTCTGATTTGGGCTGGAAAATTTATGGAAGCACTTAGAAAGGTGGTGGCTGTGCTTACTCCCTAGTGACTTTGCTATGTGCCTGTTCCTCCAACATGCAAATGTCAGTACAAAGCACACTGGAGAACACACAGCTCTCCAAGTCTTTCCTGAAATAAAACCCCACCTGCTTAGGATCCTGCTGCAGAAGCTGCACATCCTCACACCTTGCTGAAGCTCTGGGTAGCCACAAAGCACTCAATAACTATGGGATGTTCCCAACATGCTCCAGCAAACTTTTACAAGAGTGGGGGTGCTGGGCTCATCTAAAGACACTGGTGAGGTTGAGGGGGAGCTATCCTTCTTTTTTCCAGAAACAAGTCCTCAGATAAAAATGATCAGAATGTCAAGCAGAAGTACTAAGGAAATGAGAGGAGGAAGAAAAAAAAATAAGTAGTTCTGCATGAACTTCATCTTTTCTTGTTTCTGGACCTCATAGCTTCTTTGGGGAATAAAAAGAAAAAAAAAGCCTTAAAAAAAAAAAGAGGAAACTTAAAATAACTACACTTTCAAGTCTCACACAGAAAAGTGACAAAGAAGAAGCCTGCAACACTTTATGGTCTCATTTTGAAAAACCGACAGGTTGGAAAAACAGGCTAGAAAGAGGAACTCAACAGATGGAAATTTGAATGATGAGGGTTGGAGGTCTGCAATGAACTATGTGACAATGAACTACATCAGTGTAGGTAAAAAGAGTACTTTGAAATACAGTAAAATTCATAGCAGGTGACTGCAATATTCATGGTGGGTAAGAAAGGGAGAGGAGTATTAAAAATATGGTTTTCAACTTTTCTCCTTTTACTTTCTGACACACTTGCAGTCATTCTCCAGGCATAAGCAATGCTACATAAAAAGAGTCATTAAGAATAACAATCCTACTCATATTTAATTAATATTGTACCTCTTATATTTTTTCTACATTTAACTACAAAGTAATCAGAGCTCTTAATATATTATAAGGAGGATTAATTAGCACCGCTACTTCTTCCATTTTGGGAGATTATTCAGCACTCAAAAATTCAAAGGACAGTTACAAGTTTTGGCCTCTGTAACACTGATAGTAGTTTCTTAAAAACTCCCCTTATAGCAGCTTCCCTTAGCAGTGCTGACAGTGAAAAAAGGCTTCTGTAAAGTACTGAAATGGGAAGTTCAAAACAATAAGAATATAGCATATTTTAGAAAACCAAACAAAACCCCTAACAAATTAACTAGGAAAAAAAAAACAAACCAAAATGTATGCCACTGTGAGCGGAAATGGAGAGCTTAACATTTAATTAACCCACTTTCATACCTGCCTACCATTTGTATTCATTGTTTGGTTTGGGTTTCTTTCTTTCCTACATTTAGTTACAACAAGAACCAGGCATGTCTTTTTTCTGGCAGGTGGATCTCTTACTCTTCTTTCCAGCTCAGAACAATGTTGGTAAAGAGTAATGTGCAAAAACTCTTAGTATATAGGATGTGTTGATAAATGAAAAAATAACATTATAACAAATTCAAGGAAATAGTTTTCTTTTTTTAAAAATTATTACCTTAAGCAGATGTAGCTTTTATATCACATATGCCACTGACACACAAATATTAGACACCATCTAATATACCTTTCTGTCAAGAGATAACAGCACTCAAAAATATCAAAGCTTGGTAGCAAAGATTTCTTGAAAGGAAGATATAAAACTCAGTCATAGTGCCTTTATATTCCCAGGCAATATTCCCAATATTATTTTTCTCCTGTGATCTCAGAATGTTTTGTGATATAGCTCTTTATAGACCATGAATGGATGCCTATTTAATGTGTTAAGCAATCCATTTTATTAATTGCAGAAGTTTTAATCCACCTTTCTTATGGCAAAAACTTTATTATTCTTTAGCCATGGTACCTTGCTAATACCAGCCTTTGTCACACCCGTTTCAAGTATATAATTGTGTCACATCTACTTTGCCATTCAGAGCTAAGAAAAGAAAGAAAACTACCCCAGGACCTTGTACAAGCATATACTGCACTATCAGCTAAATGTCTGATATTTTTGACTTGAAGACATTATTTTGTAGTTGATACTGCAACTAAAAACTATGAAAGAAGTAAAGGAGATGCTAAGGGATATGGCAGTGCTAAAAAGGAAATTCCTGTTTAGAAGAAACACAGTTTAAACAATATAATCAACTGTTTTCTTTCTTTACAAAGTTAAAAATAACAATCCAAATATACTGACCACATGTTGCTGGCTAAGATCTGAGCTCTTGACAACTCATTAGAATAATAGTGAGTACTTCACCGGGTAACTTGAGCCAGCTCCAGGCTTAGACAGATCAGGCAGATAGCTGCGTGAGACAGCTTTAGGTCAGGGCAGGACAGAGCCCAGCCAGCTGCCGGTGCCATGCCAGGACTCAGAGCACGTGGCCCTGCAGCCACTGAGAGGCACAGTCCTGCCTCTACATAGGATAAACCATTCTCTCCAGGCTCCCCACCTCTTGGTTTTCCCTTGCTCCCTCCTCACCGCTTCCTTTGGGGGACCCGTGTCCAAGCTGGGCTGCCGCAGAGCAGAGGTTTGCCCAGCAGTGGTGACTTAACTTGGTTCCATTCTGAGCAGCTCCTGGCCACCAGGCTGACTCGCTCCCCAAGTCAGTCTGTCTACAGCCAGTGTTTAAATGCATGAACTTTTTGTTTAAATTCATAAAAATGAAAGGAGCACTCCTCCATGGCTTATTCAGATACTGCTTCCCACTGCAGCACACATAATCCACATTTCCTCCCATTTGGATTTTAAGTCTGGCCTAGTTAGTGATATATATCATTGCTAACGATTCTCCAGTCATGGTTCTGCTGCATATATTTTCTTTACCCCTAATTTTGGGCTTCCTACTTCCTTGAAAATATCTCCTCATGCCAAGACCAATCTACTTCAAAACAATTGTGAACCATCAATTTGATTCATATTAGTCACCTACAGTAAATGAATTTGCAGACTGTGAACCCTTTGGAGAGGAATTTTGTCAAGTCTATCCTACAGAACATCAACATATTTTGTACATTAAAAGATCTAAGGAAAGACAAATCCAGCCTGAACTACTTTTCTGCTACAGCAGCAGGAAGTCACTAATATGATTTCCTGTCAACAAGCACATGCCAGTGTATAAAAACCAGGCTATTACCTTTTAAGTTTCTTTCATTATCTGCCTGACACAACTCTCTGTGTTGAACCTACACTCTATATGCCTCATTCACATCTCCCTTATCATGTGCTCTGGCTGTTCTTCCCCTGCTGTCTAAGGCTCCTGGCATTTTTTTTCAGTAGTCCTCCCAGACACTTCCTCCTGCCATCAAATTCAGTGGCCTTAAGAGAGGTGTGCTGTGCCACTTTTTGCTCCTGGGAGCCCAGGGTATGCTACAATGCCTACAATGGTACTGGAAATCTCTGTTTAAGCGACTAAATCCCTCTCCCAAAGCCAGTTTTTTTTTGCTCGGGACAGCAGACACATACGACACCTGGTGGCATGCTTCCTATTTGAGGTTGTGTGCATAAATCTGGCAGTAAGATGTCCTTTAAATGGTTTGTCACCTGTTTTCTCAAGATCTGTGCCTTTTCAAAGCTGAGGAATCATACCTCCAGTAAAGGTTTAAATGCCAACTTTGATGCATAAATAGCAAAGCCAAGCTGGGCAGAGTAGAAGAGCAGGTGCTTTTGGATCAGTGAACAGATGCTGTTCAGATCCCACCTCACTGGGATCTCATTTCCAGGTACATATTACAGAATCATGTGTGACTCTGGGATATACATCTGGAACTTCTGGTCTGTATCTTTAGTCTCCTTCATGCTTTTATCTAGAGTATATCAATAGCAAAACATTTTTAATTATTCTAAACTTACCTATTAAAATGCAGTGTTTCCAGATTTGAAGCCTCCTCATTTTCACTCGAGAACATATTACCATAAAAATACACTGGGACTGAAGAGACAGAATGCTAGGAAATAAGAGTACATTGTACTCTCACTATTAATTATTACCCTCTTCAGGTGTACAGAAAAAAATTCATCAAAACGTGCCCATCTGTGTTAAGCCCTGGGACTGTGGCGGAGACACATGGAACAGGGGTCAGAGACAGTCACTAATCAGCAGACTCCTGCAACACCAATGTCTTCAGCAAAAATAGCAACTCCAAAAATAAATACTGGTATGTGGGATTCTTTTTAGGGGACAAGAAATGGAAAGATGGAAATAGAGGTGAAGGAGGAGACAGAAAGCCTGAAGATCTCTCATCTTTATGCCCCTCTGAAAGAAAATGATGGAGCTATGAAACTTATTTCTCAACATGTGTGTGCATGCATGAGGAGGGAGCAAAGTTACAAGGACAGCTCAGACAAATGAGGATAATTCAGACAGAAAACTAAAAGAGAGCAAGGGAAAAAAAAAAGTCTGATAATCTTGAAATGAAACAAAACAATAAAATAAATTTTCACCCAGAATCATCTTCTTGGTCCCAGGTAATGCAATATTCAGCTTAGACTCAGTTATTTTTCAAAACACCAGTACTGTGGTGTGAAACTGCAGCAGGACAACCTGATTTTTCCAGTCATACACCATCAGCCTCATCCTTTTTCCTAACCTTCATGGAATTCATCAGCAAATCAATCTGCCCAACAGATCAGTTTCTGCTTAAGTACAAGAGTATGATTAATTAGCAAAGGAAGGGTCAAGGAGAACTCAGTCGTGAAAGCAAACAGGAAAATACATCTAAATAAACATCACTGCTGTGGGAGAGATGAATTGCTGTGTGCACTACATAGTTCTAATTTTCTGTTTGTACCAATTCCCACCACCATCTTCCACTAGATGGGAAGTAGCAAAAAGTGTGACCCAGAAATCAGTCAGACAACAATGCGTGTTACCTAGAAGGGCTGTGTTTCATTTCCAAAAGGCTGCAGGCATATTCCTCATAGAGCTGTATAAGTCAAAAATATTACACAAGGAACAGAGACCAAATTTTGGGTCTGAGACCCACCTCATTAGTAGAGCTATATATCAAAGCACAGAATATAGATGAACACATCAATTATATAATTTTCCTGCTGGCAGCAGTTCAACCTCTTCTGCTTCCACTGTATTTATATTCAGTTTATGTAAAAAAACTTTCTGGACACAAATGTGTATTTCTCCATTTGTTTCTAATTCATAATTGCTGTTTATGTTGTTAGGTTTTGCACTCACTTGCCTGTGACCTTTCTGTTATTTAAAAAAAACACAAAAAGCAACAAACCCCACAAAAAGTAACACTTGCAGAGTGTTTAAAGGAGAAACATCCATTCAAGGAAGAGAGAAAACTACTGTGTATGGAAAGCAGTATGGTGACAAACACATAAAATTACTAGGTTTCATATTCTGTCCTATAACTCCCTTTACATTTAGTTTTTGAAGAAGGGAAGCAAAATAGAAAAGGTGATCATTCTAAAGATCACTCCCAACAAGGAAAAAAAATTAAACAAACCCAGCTTTTGCAGCCAGATTTTTCTCATCAAATCCTTTTCTTCCACTAGCTTTGACACATCACTCCCAAATGCACATATCTTGAAGGCTCCAGGCAGAGGACATGAAGCCTCTTTCTGGTGTTCAGGTTTAGGGAACAGTGGCGAACTGGCATCTCTCTTCTCTGCCCCTTCATTCCCACTACACTGAGCAGCTCATTCTTTCAGCAGCTGTTTTTCAGGCAGTCTTTCCCCACAATGCTTTTTTCTGGCAGAGACAGTGGTCGGTTCATCCAAGTGCCAGGAAAAAGAACCAGCAGTTAGGCAAAAATGTGAGTGCAGCTGGCAGAGCAGCAGATAAACAGGCTCATGGCATGCTGTTTGGAAGACAGTCCTCACAGCTTCTGATACTGTCATATTTAGGTTAATGAGGCATTTTATTTTCTAAACAAGCTAAAATCCCTCCCTTCTTCCCCTCTTTCTCATACACATACAGACGCTCCCATCACACAAATCTCTGTCACTACATACAATTCAGCTACAGCTCACTACAAGCTGATCAAGTTATCTTTGACACTGAAAGAGGAATCTGAAACAGGCTTTCAGGGAAAGGAAGTGTATTGTTATACCTGACCAATCAATCTTTGCTTGTTAAGCAGTATCAAATAATTTCTCTTTAATTCCATCATCTCAGATTAAAACCTCACCCAACATGAATGCCTTTTCAAGGAATATGTTACATCTTTTTTAATCAAAATCATCTTCATCAGAATTTAGAATTCAGGATTGGTTAGAAAAACTTTTCTACTTTCAGAACAGAAGACAAAAAAAAAAAAAAAAAGAACTTCTCAAAGGATGCCTAATGAAACATTCCAGTAGTTTTGAACTGCTGAACAGACAATGAAATTCAAACATTTCCCAACACCACAAACACAGAGACAAACCACAGCCAGTATCTGAGTCTGTTGTCACAGGTGAGTATCACAATCTCCCAGGAAAGCCTCCTGATTGCACCAGGAGCTCTGTGGAAGTCTCTGAGCCTGTGACATGAAAACAGAGGTCCAGGGTGAGAGACACCACTTTATCAACATCATCTAAATTGGATTTTGGTGTGAAATGTCTTGTTCTCTGTGCACCCTCCTGAAGTACTTAGTTCGCATGAGCTATGCAGCACTCAGGACTTCCAACTGATTCATATGCAGTACATTTCCTAATAATAGAGATAATGGAGTGACTTTTTTTTTTTTTTCTTTTTCTTGAGTATTAATAAATAAAAGTATATATCTGATTTTCCAACCAGTCATCACCACTGGCAAATGTACACTCCCCACTGGCAACTGGGGAGTGTGTGGAGTAGAACTCCAAGTGGGGAACACTGGCTATCCTGAGAACACATCTCCTTGATTTTTGTTGCTCTGTGAGCTTCCTGTTACAGGTTGCTGCTGCACTGCCCAAACTCTTCAAAGAAATTATAGAAGTGCAAAACTAACCATTGAACATACTGAGGATCCAACACTACCATGTGACAAATTACCCACCAGCTAAGACCTGCCAGCATGCCTTCCAGCTTTACAGAAGAGCAGGCTAAACCATTAACTTCTATATATCCAGTTTAATAATTTTTAAGGGGTGTTACAAAACCAGGTTATTAATATGCCAAAAACAATTATTCCTGAACATCAATATATTGTACTCATGAGTTCTCATCTCGTGTCCTGTTCTGTTGATAATCTTTTCCACATCCATATTTAATATTAAAAAGTATGGGATATCTCAGAAGGAAGCTTAGTCCTAATTTTATCCCACTGGCAGCTTGCAATCACTCAGGCACTTTACATGTTACTCAAATCCTCAGAATGGAACAGAAAGTACTCTGAAAATGGAACGAAGTTATTCCCCTGGAAACTCTCCAAAAAGAGATCAGTAAGTATTAGGAAGCTCTTGGTATTCTCTCCACTGGGAAGGGAATGCAGGTCAATTCATTATGACTGCTATGATCTGACAAGTGTTCTTGGTACCCAGGCCTGCATACAAACAAGCCTTGCTGCATCTTAAGTAACATCTCTCACAGACAGAATAAGCACTGCTGATTCCATGGACCTGATGAAGCATATTTAGTCAATATTAAAGAGAAAGGGACAATCCAAGGACTTAAAGAGTTCATGACGTGGTGATTACAGAAACTTTTCCAGTAATGACATGCACCTAGTCAAGTTCATTTTCCAGCTTTCTATCCCCATTCTGGTCTATTGTTACACTAATAATTACACTTTATTTAAAAAAAAAAAAAATAAGTAAACTATCTTTTATCTGCTATCATCAACTCTTGTTGGTATTTTTTAGACACTTCTGCAATTACAGAGGAAGAAAGTGAGTTTTGCTTACTTATTGGTATCAGCATTCACCTCTGAGTAGGTGTTGGATGTTAGGATTTGTTCCTTTTTAATTTTCTCTCTTTTAAGGAATTATTCTCACATTTGTTGCCTAAGAGACCAGAACAATGGATGCTTAATAGAGACAAAGGATGTGGCCAAGATGGGGTTAAGTGGTGCAGCTGGCTGCAGTCCCTTAACTGGGGGGCTTTCTCTTGGGAAGTGCAGATACCTCGATATTTCAGCTAGAAGGTGAAGGACTGGGCACAGCTTCTCTCTCACTCCCGGGATTGGAGGGTAGACGGTCATAGTCTTGCTGCCAGGCTGCTGGTGCAGGGAGAATTCGCTGCCACTGCAGAGTTCTGTCCTTCACTGCTTCTTGTTACCGTGGGTGAGCCTTTGCTCATAAGAACAGCCACTGAACCTTTTCAACACCAGATCTCCTGGGAAGAACCCTCACCATCTGCTTGGGGGTCTCAGGGAAAACCCAGGGCCCTGACCCCCGACTGCCTAGAGGGAGCATCTCCTGGCTGCTTGTGGGAACCTGGCAGCCGCTGCCCAGCCCTGCTGTTTTCTGCTTCTGCTTTGGGCTTTTTGCTACACTTTAAGCAAGACATTCCATGCCCGTGCGAACCCCCATGGCTCCTGGCAGGCCTTTGGATTTTTTGCTACACTTTGTTTGCCACTCCGGGTGTGCTCGCCTCTCCTGTTCCAGGCTGCTGCTCCGAGGTTTCTGCTGTTGTCCATTACACGACCCAGAGGGGCACTGAGACAAACTCCTTGTAGGTTTGGAAAGGAAAGTCCCTTCTCTCCCCTCTCCCGCCAGCCCAGCCACCATGACCGTGCGGAGAGGCTGCTGAGCCCGCGCCACAGCGCCCCCTGCCGGCGCGGGGGAATCATTGCGCCCGGCCGGGAGCCACCAGTGCCCCTGCCGGCTGTGCCCGGAACTGCACCGAAGGGGAAAGTGCCTGACAGCCCAGAGAAGGCTGCGGTTGGGTTTCTGGCTCTGCTCTGTTTGCTGCTGCTGTTGTTTGTTTGTTTGTTTGCCTTGTTACCTATACCTATACCTATACCTATACCTATACCTATACCTATACATCCTGCTAGAAAAACTTCAAATTTAAAATGCTTTTGTTGCTCAAGGTTTGATTTTAATAAACTTCAGGTGATGCTTTCCAGGAGAAGGCAGCCTGGGGACATGCTATAGCATATTTCAGGGTCAAAATCATTCTGATTGTTGAAACACTGAAAGCTACTCCCTTAATTATACACTTAATTTTCCCAGAGATAAACATCTTTATTAACAGCTCTGAAATAACAAGAAATGTGTTTCTGAGGATCAGGGCTATTCTCAAATAGATTTATGATGTGCCTTTCAAAGGTCCCGAGCAGTCACTTGTTTCTGCTAATAGAAGAATTGCAGGTGCAATCCCTCAAAAAAGATGGAAGTTAAATCCCTGAAGGCCATAGGCATAAACTATTTGCAACTTTTCATATCAAATTAGTTTGCATAATAAAGTAAATCTCACTAAAAGGGATACAGCCTGGAGCAGTGATATGTAACAAAACAAATGTACAACGCAGTTAAACCAAGCAAATGAAGACTCCCACCTATACAAAAGGACACGTGCTTAAAATGTAAAGTTTGTTGCATTTATGTTTTTCTTTTAAACCAGCATTGAACAAATAGAGAAAACTACCAAACTTTTAGCTTAACTTTGCCACAGCAAAACCACAGTAATTCAGACACCTCTTTACTTAATTCCAGTTCCACAGGACAGAGCAGTTCAGCAAAAGAGAGTGTTTTTGATGATTCAGTTTAGCACTGACCAGAAATAACATCTTTTATTAGAATAAGCAGGTTCAGCCCCTAAAATGTGCCATTTCATCACCTCTGGTGATAATACGTGCTGCATACATCTTCCCCTTCTAAGGGATCACCATTGGGCACAACATGCCCTATTCAACTATCCCCATTCTTTCTAGGAGATTAAAGAATAAATTCTTGCTTCTGTGGGTTTTGGTCAGGAACGGCATTTACAAGAACCTATGGTGTAACTAGAAAACACACATTTATGTCATGAAGTATATGATACAGGTTTGGGAGGGTTTTTTAATTTCTCCAGTTCTCTGTGCTGACATAACTCACTGTTATTTTAGCTGTTCCTAAAAGACATCATCAGTAACTTTCTGTGACACATTCTGCATTTGACAGGTTCACTCTTTATTATTTTTTTGTTCAAATTCTTCAAGTATATTCATTTCTTGAGAGCCCCAGTTGGGGGAAGGAGGAGGATGGTAAATCTGGTTCTGCCCTGAACTTCATTTGCATTTTTCCCAGTAATCTTAGACTGGGTGCCAGTGAGACAACACAGTCAAGCCAGGCACTGATTACTATGGGACATGTCAAACACTTATTTTGTGAAAAACATATCCTGCTCTCAAATTGATCTCTCTGCCAATAAAATACTATTTGTCATTAAGTAAACAAAATGAACAAACAGCTTCTCTGCCCCAAACCCTGTTTTAAATGCCTGAAAGGACCATTTCACAGAGGCAGAAGTCAACGTGCACTCCAAATTCTGACTGTACTAATCTGAAGCACTTAATTTTGTATGTCACTCTATCGGTGAGCATTTTCTCTACATTCTAGCAATCAGCTAAAGTGAAGAGATAGACAGGATTTTTTTATGACAAGGGAGCGAGTGCACTGGCATTCAGACAGCGAAGCTTAATCTGGAATTAAACTCTGTGAGCATGCCTTAAATGCCACTTCCACCGCTAATTCACATTATTTTCTCTAAAGGTTTTTCCTCTGAAGCAAATATAATATGATTTTGAATCATCTACCAGCATGTCAGAGCTAGAGTTAAGTGCACTTGTTTTGCACGAGTTTTTTAGCTGCTGTTAAGATGGTGTTCCGATCATTCCAGAACTAGCTAGTGAAGCCATCCCGAAATAGCACTATCAAGAGCTTACAAGGGCAGATGGTCATCTCAGTAATAAAAAAGACTTGTTGAAGAGCATGTTGTGTTGAAACAGAATTCTCAATTTGTGCTACACAAAGCACCTAGTTCGGTTTGGAGCCACAAGTGCTTAGCACCTGAAAAAAATAGTTCCAGTTAAACATATGGGGGAGGGAGATAGCACTCTTTCATTACCAGATTAAATGGCACACAGGAAAAGATCAACAGTGCTGTGAGACAGCTGAATTTCATTTTAGTTTGTGATCAAAATATATCCGACTGTTATTTTTATCACAGAGCCCAGATATGGATTATTTTTTCAGGTCTGGATTTGATGAAATATCTGATAAATAATACTCTTACATACTTTAATCTATTAGAGCTATGTATTATTTTGTAGCTATAACATCTCATGTATTTTTCAAAAAAAGAGTAGATCAAAAGATGGAGATACATGGAATAAACTGTGTTGATTTAATCTATACATATTTTTAAACTTTTTAAAATAGAAAGTGCTCTGCCAGCCATATACTTGCATGAGTACAACAAGGCTGCAAGGCTATAGAAATGTATATGCCATAGTAGGCAGACAAGATTTCAAAACAAATTGCTTTTTTTGGCTATTGCAATAGAAATATATCCTAATGCTAATTCTAACAATTCCAGCTGCAGTGTCAGACTGTTTTTTTACAGACAGCTTTATTCTGCAAGTAATTTCAGAGAAGAGAGACAGATGAAACTTTAACTAGTTCTTTTCAATAACTTGCACATCAAATTTTCAAGCAAACAAACAAACAAACAAACAAAATCTGTTTCAACTGTTAAGTCTTGGTGCACCTTCAGTATTCTCTTACCTTCACATAAGGCTTTGAAGGACAACTATTCACTGCCATAATAATAGACATGTGCTTAAGCATACAGGCAGCCACAAGTGAACTTACTGCTGAGAGAAAATTAATATCCCTGTGTCAGCTTTTCAGATCCTTGCAGAAAACCACAATAGGCATGACTTAACTGTATACAGAGAAGATGTAATTTTTTGAAGATATTGCAGCAAACACCTTCAAACAATAGAGACTTACTCTGAAAAGCAAATGAAATAATTCCTCTGCCTATCTCTGACAGGAAACCATGCACTCCAGGCTCCGGTGTGGTTCTGAGACTGAGTCACATTTGTAAAACTCAGGATTATGATTAAATGGAGATAGGAACTTAGTATATTTAAATGCACAGCTTTCAAGATAAGAACTTTGTATCTTAAAATTGCATAGATTTGAGTGCAACAAATTAGCCCATCTGGCTAAAAAAGCAAAGTTTTTGCACAAGTTATACAGAAAGTTGCATGAGGTCATAAATATAAAAAAACGAGTGGAACTCAATTGTCATTCCAAGCTATTACAACAGGAAATTATAATGGCAACACTTTCTTGTTAGAAACTATATTGTTTAAAATATTTTAGCTGTGTTTTTATCTCAATACTAAAACAGATACATAAGACCTGGCAGCATTTTTTTTTAACTTCAATGCATGAGCATTCTTTTGTGAGGACCTATTTGCAAACCAGATTTTTTTCAGGGTCACATATACAATGTTGAAAAGTTTACTGACTTTGCCACCAGTTACATGATTTTTTTCTGCAAAATAATTGCCTTCAGAAATACAAGAAAAATGCCAACTGACATTCCTGCAATTAGGGCTACTTTCCATGATGCTCAGTACTCTGATCTCATGTATTTCAAAAATGTTAATACATGGAACAAGACTATTTTTCTTTAGCTAATCATAAACCATCATTTCTAAACAACCATAGAGCTTTCAAGTATCCAGGTGGGACTTTCACCCATTATCAAGAGAAATTAAGTCCTTGACTGACAGTAAGAGTGACAACTTGAATCTTAAGACACATTTAAAAAGAGTTTCAAAAACCAAATACA
Organism: Pseudopodoces humilis; assembly: GCF_049639895.1. Lineage (NCBI taxonomy): Eukaryota > Metazoa > Chordata > Aves > Passeriformes > Paridae > Pseudopodoces > Pseudopodoces humilis. The sequence continues at coordinate 60,759,392 of NC_142205.1, read as the reverse complement.
GGGGGATTAAGGGAAGTTCCTTGTCTACCCTATTGTACAGACAGCACAGTGTTGCAACTGGCACTGTAGTTCCAGGCAACACGCAAAGGACTTTTGCGCCACAAGCTGAATTGATGTTAAACACGTTCACCCAGAGTACAGTAACTGGAATTCTAAGAGGTTATGATTGGAGTTCTTGTTCATCTAAAATAAAAACCTATTTCATCCTATTGAATTTTGACAGTATGACATCTGCATGTACAGGGAGGCTGACAGCTGTAGTGTCAGTACACATCTTAGAGCACTCCACCTCTGTACTATTGTGTCATTGCCATCTTTTCACATTTCACAGGGAAATTCAGTCTTATTCTTATTTTCCTCCTACTAACAAGTGTGTGATGTTATATTTACAAGCACTGCAGAATATGAGGCATTTGAGATTGCCCTAGTCTGATATTTGATACAGAGCTGCTATTTAGGATTCTGCTTTCACTTCATGGAAATACAACTTGCAGCATTTTCTCCCTTGCTTGCCTTCCAGAGGTTTTATTGTGAGGACCTAACTGCACCACAGTCCACAGTGAAGACTTCAGTGGGAGGTAAACAAGATTCTCCTGAGGCATGTGTTGCATTACTTGTGTTATGTCTCTGTTTTCTAGGTGAGTATTTCTTAAGCTGGCTTGTGGGAGGAAGCTCAGCCTTGATTTGTCAATGTGTATTTATCATACTGTGCTGGTTTTGCATTGATTGACATTTGGGGAAGAAGTGGGAGACCACCTACGGAAGTGATTTCTCTGAGAGAAGCTGCTGGGAGCTTCCTCTGTGCCTAGAAAAACCAATAGCTGGCCAGTTCTGAGAGTTGACAACTTGTTGGACCATTTAGAAGTTGGATCCACCTCTGTGAGATCCACATTTTAAAAACAGCTAGCCCAGGAAAGCTCTCTCTTGGCTTCCGGCGTCAAAAGGTAACTGGGCTTTGGTGAGGGCAGCCCCGCTCCCCCGTGGCCTGTGCAGCCTGGAGTGGTGCCCATCAGCTCCCGGGTGGCGGACAGGAATCCAGGGGGCCCCAGCCCCAGGTTGGGGCTGACATCGGAAGGACACTAAGCCCCCACCAACCCCGGCCTGTGCCGAGCTGGGGTCTGCTAGGCCCCAGGCCGAGCCCCACCCCTCTCTCCCAGCGGCTGCCAGGCAAAGGGAAGGAGCCCAGCACAGCCTGAAATCCAACACCGTGACCTTTTGGCCACTGTCCACGACCATCTCCAGGCCTGGGTGAGGTATTAAACCTTTCACTACACAGGTGAGACCTTAATCCTCTCTCCAGGGAGAGTGAAAGAGTGACGAGACGTAGAAAGACAACATGAAAACACCAAGGTCAGTAAAGGAGTCAAGCCTCAGATGGAAGGAGAATGAGGAGATGCCCTAATGGGGTTGAAAGCTCTTTTGGTAGGCCATGGAGATGGACAATGATACACTGAAATATCTCCTTTAATTCACGAGAGAGTATGGGGGGATGAAGTATTTAAACTGTAGATGTGCGCAGAGGCATCCATTGATAAAGCCAAGCAGATATTGGAGTAGCTGTGATTCCATGAGAAGCTTGAACAGAGATACATATGAAAGCTGATGAAGAGCCTTTGCCTCAGGGAGAGAAGAAGAAAACCTCTGTTCCCAAAGATGAAGATGATCACAAAGACATGAAGAAAACCTTTGCCTTTAAACAACTTATCCTTAAAATAGTACCCCATAAGTTCATGGCTCACGGACACAGCTGTAGGAGGGTTGTGAAAATGAGAGGACAATTCACAATTGCAAAACTTTTCCCAGGCAGCTTCTATTCATGGAAATGAAAACCCACAAGAGAACTGTTTCTTGTGGAGAAGTCTCCATGGCATGGCAAGAGAAAGCTCCTCTCCCTACAAGAACTGATGAAAGACTATTGCATAGTTGGTACTGATTTAACATCCCAGGTTTTGTCTCCATGTTGTCAGCTGGGAAAGGAAAGAAGTTGGGCAGGGAGAGAAAAGGTGTTCTGGAGGTTTTATTCTGATGCTTCTTATTCTTGTAGTCCTGTTAATAAAGCTTCTTTATACCTTTTAAGGTTTGAGCCTGTTTTGCCCTTCTCCTAATCCATATCTCACAGCAAGAAATGAGTAAGTGCACTGGTAATTTTGGCCAGCGCTGACACCCACCACACATATCAAAGTTAATATCTGCACACACAGAGCAGAACTTCATTCCACAGGTCTAGGGAATGAAAAGGTACTTATTTTCAAAATATTGATAAAAATACCACTTAAAATACTTGTAGCAAATACTCACCACAAATTATATTTAAGCTACTTTAGACCATCAGCTTTCCTTTTCTACTGAGCATTTGTCTCAGTTTTGGAAGACAGGTGTCTGGTAGGGAGGGCAGGAGCCTCTCTTGGAATGAAAATGTAGACCTTCTCCTACTTAATTACTATAATTTTGAAATCAAGGGCTCTCAGGCAGAGATCTGGGGATAGAAATAACAGTTCTTTACTAGTATGTATAACAAGGCACACAAACAACAATAACTACAGCATTAACAACAAAACAGAACCAGGGACCCCGGGACAGCTTTCTCAGCTGAGACAGGAAGGGATGGAGGAGAAGCTTTGCTTCACAAACCCCCTTGGGCAGTCAGTCCCGGTGCTCCTGCAGGCCTCTGGGGAACAGTCGGCTGGAACAGCAGGGATGAGCTGAGATCCTGGGCTGGTGGATGAGGTGTATCAGCAGCTCTGCAGTGGTGGCTGGCACTGCCACGACCCATCAGGACATGGGGTGCAAGGTCACCAACGAAGAGGGGAGGAGAAGAAGCAGCAGCTCTGTCTGGGTAATGGTGAATTCCCTTCTCTCCACAGTAACAACTCTCTTCCAAGTATCCTCCTCTGAAGCTGAAGAAGCCCTCAAAACTGTCCCCACCCTCCTTTCTTCCCTGCCCCCTTCCCCGCACCCCCTCCCCGGGCCCGGCCAAACTCTTTGTCTTTTGTCAAGCACCCACCAAGTACCCACAGTCAGGTTTTCTCTTCAAGTAATGGGTAAAAATTCCACAGGTGAGCCAGAACTAGAAGGAAACCTAACCCCCAACAGCATTATTAAACATTATGATGAGATAGTCCTATATGAGACAATAAACCTATTTTTGCTAGATCACAAGCATTCAGCTGGAAAAATGAGAATGAATGGAAGTAAAATCACCCTATCAAATAAAATCTAATCATCAAACCGTGGTGAAACAGAAAAGACCTTAGGAAATACCAAAATCTAGTCATGGTCTGGAGATGATTCTTGTTTGATGAACATTTCAAATTTTTCCTTTCATAAGTTTTCAACCACATCTCATGTTTCTGTATTTCTCATCCACTGCCTTTTCCTGTTACGTGTTCTTTCTTTGGCAGCTCCTGCACTGGTCTTCTGGCTCTCCAAACATCTGTAGGCTTTTGTCATTCCTATTTCCTCTTTTGCAGCACTCATCCTGTTTGGAGCTCTGAATAGCTCCAGAACAAGCACGCCTGCCTTTCCATGAGATTGTTCTCACAGCACTAACAGATGAAGCACAATGTTGGCAACCAGCCTCTAATGAGTCAAATGAAACTGTGTGAAATGATGGCACAGCACATGTAATTCTGAGACAATGTACTATACAATGAAGAAATCTGGAAACTTGTTGTTAGCCTCCTTCATAAGGCTTTTTGCCAAAGGCCCTCATACAGCAGTGCACTTACATCAGTGACCAGCTTGACTTGTCTTATGCCCAGCCTTAGAACCAAGTTGTCTTTGATTTGAAGTGGGACCATTTAAATCCTGTGCCAGAGAAAGACATCCCAAGCCCAAGTATGTCTACTGGACAGTGAAGTCCTCATTAAGTTTAAACAAACAAAATAAACTGGCTTGAGCCATAAACAACTTGTTCTCTGACAAGTAGATACCAGAGCTGAAATGATGTCTTTGATACATATGACACTCAAAAAACTAATGCTGAAAGCAGAATAAGATCACATAAATCCATTTAATTATGCTTGTCTCTTTGATAATAATATGGTAAAAAATTGTTTTCCTTCTAGAAGCACAAAGAATGCATTTTTCTTGCATTAAGATAACATAATTGCAGACTGACAATGTGCCTCCTAACAGGATTCTGTGATAGCAAGTTTTTTTACTAACACTGCTTTCCAGCTGGTGGTGGAGAGCATCACAATAAGCCTATACTGATACTAGACTCTAGGTCTTGTGTCAGTTTTTAACTCCTCATCCATCTTCACCGACCTAAGAGGCATCTGATCCCACTCTGTAACATCTGACGTATTAAAAGCAGTATGTAATGAAGGTGGCTGCTATTCTCCGTTGTCTATCATAGACCTTTGTGTAAGTTTTCCTAATTAGAAAATGGCCCTTCTTAAATGCAAAGTGTGTACATATTTTAAATTTGAAGTATGTACTGGACTCTGTGGGAGACCCAAACATCCAAAGAAATAACAATCCATGTTTATGCAATACTAAGACCAAATACTCTGATGCCACACAGATCTTCTGCCTTGCTTGATGAGTATGCAAACGAGATGTGGAAGCATATTAAGTTCCATTTTTAGCATATTCCATCTCCCATCTACAAAACAGAATAAAAACTTTTCCATTTGCTGAGAAAAATGCTTTCCCATTCTTACTGCAATCAGCGAATACCTTTGCATTTTATCTCTCAAATGCTACAATCTCTACCTTTGCCAAGTCTGCTACAAATAATTAACTATTAATGAATTACAATACATCTGATAGGGAGACAGCAAAGGATTAAAAATGTCCAGAATCCTAACCCAGACAGGTCTATTCACCAAGTCTTATTCAAAGAAGTCATATTCAAAGTTGCATAACTACTTTAGGTTTGAGTTCCTATTTGTTTGCAGTGATTTAATTTCAGTTCTATTAAATCACAAGAAAACACACAGAGATGTGAAAAATTATAAGGAAAAGATGCTGTCCACAGCCTAGACAGTGTGATACAGATAAAACCTTTATTCCTGATTCATTGTCATTGGGAGAACTAGACTGATCAGATACAACTCCATAAAACAAGATCTACCTTGATTTTAAAGACTGAATAAACCTTTTTGGGTCTTTGCAGGAGAGAAAGCCAATAACTCCAGGTTAAAACTAACCTAGACTTGAGTTTCAGACCCTTCACAATCTTGACATGATTTGCAATGTTCAGTTTCTGCTATTAGGTCTGAAGAATACCTGATGATCTGAGAGATCTGATGATCTGTGACTATAGGAGGGTAGAGCAGAAAAGCATAATGGTTCTTGGAAGCTACAGTGGCCAAGTAGGCCATTATATATACAAAAGAAATGTTGAAAAAGTCTGTTTCTAATTTTTCATTGAAGTCATAAAGGACAGAAGGGAGATGCACAGAGAAAAAGATGCAGCTCTTAGCCTTGATGACAAAAACCTCCTTGAGAAGAGCTGCACTTCTAGCTCCTTCACATCTGACATGAGATGACTAGTCATGCAGCAGTCGCATGAAGAATGAACATGAACTGTGTATGTGCTCCTGGGAATTATGAACATCCTCACCACCACAAAGAAGCCATAGGCAGATTTACCCAACGTGTTCACAGATTTTCCAGCGTAAGCAATTGCTCTTCCCTGATCTCAGCTGTCTTTCTTTGAGAATCTTCCCTTGCCCCTTAGAACATTTTGGATGGAAAGACGAACATTCTACATTTAATTCCACTACATGTCAGAATATTACAGCAGTTTCAAGAAGATGCAGCTATTGAAACTGTGCAAGAAGACCAGAGGCCACACTTAGGAAAAGCACTAATTAAACATGATCAGGCAAGCACATGGCTAAGAAAGAGAAAATTCATTCCCTGGAACAGTGTGGCTGTGACATGACTTGAAGTCATAGTCAAAAAAGAGAAGAAAGAGGCAGAGTGAGGGTGAACTGCTAACGGGATAGGAGGTCATCAAGGATATGATAGCTATTCTACAGGAAGAGATGGCTCTGAAGGAACAGGAAATATCATTGAGCCAGCCATCCCACAGGGCATACCAAGACCTGGAGAGTGGGAAGCTGCAGCTGATGTGACAGAAGTGCTGTCAAAAACCAGTATGAACAGCCTAAGGATGTATGGCAGGAAAGGACTGTGTCAACAGTCTGAGGCTGGAAAGCTGGGGTACACACATTGCACTGACAGTCCCACTCCCACATGTAAGTTATTTACACTAATTTCAGGCTCTTAGTCCTCTAACAAAGATATCAGATTCTGTAGCCCAGACCATTTCAAACAACATTTCAGTGCACAAAGGACTTAGGTACTGGGCCTTCCTCTAGACTAGAAGCTGAATCCAGGAATGGGAATCCTTTCTCAACTGACCTCAGATTAGGAAGCCACCAAGGCACTTTTGAGCTTTGCCTGAACACTACCTGCTCTGTTTTGCAGATAATAAATTGCAGTGTAATAAAAACAACTGCACTTGATGCTCAACATAAGACTTTATCCATATGCAATTCTACCCTCTGCTTTTTTTTTGGGCATAAGACCACTTTACAGAGCTATGGTCCTCCTCACCATGGGCTGCCATTCCTGCCACAGCACGGCTACTCACCAAGCCTTCAGCTAGGCCAGCATGGAACTAAGGGACTGCAGGGTGAATCAGGTCTGATTTGGTCCAGAAAAAAAACAAGACTAGTTTATTTTTTAATTTTAAAAAAGCCTTTTTGAAGTCCAACTCATTTTGGAAGAGCTAAAAGGGAAGCAAACAGCAGTGTGGGAGTGGGAAACAGCTTGAAGAAAGAGAAGAAAGGAAGAGAACAAGAGAGAATGGGGCACTATTCCCATCTTCACTGCTTTTCTCTAAAGCCTCCAAAGTTAGAACCATTAGCTTAAAATTAAGAATCAGAACCTCACAGCACCTGTCTCCTTACAGAGGGAAATTTTATGGAGTACACAAGAGGCTGTTATAGAACCTGAGGTGGTTGGTTTCATTCATGTTACAGAAATATATTAATCTCCCCTCCTTAAACTCAGTGTGCTGAGTAGTTCTGATCAGGAAGAAGATTTGTAATGCTAATAATCCTGCAGTTCCTTTGATGTGATCCCAATCTACTAATTGAACCTGTCAATAGTCACAGAAATTACTTGGCAATCATTGAGCTCAATTAAATCATTGCATTTGTATTTTCAAATGCTTCTAAAGTAACAAACTGCACAAGGGAAGCCAGCTTCCTGACATATGCTGCAGAGGAAAACCAAACCAAACCAAACAAAATCCTCCTGTACTTTTAACCTGAACCAATTGAGCTTTCATTTATAACTCTCCCAAAGAGAGCTGCAGGCATCCTCACACCCAGTCATGATCTCTGTCCCAGGCAGGCTTAAAATTAGCCATCCTGAGTGAATTCATGTGTACCAGATAAATTGCACAAGTATCAGGATATCAGCAGATGAAACACCATTCAGTGGCTGGGGATGTAAAAAATAAAAGTGTTTTATTCAAATATTTTATTTGACATGAAATCTATTATTTCAGTAGGAGGGGAGGAGCATGGGGAAAGACATTTGGTCCAACTATGGTTTGATGTAAGCATATTTAATGCAATTGCCTAGATTACTTTCCGCCTTTAAAGGTATATTTTTCATTTTTTCTTTTTTTTTTTTTTTTTTGGATTTACAAAACTATGAATTGGTAGATTAAAGCAGAATTTCAAAATGTGTATGAAAATGATAACATTTTTAAAATTAAATTACAAGAATACCTTATGAAAGAAGTGAATACAAATAGACTTCAGTTGAAAATGGAGGAAAATTTCAGTCTTACTAGAAAAGAAAAGCAAAACAAACCAGTCTTGGTGGGAGCTCAAGCATATGAAAAGAGTAAACATATGGAACCAAAACTATCAAATAGGAAGCTTGGACAAGCAAGGTGCTGTAGGGATGGGAATGATCTATTACTACAGAGTGAAGACAATCCTGGATGGTTGGAATCCACTCCTGGCACACTGTAAGGCTTGGCTACTCCACCCTTTTTGCGTGTTTCTCCATTCTCGAAATTTAATGTTATTTATTTATCTTTGTAAAGAAAATTATCAAAACCAAAAACCAAATAGTAATTACTACCAATTTTCAAAGTTACACATCTTTCTTGCAGACACCATAAAAAGTCATAAGTATTTTATTAATTAATTGTGAATATCTATTTAATTAAATATATTTGTTTGCTACTTGGACTCTTGTTCTGCACTGTGATCTTTAGTGAGAACTGCTGGTCCAGTGAACACACAGTCCAGTGAAATTTAAGGAGCACCATCTGGGTAAAAACATACACTGAGTAAATCTATAAATAGATCAAGCAAGTTCATTACATCCGTGGTACATGCCCGCATGAGTATTTTCAGCATGAGTGCCTACACCGTAAAACTGATCTTTCATTTTTCTACAGGGAGCCTTGTAATTTTAGCTAAGGATTTTACCTAAGGATCTAAACACTTCTAACAGGATTTTAAAATTTCTTATCTGAGTTTACCAGGGAGTACACATGTCCAGACTGAAAAGAACACAGAGATCACTCTCTGACTCATTTCTAATCAAGTGGTTGGAACAATATGGAAACAACATCTATTTCATTGTTCTCAGAAACTTAGAAACTCTTCTCCAGATGGAATTTCTTGCTTTTAGTACTCTGAAAAGCTGACAAATAGAAGGCAAATTCCTAGATTGACTCTGTTTCACCTGTGCATATACAAGCTACAGGATTGCATTATGAGTTGTCTGTATCAAATATTTTATCTACATTTCAAGACAACACATTTTATTTACATTTCAGGACAACACATTTTATTTGCATTATAATACCTGCAAGGTTAAGGACTCGAGTTGGCTGAGACAATTTTTTTTCCTCCCTCTCTTCTGAATCACCCCAAATCAGAAAAGTACACAGAGGAGGGGTTTCTTAGAACTGTCTAAACATTTTTAAAAGCTCTATTTTTTCTTTTTTTCCCATGTCCTGCAGAACTGCAATTGAAATGAACCCCAGAGTAAACCAGCAAAAGTACTACCACCATGCCATATGTGCTCAAAAATAAGGCTGTTTATGTCTACATAGACCATTAATTGGCCAAATAACAATATGGGATGTCTACATCCTTGGTTCTTCTCTGAGTTTAGTAACAGGTGTGGATTACCTGCTGGAGCTAGTGTCTCTCATGGAAGTTACCTTTTTTTAGATACATGTATGTGAATAAGGACACACAGGCATTACACACATCTATACCCAGGGGCAAAGGATTCATGCTATCTACCCCTAAATAAAGGTATTTAGATGTCTACATGGGAGTGTTATGCATAAATGGGTCCAAATCTGCTTTAAACAGGCAGAGTCCTTCCTCTGTATTTTTCACAAGAACATGGCAATGCAGAAATAAATTCAGAACTAAATTCCTCTTCAGTCAGAAATGCATTCCTCTTAGCACATGCTTCTCAGGCAAATTCATGATGCTCAGGCAAATTCTCATGATGCTGATGCTCAGTGTGTGTTGCACGTGCTCACATTTCTACAATAAAGCTTTTGTCAGTTACCTGTCAGTATTTTCAGCTTCCCCAAAGAGTACATTTTTGTCCACACTACATTTTGTACAGCTGTGACTGATTTTGTATGGTTGATTATATGGTTTTCTTCATTTCTCTCTGAGATTTAGGCATGCTTTGAGGATGATGAAAACAGAAGCACTTAATGCTGATACCACAATACATTGCTAATTACATTCTTGCTTTTTAGTGCTCAAATGAATACCTATGCAGATCTTTTTACAGTACCTGCTGGTAAGATTTTTCCATACTGGATCTATCTGCAATAGATAAGGCAAAGGCTCTATTTCCATACTGAAATCTCATTATCTGAACATGTACTGCAGCCAGAAGGTTCAGAGTTTGAATTTGAATTTCATAACTCTTTAAATGACTCGAAACAATAATTTTATATGAAACATTTCAAATTTAAGATGCTCAGAAACTAGATCTTGCCCCATATTTAGCAAGTTTTAGTACACAAGAAAGAACTGAAGATGTCAAGGGATGTACTTAAGTTGCATAGCTGATTCCAAAACAAAGTTTGTTTTAAGCCAATCTTCAATGGTAGCTCCTAGTCATTCCCTGAATATGCAACTCAGATCTTGTATCATGTAGTTTCAGATACTTATATGCTATTTCACATGCATGTTTCCTCTCCCTTAAAAAACAAACCAAACCAACCAGAAAACCAAAAACAACAAACCAAGCCAAAGAAAAAAAAACACCCACACACACAACAAACCAAACACACACTGCCTCCCAGAGAGGAATGTTAGTCATAACTATTGAAAATTTTCCTCTGCTGGCAATATTAGCATTGCTCATGCATTTCTGTGTTTGGATTGCATCAAAGACTAATTCAGCCCATAGAGAAGACATGAAAGGCAGGTAATTCTACTTACCTTGGTTCTTGTATGACAGCTTATGATCTCTCTCCTCATTTACTTTTCTGCCTTGGATGACTCAATGTCTGCATACGAGCAGATCAGAACTACAAGCTGAAATCATGACCTTCAGCTACCCTGTTATTTCTATGCTCAGTCACCTATCTGAATCCTCCTTTGATTTCTCATACTTTTATGTAATTGTAACATTTCTGTTAAGCATTGCTGTGTATTTGATATTCCTGTCTGAATTTAGCCTCCTACAATTAATCTGGATCAAGGAGATCAAAGGGCAAGATGTCTTTGGGATACAGCAGTGCCTCTACTGAATGAGATTCTCTCATTAGCAGCCACCTTGATTAGCAGAGAATTTCACTGTAATATGGCATGCTGAAGACTTATAGAGAGGTTAAACAGTTACAGATTTCCAAAATGAAAGTGTAGTGAAAACTGAGAACAGCCCATTTGCAGTACAAAACACCATTTAGTATCTTGTAATCAGACTCTGAAAAAGGGAGAGTGATCTGAAGTATGTTAGAGAATCCAAATGAGATTAACGTAGCAGTGGTTTTGAAAATCCCACAAGCTCTAAAAACAGATTGGCATCACTCAAAACACAATATGCATATCAGGATGAAGGCACTGAAATCACCATGTGGTATTGCCTACACTGTGGTCTCTTCAGCTGAATGGTATTTCTAGAAAACTTATGGGAAAAAAGAAAAAAGAAGGATCACCAACCAGCCATGTATTTCAAGATCTAATAAGTAATCCTCTGGAACAAATTCAGCCTGTATTAAATGCCATCTTAACTTGGCCAGACAGGAAGCAGTTTAGAAATGACCTCTGCTAGGCTTAGTGTGGATAGACCTTATCTCTGTAGCTATTTCTATGACAATTGTCCACATTTATTTGGTATATAAATGGATGGCATAAAACACAGATTCCACTCCTTCACTGGAGACTGTGAATGCTAATTTTGAGCATTCTCTTAACAACCACCACAGAAGCACTCCCCTCGTGATGAGGCTGTCATCATTGCCATTCCTTCTTAGTATACCAGTTAGTGAAGAAAGGTGTGAAAACCATATTGCTCTCGCTCTCCAAATTTAGAGCAGGTATTTTTGCAGTGCATCTAGCCAGTACCTGCTTGAGATTCCAGAGATTTTATCTCAACTATGACTTTTGTCAGGCAGCACCCTCTCTCCTTGCCCTTGGACACAAGTTGTAGGGATGTGCATCCTGCACATCAAGCTTCTCAGCCCCTTCCTAACACAGCTCTAACAGTACCACACCACCCAATTACTTTCATTTCACAAAAAAGCCATAAGCCTTGCAAGAATCAAATTTTAAAAGATTCTAAATCAAAATTTAGAGATTTCAGAAAAAAGTGTTTTGAAGCCCATTGCCAGAAATGCACATAAGACATGACCTACTATTCTCAAGCTCTTCAAAAGGCAAGAAAATTAACTTCTGCCTATATCATAAATATAACAATGACTACTAACAATGTACCTACTGAGGTCAGGTAGACCCTTTGTTAAATGTGCTGGACAAGTCATGCTAGTTAATATTTACAGGTTCAAGGCACTCACAGGTTGACTCATCATTTTATGCAATTACAGAATTATCTTAATGAAGTTCTGGTGTTGTCTGATATTTTGCTTGAATCCAACAGATGTGTACAATTCATACTGACTGTTGATACTTCATTGCCAATGCTGGGGAAAGCCTGGTATTAGGTTTCTTTGTGGCTCTTCTTTACTTGACAAAGTGTTAAATACTGTGGGGGCAGCAGAAGATATAATGAGTTCAGGTATTTATTTTCCTGATTTAACTATTTGGCAATGAAACCCTTAGGAAGGTTTGCCATTGACTTCAACATGGTTAGGATTTCAGAACTCAGGTTACAAATTAGTGGCATAGGTAAGTGCATTTCTGGAAATCAGCAATCTCATAATGCTTTTTCTAAAGGAAAGATATATGGGAGTTGGAATTTACAGGACAGTTATTGGAATTCTTTTCATAACATGAAAAATGTAATTAAATTAAATGGGAACTTTGGAGACCCCTAAATAGTGACTAACCTGAAAGTTCAGAAATCGGCACCTGAGCTGGTCTGAAAGTAGTGTGCATATGGAAAGTATGGCCTGTGAAAAGTCAGCTTAGAGCCCAGTCTAATCCCAATACTCCATGTATGAACAATTGAGATCAGAATACTGCTGTTGGAGAAGTTCTTTCCTATGAACTTCTTGTGACATTTCCAGTCATTTGTGTGCTTCCTCAAAGTAGCTAGAAAAGTGGACTGAAAATTCACCCTATTTAAAACACTATACATTCTTCCAGTTTTCATGCTACCAAGTCTGCACAGAGCAGCACCTTTTTCCCAAAACAGGTACAGTCTCTTCACTGATAGAGCTTGGAGGTGCTTACATGCTGTGAATATTATCCATTTCAGTGATAGAGACATTGCCATTATTAAAGACAGAAACCAAAATGAAATTGTAATTACTTTTTTTTAAGTTGACTTAATATTGTGCACTTTAGGAATAAAGACTTAATGCATTCTCAGATCCTGAAAGTCTTGCCAACAAGTAGAGACAACTGTTGGATAACAGCATGAACATCAGGTTTATTTATAGATTAATCAAACCTTCAGTAATTCAGTGATGGATTGATTCCAAACCTGTTTTATTAAACAAGGAGATACAGGAGAAGGCAAAGTAGGGCCCAGGCCTGTGAGAACATAGCACTCACAAACAGATACTAATCATCTCCACCTGCATGGTAGGGCATTCATATTACAGATTATGGAACATCTTTGAGGCTTGTGGTGTTAAGTACAGATTTGCAAAGCACTCAAGACACTATGGAGTCACCTTAGGTATTCATTAGTACTTGTGTATCTTACATTAATATTTACCTGGTCTAGCAAGTCTTTCTGTGAAGTTAACACAGTTGTTGTGGGGGACCTGTTTGTACTTAAAGGTTATTAGAAGTAATAATTGCATTATTTCCAGGCGGAGCCCTTTAACTGTATATGGCAGTTCACTTTTTAGGAAAGCCTAAAAGAAGATCTGTTAATTTTACACTTCCCTCCTTCTTGGTAACAGTTTCCCATCATCTGAACATAACCCAAACAACTGTCTAAGTGGCTAAAAGTTCTATCCAAAACTGTTCCACTGGGAACATTAAGGAAACCTGTCCTAAATGTCTCAAAGCAAAATGAAGCTGATAGACTGATAAGGCCATTAGGGAGGATGAAAAATTTTATCTGCTGGAACCAAAACTGCAAAACATTACAATAATAGTTTCCAAACTGGAATGGGTGTAAGGTAAGGAGCTGCTGTGTATCAGATTGGACTTAGATATACATGTATTTCCAAATTAGGCAACTCCCTGATTAGCAAAGAAATGCTGTGTGGCTATTCTAAATTACATTAACTCCTCCAGCTCACCTAGCAAGTACAAATGACTGGTTGATACACATCTTTAAGCCATCTGCAAATAACCAAACAGGTGTCCGCACTTTCCACAGCTGTGATTGTTCCTCTGCATGCAATGGTGACAAACATCAAATAAAACACAGAGGAGAACAGACAGTAGCTGGGTTTGAAAGGGTTTGGGGGGCCAGTTTTTCCACAGATGGAAGGGGCACAGTGTTCACTGGAAGTTGAGAGGCACCATTGCTTCTTATTGTGGTGCAGACATGGCTGATAACCCAGAAAGCAGAAGCCAAACTATGTGGAGAAATGAAAAATAATTAAATCATCTCTTTTTATCAATATTTATTAAGCAGGTCTTTAATGACATATATAAAGCATATGTATTTTATTTTTACAATTTTAAATAAAACTACCTATTGCAAGGATCTTGAGTATTCACAGTGCAATAAGAGGGCATAAACTTCACCCGAGATGACCACACTAACATTCTTAGTAACAAGCCTCTGGGCTATGTCAGACACTTCTACATCTTTCATAGATGACATTTCCTCACAGAACCACTTTCAGTGACATTTAGTCATGGTGCTCAACTTCTAGTCCATTCTCAGCAAGAACTAAATGTGAGCTTAACTATAACCATTTGTGCAAACATTTTCCTCAACTGGACCATGAAATGTTCTCCAAATTAATTTAATGTAATGTAGACATTAAAAATAACTTAAAAATACCTACTACTGAGTTTTATGATAGCCAAATCACTAGCTTGGTAAGGTGAGAAGTGGTTTTTAAGTAGTGGTCTCATTTGCCAAGAAGAGATTTTAGGAGTTGCTGTATTAGTCCAGGTAAGAGCCCATTTAAATTTCCTCCCTGCTATCATTACTATCAAGGTGACTATTGCTTTACATATGCACAGTAGCCCATTTTGTGAGCTAATGCACAACACATTTGGCTAGTGAGAGCTAAAGGTAACAGCTTTGTGACAGAATTTGCAGAGTCGTCTTTGCCTTGGCAAAAAATATTCCTGGTTATATGGAATGGCCAGAAAATGAAAATACAACAGTAATCATTGTGCTAATTCAAAACAGCATTGGTTAAGAACTAAGAATAGATTCTACACTTCAAATGTACACGGTACTCAACAGGAGATATTTTCCACTAAAAAAATCAGTGCTTGATTTGTTATTTTCTGTAAGTCTAATAGCAGAAAGACGGTTATGTTAGTTAATGGGAATGAAGCTCTTAATTATTGCAGAAAGAAGTGATGTCATGCATGTTTAGAAACCAGATAACATCAATTCTCTGGCACCAAAAATTTATTTGCACTAACAACCATTAGAAGCCATGATTTTGGAAAAAAGTGGTTATGCAGTCATATTTTTGTTTTAAAAAGTCTGTGGACTCTCATAACTTGCATGTCAATAAGATCTGGTTATTAGACTAGGATAGGAAAAAAAAGAGAGAGAAAAAAAGGCTGTCTGGGTATTCAATAAAGAAGAGACAATGTTTCTATTTGGAAAAAAACCCAAACCCATTCCCCCACTAACATTGAAAAGGAAAATTTTCCTGTGTATCTTCTTAAGTAGGGGTCAGTAGGTCAAGGGAGTGAAGATGACAGATGAACTCCCTGAAGAACCAATGTGCCCTAGAGGATCCCAACTGCCTTAGACAGAGGTCCGGGTTTTCACAAGCAGTCAAGCTGTTTGGTGGCTTTCCCTATCTAATTCGCCTGTGGATCCAGCTGGGCAGCACTCCGGGAGCAATGCAACCCACCATTCCCAAACATGCAAAACTGCTAAATGCAACAAGAGAAAAACATACAAGCTCAAACCGGAGCTGACCAAGAACCTCATCATCTCAAGAAATGATCCTACTACCTGTAAAGGCAGCAAGAAGGGACTGGGACAAACAGCAGTGAGGCAGCAAACAAGAAAATGTCAAAGATCATGACAGTGGGTGCCAGTGAGAAATGGGATTCAGTGCAGAACTGAAATGAGGTTTAAGACGTATGGATTAGTCAAAGACATTTCTCAGTCTCCAAGAGGAAGACTTTCCACATGATGGGGAGACCACATGAGTCACCACCTACTTTGATGGCTTTTATTTTCTCATCAACATGAATTCACCTCTCCAGGATTCAGGTTCATCCATGTGACTTTCATCTAATAGCTATTTCAGCTGTTTCTCTGGCAAAGTGAGTGATGGTACCATCATGTGTTTCAAACTATTTTATGCTCACCTGTGATAGCTTTGCTGCTCTAGGTTGTATTCCATCACAATATTCCCTTGTGCTGGTATTCAACAGTTAAGTAGAAGTTTTAGAAGAAAAAGGCTTTTACATCTCTCATGCTGCAAGACAAGCTTCAGCAAATGGTTGATTAGTGGAGGCTTATAGACATCTCTCTGCATTTGCTAGCTATCTTCAGACACAAAAGAAGTGGCTCAGACTGTTTTTACTGCAAGTGCCTTTTCTTGCAGTTTCCTCCCTATGAGCAAGTCATAAAGAAATATCAAGCTGACATTAGTTCATCACTGTCACCCAGCTAACAGAGATCCTGTTGTGAAAAGCTGATGCTTCACTCCATAGGGTTTATCTCTGCCCATTGTGCATAGCTTCTGCAAGAGCAGTTTTGAGTTTTCAAGTGTGGAAAAGAGCTGGGTGGTAGTTTCAGAGAAGTACCCTAAAACCAGAAGAACTACTATGAACACCTTGTCCAACCTTCCTTGTACAAATAAGACCATGATTTCCCCAGAGAATGGGGTATTTTTACCAGGATTTGACATTTAGAGAACTATCCAGTCCCATGCAAATAACATCAATGTATGGGCAACCATTTAGGAAATTGCATCATACTACAAGCCTGAATTTATTTCACTTGCATTGACAGGTACTGATCCCTTTTATGCCTTTGTCTAAGAGCAATCTTTACCTCACACTGAGTATCATGCCTGTGTGTATCTAGACACAGTGCTGAAATCTGCTACTAAAGACATGCAGCAAGGGCTAAAAACTCTACATAGCTTAGGGACTGCACTGTGGGAAGACAGAAAGCTGCTGTCACACAGTCACAGGGAAAAGAAATTCAGCACTGCAAACCTGAGGTCAATAGCTTTAAATAATACTGATGATGATCAGATGCATACATCGATTTCCAGAGAAAAGTGAGTTGGGAAAAAGTCATGTCTGTGCCCTGGAAGAGAACTAGTATCTAAAGCTGGTTGAAGCTGATTGAAATGTAATATATCATCAAGAAAAGGAAAAGGGAAACTAAACTGCATCTGAAACTGAAATTCAGAAACATAAAACATTTACTAAAATAATTTTTTTATTCAAACCAGACCTATAAGATCTTTTCCAGAGAGCAAAAACTTTCCAAAACAGCTTTCTGTTGAAAATCCATTTCACTTCCTAAAACAGTTCTGATACAAAAATTTCCCATCAGTTTTTTCTAGCATCCAGTGTGGGGGGAAGCTTAATCTTCTTCCATAAAAGCATGAGAGGAGACCATAATTTAGTCTTTTAAGATTTAATGAAAAAGACTTAGGAGTGTTCAGCACAAACCCTTTCTATACACAGCAAATGTGCTATGCCTGTCAACCTTCTGATGACTTCCCAATTGCTGGTGTCCCACTCCTCTGAGCCCACCATGAGTAGCAGACAGCAGACACTCTTTAAACCCAGAGTCAGCTGCACAGGAAAAGCCACCAAAAGAGCATAATCCTGCTCTGCTTCCTCTTACAGTCAATGCTTATGCAAAGCAAATAGTTTTTGTCTCCTTTTGTCAACCTGGTAAGGAGTGGGCAGGAAGGAAAAAAAATCAAAATAGTAGAGGTGAAAAACAGGTGCTTTTCCCACATAAAGGGAAAGGGGAGAAGGCGAGGGAAAAAAAGGGTGAGAAGTCCAAGGAAAAGAGTTACTGGAAGCAGGGACAATAAAGGAAAAAACCCAACAAACCAAAGGAGAGAAAAATTAGGTAGAAAATAAAGAGGGTATAGGATTGAAGGAAAGATAAGGCAAGGCAAATACATCAAAGATAGCATTATAAAAAGACATAATGTATTTTACTCAGCTTCTCATTTTCCAGCATGAGAAATTTTGATAAAGTGTTTAGTAAAGGTATGGATTTGATGGACAAGTAGATGGTACTTCAAACACATGGACACATAAAGAGCAATAAGAGGCCAGACAGAGAGATTACACAATCTTGCAAAAGCTGCCTCTGTCAAGAAATGATAGTCACAGGTAAAACTAGAAGACAATAAGCATATAAAAAAAGCTTAAAAAGGCACAAGAGGGGAAAGCATACTCTGTGCAGGTATAAGAAGCAATCAAGAATGTTACTGCAACATCAGACTGTCCTGTTTTAAAGACTGATTTATTTTTGAGTACAAACACAGACATGTACTAGAAATATGGCTGAAGATTTAAGATTCTCTAACATAGAGATTTTTGAAAGGGCAAAGGAAAAGCAGAAATAATTTCTGTCTTCTAACAGAAACTACTGAAATGGAAAAGGAAGAAGAATAGGAGCATTTTAGCTAGCATCACAGGATGTAAAACCAAAGAGATCTTTATCAGATACTGATAGAGAGCCTTTGCATAATCAGAAAATGCAAGAAATCTTTTATAGTGAAATTTGTTAGACACCCAGAGCTTTGATCCTGAGGATCTGGAAATGCTACACTATGATAATAACAGTTAGGTGCAAAAGCTTCTCAAGCGCTCCACAAATCAATTTAACCAAAACAATAAAACCATAGAGCTTATTATACTGGGTCTGAACCCAGGCAAGCCACAAGACATAGTCAGCTAATGCTTACACATTTTACAGCAATCTTAAAATTAGGCATATATATTAATTAAAGATGAAACTACCCACTAGGCTCTGGAGTCCATTCTGAACATGGCTGTGTAATGTCAGGCACATTCAATGCAACATAAAAGTGACCATGGTAAAAAAAAAAAAAAAAAAAAATTGTTTGACAAGGACTGCAAAATGAAACAACAAATAGAGAAGCACATTTAATGATGTGTGATTTATAAAGCTGGAAGCCAGAGATTAATGTGATGTATAATTTCCTTAATAATATAATACATATATTATCTGGTGAGATATTCCTACAATGACTTGCAAAAAAGAGAGAGCTTGTAACGAGAGATTTAACAGTAAGAAGCAAACCAAAGAGTATATAAGAAGGGAGGAAGGCTAAGACTTGGAACAAATTATGTGGAAAAATAAAATCCTATATCATTAAGCCTATTTCAGTGACAAATGATGATGGTTCATAGACAAATATGTAAGTAGTAAGGGGCTGTCTTGGCAGGAAACCATACAAAAAGAACTCATTTGTTATGGAGCACCCCACTGCTGATAAATGATGATAAAGACTCACAACACTGTGGAATACAAATTAATTTTAAAAAGCTACGTCTCATTAAGTGTGTAGCACAAGGGAGCACTTGCCAACCCACCCTATTCTATGTATCCCTGGAGGAACTGTATTCCAGATGTAATGTTTCTATCTATGTTTAAGAAGTATGTTTAACAAGACATACTCAAGCCAGGACTCTATGGAGTTACATGGCTGCAATTTTTGTTTCTGGGGTTTGGGAACTAAAGAGATAAACATTTTTTTCTTCTAATTTTGTGTCAAACTAAAAATACCTTTCCAATTTATAGAAGGACTATCCTGTACATAAACACAGTTAAACACATCAAATTTGAGACCAAAACTCTGACAGACCCTTAGGTCTAGCAGCATAATTGCATATCACTATGATTATACTGTCAGAGGCAAATGAACAGGCACTACACTTTACTGACATTATTTACTGGCCATTCTTGAAAGGGAAAAGAAATGAACAATTATTTTAAAAAGCTATTATCTCTAAGTAGCACAGAATAAAGTACGCTAGCTTTTCATATTTTAGTGTGGAATAGCAATAAAACAAACAGTTTAGTTTTTTTCATCATCTCCTTCATTTCTCCTTCATACAGTTTTCTAAGGTTTATTTCAAATAATTTATTGAAGAGGAGACAGAAAGTAAAGAATGCCCTTGTTAGGCCCCTCCTATAAAAAACAACTGAATAGTATTTATGTTTCATAAGCAAACAATATTACAACCTATCTATTAGAACTGGTGAAATAAGAGATGTTTTCTCCCCATCCATTTTTGAACTAAAAAACATTGTTTCCAGCAGCTGGTAAGAACCTAACTCAGTAATTTTCAGCTGGCTGAAGAATTACTTCTACTAATTCTGATGTGGCCAGTGCATCAGATAGTAGATATACAACTGGTAGATTTAATATGGTGAATTTATGAAGTTAAGGTTTCATCTAAGATGTTTGGGTTTTCTTCTCCCAGTAACAGAAATTTTAGTTCTCCACTAAATTGCATTCTTAGATACTACATCCAAATGCACTCATGAAAAGCAGGATACTCCGAGGGGTCCTTGACCCCTGCTTATCCACATTCAGTATTTGGTTAAACTGTGAAGTGCCTGACCTGAGGCTGAACCATCCAAATTCCTTTTCCAGAGAAACTGAAACACTAAGTACTAAAATGAGGAGAGCACTGGTCAGGAACAAAATCCTGGATCACATACCACTGTGGAATAAAGACACAGCACAGTAAAGCCTGCTTGCATACAACCAGTTGCAAAACATTTGCCACATCCTCCTTCTCGCAGTTGCCATATACCTCCCCTAGACTGATGTACAATGGATACAGCTGGCTTTTAACCTTATCCTTTAGCTGCTGTGCCTTTGTGGAAGTTACGTGAATTTAACATTACTGCAAGGTATAGTATTACTAATTAACATCTGCATACATTTTGTATCTCTTGCCTCAAAACCATTCTCCTTACACAGACTGCATTTGTTTCTGAAGCACCCCAAAATTCCTTCCTTTTCAAGATGCTAAGCAAAAAGCACTGCGATGGTAGTGGATAGTAGCAACACTGTAGGAAGAAGCCCTGCATTAGTAAGGTGGCAGATTACATGGACTACTCAATCTTTTCTATATCTGATTTCTATGAGTCAATGATTGTATTGTTCATTCCCTTCTGCACCAAAGGAGTCATCAAATGACTGCTACTCAAATGTAGCTGAAAGGGCAGAAGTGGGGCTTGTCTTGAAATGAATGCTGTTTCTGTGCAGGTTAGCTATGCAGTAGTTATTGGGAAGTGGAGAAGTTGTTGGATTATCCCTTTATAAAGGCCTAACTCTTCATCCGCCTGGCTCGTGGTGTACAGAGGCAGACGTCACTTGAAACTCAGTCATCTCACGTGACAAAGCATCATGAGCTCCATCAAAAAAGTGCTGCAAAATAATTGGTTCTTTTAGGCCTTTGCTTATATGTGAAGAGTAGAAAGTGTCCTCTTGTTTCACCAGAAAAAGACTCCTGAAAGTGCCAACACTGAACTAGTTAGTTTTCTCTCCCTTTTTGTTGAAAATCTTCCTGTTCTCTCTGATGGACAATAAATATTCACTTTATTCCTCCCAACTCTGTCTAGCCTCTGTTCTAACTTCTCAAGGCATCAATGTGAAGGGAGGTAGCACAGAAATATATCTGCATTAATTAGTGAGCTGCACTAAGCTACAGACTGCCACAATATTCTAATAACCCAAGCTAAGATACACCATCTTAAAGACAAAATATTAGTGGAACTAGGACACACCACTGCTTTCTCAAAAGCAAGCCATTCTCTTAAAGACTATATACCAAAAGGAGGTCCTCCAGATCACCAGTCAGCAGTTAGTGCAGATGTGGATACAGTTTTGTTCCTGAGGAAGATTTTTCTTCTTGCAGTGTCACTTCCTACTGCAGAGATCTGAAGACAGCACTTGTATGAATGCCACTATATGCAAATGTTGCAGATAATCAAAGCAGAAATCTAACTGCTTTTGCAATCAATAAGCTTGGAGGATCAATGAAATCTTCAATGAAACAATACTTCACGACTTTTGTAGGAAAAGCTGTACCTTATGACTTGATCCAAAGCTCAGTGGACTCAGTGTCCTTCCACTGTCTTTCTTAGAGGCTCTTAGGGCTCTGAAGGAGACACATGATCCAGCTATGAGGCTGAAAGATGAAAGACTCAATAAGGTAAAAAGTGTCTCATCTAATGACAAAACTCAGTACCCCAGCTGAAGTGGCTGTCCCAAGTAGTGCCAGGGGACACTTTGCTGTTCTAGTTCTTGAAGGTCAAATTAATTCCTTTCAATTCAGTTTAACCTGAACTAGTTACCTAACAGCATCAAGTGCCCCCTCCACCTAGCACAGCTGAACATGGGCAGTAAAGCAGTCTAGAACCTCTTCAGAGCAGAGCTGGCAGCAGAAGCGTGACTCACCAGGGAATGCAGTGGGACAGCCTGTCAGCTAGAAATCCTGAATTTTGATAAACACAGAGAACTAGATTTTCAAACACTGCAGAAAGCCGGGCCTACATGATTGATCCAGGAGCTCTTCTGAGTTCTTAAGGATGGCAGTACATCCCAGCAACACCTCAATGTATAGGGCTCAGAGATGCACTAATCTCCATCTCTCTCCCCCACTAAGTGAGTTTCTATTAGGAATCAATCTTGGTGCCTGGAATAGAAAAAAATTATGGCAGACCCTGAAAAGCTGAAATTTCCACCCCTCCATTAATTATCCATACGTAAATTCAGTGTGAATGCACTCAGCACATTTTCCTCATTAGAATTCCAAAAAAGTTTAGAAAAACAATTGTTTTAATAAGGAAACTAATGCAGCTACAGTGCTGAATTAAGTCTGTAAAGAGAGAAATATTCAACTTTGGTGTTTAATTTGCACATCAGTACAAATCTACAGGGCAGCCCAAAGCCCAAACTATTACTAACACAGAGACTGTTATTGAGCTGAATGCTCCCAGGTTGAGTCTGGCCCCCTTTACAGCACATGCAGAGAGACACATCTGAATTTGCAATGGGATGGGCCATGCCCTCCTCATGGTCTGGCACATACACCCACTGCACTTGAGGGCCAGAGAGGGAGGAGAGAAGTCAGAATCATCTTAGACCACTTATGAGATTAATGTCTAAAAGATACAGCTGCTACTTGCTGCTGTGTGTACAAGCCACTACAAAAAGAACAAGGTATCTGCCCTTTATTGCAAAGGGGTTGTCATAGGTGAGGCATGTGATTTAAAATTTGTGATGGAATGCACTGGAAAAACAGAATATGGAGAATGCAAAACTGCCTAACATATGCTCCTGGTGCAAAATACGTAGGATGCAATTTACTTCACGTATTAACAATATCCATTCTGTGAAATAATCTTATGCACCTCAGAATCCAAACTGAATCTTAGAAAGTATGTAGAATATTTTAGGTTTGATTTTTGCCCACATATGAATCATGTACAGTCACAGTTAACATTCCTCCCTTGCCCCAAGCACCTGAGAGGTTCCCAAGTTAGAAATGGTCCATGTAGGTTCCCTCAAATATGAACTGTAGAGAAGAAAGTTCTCACCTCAAATCACCTTCTGGAAGGCTCTCTCACTGTCTCTATTCAGAGCTCAGATGAAATGTTAGGATATATGCTACAACAAGTAGTAAGACAACTGCAAATTAATACTAAGTTATTAAATGTAGTCACAGTGTCTACTGTGACTTCAAACCTAGATAATGGTTAATTTGGTCTGAGTAAGAAAAAATTTCAATGAGAAACCCCATGGATTATTCTTCTGGATAAAAAAGAACATCCTCTATATTATTAGATTACTTTTCTGCTAGGAAAGTTGATCTAGGAGAAATACAAAGCACCTGAAATAGAAATTCTAGATGCTTTTTTTCCTTTGGCTGGAGCCTACTTAGTCAAAAGGCAAATAAAGTCATACAGCTCCTATGCCATCCTTCAAGCCAATAATAATAAAGATGCCAGTTTGCACAGGCTGTAGCAGATGATATACAAGCTAAGGACATCCTAGCAGGAGATTCCCAGATCTCCATATTCCCTATGAATGCAGATGTCTTAACTCCACCTCATCCTTCTGGGTGTGCAAGGAGTGACCTCAGTAAAAAGCAAAGGCTTTCCATGGGGTGATGAAACTGGTTCAAATTGCACATTTTGTGCTGTATGCTCTATAAATAAATTCTGGAGAGTCATATTTTAAGATTTCCACAGCAAGCTTTGATATTATACTACTCTGGTTTTGATTTGGGGGTGGTGGGAGGGAGGTCTATGAACCCTCCTTCAACTTCACACACAGTATCTTGCTACAGTTGCCTATAGATTTCAAAATCAGGAATCACCACGTGAGCAAAAGGTCATTGGCATGCACTGTAGCAAAAAACAGGAAATATAATTAAACATAGAGCCATGAGCTAAGTTCTTTGGCAAGAGAAAGTGCCTTGGGAAGAAAGTGGCAAAGGCAAAGCACTATGAAATGGCAAAGTGGTTAAGGCAGGGAATGAAGCATGGGGATAGAAATGAAGAAACAAGGGTGAGAGGAGCAGAACAAGCAGCACAAAGAGGTAAAGTGACAATAAGAGACAGCAAAACATGTATGTAAGGGGAAAAAAACTCTTAGGAGTAGTATTGCTCTTAGGAGTAAAAGTTATTTAATAAGGGCAGGAGCCACATTGTTATGCAACAGGATACATTTTTCAGTATAGGAAGAGTTCAAGCTTCTATGAAACCTCAAAAAAATCTGTGAAAGGAAAACAGAAAATAAAAAGGGAGTAACATCATATTTCTTTTGACTCTTAAATTGCTTTTTAGGTCGTATTTCACCCTTCCCTCTCAACCTCCAAGTATTTTCCAGGATGGAATTTTCTTCTTCCCACTCCAGGATTTCGCGTGGGCAGAACACTGCAGATGCTGCTGAACTCAGAAACCAAGAAACTGATTCATTTTTCCCTTGAATCTTGTGCTATCATTTAGACAAGGAACAAGCAAATGTCAAAGGCTGTGAGTTAGAAACTCGCAGCCACAATTTTACACAGCCTGACTATTCACTTTGTCCCAGAGTAAAAGTGTTACCAGAGGGAGAGTAAAGTTCTGAATTCCTATTAGATTGCTAAATATCTAAGAATAATTGTTTTTTCTTCTGTTCCATCAGACTTGTGCTCTAAAACTACTCTCAGTTTTGACCATGTGCAGAGGATAGGCTTTCACTAGCGTAAGCCCAACAACCATAATTCAACTTCACTGAATAAAAATCCTTAGAATGAAGACAACCTCATCAAATAAATGAGAAAAGTCCTTCAGTCTCAGTGATCATGTTCCACAACTCCAGATTAATTTCTGAAAGTTTCCTCTCATTTCAGCCTCTGATGCTGTACAAACCTACTGCTGGGTGTCAATTCAGTACTAGAAAGGATTCTCGGAACAAATCCTGTGAAATTATATGACATAAAAGAAGCTGCTCCCAGGATAATTGATACTATGTTCATATTTTTTAAATTTGAGGCCACCTTCAGTAAGAAAGTTTCCTTTCCTACTTCATCTTAGACTTTAAAACAAACCCAAGCACCAACATTTTAAAAGGTTAGACACATTTTTTACTCCCACATTTCTTAATAAAACGCCATTTGTGTGGGAAAACAGCTTAGTGCATACTTTAAAAACAGGCAAACCATTAATTAATCCAACATGTTGGCAGTTTTAGAGAAACTTACTAGAGAAAAGCAAGCTATGCTGCATCTTAAGTTTTAAAACAGCTCGAGCTTTACTTTGAGGATGCATAAGTATGCCAAGCTCCTACTGCTTTATACTTCTTAGTATATAATCTGTGATACTTAAAGTAGCAAGAAGTATAATCCGAACAGCTGCTAAACCATGGGCAGGTTATAAAACATAGTTTTAGGAAGCTCAAGAGGTTATGAGTTGCTTGTCTCACAAAACCAAAAGAAAACACTAAAAAAAGCCCCATCTTCCACCAACCCTACCAAAAAAACACTAATTTGCCCCCAAAAAATAGTTAATCTCTGAAACAGGCTGGGCACAAGAGGTTCCAAAATCGCTGCTTTTGCATCAGCAGTATTTTAGCACTATGGTTAGTCAACAAATTGCTTCTCAGCACATCCAAGCTAGCTAGTTTACTGTGGAAGTTTAACGTGCCATTAGAATAACATCCTGTTCTGCAGCATTTCTGTGTTTCAATTTATCCCAACTCTACTAAGATTCAACTGGCAGGATTAGTTACTGGATAGAAACCAAACTGAGATTTCACAATAGGTGGCATTTTATCTCCATGGCATAGGCAGCTGGTATAAAAGTCAAGTGACCCCTGGCAGAAAACATTGTCCCTAAATATAAATCCGGTGAACTGTTTTTAAGACACTATTTCAGATCAAGCACTGGTAGAGAAACAGTGGGGGTTTTTTTGCGGGCATAAGCCAGGGTTTAGGTTATTTTGAATGACTGGATT
The DNA here is from genome assembly GCF_049639895.1 of Pseudopodoces humilis. Lineage (NCBI taxonomy): Eukaryota > Metazoa > Chordata > Aves > Passeriformes > Paridae > Pseudopodoces > Pseudopodoces humilis. Next base: position 60,733,096 of record NC_142205.1, on the reverse strand, counting down.
TTGACGGGTTCCAGCTGACAAGCACATTTTGGGACCTGACCACCTATGCACTGATACTGCAAGCGCAAACTCCACCAGAACATTCACCTGGGAGAGTGAAACACTCCCGCCATCCCAGTCCTGGACACCATATCTCATGTTCTCACCAAATCAGATACTCGGCATTCCTACTCGAATTTTAGTGCTTTTACACTATCGCAGCTGAGACTGTGGACACCGTGTTCTCTACTTTATTGCACCTCCTGATAAGCCTGTAGCACAACACTACAACTTCTCTTCCGAAGTTCTCAATCACACTCGATCCCATACGGCACCCGCCAGAGAACTCTCAGGACACAACGAAACACCGGTCCCCCACAGCGGGATCAGCGTCCCATTCCTCTGACTGGACGCAAACTTTACATGTCCCAAACTTTTAATCCCTGGAGCAACGGTGTGCATTGCTATGGATATGCTAGCAGCACATCCATCCTTTACCATGGCAGCATGGTGAGGAGTTCCATGGCCCCCACCACGGGCACCCACCACCCAACGACGCCCACAGCTGATCCTGCTCCCTGTCAGGAAGTGCGAGGACACATTCCCGCAGTAGCTCCTACCCCAAGGATGCGGGACGGCAGAGCGAGCTAGAAAAGGAGGTCCATCCGTCTTCCCCCTCAGCACACGCCTGGAGGTGGCGTGGCTTACCTGCGTGGGGCATGGTGATGGTCTCGTTGGCGTTGCTGGAGCCCACGTTATAGATGACGACAGCGGAGGCGTTCTGGGCGGCGGCGTGGCGGATCTTGTCCTTGTAGGTGCAGTTTCCCCGCGGGATCAGGGCGACCCAGCTCTTGCCCGGCGCCGGGGCGTTGAAACGGGTGCCGGGGTCGCAGGCGAAGCGGTCGGCGGGCGAGGCGGAAAGGGCCACCTGCCCGCGGGCGTCCTGTTTGGGCGACTGCTCGCCGTAGCGCCCGCACTCGCTCTTCTCGCTGCGGAGCTCGGCGCTGCCAGCCGCCGGGTCGGCGTAGGTGATGTTGACGAAAGCCGTGTACCACTCCTCCTTCTCGGCCACGGTGAAGTCCAGGCACAGCAGATGCACGAAACAAAAGCTCAGCAGCCATGTTGAGAGCGCCAGGCTGCGGCACGCTTGGATCACAGACAGTGCCATCTTCATCTGCCGGCCCCCCCGCCCTCTCGCCCGGCCGCCGCTGGTCCGTGTGTGCGTGCGCGCCCCGAGCCGCCGCTCCGAGCGGGGCGGCGCTGCTCCCGCCGGCGCCGTGCGGGGACCAGCGAGCGAACGAGCGAGGCAGCGAGCGGGGGAGGGGGCCCTCCCCTCTCTAGCCGCTGCCTAAATCATGTCGGGGCTATTTGATTTCCTCGGGCTGGCCCCGTCTCCGCCTTCCCCCCTCTCTCCTTCCTCCGGCACCTTCCTCTCCTCCCTCGCCCTGCCCGCAAAGCTGCCTCCCCTGCTGCTGGCAGTGCGGCCGCGGAAGAGCGCGGAGGGGGCGGCGCGGCGCGGGGGGAGTTCCAGACGCGCACACGGCGGCGCAGTTCCCCGTGCGGGATCGGCCCCGGCCCGGCCCCACGGACGCGCTGCCGGCGGAGGGTTTGCGCTTCCCGGCCTCGCGGAGGGGCTCCCGGTGGAGGGGCTGCAGGCGGCGGGGGGCTCCTGGCAGAGGGGCCGCGCTGCTCGGCCCCGCAGAGGGGCTCCCGGCCGAGGGGGAAGCGGCGGCGGCGGGAGCAGCGCTGCCGCGCCTCCTGGCGGCAGCAGGGAAACGGGGGGTCCAGTCCCTGCCGGGATCCGGGCGGGGAAACGGGAGCGCAGCCCGGCACCTCCGAGCGCCCGCTTCGACTTCACTTCTGTTCTGGTTCTTCCCACTTTTCCTGACTGCTGCAGGAGACGCTAAGAAATTTGCAAATGCCAGTGTTACAGTGTAACGATGGCGCGCAGCTCAGAGGGGTGGTCGTTGATGTAGAGGTTTTTAAATACACACCGAATACGTTTTCGGCTGTACTTTATGGAATGGGAAGGACAGACGCGTTTACTAAAATCAGGTGTGACTGACAGGAGAACAGAAAGCCTCGAAGAATGATGGAGCTGCTCTCTGGAGGCAGCTAAAAACGATGTGTTTAATTTTGGTTCGGTGAAAGCCCAGACTTGGGGATTTTTAGAGTATCAAACACCCCGAAAGAATTTTGGCCGTGACTAACACCTTTCAAAAGGATCAAAACACAGCTGGACTTTGTCTGTCTATAGTCGTACAAATGTTAGCCAAAATTCCACTTTCCTATCACTATGTTCAGTACCAAAATAATGTCTTACAAGATTTATAGGTAGTGCCTATTGTAGCCCCTGTAAATAAAACCTGATGCTGGAAATACCATTCACTTTCGTTCAATGAGTGCCTGAGTATCACTCGTGTCAATATTTGCCTCATTACAGATTATGTCCATAGCTGCCCATGATCAAGCAAGCAATCCTTAACCATATTTTACACACACACATGCTGTTTATTCCCTAAAGCTGAAAAAAAAAGTGCATTTGGGAGAAAAATGTGAATAGGGGAATAAAATAGAGAAGTTTACAGGGAAATATGGTGATTTACCGAATCTTACCATTAAGCAAAAGGAAAACCTTCCTTTCTTGAAAGAAGGAAAGACCATTCTTGAAAAAACAGTCAGTAAATGAGAAGAAAAAATTACCATGTAGAACTAACATTGAAATGCAAAAGTAGATGGCAATCAACATTAATTAGAATGCGTTGAGATTTCACCAGGGAAGTAAAAGCCCTAAGGGGAAAATCCATGCCTGGAAGAGCTATGGGCAATAAAGCATTTGTATATTTAGAAGTGTAAGGATTATTATTAGAAGAGAAGGCTAATATATATATATATATATAATTGTATATGTTGTAATATGGATTGTATTTGGAAAGAAAGGGGTGACGTTTGCTAGATTATGGACTCAAAAGAGAAGAAACATCTCCTAAGAACATATGAAAAACAGCAGACCCAGAAAAATGGCATACATGTACCAATACAATACCAAATGAATGGACAGGAGGATTGAGAGAGTAACTATCTTTCTGACACTAACTACTTTAAGTAAATCTTGGCATAACAGGAAAATCTTGAAAGACTTAGTGTTCAGTTTCCTGATAAGGTCCAGGAAAACTAATAATGGTGACCCGTTAGTTACAGGCTGATTAGGCTGCCATTAACCAAGTCAAAGAAAAACAAGAGAGAAAAAAATCCAATGTATGCACAAAGTGTTTTTATGGGAAGTGGCCTGCCAAGCAAATATGATTCATGTTTTTGTGAGGAAGTTATCAGTGCGGTTAGTAAAGTTACACATCTGTGTCCATAATAGGTTTTCACCAAGAGTGCTGTGCAATGATACATGACATTCTCATTACACTGTAATCTATTAGGGACCAGATAAGATGAACTTAGTTGAAACAGAATGTGCTTTAATAGAGCTTAATGTAAAAACACATCTCCAGGTGACAAAGTGCCAGCCACTCTGGAGCAGTGTGTGGTTTACTCTGCACACCGGGGAGGGTGTAGGGATCAGAATAGGAAAGAATTTTCCTATATTCCTAGGGAAAAGGGGCCTAAAGAGAATACAGCTATCTCTGGATGTTTCAGAGGAGAAACAAGAAGGAAATAGTAGATTTTTCCTCTGCTTGAAACACCAGTGAGACAAATGTTGCAAGCTGTCCAGTTTTGGAATCTGCATTTTAAGAAAAAGATATTGAGAACCTTGAAAAGGTTAAGAAAGGAACCTTAAAAATAATCTGAAGTAGTTCCTCTCCAGGGAGAGACTTCAGGTGCCCAACCTACTCAGCTTTTCAAGGAAAGAGGTGATGTGATTACATTGCGTACATGCCATCACAGGGATGTAACAGCAGGTACTAATAAGCTTTTTAAGCCAGAGGATAAAACATAACAGGAAACAAAGTTTAAACTAGACAGTGCCGCACAGAGCAAATGTAGCTGATTAAACAGTACCTTTCTACTGGAGAAAATTCAGAAGTGAGACAGTCTTGGGAAGTGAAACACAATCTGCTCTTACATTCAAATTAAACACTGATTGAAAGCATGCTTCAAGTGCAAGATGTCAAATTCTTCACAATTTATAATCTAGTGGTCACTTTTCACCTTGACTGAATAAAGAAAACAGATTATTTGATTATATTGAGAATATTTGTTGCTGAAACCTGAACTACAATTAACTAGGTCAATGCTTTGACTTAAAATCATCCAGTGTGGTGTAATAGTTGATGGTGGTTCTTCCTGTGTTCTGTTCACAGAAATATCTTCTACAGCGCTCTGTTCTGGTCCTGGCACAAGAATACCATGCTTTCAAGAAATGAAGCTGTAAATGCTTCTTCTTAGGCCAGCAAGACATTTGCCATCACCCTACCCTCCCTATGTTCTCTCCTTCAAAAACCCAAACCCATAGAAGCATACAAGGTAGTGTCACAAATCTCATTGCCCAAATTACAGCAAAAAGCACAATCTCCACTTTCATATGCTACTGAAAATAATTTTATAATAACAGTAGCATTGGGATGAGGGGTATATCTCTGGATTTTGAATGTTACGTACAACTTTAACAACATATTATAAATTCTCCTCCCTGTTTTCCATGTTTCTGTGACAATAATTCTCTCTGAACTATATCTTGCAGAAAGCTACAAGACTGTCATATTCAAACTTGAGTGTGTGAAATAGGGTTAATAAGTAGAAGAGAAGTGGCATGTGGGGAACCCAGCTCCAGATTCTTGATATATAGAAACTCAGAAGCTGGATTTAGACAACAGCTGATAATGAGCAAAGGATACATTGAAATTCACATGGCTACCTCTGGCATATGCCACAACACTTTGCCCTTTCATGAGGTTAAAATTTGGTAGTTTATATGCTTTTTTGTTTAAAAGGTAACTGCTATGCTTCCATTGTGCTGGATTGTGTGTCTGTACCAAAACCCAAATGATCTCAAAGGAAATAGCAGAAATTTCTTCAGTTAAAGATGAGAAATCTCCACCAGGTTACTAAAGCCCTCTGTTACAGAATCCCATAGTGTTTTGTGGACCTCTCTCTGAGCTTCTTGACACACTCATTGCCAAGAGGTAAAATGGCAAAAGGTTTAAAAATGAGACTTTAAAATACTAGGCTGCCTAAATTCTGCTGAAGTTTACCTGGAATTTAGGAATCTTTATCCAGAAGAATACTGAAGGTGGCATTGCAGGGTATTGAAAAAGCCTGTATTAGGTGCACTGGCTCCCTTTATCACTAGAGGAAAGATCATCCAGGAAGCAATACAGAGTGTGCAAACTTGATGCCTTATTGTATATAGGACCTAGATAGTCCCAAAGGCTAGACATTCTGTGTTGAACTGGGCACAGGCAAAAGCAAACTTACGGAAAATACATGCCACAGGGTAGGTGAGTAGTCCCTCCTCTCTTGCCTCTCAGGAGGTTCTGGTCAGTTCTCTCTGCCTTGGGTGTGACTGTCCCCAAAGCGTTAGGGCCCTAGCATGTGTGACTGGGAGACACTTGGGGTTAGCGCTAACTTTAGTGCAGTCTGAAGGTTTCTTGATGCTGATGGACAGCAGGAAAGCTGACTGAAATATGATCACTCTGCGGGTGCTCAGGAAAATAAGTTCTTTTGCCTTCATTGGCTATGAGACTGAAATTGATCGTTTTCTACAGCTGGAGAAAAGCAGAAGAGATCTTAACACTGGGAGACCATGCAAAGGATAAAGCAATACCATCCCCTCACCAATTTGCTGCCAATACTGTGCTTTGAGTTACAAACCCCACTGTGTCAGTTCATTTAGAGAGTTAACTGAGCAATAAATCTTTTCTTGTCCTAACTGACATTAATAATACTCCATCCATCTTCCTATTCATATGCTAATAGCTCTATTACCTGTCACTTTATTCCAGAATCCTGCCTTAGATTGTGATACTGCTTCATTCTACTGTAACATTCTCTGAATCACTACAGTTGCCACTGTAGTTCTGGTTTCATTTAGTTAGGTAAACCTGAAATCTTCTTGAGAATACTTTGACACTCTAAAGAAAGTTTCTGAGTATAGTCTCAGACAAAAAAGGATCTGTGTTACAGCCAAAATAAATTGTTCACTGTAGCTATAGGAAAAATTAAATAGAATTTATGGGGAAAGTGATATTTTCATTAGAAAATTATGAAAGAGTTCAAAGGAGCCTTACCTTCTTTGAATATCTATTAAGTTTTCATAGTGAGATAGTGCTTCCAGTGTTCCAAAGGCAAAACCTGCCATGTTTAATCGTATTTGTTTAGTGTCTGCTTTCATTAGAGATTTATTTTTGTAAAGTGCAACATCCCAGGAGATGGCTACTGATGAACCCCTTTCTGCCTGTTCCTTATACTATTACAGCTTCCTAAAAATATGTTGAAAGAAACAGTCACCTTTCTGCAATTTCTCTCTCTTTGTATTAGCTCATTCAGCTCCCTTAAACTTTCATCATTTTCCACATATCTCATTAACCTCATCTAGACACTTATTCAGCCCTTAGTCAAAATATTGGCTTTTCCTTTACAATGTAAGAATATCAAAACATTAGTTTTCTCCAGTTTTTAGGTTATTTCCCTTGCTCTCCTATAAAGGGAAGTATTTAAATATCTCGCAGAGCAAGTGAACAGGCAAAACCCAGCCCCAGGTCTGCAGGGCAGCCAAGGTGGCACTTCCTGCCATCCAGGCCAAGTGGTTTCTCCTACAGGACCCTGTAAGTTCTCACCTTATGTACTGCTCCTTTCTTACTTGTGTCTCTCTAAGGCAGAGCATGTGTAATCAAAAATATCAAAGGTTGACCAGGACTCCCCAGGCTTCTGTTATTAAGCTTAACATCTTCACAACATGAGAGAAAATGAGGGAACTACTGTCATGAGCATCTCCCTTAAACAGTCACCCTGACCAGCTGGAGGCAGCACTTAGCTTAACTGTGGAATGGTGCTGAAATTTATATTTCTTCACCTGTGCTTGCTTCTCTGGTGCTGACAGACACACAGAGAGTGAAGCACAGTCCTGCTGAGGCGGAATATCTTAACACACAGCTCCAAAATGGTGTCGGTTTTTAGTGTTTTAATCATCTTCCAGGGGAAATGTTCTGAAGAACCTAAACCAAACTGTAACCAATAAAAGAAATTCTTTCTTAAAAAACAGACAAACTGGAAATGTATTAATCAAGACTGCATAATTAGTAAAACCTGCTGCAGAAGCTGCAGGCAAATATGTGATTAGAGATGATCATGGTGGAAGTTCATGTGATCTGAAGCAAAGAGAGTCATGCTAAGTGCTAGTTAGGTGGCTAATAATTTCTGTGGTACAATCATAAATCTTGGAAGCAGCAGTTGCCAGCTTCATGCCATTCTCTTATGCCTAAAAGAAATACAGAGTTGAGTCTCTGTGCAGAAAAAAAGCCCTGTCTATTGTGGACAATATATAATAAACATTACTGCATTTTTCAAATTAGTGTCAGAATCCTGCTTTGCACTATTTTAGTTGAAACATATGAGTGAATATGCTGTAGAACAGACAGTAGTCACACAGACAAAGTTACTTGCTCAACAGACATCCTGCATCTTGCTCCTTAAACAATCACCAAAAATGCATTAATGAAAAATAGATGTATCCAGGATAATGGTGGGAAGGATTTCTGGGGGCAATTCAAACATATGCAGAGATTCCTGGCCTTGCTTCAGAGACAGGAAGCATATACCTGAATTAATTGGGCATTCTGTACTAGTAGACCTTGCTAATGACCTTAAACAAGGATTTAAATAGCGTCACAGATGCTTGGTCAAATGGAAAACAGTAATACATTCTCCTAAAAACAGATGTGTGAGGTTACTAAGAGATTTCCCAAGAGAGATTCCTGGGACTGATCACCATTAACAGGATCATAAAATGACCACTCTGCATGCAAACAAAATGGGAAATTGACAACATAAAATAAGGTGCCACTGGCAATAGAGAGAGAGGCATGTATGGAATACAGGAAAATCTTATTGATCCAACTGAGAAAGATGTGCATTCAATAGTGCATAATGCCAGGTCATGAATTTACAGACTGAAAACATATTTCTGCTCTTAAGTGGAAGCTTCTTGGTTGGGATACTGGTTCATGAAGATGACAGTGTCACAAAGATCCCATTAACACCCCCCGCCCCGCTTCAAATGTGGCCTTAAAATGCATTAGCAGACAGGATCAGCAGTGATGGAGGCACACAAACCTTTTCACATGAGGCCTCACGAAAACCCACCTGGAGCTGCCATTACAGAAGATGCAGAAAAGGGCGTCTAGGAGAATAAGGGAATAAAGGATTATTTATGAGAAAGTTAAAAGCTTGGCAACCAGGGGAAAGCCAGACAGGATTTGTGGGTCTCTGCTGGTATATCAGGAAAGCTAAATGCAGTGGAAGGAAAACAGCAATTTATGATTTGGTCCTTAAGAAAAAGACTGCAAATTGATCATATAAAAATGAATACAAAAGAAAATAAAAAGAGGTAAGCTTTTAATTAAAAGAATGGTGACATTTTCTCATTACCTAACTGGAATTAATGAAGACATGATAAATTGATGTGAAGGAATTATTAAATGATGGCATGCAAGAGCAAGGTTTGGACTAGATGATACAGGAAATCCCCTTTGTCTATACCCAAATTTAGCTTTAAAGGTTGTCAGGATATTTCTTTCCTTTCCTTCCCCTAAAAATAGCATATATAGTATTATTGGAAGACAATAGACGGTGGTGTCATCACAGAGAATTTTACAAGCTCTGTACTTCCAGACTTTCATATATGTAGGTTATGGCCAAAATGTTGTGGCACATTAAGCATAGTTTATGATGTTCCCACGTATGCTACTTAAGATGGTTTGCTGCTCGAAGCTGTGACTGAACAGGTTCTTAGAAGCAGTGCTACTGCACGAGGGAAGCACTTTCATATGTAGATATTTAAATTCCTCTTCAAATGGTATTTTTACCACCAGTTTGAATGAAAATTGCACTGAATGCTAGGGATCCCAAGCCCATGAAAAAAAATGAGAGCCTAAGATTTTGCTGTGTCATTTCTTATTTCCTTCCCTGGATCTTTCTTAAATTAAGTGGAAGGGTATTTGTATAGCCCGGACTGTGGCTCAGACTACAGCCTGTGGAAACTTTGAACTGAGTTAAAGGAAAAAGTATGCAGAGGGTTTACTTAAAAAATTTGATAGAGCTCAGATTTTTAATTTTGGGCTATTACCAGTTCTCATCTTCTTTGTGCTTTAGGTTTCTGTCCTCCTGTAAGTCTAGTTTTCAAAAGTAAGTGTTCTGAACTCATCATCAAATACTTCAGGCATTGCATTTAGGGTTTAGATAATAGCCCTATCCTTTGTATTGCATCCTCTTACCTCATACATTTATAAACTGTTTATCACTACAATTACAGTAACAGAGAAATAGTCCATACTGGAATGACAGAGAAATGGCCCATGCAGGGAAAGAACTGATGAATTATTTATATGTACACTTTTAGCAAAAAAGTAATTTGAGGAAGTTTGTTCATCAAGTTATAGTTCTAATTTCTGATGTGGACATTTTTTTAAAAAATAAAGGATTCAGTACAGCAGTTTGCAATAACATTGCTGTTAGCCTGACAGGAGTTAATTGCTGAAATTGCTTTATTACATTACACCTTTATTTGGCATATGCCTTGGTCAATATCTTGTCTAAAGGCTGCTTTTCATGAAGAGACTAAAAGTTTTGTTGTCATACAAGTCAATGTAATTGTTCATTATAACATCATCTTGGGAGAAGAAAAGGCTTTTCTGGAGTCAGTAAGGGTTTGTTTTTGCTACAGATAGCAAAGACTAATTAGACTCTCTCTGTAAGAGAGTCCATTATGATCACCTACTCTGATTTCCTACAATGCTAATGATGTTATTAACAGTTAAATTGTTAACACTGTTTTTAATATCAGGTATCATTCCTAGCTCCATGTTCTATGAGACATTAGGGAAAAAAAAGGTTAATTTTTGTCACAGTGGGGTTCTGAGACATCTCTCCTGGTTTGGCTGGGTTGAATATGGCAGAATAAATTGGGATGGGTACAATGGAGGGCCCAAAGATAGATTTTAATGTTCGCAGAGACCGCATGGTCCAAGGTGCTGCTTCCAAAGGTCCGGGCATGGTTAACCCAGCATTTCATAGGTGTATCTGAGGTCAGGGCTCCAATCACAAATGCAGACCAGGGACACGATCTATTCTGGGATGACTCCATTGTATCCCCCCAGCACCCTGCCTCCCAAGGCCTCAGGTTAATTTTATCTGTGTCAGGAACCCTGTCCAATGTATGATCTATCCCAGCTAATTCGGTTCCCACATCTGCCCCTACTCTTCAAATTGGAAAGACATTTGTTAAAGATTTCTGAAAAACCCTTAACAGACAACTTAAAAAACAGGGTAGCAACATAAACACAACTACAAAAATCAGTAAAACCATTTTGACTAATGATAGAATCCAACTAGATAAGTTTTATTTTCTGAATAGTCCATTAAACCAGTCGCTGTCATCTTCCACTTGAAACTTCTTGACTCCCTCCTTGAGAATCTGGATACTTCTGTGTATGGATTCACTGTGGTCTGAAAGATTCCTGCAACACACGCTTCTGATACCTTCACAACCTTGTCCTTGGGCTAACAGCAGGAAGTCTATTACAGCTGTATTTGCAGGGTGATATGCCTGATGCTATCAACATCCGTCAATAGCTCAGTCAGTTCCTGGGACACAGCACTGGTTTGCCTACTCAGCCAACACCCTAGATTGTCCAACATTTTTAAAGCTTTTGCTACAGCAACCCCATGCACCAATACTGAGGCTGCTATTCTCTTTCCATTACTCATCTCTTCCTAATCTCATCTTTGCAATCAGATTTGAATTGATGGACAAATCTCTTACATCTAATTTTTCAATCATGAATTATGGCAATCTCAGGTGCTAGCAAAGTAAGCCTCCCCAAGCTACGTGGTCTGCCCTTTAATGTCTGATGGTATACCAGGCCATGCTCTGTCCCCACAAATAAGAAATGTCCCAGATGGTGACTGTAACAGGAAATCACTGGACCAGGATGGGTACAGCAAGCAGAAGTCCTTTAGGAGTCATGTCTGGTGGAATAATCTGTCTAGGACTTAAAAATTAATAATGCTTAGAGAGCTAGGAAACTGGTAGTATTAATTAGCAGTGGGTAAGAGGTAAGAGAAGGCTATCCACAGGCCTCAAGGTATCTTTTCTGCAGATTCTCCCTGGGGTTCCTCCTGTTGAGCTTCTTGGTGCTCCTGCAGAGATTGCAGATATGGCTTGATAATTTGCTGGAACACAGTGAGGTCCTTTATCTGTAGAGACTCAAGCATATCCCTTCCCCCAGGTGGGAAAGGCCCTAAAATTTGGCTGATTTCTAGATCTTTAATTAGAACTGGTGCTCTCTCCTTCAATTGTATTGGAAGAATGTCTGATAATTGGGGGATTAGACTCTATAAATGAGTTGTTCAAGAAATTAAAACATATGTAGCCTTACTGAGCCTCCCTGTAGTGGATAAGGTCTCCAATCCCCCTTTTCTTGTTTTCTTAAAAATAGAACAGTCATCTACATTGAACTGAAGAGAATAAACATTAACATTAGCATGATCTAAATCTCCATTTCCCATGGCCTAAGATTAAAACTATCCTCATAGGCCAGTGGGACAGTCTCAACCAAATTTGTTTCCTCTTCCTTCTGTTGGGCTAACAACAATGAACATAAAGAATTCTTAAAAAATTTTAACATACAACTTAATAAACATGGTAACAGTGCTAACATTATAACAATAATTAACAATATTAACATACTTGTAAACTTACAAGCTGTTATCTAACTGCACAAACACTTTCTCAGCTAAACCAAATTAGTATCTCTGCTTTCTTTTGAGGACTTTTCCATGTTTCAGTGAAGTTGCCTTCTGTCTGAAAAGGAGTGGCAACATCATGTATGCCAACCCCCACCAGGCAACCAACCAGGTCATCCACAGAGTATTAGAAGTCTATGCCCTTGGGTTTTACTCTGCATATTTAATAGGTTTCTTGCCAGTGTTGTTTCAATAACCTTCTAAGCTTTTAGAGCTTTAGTTGAACCCTTGGCTGGTTTGCCTAGATTTGTTAATTTGCCAGATAAACTGGAAATAACCAACAGCTCCCATCCTTGAATAATATGTTCACACAATTTTTAAATGACTGAGAAAAAAAACTTAATTTTAGATTTGGAAATTCCATAACTGAAACGGTAAGATTTGTGGAAGAGGAAAATAAGACCTTAATATTTCTTTTTCTTTTGAGGGTAAAAACAACCCAGAAAGTTGCTGTGAATTCTATACAAGAAAAATTATTGAGTTAAATCAAGATCCTTAATTATTTCACACTATCATACTGAAATTCAATGCTCATTTGAAAAGAAAATGTTTTAGCACTGCTAATTATAACAGAAACCAATGCCAGAACCTTTTGTCGTGACTGAGGTTTGAAATTTTACCAAGGGGGTTTTTAAAATACTTTTCTACTCCCCGGCAGTCACCCTGGGCTCTCGCACTGCTGGCAAGCAAGTGACCACAGTGGGCTGAGGAGAGAAGACAAAGGACTCTGCACAATTCAATGTGAATCAAGCAAAAGCCATTTCTAAACATTGTTTATATTTAATCTTGGTCTACACAGTTGTCTTGGTTCTAGAAGACAGGTGTCTGCTAGGGAGAGCAGGAGCCTCCCTTGGGATGAAAGAATGTAGACCCCCTCCCTCTGAATTATTGTAATTTTGAAATCAAGGGGCTCTCAGGCAGAGATCTGGGGATAGGAATAACAGTTCTTTACTAGTATAACCAGGCAAACAAACAAACAATAACTACAACATTAACAAGAAAACAGAACCAGGGACCCCGGGACAGCTTTCTCGGCTGAGATGGGATGGAGGAGAGGTTTTGTTTTTCACAGACCCCTCGGGCAGTCAGTCCCAGTGCTCCTGCAGGGCTCCGAGGAACAGTCGGCTGGAACAGCAGGGATGAGCTGAGATCCTGGGCTGGTGGATGAGGTGGATCAGCAGCTCCGCGGCGGTGGCTGACACTGCCACACGTCCCGGCAGGACAGGGGGTGCGAGGCCGCCAACAAAGAGGGGAGAAGGAGAAGCAGCAGCAGCTCCGTCTGGGTGATGGCGAAATTCCCTTCTCTCCACCGCAGCAGCTCCGCGACCCAGCACACGAACGTCCTTCCCCGAAGCCGAAGAAAGCCAGCTAAAAACTGTCCCCACCCTCCTTTTCTGCCCCCTTCCCCCACCCCCGGGCCCGGCCACTCTTTGTCCGCTGTCAATCACCCCTAAGTACCGGTAGTTAGGTTGTCCCAGCACATAATGGGTCAAAATTCCCCGGGCAGGCCAGAAGGACAAAACAAAAAAAAAAAGACACCTAACCCTCAACAACAGTCATGCATTGTTTGATTGGTTACTCCACTTTGTCCATACATTTCTTGATTGGTAGCTCTATTTTGTCCATGAGGCAAGCACGTGTCTCTTCTCTTAATCTAATTGGTAGATGCTGTAAGTGTCATTTTACTTAGTTTGACACCCCTTTGTCTGTCAGCAACTTTTCTGCTTCTTTCTTCTTGCAACATCACGTTTTTTATTCACAAAGATAACCTTATTCTTTTTGTTCCAGAAGGTTAGGCTGGTTTATTTAGTACATGTCCATTTTCCTGTAAATATGATTCTACAATTCCCCCTTCTTTTTCTTGAACCAGCCCAACCTTCTTTATAGCATTCTCAATTAAGTTCATAGTTCCCCTAAGTATGCATGGTACAATCAGTAATAACACTATTACAATCAACACAGTAAGTCAGAATATCTTTCAACCTCCAATAATTCCCCAGATTTAAGCCATTCCCCCAATCCTCCATCAGTTACTGTTAATTTTTTCATATTCTCTTTCAATTGTGCCAGTTTCTGGTAAATTGATACAGAGTGATCAGAAAGATTCATGCAACACATTCCTTCAAAATCTTCGCACCCATGTCCTTCTGCTAACAGTAAAAGATCAATAGCTGCTCTGTTTTGTAAAGTTGCATGCCTATCTACATCAGCTAAAAGCTGTGATATCACTTCAGAGGTTAAATTTATTAGTTTAGCAATACAACATCCTAATTTGTTAAGTGTGCCTTTCCTGCTGCAATTTGGAATAAAACCAAAGAGTTTAGAACACGTGCAGGTTCATTCCAAAAGTGTACTTTGTCATCACAGTCTGGGCCTAACTGATTTGTCTCTCTCTTTCTTCCTTGCTTTTGTAACATTCCATATCATATGATCCAGTAGCTGCTTATGGTCTGGCCTAAACATGGTCAATTTTCCAATATAACAAGGTTTGCCTACTGGATTACTTGGAATTTCAGTCCAGGCCCTATCTCCACAAATCAAAAATATTCCACTGGGTAATTTTAATCCTTGTGTGCTGTTGCTCCACACGTCACTGTATATCTTGTTTCTGGGGCAAAAGATGTCAAAACCATCACTTCAGTGTCTATAAAGCATACAGTTAGTCTGCACAGTAACTTCTACTGTCTTGCTATTGCCTTCTATTAGTTGTTTTTGCATGTTGTGCATTACCTTTAAAATACAGACATCTGTCCTTTGGCCACAATGATCCTAACAAACTTAATTCTTGTGGCTCAATCTGTGTATGATTCAACTGGATTATTATTTGCCCCATCCAGCAGGCATTCCCATTAATCCCAAGTTTCAGAATTTGGCACGTTGCATTAGCTTGAGTCAAATTCATTTGTTTTTAACCAGATCCCTAAATTGTGTAACCTCAAACCCCAATCAAACAGCTCATAAAAGGATCCCCTGGGGTGGTCATGGATAAACAAAAGAATTGCTGTCCTGTCTGGTTGGCAAATGTGACCCATATGTTTTCCCTAGGGTTAATTTGCACTGTAGGGTGTTCATTAGTTACTGTTACCCACAGCCCAATGAAGAGCATACTTAACTTCCCATTGATAACCATATTTTTCCACCTTGTTGATTTCCCCTGATAATGAATTGGAATCCGCATATACTTGCCACAGTTCTTGATTAGGGGTACTGCATCTTTAGCCAATCTCCCTGTTGCTCCCTGCCAAATCAATGTGCTTATCCTTGTGCTTCTTGGCTGTTTGTGTCCTGTTGTAATTAATAACTCAATAACTTGTTCTGTGCTATTATTTCTATGTCTCCTGCTTCTCTGTTACCACTGTCCACCCAGCTGCAGCCAGGGAAACAGGGGAGATAGTATAGCATGGAACAGAGGAATTAAAACGAGGCTCTTTCCCTTGCTGAGATGGAAGTTCAGCTTTATTCTTGTTCTTGGGATCCCATGGAGAAGGACAGCAGGAGGAAAAGAGGAAGAATATTGATAAGCGCCTCTTTTTGAAGGCAGGAGGAAGAGAGTGGGTTACATTCACACAGCCAATAAGGGGAACTGGGGAGAAAGAGATAAGGGAAAGAAACTTACCTTCTACATTTCGGGGGTACATTCTCTCGGGTCATACCATTTTTCCTAACTCCATTACAACATCTCACCCTTTCTTATTATATAAAATTTTTTGAAGGGTTATGAGATTATCTTGATATAGGTCACAGGTTTGTCCACCACTCGTGATTGGTGGGCCGGTTAGATTGCTTCTGGTCCGCTAGTTCTATGTGGTTGATCTCTGAGGTAGTAGAGACTAATTTTTTGAGAGCTTTTAAAACTAAACAACGGACAATCCCAAATGCTAGCACGATTAGAAACAGAACAAAAAACAACAAGATTGCTTTGATTATCGAGGTCCACCATCCTGTGAGTCCCCAGCCTTTGAACAGCTCACTAAACCAGTCCTCAGCTTCTTGCTTCACTTGTCCGATCAAGTCTCGGAGGGTTTGCCAAGTTTCAGGGTCCCTGATTAAAACCGGTGGACGCTGTGACAATTTAAACTGATCACCACTGTTAAAATGCCGAGTCAATGGAGGATTCATGTTTTCAAATGAACAGTTCAGGAAATTGATGGCAAATATAGCTTTGCAAAGCTTTTGCTGTGAAGACATCCACACTGTTCCACTACTTTGCCTGGCTAGGACTTGTTTGAGCGTCTGGTGTGTACGCTCGATCACAGCTTGACCTGTGGGGGAGTGGGGGATGCCGGTTTAGTGGTCCACTCCCCACTGTTGGACAAATTCTAGGAACTCCTTGGATTTATATGCTGGGCCATTATCTGTTTTAATTTCCATAGGGATCCCCAGCACTGAAAAGGCCTGTACTAAGTGTTGTTTGGCATGTACAGATTTTTCTCCTGCATGAGCAGAGGCATACACTGCTCCTGAATATGTGTCAATACTCACATGTACATACTTAAGGCGATCAAAACTGGGGATGTGAGTGATATCTGTTTGCCACACCTCACAGCTTCCAAGGCCTCGGGGATTAACCTCGATGCCTAATGATGACACTGCCTGGAGCTGGCAACTGGGACAAGTGGCCACAATGGCTTTAGCCTGACCCCATGTCAGGCTTTAGCCTGTTCCCCATGGAACTGACGAATCAGTCCTGGCACATTTTGATGGTATTGCTGTTGACTTAGCTTAGCCTGCTGGAACACATCTGGGAGACACACCTTTTCGGCTGGAGCAGCAAGGGAATCAGTTTTCCAGTTCCCTTCTGTGATTTCACCTGGTAATGGGGTGTGAGATCTTATGTGTATCACATAGAAAGGATGCTCTCGAGGTGAAATCAAATAAATCAGTTTTGAGAGCAATCTAAAGAGATGTTCATTCTCAATGTCCTTGAGAACTGCCTGCTCTGCTCTGGACACCACTCCTGCGACGTAGGCTGAGTCAGTAACTAAATTTATTGGTTCTGAAAACTTCTCAAAGGCTCTTATGGCCGCAGCCAGTTCAGCTATCTGGGGTGATCCCTCTACAAACTCAACATCAGCTTCCCAAAGCTGAGTCTGCGGATTTCTCTAAGTCATCACAAACTTATGAGAAGTTCCAGATGCATCTGTAAGAGCTTTGAGTGGCTGTCGGCTCCTTTTCTCACAAGGAATGAGGTGGAATTCCTCATGAAACAATTTGTGTGATGGTGCATGGACTGATATTTGCTCACTGTAGCTATCCAGAGCTAACTGGAAGTTAGCATTGCTCCGCAGCAGGTGCTCAAACATCTCTTTGGTCAGTTTCTCAGGAAAGTGTTTGCCTTCTCCAGAGAGTCTCACTGGGAGGTGAATACACACAAAGTCACAACCTACCAGTTCTTGCAGCCTCGCCCTGGCCTTTTGGATCAGCTGAGCCACCAGCTCTTGTGGCTTGGTGATAGTTTTGGGTCATTGATGGGAGAGGAAGACCCACTCTATGATTAAGAGTGCATCTCTCTGCCCCTCAGCCCACTGGAATATCAACCCATGTAATTGTGGTAATTTCCCCAGGACAATAAATTTGAAAGTCAGCTCCAGTTTAAAGTGATGTGCCTGTCTTTCTGTCAAGGCCTTCTGTGCTTTTTCAATTGCAATTTTTGCTTCTGGAGTCAGCTCCCTGGGAGACAGCAACTCTCTCTCCCCTTTCAATAAATTGAGCAGGGGACTCAGGTCTTCATTAGTGAGACCTAGCCAGGGTCTGACCCAGTTCAAGGACCAGCACAGGGAATGGAGATCCGCTAGGGTTTTGGGATTACTAATGATTTCAAATTTCTGTGGAACCACGGTCCACGCGGAGATCTCCAGGCCCAGGTACTTCCAAGGCAGCATCCTTTGAACTTTGTCCTCCTGCAGTTGGAATCCAGCAGAGGTTAAAACTTTAACCACTAGGTCAAGTGTGTCTTGCAGCATGCTGTTATTGGGACAGCACGTCATCCATGTAGTGTAGGATGATGGCATCTCTTTTTTCAGCATGAATAGGGGATAGCAATGACCCCATATACCACTGGCAGATGAAGGGACTCGCTTTCATCCCCTGAGGTAATACTCTCCCATGCTATCGTTTCATTGGGGCTTCTCAGTTAACTGTGAGGATTGAAAAAGAAAACTGTGGGGCATCTGCTGGGTGTAGTGGAATTTGGAAAAAACAGACCTTAATGTCCAGAACTGCCAATTGCCAATTTTTTGGGAGTATTGTAGGAGAGGGCATCTCTGGTTGGAGAGACCCCATGTCTTCAATCTTTTTGTTTATTTCTCTCAAATCCTGAAGGAGGTGCCACTTGTCTTTCCCTGGCTTTTTTATTACATATACTGGGGAATTCCAAGGGCTGGTTGTTTCTACTATGTGTCCCTTGGCTAATTGTTCTTCCCCTAATTTTTCAAGCGCCCTGAGTTTCTGTTTACTGAGAGGCCACTGGTTCACCCACACTGGATTGTCATCCAACCATGTTAACTTTTGGGTAAGGACGCTCTACAGTGGCCCCCTCTAAAAATCCTTGGGGGTCTCAGGAATGGTTACTTTGACTCCGCACTGGAACATGGTGTCTCTCCCCCACAGGGGTCACTTGTAGTCAGTGACAAACAGATGGACACTAGCCAATCTTCTGTCCGGGCCCTCAATCGGAACAATGCTCTTAGAGATTTTTGCCTGTTTCATTCCTCCAACACCCTGTATTTTGCCTGCCACAGGTTGCAGTTCCCAATGTGAAGGCCACACTTTTTCAGGTATGATAGTCACATCTGCCGCAGTGTCAATCAACCCTTCTACACGGAGATGTTCTGATTTATGTGTCAGGTTACACCCCATAATGGGTTTGTCTTCACCCACCACTTCTGCCCAGTATACTCCTGGTGCTTTATCATCTACTGGGACTTCTGTTGGAAAAGGGATCACTTGGGCTATTATTTTCCCCTTGATCAAATGGAATGGTGGCTGAGGACATCTTGCTAGAAGAGTGAGATGTGTTAGTTCTCCCTTAATTATTATGGAAGCTATTTCAATTTCTAGGGGGGTGTGTGCTGTGTCTCCAATAACAAAATACCTACTATCCAGTCCAGCCAGGTCTTGTGAATTATCCTGCAGATCCACTCCAATGACTGTCCAATGGTTAGACCTGAAATGAAAAACTTCAGCAGTTACAAGTCTGGATCACTTTTGCGGTTCCCAGATCTTATTAGGCATGTGTTCCCCACAATTATGTTTCTGCAGCCCTCCACCCCCCTCCCCCTTTTCCCAACTTTTTATTAAAATAGAGTCTTTTTTCTGTTTCAGGTCTGTCACTTTTGTGTCTTGGCGCTCAATGGAAAAGCGCTTGTTTTCTAGTTTTTTTGTTGATTTGCTACAGCTTCTTCTGGTGTTTCCCTTGTTGTTGGTTTTGAGGACAATTCTTTGTGAAATGTCCTGGCTGCTTGCACTGGAAGCAGATGATGTGCTGCAGCTGTTCTGGTGACATCTGTGGCTTGTTCATCCTGGGTGCTACAGCTGCTACATTCCTTGGGTTGAATGGTCTTGGTTTCTTGTCGTGTGCACTGTACAGATTTGCTTTCTTGGCACAGGCCTGAATCGTATCTGCTATGGTGGGTGGAGGATGGATGGGCAGACTTAAAATCACTTTGAGGCAGGCCTCATTGGCATTTCTTTGAGCCATTTCTTTAATCAGTTCTGTTTGTGCTACTGGTTCTTGTACCTGTTGTTGTACATGTGTTCTAAGCCAATCAACAAACTGCAAAAACCTTTCTGATGGAAACTGTTTAATATTAACATAACTGACTTGGGTTTTGTTGTGAATTCATGTTGTAAATATTGGCTTTTCACAATTATTCTGATAAATATATATTATTTGCTTTCACTATATTCTTTTCTCTCTTAGCAAGTTATAGGCTTAGATAGGAATTCTGAATGGTAAGGATATGTTTCATCCGGACAAGGCAAGCCAATGGGAGGATCAAGCTGTGGAAAACAGGCTATTATCAGCAGCAGGAAATGGAGAGCAAACTGTTATCAAAAAGCCGGTACCAGGACGTGGGCAGGGGGGAAAGATAAGCTCAGCTGCCCTCAGAAGAAGGATGAGGGGCCCAGACCCTTATCAACAACTGACCATCTGCAGAAAAAAGGAAACCAGACTCCAAAAGAATGCTGACCAGCAAGAATAATGATGACCAGCAAAAAAATTATGCTGACCAGCAGAAAATGAGACTGTGCAAGAGCATGATACAAGAAGGCGGAACCAGGGAGGGGACATGCTTGAATATGCATTAACCCCTCACAGCAAGGATGGGATAAAAGGGGTATCCCTAAGATACCAGGTGTGTTCCTGGCAAGGCGCCAGGGCACCCGGCCGTTTTAACCCTTTGCTTTATTTCTTATGTCTCCTAATTGTCTTTTATTTATATTAAATTCTTTTTATAATTTATTAAGTGAATCTCGTTTTTAAGAGTTTCAAGTGTTAGTAATTTATTGTAAGCTTTTTCTGTACATCACAGATTTTATCTAAAATAGGTTGTGTTAGAACCTGCGCCTGGTCTTCAGACTTGGCCCACCTCCCTTCCCCACAGAGGTGCTCAAAAGTAATTTCATTATTTTCTGCATCTTTTGCATCTTGCATGCTTTGTTTGAGTTCCTCTAGGAGGTCTTTTAGTGACCTTTTCCATGAGCTTTCCCAAAAATCAAACTCAATGGGGGTTAGGAGGCACCTGATGAAGTCTTTGAGGTCAGCAGGAACTAACTCCTGAGATTTTAAGGTAGCTTTAATCATTCTTTTTAATATTTCACTATTTTTGCCAAATTCACGTTGTATTTTACATATCTCTCTGATATCATGCTAAGAGAAAGGCTGATAGTGTCTATTAGTTCTTTTTTTACCAGTAAATATTGCAGGTGCAGCGGTAGGCATATCCTTATCTTCCCCAGAGCCTGAATCTCCGGGGTTTCCCCATCCAGTCCCACCCTCACCAGGCCCTGGAGGCCCCACTTCACCCCACTGTGGGTGAAGGGATCCACCCACAGCTCCAGCAGGCCCAGGGGGCCCTGCCTCAGCCCTGGGTCGGTGGAGGGTCCCACCCACAGCCCCACAGGGCTTGGGCAGGGACACATCTCCCCTTCCCCCGGGGGCAGGGCCAGGACACCCCTCCCCCCGTCCCCCCACCGGAGCAGGGGGCAGGGCCACTCCTCTCACTCCCCCCCTCCCCCTGGGGACAAGGGGCAGGGGCGTGGGGAGCAGGCTTGCAACATTTGGAGGCTGCATTGCAGGGTGATGTCATGCCTGGGCAGGGGTGTGTTACCGTGAGGAGAAATGTTTGAGGGAGGGGAGGGGTTATGGGAAGAGTAAGGGAACTGGGTGGAGACAAGTGTGTGGAAAGAGTCATGGGAAGGGGGAGGGAGATACGAGGGAGGTTTCTGCACATGGCTATCTGGCACATGGCAGGCTCCATCCAGCCACGTGGAGGATTTAGTAGTTGGAATATGAGGATGCAGGGAAAGCTCTCTGATAGCTTGCGTGACACTATCAGAGATGGGGGGCTGAATGAGACACATGGAACCAGGAGTGGCATTGTTACAGTGCATTTCTTGAGTTTCTGGGTCTGTTCTATGTGTCTTTTTCAGCTCAGGGGCAGAGGGTTTAGGGGAAGAAGTAGGGGAAACTAATGGGAGTTTGCAGTGTCTGTTTTTTTATTTATTTTTCTCTGTTAATCAATTCTTTTCAAATTGTAAGAAAAACCAAGAGATACTTTGAAGCAGTTTTGTCTCCGTTTTCCTCTTTAAGTATTAAAAAATTGCCAATTTTATTCCATGCAGAGATAGAATTTACTTCTGACAAATCAAGCTGTGGAATGTTACAGGATAGCCATGAGATAAAATATTTTAACTTTTTTCTAGAAACTTTAACATTTATGGTACTTAAAAATTCTTGCAATTTGGATTTTAAATTTGGTTGGGGTGTAGACAGTTTCTGCTTTTAACAATGTGTTAGCACAACTCGTTTTTATCTTGTTTTACTGCAAAATTAACTAACTCAGCAGTGGCAGGCTTTCTTCAGCTCATCAAAGATTGCTTTTTCAAAATTCCCCATGACCCTGCAGATGCCCATAGGTTTGCTTTCCCGGTACCTACCATCAACTGGGAAGCACCAAGGAGAAGGTATCATTGGAAATCTCTCCCTCAAGGGATGAAAAATTCACCTACTATCTGCCAATGGTATGCTGCCTGGCTGTTTTCCCCTGTGTGTGCCAAAGTGGGAAAAGCCATCATCCTGCATTATATGGATGATGTGCTCGTGTGTACTCTCCATGACAAATTACTGCAGTTCATGCTTGACCGTGTGATCCAAGGTTTAACAACTGCAGGACTCACCCTCCAGGAGGAAAAAGTGCAAAGGATGTCTCCTTGGAAGTGTTTGGGTCTGGAAATCATTGCAAGGACTATTGTTCCTCAAAAATCGGCTTTTAACAGTGATCCCAAAACCTTAGCAGATTTGCACTCCCTGTGTGGGACTTTAAATTGGGTCAGGCCTTGGCTAGGCATTGCTACTGATGACCTAGCCCCTCTTTTCAATTTATTGAAAAGGGGAGAAAGCTGTATGCTCCAAGGACTCTGTCTCCAGAGGCCAGGGCTGCTTTGGAGAAAGTGAAAGGTATGATGGACACGAGACAGGCACATAGTTGTCACCCAGAGTTGCCTTTCAAATTTATTGTAATAGGGAGATTGCCGCACTTCAACGTGGGTTGATCTTTCAGTTGGACCAGGACCAGAAGGACCATCTATAATCAGAGTGGGTCTTTCTCAGGTTTCATCCCAAGAAGGTAGAAGCCTTTATTTTGGGGTTTTCAGCCCCTTTTATAAGGTGTTATGATACAGGTTTAACATGATTGGTAAAGGGAACAACACCTCTCTGGTCCCATTGGTGGAACAAGAGAAAACACTCAGAACATCTGTACAACATTGTTTTGAGAAACAAAACCCTATTTACAAAAAACAGTCCTTGAGAGAAACATGTTCTCAAGAAACTTTCCCTTGGGAACAGATCAGCCACTGAGAACCTAAAACTCTCAGGTTCAGAAAATTATGTCCACATCTCAACCTTATTTTCTATAAATAAAAAAAGAAAATAAGAAAAAATGAGCAACATGTTTAACACCTGCTCATAGAGGGACCATTTGAGTGATCACTCACATCTTCTGCATCTGTGTCATCACCCAAAGGTTCCTCTACTTGATGACCTTCATTCTGGTCACAGCCTGAGGTTTGCCTGTTGGCTCAGTTCTGCCTTTGCAATTGCAGGTCAGGATGCAATTTGTACACACTTTGTAGGTACCCAGTGCACCCCAGTATCTGTGGATGCACATGTATACCCATGACCTGAAGAGATAAGTTCAAATGGGCCTTCCCACTGCTTGGTGGTCAAATTTAGCACCCAAACTTTTGCTCGGGGATGATGCGTCTCATGTGAAGCCTGCAAAGAAATGTGATGGCTCAAGATAACAGGGTTATTTGAATTCTGTGGCACTATAAGGTGATTGACCATATACAAAGCTTTTGCCAATCAACTGTGCAGGGTTTCACCCTCCATTCCCCATTTTTGGTTTTGAAGAACCTGCTTCAGAGTACCATGAACATGTTCAACAATGGCTTGACCAGTTGGAGAGTGCAGAATGCCGAATTTGTGTGCAACACCCCACAACTGCATGAACTGCCGCACATTCTGTGAGGTGTACGCAGGGCCATTATCGGTCTTCACAGTAGAAGGTATCCCTAGCGTGGCAAAAGCCTGCTTCCAATGGGCAATGACATCACGAGTTTTTTCTCCAGTATGTGCAGAAGCCCACATGGCCGAGGAGGAAGTGTCAATAGACACATGCACATACTTGAGTCTGCCAAAATCGGCAATGTGGGTAACAACTGTTTGCCAAATCTCCAAGGCTTTGAGACCTCTGGGGTCTACCCCTGCCAGTAAAGGCAGAGCAAGCACGTGGCAGTCATCACAGGAACTGACAATGACACCAGCCTCAGCTGGGGTCAACTGAAACTGCTTTTGCAACATATGTGCATTTTGATGAAAAAATTCATACAATGCTTTGGCTTGTGCGAGTACATCAGGCTGAGGTGTTACCCATGCAGGGTTAGCCAGCTTGTCAGCCCTGGCATTATCTTCTGCTATGAAACCTGGCAGATTGGTATAGCTTGTAACTTGCTCTTGAACTGAATCTTGAAGGGCGACTACATTTCCTTCCTGGAGGGGCCACTGATTTTTCCTAATTGGTTTGTTCACCAGCCCCTGTAAAGGAGTTGTGGGGCACTGTGCACCCTTCATTACAGTGGCCCCCATCAAAAATCCATCCCAATCTGTACCCCCAAGCTGCCAGTACATCCTGCCCCCAGAGGTTAGCAATAGATGTGGTGGCATAAGGTCGAACCACAGCAGACTGTCCCTCTGAGTTTATAATCAGCACAGGCTGCTGGCTGATGAAGCATTGCGCTATTGCACCCAATCCTGTGACGGGTGACTCCACAGGATCCAGAGACCACTGCAGAGACCACACAGAGGAGGACAGGATGGTTATGTTGGCACCCATGTCGATCGGACCTTGTAGGTGGATCTCTGGTGGGGATCTCCGGTGGCACCAGGGAGGCACAGGGTACTCCACATCTTGGGACATTTTTCAGTCAGGGTTGCAGTCCAGTGCACTTGAGGTGGCTTGCTCGATCCAAAGCAGCTGTCCCCTCAACACCGGTTCACAGCCCTGGAAACTGAAGACTTGAAAGGTACAAGTTGAGCAATGCATGTTTTCTCAGGGATAGTGACGGGGAGGTGGGAGTGGAAACCATAGCACGAATCTGTCCCGTATAATCTGCATCAATAAGTCCCAGATGCACAATGATACTCTGGAGAGTGGTACTTGACCTCACCATGAGGAGAGCACTTTTGCCCTTCCCCAGGGGTCCAAAGGCATCCAAAGGAACTTTGGGCACTTTGCAAGAGTACAATATGATGTTGCTGCTGTGCAGACATCAAGTCCAGCTGAGCCACGGGTGCTGGCCACAAGCCAGCTGAGCAGACCTGCATCAGCATTGGCACCTGGGGAAGTGTTTATGTCTGCACACGTTTCCCCAAAGTGCTCAGCTTAACGCTTCCCGAATTTGGCAAAGGATGGCCCTTAGCATCTAATTTCACTTTGCAAGCCTCTGCAATGTGGTTTGGATTTCCACACTGACCACACAGAAATGAAGGAGTTTTCCCCTTCTGTTTCTGTTTTCCCTGCTTCGTGTTGACTTGTACAGTCACCTGCTTCTGCTGCTTATCCTTTGGCCCTTTTGAGGACGCTGGTAAAGTAGTAGCCAAGGCAGCCATCCTATAATCTGTGGCACTGATATTAGTACAAGCCTGGACCGTGTCCACTAAGGAAGGAACCCCTGGGAGGGCCTCAATCACCTTCCTGCAATCATCATTAGCATTGCTTCTTGCAAGCTGTCCAACCAGCTAACTTTCTTAAGGCAGGATCATCCACCTGCTTCTCCAAAGATGCAGAGTTTTTCAACTAACTGCAAATAAGGTTCTTTAGGCCCTTGGACTCTAGTGATAAATCTCTGTTTTGGAGCTTCTAACAATATGGTTTCAGCAGAGCTGCCATGCCTGTCTTCTGGCACTGGTCCACCATCTGTGGGTGGAAGGTAGTTTGGAAATCAGGGTTAGCAAAATTGCCTACCCCTGTCAATAGATCACATCCAACCCCATACCTGGAGTCTTGTTGAGACAATTGACTGTTGCATGCAGCTACTTTCACAGCCAGCTGCTTCCAATTGGCTTCAAAGACTTCAAGCAGGACAGGCTGAAATAACACCTGCACAAGGTGCCTAATGTCATATGGTACTAGTAGGTCAGAATTGATGACTCTAATCATGTGCATCACCTCTGCTGAACCTAGACCATATCTAGCCTCCTTGTCTCTAATGTCCATCACAGCTTTGAAGGATATAACATGATGTGTGTTAGGCTGTCCTGTTTGAGGGTTCACCTTAAGCACAGGGAAAGCCTGGAGACCTCCTTGTGAGATAACAGCATCCTTTTGATCCTGCCCCATAGATGTCACAGGAGCAGAGACAGGCATCTGGCTGGAGTTCACTGTACCAGATAGCTTGTTCTTCCCAGCACCTGCAAATGGATCACCTCCAGACACCATAAAACAGTCCAGAAGGTCCCAGTCTCTCATCTTTGACTTTGTCCCAAAAACGTCTAGGGTCCCTGGGACAGACTGTGACCTGACACGGAGGGAGTGTTCAATGGGTACTCGAATAAGGACCCTCTCGATGTCCCTCACTCCGAGCAGACACCCGCCCCAAAACGGCTGCATCACCGCGAGACCTTACGGTGAACAGAGGAGAGGCAGCAGATGCAGCTGCCCTGGGACCAGCTGTGGCTGGGAGGTGGAGCTCTGTAGCGCTAGCCGCTAGATCCAGGGCAATCCTGGCAGGGTCTGTAGCCGCCTGCGGTCCAGAGCCCACAGCAGACCCAAACAGTGGTTCCAAACCCGGCGTGCAGAGTGGGGCGGTGCCGCCAGAGGTCCACCATTACCCCCGCCCGGCGCTGCAGGGCTCAGGGCGGTGAAAGAAGGCAGGCCCCGAGGGGCCGCAGTGCCGACCGTGTGTGTGTGTCTCCACCCCCGCCACCGGTGGTGGCTGCTGCGTCGGCGGGGGGACCGTGGGAGAGAACGGTCCCAACAAAGGATCTGCACTGGTTGCGACTGTGGGCGCTCCGCCACTTTTGGTTGCGGCGGTGCCATGTGTGCTGCTTGCCCCCACCCCCTCATAGCGGGAGGGGGCACGGGGGACAGTGGTCCTGGCAGAGAGCCTGTGCCACCCAAGGTAGGAGCGGGGCCGGCTATGCCAGCCGCAGTGGCCGTGGGGCCACGGCCGGCAGAGGACGAAGCGAAGCGGCCCCGCCTCCTAGGGGAGCTATATCCAGAGCTGACCGACTTGCGCCCGTGGCTGCCGGCTGCCCTGCTGCCTGCGCAGGCCTGGCAGAACTGCTCACAAACCGTGGCATGGGAGTGGGGAGAATTCCAGCAGCCCCTATGCCACCAGCGTCTGCCTGCATAAAAGGAACTCACGTGGCCATCCCACAGTTGATATAAATCATGGAGAGCGACCTCTGAGGTCCCGCTGCCGCTGTCTATGGAAAGCGAGCCGCCAGTGTTCCCTCTCCCTCCACCGCAGGAAATGCGTGGTGGATGGATGATCCCTCCCCAACCCGCGGTTCCCTGAGTGCAGGGCAGAGAGGCCCCAGCTGAGCAGGGGGAGGAGGGCTTCTGGTAGTCGAACCTCACCCCCCACTGCTGCCAGCCGCCCGCGCTGTGCGACACCGGAGGGGGACCCCCCCATCCCTGGGTTAGATTCCCAAGGAAATGGGGTTTCCGAATATCTTGCAGTGGCCAGGGTGGGAGAGAAAATCCCATTAATGCTGCCTTGTCCAAAGTCCGATCCCGTCTCTCTTGACTCAAGATCTACCAGAGCAACTTCTGGGTCAGACTGTGCCCCTTTTTCAGAGCCACAGTCTGAGACCTCATTGGTCGGGACTTTGGAGCTAGAGTTCTCTGCAAAGTTTTGTAACATGGTCATAAATTTCTTCCAAGGCAGAAGTAGTTTCACAGCATCCACATTACCTGAAAGCATCAGCTGAAACAAGGCATCATCAAAGCTGAAACTAGGGCTTGCCAATAATGTTTCAACAGAGCTGCTTCAGCACCAAAAAAAAAAAAAAAATCATGTTCTTTCCCCCATAAATATAGGGCTTGGAAATCAGCTCTAGAAATATCCAGTCCATATAGCTGGAAAGCATCTGTCCATAAGTCCAGGACTAGAGAATCCTCTAGAGCTAAGACATGCTTGCTGCTCACTAGAAAAAAATCTTCCAGTGAAGGAAAAAACGCCAGGCAAAAACACCTGCACACTTGGACCAAAAAAACCCCTTTTTCTAGGGTCAGGGGAAAATACCTCTTTTTGCCGTTGCAATCACATGGTGGGCCACCAGATGTCGCTGTTGGACACAAAATATGAAGCATGGCTTCAATGCAGCAGGCAGAGGTAGACTCTTCTGAAGGGCTTTTCTTTTCAGAGGGCTTTTTATAAGGTGTTCCTTATAAAAGGTTTAACATGATTGGTAAAGGGAACAACACCTCTCTAGTCCTATTGGTGGAACAAGAGAAAACACAACACAGTGTCTCGGTTCTAGAAGACAGGTGTCTGCTGGGGAGGGCAGGAGCCTTCCTTGGGATGAAAGAATGTAGACCCCCTCCCTCTGAATTATTATAATTTTGAAATCAAGGGGCCTTTAGGCAGAGATCTGGGGATAGGAATAACAGTTCTTTACTAGTATAACCAGGCAAACAAACAAACAATAACTACAACATTAACAAGAAAACAGAACCAGGGACCGTGTGACAGCCTTCTCGGCTGAGACGGAATGGAGGAGAGGTTTTGTTTTCACAAACCCCCTCGGGCAGTCAGTCCCGGTGCTCCTGCAGGGCTCTGAGGAACAGTCGGCTGGAACAGCAGGGATGAGCTGAGATCCTGGGCTGGTGGCTGAGGTGTATCAGCAGCTCCGCGGCGGTGGCTGGCACTGCCACACGTCCCGGCAGGACATGGGGTGCGAGGCCACCAACAAAGAGGGGAGAAGGAGAAGAAGCAGCAGCTCTGTCTGGGTGATGGCGAAATTCCCTTCTCCCTACCGCAGCAGCTCTGCTACCCAGAAAAAAGAATGTCTTTTCCTGAAGCCGAAGAAAGCCCACCCAAACTGTCCCCACCCTCCTTTCCTGCCCCCTTCCCCGCCCCCCCCCCCCCCCCCCCCCCCCCCCCCCCCCCCCCCCCCCCCCCCCCCCCCCCCCCCCCCCCACCCCCCCCCCCCCCCCCCCCCCCCCCCCCCCCGGGCCTGGCCACTCTTTGTCCTTTGTCGAGCACCCACTAAGTACCCACAGTTAGGTTGTCCCCGCAAGTAATGGGTAAAAATTCCACGGGCAAGCCAGAACAAAAAAAGGACACCTAACCCCCAACACACAGCTGTACAGTATTGTTTTGAGAACCATAAACTATTTACAAAAATGGTCCTTGGGAGAGAAATGTTCCCAAGAGACTTTCCCTTGGGAAAAAGAAATTTCACTGACAGGCTGAAAACTCTCTCAGACTCAGAAAATCAGGTCCGCAGACTTCTGTAGTAGTTTAGATTTGCTAATTTTCGATTTCCCGGCCAATGCACCAAATAATGTGGTGGCTTTAGCTCTAGCTAAAATCACCAGAGTACTTACTCATTTCTTTCTGTGAGATATGGATTAGGAGAAGGGAAAAATGGGCTTAAAACGTAAAAGGAACAAAGAAAGTTTTATTAATGGAACTACAAGAATAAGAAACCATAATAAAACCTCCAGAAACCTTTTCTCCCCCCACCCAACCTTTTTCTTTTCCCGGTTGATACCATAGAGACAAAACCTGGGATGTTAAAGCAGTACTAACTATACAATCAGTCTCTGTAGTGAGAGGAGTTTTCTCTTGTCATTCTATGGAGAGTTCTCTACAAGAAAACAGTTTCCTCGTGGCTTTTCATTTTCATGACTGGCAGCCACCTGGAATAAAAACTCTGCTATCACGCCTTCCTCTCATTTTCACACCACTCAGAGGTGTGTTCATGGGCCATGAACTCAAGGGATATTGTTTTAAGGATGAGTTATTCAAAGGTAAAAGTTCTCTTCATCTGTTTCTGTGATCATCTCTGGGAACAGAGGCTTGCTTCTTCTCTCCCTTGGGGCAAAGGGTCTTCGTCAGCTCTCACTTCTCTCTTCCACTGTTCAAGCATCTCATGGGATCACAACTGCTCTACCATCTGCTTAGCTTCATCAATGGATACCTTTGCTCAGATCTACAGTTTGAAATACTTCATTCCTCCCAATACTCTTTCATGAATTAAAGGAGTTTTTCAGAACATTATAGTCCATCTCTATGGCCTTACCAAAAGAATAGTTCAGCTTATTAAAGCATCTCTTCATTTTCTTTCCATCTGGAGCTTGACTCTTTCTTTCACTGACCTTGATGTTTCATGTTGTGTTTTATGTGTCGAGCTCCCACTTTCCTCTGTCTGGAGAGGGTATTAAGTCTGCAGGTCTCATCTGTGTAGTGAAATGGGCTAAATCTGGCCCAAGCCATGGAGGCCTTCATGGTGTCAGGTTTCAGGTGTCCCTCTCAGCCCAGCAGCCACAGGGAGGGAGTAGATGGTTTTCGGCTGGGAGCTGTCTGTGTGGGCCGTGGTGGGGGAGAGGGTATCAGTGAGACGTCAGCAGCCCTGGCCCAGCCCAGCCTAGGGCCAGGGGGGCCCCCCTGGGCAGAGCTTCAGCCACCCC
Organism: Pseudopodoces humilis; assembly: GCF_049639895.1. NCBI lineage: Eukaryota > Metazoa > Chordata > Aves > Passeriformes > Paridae > Pseudopodoces > Pseudopodoces humilis. The sequence continues at coordinate 60,702,716 of NC_142205.1, read as the reverse complement.
ACTGGAATCAGACCCGGAAGGCTTCCCGGGCCCCGCAGCAGAGCCAGGCCCTGTTCTGGGGCCAGGAGAATCCCCACAGTCTCCATTCCCCACCCTGGAGCCACGGCAGGCTGAGCCCAGCCCTTGCTGGGCCTCACAGGCCGTGGGGAAAGGGGCCAGCCGCACTACAGCTCCAATACCTTTCCAGGCCGGAAACCAAGAGAGCCAGAAGCTCCCGGGCTTAGGTTTAAAAGGTGGTATTCACAAAGGTGATCTTACTTTTCAGTGGTCCAAAATGCTGCCAGTTCTCAAAACTGGCTAGCTATTGGCTTGATCTCAAGCAGAGAAGAAATTCCCAGCAGCCTCTCTCAGAGAAATCAATTCTGTAAATATTTCCCACTTTTTTTACTAAATGCCAAACTACCACAACTTCTCAATCTTCAAGATACAGATTTTACAATAATGTTGACAATGCATACCCAAAGAGAACAGCATTACAAACTAGGTCTGTCCACAGCCACTGAGGGCATCTTGCACATCACATTTCACAGCATTCTGCACTACCTAGCAGAGGCACAAAGGAGGTACAGCAAAGATTTCAATGTTCTACAAAAGACAAATTGTTTCCTCTCTCAAATGCATATGCAGGTCGGTTAATAGATTTTGAATTTCCAGACCATGGTTGATCATAACAATGCAATCTTAAATAGTACAAGTTTTTACTTGACTAGAGGTAGTGGTAACTTCAAAAGAACATTGTCAGCACAAAGTATTAAAAACACCAGCCAGTGTGAAAGCACATTAGATTACTTACAAGCAAGATATTTGAGAAATACATTTTTCTTCAGCTGATGCAGAATATTTAGTCTCTGCCTCAGTCAGCGTGAACAGTGAAAATATGGTATTTTCCTGTATAGCAGCACAGTGCCACAGCTTCTGGATTGTACCCATTTAGTCTGTTGGGAACATTTACCTGGAAGGCTTTAATTACACAAACTTTATTTGGTTTTTTGTTTCACTTTTATGGATGATTAAAAAAAAAAAAAAGTCATTTCAGCCTGCAATGAATGAACTTCCAGCAAAGAGGCAAAATCACCCTCTCTGACAGTATGTTCATACTCCCCACTTAAATAAGGGATTGATATAGGAATGGTGAGTCTATGTTGTGACGCCTTCATTTAATAAATATCTCAACTCTTTTAGACATGGGCCAAGGCTGAATCTCTACAAGAGAAACAACCACAAGAGGTCGTCCTTGCGCCATGAGAACCCTTTCTCAGCAGTCTAGGAAGAAAACTGTCTTCACAAGTGTATTGGATCTACACAGTATTTTCAGGAGTTACAGAACTGAACATAAAACTGACAGATTGTTTTGCTTTACTCATTAAAATAAAAAAGAAAAGTTTCTGTAGTAAATTCAAAATTATTCTTAAAAATATGTAGCTTTAATACATCTTTTCTCACTTAAATTTTTCTTGAACCTTTCCACATGCTCATAGTTCAACTTCAACACAAGGATCAAGGAAGGGAATATTATCTGTGACACTTTTCTTGCTAGGAGAAACAGCTATTTATCAGTCCAAAAGAAGAGAGAGTAAAAATCAAAGTCACATCCTTTCTTAAGTGATCTTTTGACCTTCAACAATCAATTTTGTCCCTTGTCCTGTTCTCAGTTTAAAAATACAATTGAAATGTTAAAAAATGCTTCTTTTCTATTGTTATCTGACCTAAGACTGTCTCACTGCAATAAGGAGGTAGAAAAGTTTGGAAACTGTTCTAAACTCCAAAGATTCTCTTACCCTGATTGCTATTTCTTTACCCATAATCTCTTGAAAATGATAGACTTAACCACACTTGCACATTAAAAGTCTTATCTAGGAGCCCATCTCATGTTGTAACAGGAGCTTCATTCATCTCACATAGTTTTGTCCTGGGGTGACTTTTATGATTCTTGTATTCCCAATCATCTTGTTTATGTTACACATTAAGTTCTACACCTTTAAGAGTATTACACACTCTTAAAGTAAGAGTTCTACACCTTTGAGAGCGAAGAGGGGGAAGAACAAGCACGCAGTTTGTGTTCAGGAAGAGCACTCACTCCCCCGCAGGCTTCTTCTGGATTGTGTTTTCTGCAGCACAGACAGACAGCGGGACAGAGCTCTCCTTTGCTTTTAATTAGTTTTTAGCTAGCGGAAGCAGAGAAGTTCCACAGACTCTTTGGTTTTCTTTTCCCTATTTCTTGGATCTGTTCAAACCTGCTCTAGACTGGAATCCCAGACAAAATCCCAGGAGCTCATGCCTGTGGCCCACTGGGGCCTGGGCCTCGGCACTTTCCAGCACCAGAGGGACTGACAAGAGCCTGAGCAAGCTGAGCTACACTACATGAAAAACACTTTTCTGGATTTGCCATCTCATCGAACAGCGAGAGGTTTTATTTTTTACTATTACTCAATTTCTGTTAAATAAACCGATTTTTTCCACTTTTCTTCGAAGAAATCTTTTTCCTGAACCATTTGAGGGAGGGGCCACTTGAATTTGTTTTCTGGACAAACCCTATTCAGAAGTTTTCAGTGATTTCACCCATATTTTCCCTAAACTAAGACAAGCTTCCTCCACCCACCTCATTAGCTTCCTTTTGTCTCGTCCTGGCACTTGCCATTTTTAGGGCAATTCAGAATACTGTTAAAATTATGTCATCCTCTTATCTTAGCCGTTTTCCTCCCTTTTTTATATTCATCCACTAGCTCTTACTTAATGCTCATGCCATACTTTTGCCTCCAACTTTCCCTTAAAATGGGCACTGCAATCCCTCTCAAGTCTGCCATTGCTGTATCCTCGCCCACAGTGCCATCCTCTGCCCACTCAATTCCCAAATAGCACTGCCACACTTTCTTCCACGTGCTTCACATAGAAGAGCAAATCCTTTTGTCTTCCTTCAAAAGCCTTCTTTAAACCAGTGTCAGTTATTCAGCTGGCAACATATCAGTCTCAGTGTAGCCAGGCAACTGATTTGCTTTAATCGCTGCCAATTCTCCTTTCCTTCTTCTTTCCCAGTCTTTCTCAGAAGCCCATCCATATCCAGATGCAAGCTCTTTGAAAGAGAACCATCTTCTGTACTTTCATGATCTCTTATGCCATATCATCCCACTCCATTCTAAAGGCTTCCATGCAACAGAATCAAATTATCCTAGAGGGCTTAAGTTGCAAGGGAAATGGCTTGCATAACTTATTTAATGTTGAGGCATGGTCAGCCTGAGAGTGGGTTTGAATGCCAATAAATTCCACTTGGTTTCATGCAACACAGCAAACAGTTTAAACCAGAAGTATTATCTTGACTACAGACTGCCTTCACCTGGGACATGTATGATTCCTGAGCAGTTTCTAGACCCAGTCATAATAGAGACAACACCAAATTCACTGAAGTCAACATCAAACTCCTCCTGATTTTCATCTGAGCTAGGATTTCATCCTCAGCTAGATAGGCATTTGAGAGACACATCAGCGCAAATAAATTGTTGTAGTGGCCATAGTGTCAAATGTGGATATTACCATGGAAGCCTCATCACAGATCTAACCTAACAATCCAAGAACATTCAATTAGCACCAGTGGCAGGCTATCCTCATAAGAAGCTACAGTTTATTGAAATACTAAAAGCTTGCAGGACAAATAGTGCGAAAGGAAAGAAACCTAATTCAATGATTTCATGGATACATTACACATCAGTTTTCTAGCTATATATTTATCACTGTACTTAAATTAATTTTTAACTAAAGAATCCCACAATTAATATTTACTTCACATTTTATCCACTACTATCCTCATCTCACTTTTTCTTACCAGCATTGCTGTTAATTAACATTAGAGAAACAGACAGTCAAACTGAGAAAAAAAATATGTTGGGGGAATAAAGACAAAATACATTAAATATTCTTAATAATTGCATACACATACCATATAAGGTAATCACTGTACTGTGGCTTACACTTGGACACTGCAATATACTGAGTAGCTCTAACAAATAGATGACTTTCTGCTCATATAGAAAGTTATTGTTTTATGTTACATGAATCACAGTCCAATGTTCAACTACTCTGAATATTCAAACTATATTACTAGGCCTGACAAAATCCATTTTTATGTTGTATCTAGAGGAAAGTAATAAAAATATACCAGCAAAAATTTTAGAACTTATTATGGCTACTTTCTGTAAAAAATAAACTCTGATTGTTTTACATCTCTATTCTATTTCCCATGAAAATTGCAACATACTTTATGCAGGTAAAGTTCTCTTAATTCTTATACCAAACATTAGCCTTAATGTAGGATTTCATATCTTCCATCAAATGAACTTTGTCTGCTAAATAATATTATGTGTATGCCCAGATATTCTATTTATTAATGCCCACAGGTTACACCAGTAGACAGCTTTCATTAGTCTGCTAAATCAGTTATTTTATAGCCAGACAGATGAATCCAGCACAACTAAGCAATCAGTAGCAAATCCAGGCCCTTTTAGGAAGCTCAGAGTTCAACATACCCTGCAACTTTCATGGAATGAGGAAAAATTTATGAAAGAATTTTCACATCTTTTTATTCACAAACTTCATACAAAACCATGATTCTATCTATGTTCATGGGAATCTTCTTTCCCCAGATTTCTCTGCTCATGGTTTCAACCCAGCATTTAAGCCCAAACATATCCTTCCCAAAGTCACTGCCTTTCTTGTAGCTGTATGTAGTAATTCTTTGTGTTATCTTCTCTCAGCTTATCTGTTCTGACTGCTGATTCCCTGCAGATGGCCAGATAAGGAGCCAAAAAACATAGCTGAGGTTCTCTCTCTAAGCTATACAAGCTTTCCCTGCTCTATATGGTTTTAGAGGCGTAACTACACCCGGGAATGTGTTACAGCCACACTGCACTAAACCACCTACAATATTCTTGGGATTTCCTTCTCTTCCCTCCCACTCTCTCTCCTCTCAATTTTATTTTGCTCTCTTTTGTTGAATGAGATCCTGTTTCAAAGTGAAATAATACTGAGATATGTAGCAATTTGAAATTCTGGCATAATAAGACCTGCAATTTTGCTTTTTCTCCAGTTTGTAGAAAGCAGCTCTGAAATCAGCGTGAAAGGTATGAAGAACTGCAACAGGAAAGACAAGTGCCAAAAACATCATAAAATGGTTAGGTGTGCAGGCCAGCAAGTCTGACCAAGGGGCCAGGGACTACAACCCTGTGATATGTAGGCTGAGAGGTTGAAGTGCTGACCTGAAGCTGTGCAAACAATCTCGGCTCATCTCAAGGTCCTTGTCCACTTGTTAAGGCCAAGGGCTGGAGCAAGGATGGATCTCTGAGGACCAGAAACAAGGTAATAGTCAACTCCCACAAGCTCAGGACAGAATCCAGGATGTGGGCCAAGAGATGTCACAACCACCACCAACTCCAGCAGCTGCCCAGCCAGAACACCGGTACAGCCTGCCCTGTAAGAGCAAGACACAAGGGGGAGCACTCCAGGATTACCCAGCGCTGGCCAAGAGGCTTTGCTTATCCATCAATTGCCAACAAGCCTCCACCAGGGAAAACCTTGCAACCTTCCCTGTCAGTGATTGAGTAGGCAGCAAGGATGCTGTCTTTCAGTTCATAATGAACAAAAGCTTTTGATGTGTATGAGACTACTACTAATGTGTATGAGACTATGGAAGGTGCCATCTTCTACCACAGGATGAAAGTGGAAAGTCTGTGTCAGCAAAATTCCCCAAAGGAAAGGCAATGAGAACTGTGTAGCAACCTATTTCCAAGCTGGATAATTGTATTTTATGTTTGCCTGCATTTATCTCTGCATCCTTCTTTCCTGTGGATTTCTGTAGTACTCCCACTTCCTATTTATGAGCTTCAACTGCTCCACAAGAGATGTAGCTGCACAACAGAGATAGGGAAACAAACTCTCTGAGGATAATATTTGACTAGCTTTCAATATTTGCTTTTCTTTTAGCACCTTGGTTCCAGCTCTGTTCTTAGATGGGCTGTGTCACATTGCATTTGTTGTATGCCTCTCACGGGCATTGCTACATGGCAAGGATAAAATATCAGCAATTAAAAAATCACTCCAAACTTTACATCCATTTCACCTCTGATGCAAACAATGCTATCTGCTAGATACCCACCCATTTGTATGAGATCAGCACTAGGCTGAAGAGCAGCTGTTGAAGCTGAATCCAAGGAAGTCTGATGTAATGGCAGATTGGGTAAATCAGAGGAAAGAATGTGTAATTTCTTTAGCTTTCCTTCAGAACACCTTTCCAGTTCTTCCACTGCTCTTTAAGAGATGTAGGGCACAGATATTCCCTGAGACTCATGTTTGTGACTGTCCAACTGTGAAATTAAGAATTTGCACCACTCTCTAACAAGGACCATTGCCCCAGTCTCTTCAAAACCTTCTCAAGGTCAAATTCAGACTCACTAACTGACTTGGTGGTAAAAAAAATAGCCTTTTAGAAAAGCTCTGGTAACTCCATAGCATTCCTGGAATGTCTTTATATTCATCCACAGAACCACCTACTCACCTCACTTGCCTTCATTTGTGCCTCACCGTGGTGGTGGGGGCATGGCAGCTTCTGAAAGATTGAGATGAAAGGACAGACCTGCAAGTCAGGAGGCTGTGACACAAATGTTCCCTGGGTGTCAGCACGGGGCAGAGATAGGGTGAGGCCAAGGTGACAGTGGGGGCAAAAAGTGCTCAAAGTATCAGACTCAGGAGATCCTTGTGAAAAGATGTAACTTTACCTTATGCTCAGCAAGGGAACACTGAAATTCTCTCCCTTGCCTTCTCCCAGCACCTTCAGCAATTATTTTCAGGCTGTCTTTCCCATTTTACATGCTCTCTTCTCATTGCCTTCAATACCCAACTCACTGATGGATGAATGCTGCAGTCAACACCTGATACTGTGTAAAACTTGACAGATCCACCAGTGACTGCAGAGGCATGTGTTGAACTAAAAGGCACCCCACAAGAGGGGATATGTGCACAGGACTCTGAACACATGATTTCCACCTTTCACACAAATGATCCCATTTGGGCTTCACATTTTCAAAGATCTTAATTAGAGCTCTTCCTTTGATCTTTCTGGGAACTTTAAATGACCCAGGAGAAGCTGCTGGGATGCTGAATTTACTTTAGTCCCTGAAATCTCATGAATAAAAATTTAGCAAGGAATGTTTTTTGACAATCCAGTTATTTGATAGCCTTGATTAAGCCTTTTTAGAATGACTGGAGGCTTTGAATATTATTTATTCATATTTGAGCAGAGAAACAGTCACCCATGCATAGAAATCCTCAGTGACTCATGGAATGATGTGCTTCCTTATGCACAGAAATTCTCAGTCAGTCACACAGTGACACACTCCTGCCCAGATATACTTGGTAACATGCACAGTGACAGCCTGGCCCAGAGCACTGATTTTAGAAATCCTTGCAGATTTCCGTAAGGGCCTCTTCTCCCTCGAAGCTGAAAACAGTGACTCCAGCTCATGGTGCCAAAAGAGGCTCATCCACCTTCTCCTATGAGCTGAGCCTTTTCTCTCCACTGTGGCATTTCCCTGGTGGGAGTCCTCCTAAGGTCACTATTGCATTTATGAAAGGAAGTCTCATTTTCGCTACCTTCACATTTCAATATCTGAATGGAAAAGCACTGCTGTTCTGCATTCTGTTTTGTTTTGTTTGGCTTTATATGGAAATTTTACATTAAACAAACATTACATGACAGTAAATGGGATGAGATGGCTCAGGAGATCAGTAATGGGCTGTGAAGTCTTTCCTTTCTAGGCCAGTGATCCAGTTCATTCTAGGCTGTTTTAGCTGGATTTAACATAGGAAAACAGTGAGCTCATTTAAAAGGTTTAGCCCATTTTTATTTAATTTAAGGTCTCTGAAATAAATTAGATTTAAAATTAACTGACCAGTGACAAAAACACCACTATGCAAATAAACTCCACCAAGAAGCCACTTGCAAAAAAAAATATGCAAGCAACATTTTACTTCAGCTGGGTAATGACACAAATGAAATGCTCTCGAAATATACTGGCTGCCAGGGGCATCCCATCCATCTTCCAGCCCAAATCTGTTACACAACTAGTTTTTGTAAGATGTCTGGAAGGTCTTCAAGCTCAGAGTGGGTCAGACCAAGGCAGGCAGTGACCAAAAGTTATTCCTTTCTAACTTCACCCATCATCATGCAAACTGCAAATTCATAGCCTCAAGGCCTTTGCAGACAAATATTTGCATCTGCATCCTAGCTGCAGATGGCAACAGTTTGCCCAGAGACATGACACCACCAAGAAACATAGTAAAACAAGCTACTCCTCAAACACCTTGATACTTCCAGTGGCCCATCAGACACATATTCAATGCAGAGACTGCAGAACTCTATACTGTCAAAAAGAGATATAACCTAGTAAAAATGAAAAAAGAAACCAGCTTATAGCCCAGAATGCTGTTTTCAGAAACTGCTTGCTTTTGTCTCGTCTTTAGGTAAGACAGTGTTGCAGTTTTCACTAGTGTTTGCAATAATATGTAAATGCAATGAAATAATTGGAGCAAACTCTTCAATTCCCCCTCATACTTCATCAAAAAGGCTTTTTCCCAGCTTTTAAACAGTACTATGCTTCAAACACCTATTACAAAAGTGGAATTGTGTTTCACAACACATCACCAGTGGATAAGCTCTAGCTCAGAATAGGGCTACAGATTCATTACTCCACTGCTGTATTGCACCATGTTAAGATAACACCTTGTTGCTCTCCCTCTGGATCTGTGATGTGTTAGTTCCTTCCCCCTCACTCCTCCCCGTGGTTTCTCCCCATTGGTGTAACCTGGCTTCCCCTGCCCCTTTCCCTCTGTTCAAAAGTCCCCGGGAGAGAGATTCTTGCTCTTTCTTTTCCCAGGAAAGTTCCAAGAGTAAAACAGGGATGATGTCCCGGAAGACAGAGCCTCCTCGTCTTTTATCTCTGTCCTTGCTAAAACCCCCTCCCACCCCCGGTGGACTGCAGCTACTCAGGTGACTTCCCGGGGCTGGGAGCAGAGGGAAAATAGCACTCCACAATAAATATAAATGAGGAGTTCACTGAACATGGTGAGCACATGACTATTTATATTGACATTTCAGTAAGTCTAAATGTACAGGTACTTGAGAAGCAATAGAACTGTTATTACAACTTTATGAATGAAATCTAATAAAACACAAATGAGAATGAATAGAAACAATTTTCAGAATATCAACTAACAGTAGTGGAACATAAACAAATGGGTTTTCTAAATCAATCAGAATAATGAGGACTGATATCCATGCCTAGAAATGGTTCCAAGTGTCATTTTTCATAGTGCCATAAGCATCTGATTTGACACTTGATTACCTGCATTCAAACATCTTATTTATAATACAGGTATTAAATCACCTACACTGTGAAATTCAATATATGATGAATTGCTGTACGATGCTATGCTACACTGGGTGCATTCCTGTTCTTTATCCACAGTGCTTTTCAAAAATATGGTGAGGGCAAATAAGAGGGAATCTTGTTAATTTTGTAGAAGAGAGGATAAGAGAGAGCTCCTTACAATGTCAGGGAAGTGAACACTTGATACAAAATTTCTCTTTCAGTCCTCTGAATCAACAGCTAAGCCACCCATGTTGTATGCCATAAAACAAATGATCTGTCCTTCAGCTTTCATTAGCTGAATAAATTCAGTTTTTAATTCAGCCAATGCTCAGTGCCACTGATATTAGTGCCATCTAAATGGAGCTCTAATTAGACAGAAAAACCATTCAGTTCATATCTGCATAAGAGAGTTCTACAAATGAATTCTACTGAACAAGGAAAAGCCATAATTAAAGAGAAAAATTGCTATCAAGATAAGAAATGACACCAAAGAGGAACATGTCACACAGCTCAATAACAAAAAAAACACAGAACAGCTGAAATGTTGAATTTTTTTATTCTGATATTTCAGAAAAATATGGCAAACAAATATTCTACCAAATACTCTGTGACACAGTCCAACTGCCTTTGAAATCAGTAGGATCCTCCTATTCAGGATCTTTGCAGGCAAGGTTGCTAATCCTGGGAAAGGAGTGTCCAGTGCAGTTGTGCAATCCCCATTCATGGCAACACTTAAGATTTAGCTAGACAAGGCCTTGACCAGCCTTACTTGATGTAGAAACTTTTATCAGAAGACTTGGACTGGTGACCTCTAGAGGTCCCCTTGTATCTAATTCATCGTGTTATTTTAAGAATATCCATTCTTGGGGCTCCAGCACAGGTTTTCAATTGCTTAACCACTCTCGCTTCAAAGGATTTTTTTCTGTATATCAGTTGTAATTCCTCTTGCTGCAGTTTGTGACTGTTGCCTGTCATGTTGTCACTGGGTACTCTTGAGAAGAGCCTGGCTCTGTCTTCTCTATAAATTTTCTTTAGGTCCTCAAAGACAGCAATTAGATCTTCTCCGCCTTCCTTTCTCCAGGTTAAACTGTGCCAGCTCTCTTCATACATCATAAAACTATGTCCCCTGAACCTTGACATTCTCCCACTGTTGTTCTCTCTCTCCCCATGTGGCCCCAGGCTGTAAAATTTCGTTCCCATTTGCTCTTGTGCGAGAATAGGCATTTTGCTCACCCTCTAGCTCAGCACGCGGATGAAAGCCCCACTCTCCCATTCTAACCTTTCATTTTTCCAGATATAGCAGATCCTTTAGGCCTCCTCCTATGGGACTGGCTTCTCAGTTTCCTGATCAACTTCGCAGTCTTCCTGATGAGAGTGTGAATTACTCTCATATCCCGTGACCAATTAAAACATTCACATTTTTCATTCTCCTCTGCCACATCCACCTGACAAGCCTCTAGCACCAACAGAGAAATTCTTGTCATCAGTCATCCTCTGTCTGACCTTGATTTTTTTTTTTTTCTTTTTACCTTTTTCATTTCTGTCATACAGGTGCTGCCATTTATCAGGCATCTCCCTCCTCTTCAAAAACAAAGCCTCCCAGATATGCAGCAAATATATCACTATGTGCCAGCCTTTTGATGGGATCAGAGGGAAGAGAAACAAGGTAATTTATGATATTGAAATCTCATAATGGAAGAACAATACTAATAACTTGCCACCAGACAAGTTCTTTCTCCATAAGAAAAAACTATATCCTCCCCCTTATGTTACAAAATGAGTAACTGATTAGTCTTGCACTATCCCCTCACCTCAGCAATCTTAATTAATATATGGTAATTAACATATTATGGCACATTAATTGTGCACAAAAATCCTAGTATTAGCTTTACTGCATGTCTTTAATCTCAAAAAAAATAAAATAAAAAAGCCAGGAAGATACCATGATAAAAATGCTGTTCAGTATTTTGTTGAAGTCATGGAAGAAATGTGAAATAATGCAACTTGAATATCATAGGAAATATTAATAGATTTTAATAAAGAAGTTGACAACAAAGTGAGCTCCCCGAATCAAGACTCTAATCACTTAACAGCAAAATTTCTCTTTTTGTTTTATCTCTGATCTTCTTTTCCCTCTTGATACTTTCCACAAACATTGACCAGATAAAATAACCATCTAGAAATTTCTTGGGGAATGACTTTCCAGGACTAAGATTAAAGCATGCAAGCATGAGGCAGGGAGAAAAGAAAACACACACACGCAAAATCTTTACAACGTCTGATTCAGTAGGCATCAGTAAAGATTTTTGCCTCAAGTTATTTTCTTTGTTTCCCATTTCTTTATGTAGTTAAACCAGCAAGTATAAATGTCTTCAGACAAAATTATCTTGCATCAAACAAATATTGACATGACTTTTAAGGTCAATTGCTGCAAGGCCAGGATTTAAAAGCAAATTAAATTTGATGTATGCTGTTTCAAAGGTCATTTAGAAAGGTATATGCTGCACCTATTTTACAATACAATCCCCAGGGAGGTAAACATATTGAATGCTGCAAGGAAACATTGCAGTAATGAAGATAATTATGGTAATAGGCAGGTAGGTAATAGAGGCTTAATTAGATCAGAACAAGCATATTATTCACAGAAAAAGAAATTTCATTTCATTCAATTAGAAGTGAATTATAACAACTCAGGTCAGTATTTATTTCAAGTTGAGAGATACTATGCTTTCTTGTATCTTTAAAGGGACTGAAATATCACAGCAAAAGGCAGTAAAAATATTTCATTGTCATCCAGCATAGTATCCAGTGCCACTGCATATGAAGGTCTTATCTGCCCCAGAATATTGCCATTCTGATAGAGGCTGTGCACACACCTAATTTCCTGATTTTCCTTTCTCCATAATTTTCAGTAGTAGAAGTGAGAAGACCTGAATCCTTTATTATTACATGAGTAAGTTAAGGAAAAAATAAATGTCCATTCCTGAAACATGCTCTCACAGCAAAGAATTTTTATGAGATGAGCAGAGGAAGAAGTGAGCGGAACAACCCTGAAGATGGTCAATGTCCATGTGAGGTCATACACAGTGCTGCAATGGCACTACTCAGCTTTGCCACTGGAAAAAGCAAGCCCACCTTCCCTCAGACAACTGTTCATAACACCCTTTTCTGAATTATTCGCATTTGAAATGTGAATTTACTGCCTTAAAAATATGTATCTGACTAGCAATCAGTATGTAACTTAGAGTGCCATTGCTCTGCTTTGCCACATGACTCTGAAAGGTGAACAATAAAGAGATCAAGGTGGAAAGATATTGCTCAAAATTTCATTTTTCTGTATCCCAGACATCCATTTATTTTTGAGAGAGTCTGATTTATTAGCACCTTCTGGCCCTTTGTATAGTTAAAACTGACTTTATGAAATGCATGATGACACAGCAGAGCAGAACAGAAGAGAAAACCAGCACATGATGCTGCAGGGCTGTGCCTTTAGCGTGGGAAGTCCAACAGCTCTCCTCTCATTGCATCATTTAGCTTACAGAAGTGGCTTTCACTTTTCTCTCCAGTGTCCTCTGCAGGTAGCTCAGCGTAGGGTTAAGACAGTCACATGTACTGTCTTGAAAGTACTTGTCTAGACAAATACCTTTTTCAGGCAGTGTAGGGTACCACCCCTCACCTCTTATCTTGGCCAGCCAGACAGTAGGCATTAAGCAAAGATGTGACAGTTCTGATCCTCTGTAAGGTAATAGAAATGATAACCATTCAGAGACACACTCACTGTCCTTCCACTGCTTCTTGCACAAAGGTAACTGAAAACACTTCTAAAAATGAGGCTCATTTTCTTTGAAACAAATCTGCAACAATTCTCCAGAGACTAGTCCAGTACTGCTAATGGAAATTCTGTAAGCTCTAAATTGGCTATTCTCGTGTATTTATTTATTTTTTTAAATTTTAAATTCACTTCTATTACAGCCATAGGCCACTCTATTGGTTCTGAAAATAAGATGTTTTACTGTTTTACTGTTCATGACTGAAGTGACAAACTCCTGCCATCTAGAGGGTGGTTTCTGGAACATATTTGGGGCAGATACTGTGTGACAGTGTAAAATAAACAAAGATAAAAAGCTTAGTGTCTACATACCTCCTTGGGGTTTTCTAGATTTCTCCTTTTTCATTCATGAATTTATGTAAAAATACCCAGTCACATCTGTGCATGTATAATAGTTCTTTCTTCAAGAGCTCCATTCATTCATGAGAGCAGATTAGCTGACCAGGATAATGATTACAAAATAGATTAAAACATTCTGTTTGTATTTTTTTCCAATGCAATAACATTTATTCTCATTGTGTTCTTGCATTCATGGCTGCTTAAAACAGACTACAGTGGTCACAAGCAGAATACAAGAATATTGGTGATTAATGACATTCATTAAGAAAAGTGAGACTTACACAAAAACACCTCTAACATCTCAGAAAAGATGGTATTTTCTAATTAGGTTTTTATTTAAACAGTGTGTGGCCAGGGCTACCAACAATAATTAAAAACTACTTCTCCACACACTTTCTCATGAAGAAGTGTCCAGTTTAGTGACCACCATGATTTTTTTGTTGCTATAACAATAATGCTGTTTTCTGTGCATCCCACTAATGTGCTGTGAAGATCACATCTTGAAGGAAAAACATGACATGCAAACAAATTGTTGTAGGAGAACCAACAGTGGCCTTACAAAAGTTAGGAGTGTCTTCCTGGAAAGGCAATGATGGCCCATGAAAATCTCTCTCATTAAGTGAAAATCACATTTCATAACCAGCAGCCAACTTTTAGGAAGAATTACATGACCAAATACAATGTGAAGCAACATAAACATCTCACTTCAGCAAATCGATGATCAAAGCACACAAAGCAATGCCCTAGATTATCGGTGATGAAGAGGGAAGGGGACAACTGACTCAGCGATCAGAAGCCAATTTTACTGGGTTACATAAGCTTACATACCATTCTAGGGAAGCTAGTAATTTTTTACTACAATGGTTGAATTAAACATCATACAAACATACATGCATATTTCAACATTGATTCAATCTTCTTCCTGTCGCCAGACTTGATTCAATCTCCTTGCAATCTTCAAAGCTCTGTTTGGTCCTGCCAAGGCATCCTGGCTATCAGATCTCTTATGCTAGTCAAGTTCAAAGTACTTTCTGATTTCACTATACTAGATCTTACTTACATGAAATATGTATCAAATCCTTCCTAGGTGAAAGACCACAAAATACACTGGAATGTGATCCATGCACTTATCTTCCATTAAATATCTATACAATACATCTTCTAACTATTTTCACAAAGGGTTTTCTAGGCAATATCCATCTGTGACAGTAACTCGCACAACCTCAGTTAAGACAGAGCTGCTTGCAGGGGTTTTTTATAGCATGGATATAATTTCCCTTTTTAAGCTACATTGTATTCCTACCATTTAGATTAATCAATACGTCACTTTAAAAATAGCTCAAGCCACAGATGAAAGATTTCAGAGATAACTTTTCAGGGGCCCATTACAATCACAACTGATCGTTGCAATTACTATACCCAAAACTCGGTCTCTCGACAAGTGAGAGCTGAGGTACAATTGCCTCTCAAGCAAACAAGATCTGAGGCTGGGCCATGCACGGAGCAGCAACATCCATGCAAACAGATGGAAAAGCGCTTTCCTGATGCCCGCGCCGCACCTCGTGAGGGGAAAGGGGCAGCATTGTGCTCGGAACGTTCCGGCCGGGCGGCGCGAGCCAGGCGGGCAGCGCACCGCAGCGCACCGCCGCTTCCGGCTTCCGCGCGGCCGCCCGAGACAGGTGGGAGCGGGAGCGGGGCCGGGAATGGGAATGGGGGCGGGGGCTGGGTCAGGGGCGGGCCCGGAGTGCTGAAGGTGGTGCCTCAAAGGGGCCGGGCTAGAGGCGCTGAGGGTCTCGGTTCCGGGCTCTTGCGGCTTAAGTGCTCGAACAAGCGAAGCGGTGTCCGGCGCCCCCGTGGCCAGGTGCCGGGAAACGCGGAGCACGGCGACCCAGGTTGGCAGCGTGATGCGGCACGGTTTGGGGGGCCCAAATACTGAAGATGAGAGAAAGCGCTAAAAGCTGAAGCCCGGCAGTGTGCGTGCACACGCTCAGAGCAGCCCTACTGTCGGCGCCTCACCCCACGGCCGCGGGGCGGGTCTCGTCCGGCTCCCGGCGGGACGAGATGCCCATGCTGAGGAGGGAATGGGTCAGAGGGGCTCCTGAGGAAAGCCCCTCACACCTGGGCACTTAGAGCACCGCAGCCACCAGGTGCTGCGGGTCCACAGTGCAGTTTTTAGCCACTTCGCTTCCAAAAGATGGAGTAAGTCATGGTGATTTGGAGTAACGTGGAGTAAGCCTAGAAAGTAATTTTTGCATTATTAGGGCGATAAGTTCATGACCCTTTTAAATACGAAGTACTGTTAATGCAGTTTTTTTAATTATAATTTTGTATGAGTGGTGAAATAGATTTTGAATACGCATAGGGTGGAAGCTGTTTAATGGTCAAGCACAAGAAATCTTGAAGTACGGAAAGCCTCTTCTGGGTGTTGGTATCTGTGGCCTGACAAGGGTAGCCCCACAGTTCCCTGCCCCCCAGTAAATAGCTTGTTCCAGCTGTTGGCCACGTCTGTGACAGCAGGGTGGGCAGTGTACCACCAGATAATGAGGCAGGGCACTGTCCTGCTCAGCACAGAAGATCCAGGAACCTGCTGGTGCAGTCAGGGTGTGTCTTTGGGTCCTCACTAAGGACAAGTAGTCGTGGCTTTAGCAGAATTTAGATGCCGAGCACTATTAATGCACAACCCCCAGTTAAAATCCACCGGAGTCTTTGGAGCTGTGGTGGGAAAACTGTGGTCTTTGCCCATGGTTGCCTTAGCAAATAATGCAACAGGAGCTGAACATTTACAGAATGGAACACAGTGCTGGTGACCCAATACCCGCGTAACATGTTTTAGGGGTTTTCCTTTGAAGTGTTCACCTCATTCCTGCACAGCCTCCTGATACCTGAGATCTGCTTCTTTGTGCCACAGCATGAGCCATTAAGCTGGAGAGCTACACTCACTCCCGCAGCTGCTGCTGTGGCCCAGGCACAGCATTTCACTCCTGAGTAGGAAACTTTAAATGGAGAAACAACCCTCCTGAAGAGTGTTCCCTATGCAGGAGCTCCAGTGCTCTGTAGGGCAGCATAATTGTACCCTCTGGGGCTGAGGGAGGAATCAGGCATGGACCTCTTATTTTAGGTCCTCCAGTTGTACTTTTCTGTCCCACACATCCCTCAGGGGTGTGGGCTGCACACAGAATCTACTGTATCTTTCCTTCCTGAAAGTGAGTGTGCCAAAAGTGGAGGTAGAGCACTCTGCAGAGGCATTTGAATACTAATTAGGGGTTTCAAAAGAGGTGATAGTCTCATTTGAAAGGTAGACAGGGTTTATGCTGTTGTAATTTCTGGAATCACAACATGGTTAAGTTCTAGTCCAAAAATTGCAAAGATGGTAAATTTCTTTAAAAATTTGAGCCCATGACAAAGACAACAAACAAATGAAAATTCAGAGGGAAAGAGTGATAAGAATATTGATCTATAGGCTCTTGTTATTATTGGATGCTGTTTGAAAGCATGGATTCGGTCAACAGCTTTTCTAAAGGGACCTGACATTGCAGTTCTGTTGTTACTTAGCTCAGTGCAACTTTCTGAGAACTGCCATCTAAAATTTCTTGTACTCTGTGTCCTCAGGAGGCGCTGGGGCAGTGCTTTTCATGAAAACAGTTTGTCATTTTGTGCTTTCCATTATGAGGGGATGTGAAGAAGTGAAGGTTTAAATACTAACCATTAGATTCTACTGTTAAAACAGCATTTGAAAGGTTTGAAAATTAGTGTGGAACCTGATATTGTACTCTCAGTGTCAGAAATGTCATACTCTAGAATAATGACAGTTGCCAGCAGGCAGCACAGCCATACAATTTTGACTACAAAATACGACACTAATACGATTTAAACATTGTGCAAAATACTGCAGGGTAAGAAAACTGATTTATGTGTGCTATCAAAAGCAAATTTTAGTATCTGGTCAAGACTATATTTCTGTGTTCAGGGAAGTTAGGATTCTTTGGTTTATAAGACCTTTTGAATGAAGATACTAATTTTTCTTCCAAGCTGAAGCTGCTAGAATTGACTGTTGCCTGTTGATGCTGCAACTGTCCATACAGATGCTTATTAAACAGGCAAGGCAAACCAAAACCAGAGGTCCATCACAAATAAACTTACAGACAGTAATGGTTTAATTTTTTTTTTTAAGGCAAAGTACTTCAAAGATAGTTAAACACAAAGTTCAGGACAGCAAAGTCTTCCAGATCACAAGATTCTTTATGGTTCGTCACATGGCTCTTCCTTGAGGATTGTCCCCTTATCCTACATTTCAAAAGGAAATTTCACACAAGCAAATTAATGGAGATGAAGCAGTTACTGCAGAAACTGTAAGATCCAGGTTTAGTGCTGGATGTGTAATGTGTGTCCTTGTATTTACATACATCGTTTTGTGTGCATTCATTCCATACCTATTTTTCCCCCACAGATAGTGAAACATGCCTAAAAAAAAGACTGGTGCTCGTAAGAAAGCTGAGAACCGTCGGGAACGTGAGAAGCAGATAAGGGCTTCACGAGACAACATAGACTTGGCCAAACATCCTTGTAATGCTTCAATGGTAAATCAACCCAAAGTATTCTGTAGTAAAATACCTAATTTTCAATTATGTAAACTCAGTGATAATACCTTTACTGCATTTAATGCAGTATGCAGAATGTCATTCTTCCTACTGTCATTCCTTTATATTTAAGGTTATGTTTGCACAAGACAGAATATGGATTAAAAGGTTTGGATCCTAACTGTAACTTCCTGAGGAGGTCTGTAAATTTTATATATTTTGCCTAGAACAAAAATAATAACCAATGTTTTATTTCTTCTCTTTAGGAATGTGATAAGTGCCAAAGGTAAGATTTATTCCCCTTCTAAAACCAGTAGCTTAGTATTTGTTTCAGACATTTTACAGGTAATTTTTAATGCTTTTTTTTAAAGCTTAACACTTTCTTTTTGTTTTTTCCCCTCCGTGTGCCTAGACGACAGAAGAATAGAGCTTTTTGTTACTTCTGTAATTCTGTTCAGAAATTGCCCATTTGTGCACAATGTGGTGAGTAGAAATAATAAATGAAAACAAACTGTCCTCAATCCTGTTCCTGGTGTTAAACTCTCAGTACTTGTGTTACAGTAGCTTTTTTAAGTACATCTGTGATGTGGAGCAGGCTCTTTTGAATCAGCTGTGAATATCCTTCTTGAGAAGTGATCTTCTTTGATTGGTATATGTGCCTCTAACCCCCAAAGGTTTGCAAGCCTGGATTGTGGCTTGTCTTCTTTGGAAAAATTAGTCTCACTTTCTTTCAGGTTTGAGAAATCTGACTGTTTTCATACGTTGATTACATGAAGCATTGTTTCATAACAGCAACAAAATTAAAAATGCTCTGACTGCTAGCACGGCACAATAAATACTGTATTTTTAGGGATTGTATAACTTCTGATCAATATCAATTAAAGCAACAATATATTATTCACCTTGCATGGGATTGTAATGTAATATTTAACTCTTGTTATTCATGTGGGCTTGAGGGCTGATGCTTTGAAATTAGAAGGGAAGGACTCCTCGTGACATAATTGCTCTGAATCAGGCTAAGACATCCTTTGCTTTTAAACAGCTGCTTGCTTGCAGGAGATGTTGATACTCCTTTCATACTGAAGTGAATTTTGTTGTTCCACTGTTTCAACACAACATTGCAGATTTTCAATTTGTCATTAAGCAATTTGACTGTTTTGGAGTTTGACTCTCAGAGCTGCTGACATGCAGCTTTCAGTGCCTTTGTTGTGACCTGCAGATACTGAGCAATTCTGGAAGCCAGGCTGTTAGTGTGCAGTGGCAGTGTGTCACCCTTTGTAAGTCTCCTTTCTGTCACAATGCACTGAAGTACTGAAAACATGCTTTCTGTCTTACGGTTCAGTTCTGTGTGTCTGGAGTAATCTGGAGTACGCTTCTAGAGGAAAACCATTCCTGTCAACTGTACTATATTGAGAGACTCAGGGTTTTCCAAACAAAAACTATTAGAGCTGTTTGGTGCATAATCAAGCATTGGGGACTGTAAACCAAGAGCATCTTTCTTAGAGGAACCAGTAAGGTATGGGACCAAGATAGTTCTGTTACAGTACTCCACACCCAGTTATGCCCCCTCCACCTCTCACTGGCTCACCCAGCTCAGCTGCTTTTATGGTGGGACAGAACTAGCAGTGGTTTTAAACATAACATAAAGTTTCATTGCTGGACTTTGACCTTAGTTTTGTTCTTTGTTTTGACATTTGAAATTTTTGCCACTGCCTCAAAACATAGAGCAAGACCAACACATTGTCTTATTATCTCAGTACAGGGGCAAGAGGGTTGACTGAAAACAGACAATAATTAAACTAACTTAAGGGAGATGTGAGGGTGGGTTGCCAAATGCAGCAATAATGCAAGCATCTTTGTTTGCATTATTTTTACCTAGATTTACAGTTAAATGCAGGCATTTAGTTGAAGTGCTGTTCTTACATAAGGAAAATGCATTCTATTGTTTTTTAAATTTTATTTTTACACAGTTTTCTTATGGTTGCTCGCCTTTTTATTTTAAACAGGAAAAACCAAATGCATGATGAAGTCTTCAGACTGTGTTATAAAACATGCTGGTGTGTACAGTACTGGACTAGCTATGGTGGTATGTATACAAAATTGCAGCCTTTTTTGTACTATGATGATATTCTGTGCAAATATTTCCAGAAAAATGATAAAACAGATTTATGGAATGATAGTGTATATACCATGCCAAGTTTAGTTTTTTCCTTGCTTTTCTGTAAGAAACTGATTTTTCCCTTATACTGAAACTCCCAAATTTTTCATTTTTAGATTCAGCTCCTGCAAATTCCAGGACATGTCCTGAATGCTAACGGATCTGTGTTGGTGGCAGGCCCTATGCACATGCATGAATAGCACTGGACCCTTACATGCCCCATAGACAATTCCCAGCCTTCATTAAAATATAGGATTATTCTGGAGAAGCATGAAGACTTTTGTTGCTGTTGTTTTAGTACTGCAGAGATCATCAGTATCACAGAGAGGAATCTGTTCCATTAGGGGGGAATTTTAGTGAGCAAACCCCCTATTTTGGGCTCTTAATTAGAGATTATCATAGCTTCAGGCCTTTGAAGTTTTGTTCTTAGAAGGACAAGTTACTGTCTGCATTCTAGAAAGCAAGGTGTGACCTGTCACAGCCTCTGGATTAAATGGACTAAACCTCTGTCCTGTTGCTGCCTGCAGCTGGTCGTCCGCTGTTCTCTGTAACACAACCAGCCTTTACATGCTGGCATTTCTAAACTCATCCCATGCATTCACTGATGCAAGAGTGAATGCATCAACAGTTAAGTTTGGATTCATAATTGTTTTCTTAGCTTTCTGTGCATATAATGCATATAGTAATCAGTTGCCTATGATCTGAAAAGACATCTTAAATGCTACAGTTAAGGATAGCTGAAGTGGAGATCTTACAATTTAATCAAAATAAAAGTTAGAGTCTAACTTACTTCTAATGAGTTATTTGACATTTGCTCTCTGGAGAGCTTGTGCTCTAATATAGCAGAGTATAAAATCCAAATGAGTGATTTCAGCTGTAAGAGTCTAGAGGCATTTTTCAGGTCTTTGAAATTTCATTTTTGCCTGAACATTATTATAATTTATGGATCCCAGGTTTCAACTGGAGGACTCAATTTTCCATGTGCAAAATATGTGATAAGAAATGGAAAAACCAGGATTGAGGTAGATAACCAAATTATTTTGCATCATACTTAATTCTGCAGAAATTAATAACAAACAAACATGGATTGTGGAGCAGCTTGGTTGGAACACTGGTTTGGTTCAATATTCTCACTCAAGCAAAGTGAGCCCATTGAGAGAATGGATACTAGGTGATACACTGAGGATTATGGGATAAGTCTTTCTGTTGGTATTGCAGAACTTCTGAGACGATACCTTGCTGTGATTACAGGGTGCAATCTGTGATTTCTGTGAAGCCTGGGTGTGTCATGGGAGGAAGTGTCTCAGCACCCATGCATGTATGTGCCCTCTGGCAGATGCAGAATGCATTGAGTGTGAAAGAAGTGTCTGGGACCATGGTAGGTTGCTCATATTTAAAAATAAGAAAATAAAGGTTACACTTTCCTTGCATTGCTTAAGTTAGTGCATCTATATTCTTAACATACGCTTTTTAGTCTTCACTGATTAGTCCTTGCAGTATGCTTGTTCAAAGCAAGGATTCTTCCTTAGTCATTATAGAGTGGGGAAAGTAAATTACTTGCTCAAGAACATACAGTGCTCAATTCAAGGATGATTATGTAATCTAAATTATAATGGTTCTATGAGATTAATTAGTCACATAATTAAGCACTGCATCAAATTGCCAACACAGTTTTCTGCCATTCTTGCTTCATTCTTCTGCACTAGTTCAGGTATTTGGATTCACAGTTGCTTAGGAAACCTTACTGGTCTCCATTTATGGAATCCTTTAAAGTGTTTATTTCAAGTGTGTATCAGAGCTGAGCGGAGTAGACTGGATGAAATTGTGATCTGATTTAAGAAAAATAGTTAATGCTACAGTCAAATTAAAATGAAGTACTAGAAGTAATACTTGCTTTATAGTTATGCTATCTTATATTGTGGGATAGAAGGTAATTTTCAGTGTAAAAATGGATGGCAGTGCCTGATTTAGGACATTAAGCATTTGTGACAGAAGGGAGAACTGGTCTTCAGTCAAAACTACCGCCTAAATTGCTTGAAGAGCAGGACTTGATGCCTGTGCCCGTTGTTGATTATTTTGCCTTGATAAATCTTTCAGGAGGCAGAATATTTGCCTGCTCTTTTTGCCATGATTTCCTCTGTGAAGATGATCAGTTTGAACATCAAGCCAGCTGCCAAGTTCTGGAAGCAGAGACATTTAAATGTAAGTTAGTTATTCATAGTCTCTTTCACCACAGACAAGCAGACTCTCTACTTGCTTCCTCTGTGATCCAGAATACTCACCATCACCTTTCCCAAGTAGATTTTCCACCACTGAAGGGAAGGGCCTGTTTCCTATGGGCTGGCTTTTGGTATCCAGTTGTCCAGACTAGAACTTTTTTCTCTTTCATGGGCCTTCCTCCATGGCAGAGCATACATGGCAGTTGTTTTCCTGGCAGCCTGCTACAGGCCTCCTATGGGAAGCTGCTCTTGCAGGAGCCAGCCTTCTCCAAAGTTGAAGTGTGGGCAGTGGCAGGACTGCAGCAAAACAGTCCTGCTTTGACCTGGAACTGCTGATGCTGGTTTTTCACTCCACAAAGCTCTGCCAGCAGAAGGAGCTGTGAGAAGGAATCTTCTGACCCAGTGATGAGCTGGTTCTAGATACCTGTTTCTCCTGGAAGACAGCTGCCCTAAACAATGCCACTTAGTCTGGCTAAACTTTCCTAGGTTGCTGTGGAAGGCCTGTGTGCTGGTGAAGGGTTAGCAGCTGCTCAAGTCCTGAGGAGGGCTGTGACTCAGCAGTCATCATCTGAGTCAGTGAGACAGGGTGAACACAGAAGGAAGTGACAAAAATAGTCCCAGAGCATGATTTCAGTGTTCATTTCCTCACTGACCAGTGTGTGTCAGTAATGTATCAAATGCTGATATATGTTCACTCTTTTGGAGTAAAGAACGGGTGGCTGAACAATTCTTTTTGAACTTTGATTAATTGTGTGATCGAAACTGAAACTGGTATTTGTAAGAGGACATGATAGCCATGCCCGACTTTGCTCACTCATTACTCATCTCTGGCTGAAACAGGGAATCTTCAAGGGAAGTTAAAAAAACAAAACAACAATAAAACAAAACAAGCCAAGGCTATGCATATTTGAAATAACTAAATTTTTCTAGCAGTATTTCTTGCCTACCCACCATGAAATACGATTTGGTTCATCACAAGACAAGCATTTTTTTGTCCTTCCCAAATCTTGTATGCATGTATTTTGACTATTATAACATTTTCAATTCTTATTATAGAAATTCAAAGTGCTCTTTATCATAATGCTGTTTTCCTTTGAACTGACTAATTTCCTAACCTAATTGATTTCTCCTGGTCCAGAATATTTGTGATTTCAATGTTTTAATTGGTGTCTTTAGACATCTCTTATCGCCTTGTCATCTCCCTTACTTTTGTTCCTAGACAGCTATTTTTTAAGCCTTGCTTATCTTCCCTTGATGTGTTCTGCCAGAATTTCTTCCTGCGTGGCGATACAGAGGCAGCAACAGCTGTTCTGCAAGAATGTTTTTTTAGTGATTGTTGGGAGCTCTCAATTCACGGATGTGATATCACACCCTGAATAGAAAGAGTTTTTTTGAGGGTTTTCACTGCATTTGGTATTTTGTGGCACAAAGCAGACTTTGTGGAGACAAGTTTTTTGTCAGTGAGGTACCAAGATTATAAAACCTGTACTTTTACAGAATACATGAACTTCAAATGTGGTCATGCAACTGTAGTATTAAATCTATTTTAGCAGTGGGAAAGGTACTGCTACTTTCCATCACTATCAGAGAGTGTTTTTTTGAAGTGCAGATACTCAAAAAATGATGAATATATATGCATCAGCATTTCCAGTTCTATCTCTAACCACGTTAGAGCTCCAAATCCCGCATCTGTCCTGCTCATGTGGAGAACTCATGAAATTTATTATCTCAGGTTCAAAAACTGCTATCACAGGGGTTAGACAAGGAGGAAAAGAATGAGTTCTTGCACAGAAATTGGTTAAGTATATGTTACTGCTTCTCAAGGAGTAGCTATTCACCAAACCTTGTGTTGCTGCCAATTCTTGAGTGCTTCCCTTTACTGTACTCCCTCTACTGGAATAATAAAAACAATTTGAAGCTCAAGACAAGTTAAATTTTGTGCACTGATTCTTTACAGCTTGTGTGCCAGCTCCAGTTCTTAAACACAGACTCTCTTATGAAGGTTTGTGCAGTCAAGTATCCAGAGGATACATGGCATATCCAGAGGATATGACAGAAAATACAGAATGTAACAACTTTTCTAGTTTTAGAAATTTGCAAGCTTAAAGTGTTCTTGCATCTATAGCTCTCCTTCTTTTGAATGTTGTGAGAAAAGGAAAAGCAAGATGAAACCTGAACACCAAATTGGTTCTGAAACTACAGGTTTTAAAAGTTTGGAAGCTCAAGAAATAGTTAAATGTTTCAGCTCTTGAAATTTCATTTTTTTGTCAAAATGAGGTTTAGAGTTAAAAAAAATCTAGTTAAAATGGTACTGTTGGGTAAAATGACTGATTCACATTGCCAGAGTGCAGTTGTGTCAGGGAATTAAAAATAAATGTTTCAATTATGGTATTGCATACTTTTACAAGGTTTTAGAAACATGACAGGACTGCAGTTTCCAAGTACGAATTTTCCAAGTATGAATTTGTCATACTGCTTTTCTCCAACAGGTGTCTCCTGTAACAGGCTGGGACAGCATTCCTGCCTGCGTTGTAAGGTAAAGAGTAAAGACAGTTGTGAGGAGCTGATTTTAGGCTCGTTGTCCTTGGCCTCCAAGGCTGGTGTCAGGCCTTGTCATGTCTTCCTCTCCATGATTATAAGGAAATTCAAACTTTTGTATTAGTTTCTGTAGCCTGGGGTCAGACTTTGGGGGACAGAAGGTCATTTATCTTTGCTTGCCTGTTAACCACACTGTTGTGTGAAGTGATCTTTTCCCAGCCCTCTTAGTTTAAGTTGGGCCTGCAACATGTTGGGGCTTAAAAAAAAACCAAGACAACAAAATAAATCCTTGGTTATAAATAGAATCCAAAGCTTTGGAATATGCTTTGATCCAGTGTGGAACTGCAACAATTAGAAAAGTTGTTCTTTTAAACAGTTAAGTGATTATCTGACCAGAAATTGCTGCATCCAAAGGAATACTCTCCACAGTTAATTCAGGCTTCCATGTGAGCAGGCTGATTTGTTGACATTGGTTTTATGGTTTTAACACTCAGAAGTAATTTTGTATAAAAAGCTCCACCTGCTTCATCATCAGCATTGCCTGGATTTCTCCAGGTGCTGGTTCATTGTCTCCTCTTACCCTTCTTACCCTCCATGTTTTCTCTGTACTCTCCCATGGCATTGATGGCTTATTCCAAATAGTTCCTTTTTACATGTATTTTACATGTATGCAGCTGCACCCTGGTGCTCAGCATGTGAACTTCCCATCTCGAATTCTTGCCTTCAGGCCCCTGCATAGTTTTGTTCTGGGATACATCTCATTATGTTTATTTAAGCTTGTCAACACAAACCCGAGTTTGCCAGGCTCCTTGTGCACAGTGCTGCAATCCAGCCCTGGAGTATGTTACTTTCTCTGCTTGTTTACCAGCACTTTTATCCAGCCTCTTCCCCAGAAACCCTGGAACCACATTGAATACAGAGTGGTTCCTCTGTGCACAGACCCTGTGTCCACTGCAGGAGAGACCTCATTAAATTTTAATCCCAGCCAGAAAACCCTGCTGCTATTAGATACATTTTTGTTTGCTTCTTGCTGAGGAATGTGCTTCTAGGATTAAAACATTTATTTGGCCTTTGTATTCTCCCTTCAACACACAGGCTTGTTTTTGCGACGATCATGTGCGAAGTAAAGTTTTCAAGCAGGAAAAAGGGAAAAAGCCTCCTTGCCCTAAATGTGGCCATGAAACTCAGCAGACAAAGGATCTGAGCATGTCAAGTAAGCCAGTTTCTCTAGCTAACAAGCCATACAAGCGCCATTAGTGACTAATTTCTGCCTAGGAGCACTGAATTAAGTCTTTTATGTTCAATTGTTATACACAGTTTTGCTTCATTTGTTTTGAGAAAAACTTTGTGTTTCTGAGTTCTGGAATTGAGCAGTCTCATTCTTAACCATTAATTGATTCTAAGAAAGTGAAAGTTTTTGTTTAGTTTGAGATTTTAGTTGTGAAAGAAATGAGAAATAATTGCCATTTAAACTAATCCTCAAGCAGTGAAAAAAAGATAGAAATGAAATGTTGGATTGGTGGGAACATGATTTTTCTTTGCCTGCAGCACGCTCTTTGAAGTTTGGCCGACAGACTGGAGGAGAAGATGCAGATGGAGCTTCTGGTTATGATGCCTACTGGAAAAACCTTTCCTCCAGCAAGACTGGGGATGCAGGCGACCGTGAGGATGAATATGAGTATGAAGCAGAAGATGATGATGAAGATGACAATGATGAGCGAGGGAAGGATTCAGATTCTGAGGCCACAGATGTATTCAGCAATTTGAATTTAGGAAGGACCTATGCTAGTGGGTATGCACATTATGAGGAATCAGACGATTAAGCTTAGTATGCTGGTAAACTAAAAACATTTTGAAGGAGTCAAGCAATGCTTCACTGAATTGTGTACATGCCAGTAGGATAGCTCTATCAGGTACTTACACATCACAGTTAGAGAATAAAGAGTGTGGGACTTCTGCAGTAAGTTCGATGGACATTTTTCCTGTAGATGAACTGATGTTGGGTTTGGGAATGGGGGAGAAAATCAGGGTAATTTTATTCCCCTAAACAACAGAATAGTTTTGTCCTTGGGTATAATGGTTCAATGCCATTTTCTCCTATCAACACAGGAATGTGGGACAGCTGTAGAACTTGCTTCCATTTGCCCATCAGAAATTAAGTTATTTTTTACAATAATTTTGTTAACTGATTTCATACATTAATGCAGTGGTGGGTTGGTGACTGCATTTTCTTTGGTCTGCACAATAAAAGTCAACTGTATTCTCTAATGAACTGTCATAAATATTGATCTCCCTTGAATAGTTGGAAAGCAGGTTGTATACAAAGTGTAAATTGACACTGAAATTACTTCCTTGTTTATGTCAGTATGGCAGATCAATGTAGTTCCCTCTGTATTTGCATATCATCTTTTTGGTGTTTTTCTTATTAGCTATTAATTGCTTGGGCTATATATAGTCATTATATGAGCACTCCAGATAATCAAAACTTTTATGGAAATAAAATGTTAGTATCCTCTCTGCCACAAAAATCTGTAAGGCAATTTCCCATTAGATGAAAGGGAGACTGGTTTCATCTGTACCTAGCCTTCTCTTTTCCTTGCATATGATAAGAAAAAAAAATACTAGATAGGAGGCAACGCCATATATGAGCTGAGAAGGTGAGAAAACATGGGGGGTTCAAAATGCTGGGTTCAAATACTGTTCTGTGCAAGCCTGCCAGTACAAGGCAATTGATCAGCACTTCTGAGCTGTGACACCTGCAGAAGTGTTTGCAGTGGTTCTAGTTTGAAAGTAAACAAGTTAATTGCCCATCTACAGATCTAAGTGATGGCATTTATTTTCTCTATGTAGGGGAATGTTTTACAGCAGACAGGTCATGATACAAGGGCAACCACCGAGAGTGTTGCTTCAGCTTTCTAAGTGCCATGCTTTAATGCAAGAGAGCCCTTTTTGTTATCTGTCAAATACCTGAACTGATTATATCATTACCTGCTTTTGTGGTGTTTCCCTACTTTTTCGTAACAGCTAAAGGTCATGTGTTGTTGGCAGAGCATACCCTATTGAGAGTAATTTTTAATGATGTTAGGATTGCCAAATGAACATTTCGTAGCAAAACAGGATTGGAAAACCTGGTCTTGATACTTCCCTCCTAAATGCATCTCATACCAAATATGTGAAAGATGAGAGCTCCAGAGAGATCCATCTAGGACAAAAACAAACTGCTTAAGAGCACAACTTGGTAATGGCAGCTGAGGGAGCAGCTCTGTAGGAGAAGGGGGCACAGCTGGTGAGTGCATGCCTTTGGAACTGGAGATGAAACAAGTGAAGGCACTGTCTGAAAGCCAAATCCCCTTCAAACATTGAAACATCCAGTATCATACGCAAAGGCCTATCTTAAATGAAGTACCTGAGAGATGTCTTGATCCGTCTTTTGCGTAACCAGACATGAAGTGATGGAAGTGGGACACCTGCCAATTCAACTCCGATTAATTTCTGAAATTGGCACATGTAAGAGAATTTCAGCTTCATGTGTTCCAAAAACTTCCACATTGAGTTCATCTGTGGCTGGTCATTTCCAACAGCACTGTCAGTTTTTAAATCTTGGTTGGTGTTTCAAATGCAAAACACTTATCAGTACCAAGTCCTCTACAGAACTGAGGAAAATACATGTGTTTCTGCATATATGCAAAATTACCACTGCTTGTGTGTCATTTATTAATATTACTTAACCACACAAAACCTGTCTTTAATGTTCTTAGCTCTTCAATTAGGTTTTTCTCCTCTGAAATTTGCTGCTGTCACTGGCTGTGCCAAAGGCTGCTGACATAACAGAATTAATCATCATAATCAGGGTAAAGAATTACTCATTTTCTCATTGAAGTGCCCTTGCACTGATCCTTGCTAGATCAATACTCCAAAGCTAACAAGTTCCTATGGCACATCCGAAGTGAGGGTCACAGCAGTGCCTGCAGCAGATGCTCAACGTACCTGCTGTAATTTAGCAAAGTCACTACTCGGTGGACATTATTTTTGCTTTTCTTTTGTGCTTCTCTTCAGACCACTGAAAATGCTTATGCTGTCAGCTTGTCTGGAAATTGGGTCCAGGAATTAGCCCTGCAGTGCCTGGCCTCCCAGGGGTCAAAACAGGCAAGTTTAAGCTGCTTTGAAGTAATCTGGTGCATTCAGGCTGGAGCAGACAAACACGTCAATCTGTGGCAGCACAGGCTGGATAGGATGTGATGTGTTGCGTTTCCTCTGCTTTTTCAGTACAGGTAAATGCAGGCGCTCTGTTTGGGATAGGCCCTCAGAGCTTGCTTTCAAAGTGCATAATTTTGGTTTTATTAAGGTAAATGGCAGGAACAGGATGGAACAGAAAATGAACATGTATTCTGACTTCATTGAAGAACAGGTCTGGGACAAAATTATACTGGCTCCATTTTTCTTCATTGCTGTATGTTTCCTTTGAAAATCCTGTCTCTGGTTAAAGGAAGTTCTGATTTGAGAGAGGGACAGTTCTAACACGTAACCACTAATACCCATGAGTTATGTGTTGTACTCCAGGAATCTAAGACCTTGATAAAATCTTAAACTTCAGGTTTTTTAACTTCTGTGATGACCATTTAAGCAAAGCTTAAGTAGGACTTGAATTAAAATCACAGCAACGTTTATTGTGCCTGTAGGCCTAAATAAAAAGCTCTGGTCACCTCTGTAATTGCATTTGTTTATTATGGTGACAGCACCAGCTCGTTATGAATTCATTGCGTACTCCTGTAGATTTAATGCATTTTTCTTTATACTCAGGTGTAATTTAGCACCCGTGACTGTGAGTCTTTTGATCAATCCGGTAGTTTTCTTTCCAGAAAATGAATGGGAAGATCATTATAGTGTACTGAGCAGCTGAAAAAGTAGTAGCAGGCATGTCACAGAGAGCTAGAGGACAAACTTAAAAGTGCTCAGAGTCCTATTTGTTCAGGCAGAAGAGTATTAGTTGTCTTGCAAGACATTACATGCATCTGTCCAGGTCCTGATCCTATTTCCAGAAGAACCAATGGCAAAGTTCCCATTTATCCAAGTGGAAACAACTCAGTAATCTTCAGTATCTACAGTTCATCTTAAATGTTAGGAGGTGTTGTGGAACACAATGTGAGCCTAAGCAGAAGTGGGGAAGATGAAGAAAATATTTTAACATGAGGTTAATGTGTTAACCATTAGCGTGAAAATATTTGTTCTAAATTTCAACCGTTCCGCTGGACAGTGCTCTCAAGACTGAAAGATGAAGCTGCTTAAAGCAGGAAGAGATCAGATTCTACAAGATGCAGAAATGTAATTAGTCATCTCCCAAAAGTCTTCATGTAATTAATAAATAGTTGCTAAAAGCTTAAAGCACTTAGGACACAGACAAATTTCATCATCTCTTTTTTTGTAGATACATAGATAGAAAACAGTAGTTGAAAAAATCACAGCCTGAACAGTCCAGTTGGCAGCAGCCTTCTGAAGCTTGGACTCTCCATCACCTACCCATGAAGGTCCAGACTAAACATATTTTATGACACTCCTTTATTAAGATTATGTGTGCTGTAATTGGCTACTACACATGGAAAATGTGAAGCAGGGCCTAGTTTTTAGCTTCCATAAGCAAGATAGACAAAAATCAGCAAGACAATGTCACAGATATGAAGAATAATCCATAGAAAAGCCACTAGTTTCCCTTTGCTAAACAAACAGTAGGTTCACAAGCCTGTATTCAATATGGAAGGGGGAAAAACTAAATTATGTTTCTGTCTCACCAAATTAAGCTACTACAGATAAGCAGGTTTGCTGAGAAACAATTGCAAAACATGAGAAAGCCTATCTTAGCTATCTCAACTCCTACTATTTTCTAACACTAAAGCATTTGCTGCATTCTTTTAAACCTCACTTACGCAACACGTGATTCTCCCAAAATGTTTCCCAAACTTACCTGTAATTTGAGATTCACTTTGGTTTCCCTCTGAAATGAGAAATACTGAGTGCCTCAGGGCCTAAGTAATGTTTTTACTTCAACTTGATGTTATGTCACATCTGTTGTAGATTTTCACATTACAAAACCACTAATTTAAAAAAATGAATTTATTAGAATGTAAACACGCCAACCCCCCACAATTCCTTTAACAGGTAATACAAGTATGTCACTGCTATAGTTGCCTGTTGCTGTTCCTACTGTTTTATTTTTGGCATAGAGAAAGAGGTTGATTATTTTGAAAGTGAATCCCTGCTAGTTAGGCACATATACCCTTGGCATGCCTCCAATTTGATTTAAATTCAGCACCTTATGAGTATGGCAGAGACAA
The DNA here is from genome assembly GCF_049639895.1 of Pseudopodoces humilis. Classification (NCBI taxonomy): domain Eukaryota; kingdom Metazoa; phylum Chordata; class Aves; order Passeriformes; family Paridae; genus Pseudopodoces; species Pseudopodoces humilis. The sequence continues at coordinate 60,671,314 of NC_142205.1, read as the reverse complement.
GGATGAGCCCCTCTGAGATTTTCCCACCATCAGGAGAGGTGTGCAAAGACTTCACTCTAGATGTCAACATGAATTCACAGGGTGTGCCAGCTCAAGGTAGTAACAACTGAAATATGACCTTTCACTAGACTACTTTGGAAGCCTGCAGAAACCTAAATGCCTGGAAAAACAACTGCTGCAAAGCTGCATCCCATGAGGAGGCCGCTTGGGGCACAGCGATGATGAAATTATAGCGTTCTTGGTATTTGGTGAAATCAAGAGGAACGCCAATAAGACTTCTACATTGGACTTCTGGAGGGCTGACTTTGGCCTGTTCAGGAGATTTATTTGGAGAGTTCCTTGGGAAGCAGCCCTTAAAAACAAAGGAGCTCAGGAAGGATGGGCATGCTTCAAAACAGAGGTCTTGAGGGCACAGGAACACAGTGTTCCCTGTGTGCTGAAAGATGAGTCAATGAGGCAAGTGTCCTGCCTGGATGGGCAACGAGGTTTTGGAGGAACTTAAAAATAAAAAGAGGATGTATCATCTTTGGAGGGAGGGTCAGGTCCCTCAGGAAATATTTAAGGGGGCTGCTAGGGCATGTAGGAAAAAATTAGGAAGGCCTAAGATCAATTTGAACTTAAATTGGCAACTTTTGTAAAGGGTAATAAAAAATACTTTTACAAATATATTAATGGTAAAAGGAAGGGTAAGACCAGCCTTTGTTCCTCATTGGATGAGAGAGGGAACTTGGTAACCACAGATGAGGAGAAGGTGGAAGTGCTCAATGCCTTCTTTGCCTCAGTCTTTAGTGGGAAGATGGCTTGTCCTCAGGCCAACTGTCCTGCTGGGTTGGTAGATGGTGTCAGAGAGCAGAATGGCCCCCCTATTATCCAGGAGGAGGCAGTCAGAGAACTGCTGAGACACTTGGATATTCATAAATCTATGGGACCAGATGGGATCCATCCCAGGGTGATGAGGGAGATGGCAGATGAGCTTGTGAAGCCGCTCTCCATCATTTACTAACAGTCCTGGCTCACTGGTGAGGTTCCAGATGACTGGAATGTGATGCCCATTCACAAAAAGGGTAGGAAGGAGGACCCTGGTAATTATAGGCCAGTTAGCCTGACCTCAGTACCTGGTGAGGTAATAGAGCAGTTTATACTGAGTGTCATCATGCAGGATGTACAAGATGGCCAGGGCATCAGATCCAGCCAGCATGGGTTTAGGAGGGGTAGGTTGTGTTGGACCAACCTGATCTCCTTTTATGACCAGGTGACCCACCTGGTGGATGCAGGAAAAGCTGTGGATGTTGTCTATATGGACTTCAGCGAGGACTTTGACACTGTCAGCCTGTGATAGATTGGCATTTAAGAAAAAAAGTGAAAAACACCTACGGAAATTAAGGCTGCTGGAGGCTGATGGGAGTTTTTTCTCCTGACCAATAACTGGCCATTTCTGAAATTGACAGTAGTTTTGACCATTGAAAAGTGGAATCAACCTGTGAACATGTGGCCTGGGCAGGGGCAGGGGCTGGGCTGGGCCTGCCGTGGCTCCTGGGCAGGAGATGGGGTCTGTGGGGCTTCTCCCGGGCCCAGGCCAGGCCGGGCTCTGCTGCAGCCTCCTGGGAAGCCTCCGGAGTGGCTGAAGCTTTTCCCAGGTGGGTCCCCAGCTCTGAGCACCATGAGCTGAAACCCTGAATACCTGCAGCTTGAGCAAGATTTTAACCCTTTCACTACCCAGATGAGACTTGCAGATTTAATCCTTTTTCCAGAGAGAGAGGAAGAGAGAGAGTGATCAACATGTAAAGAGACAACATAAACTATCAAAGCCAGTGAGGAAAGCAATTAAGCCTCAGGTGGGAAGAGAATAAGAAGATGCACTAATAAGCTGAAATAGTCTTTTGTAAAAACTATGGAGATGGACAATAATGTTCTGAAAAAATTCTTTAAGTCATGAGAGTATTTTGGGGGGATGAAGTATTTAAAAATGTAGATCTAAGCAAAGGTAGTTCATTGATAGAGCTGAGCAAATGGTGAACTAGTTGTGATCCTATGAGATGCTGGAACAGAAAAGGAGAAGTGAGAGTTGATGAAGATTTGTGGCCCTTAAGAGACAAAGAGAAAACTTCTGTTTCCAGAGATGACAACAGAGACAGATGAAGAGAATTTTTGCCTTTGAATAACTCATCCTTAAAATGACACCCCTTGAATCATGGCCCACAAACACACCTCAGGGTAGTGTGAAATGGGAGGAAAGGACTGATGGCAGAGATTTCTGGGCGGTTGGCATCAGAGAAATAGAAAACCATGAGAAAATGGTTTTCTTGTGAAAAACTCTCCATAAATTGGCAAAAGAGAACTACTTTTTCTCTACAAAGATTGATGAAAAGCTACTATATAGTTGGGACTATTTTAACCACCAGGTTTTGTCTCTGTGTTCTCAGTTGGACAAGGGTTGGCTGGTGGGGGAAAAAGGGTTTCTGGAGGTTTTATTCTGGTTTCTTGTAGTTTTGTTAATAAACTTTCTTTATGCCTTTTAAGTTTTAAGCTTGTTTTGCCCTTCTCCTAATCCATATCTCACAGCAAGAAATGAGAAAGTTTTCTAGTGGTTTTTTAGCTAGTACTTTAAAACCACGACATTATTTTGTGCGTTGGCCGGGAAACAAAATTGGTGAATGTAAACTATTATACTCCCATATCATACTCCTGGAAAAGCTGGCAGCCCAATCCTGCTTGGACAAGAGCACTCTTTGCTGGGTTAAGAACTGGCTGGATGGCCAGGCCCAGAGAGTGGTGGTGAATGGTGCTGCATCAGCTGGCAGCCAGTCACCAGTGGTGTCCCTCAGGGGTCTGTGCTGGGGCCAATTCTGGTCAATCTTTTTATTGATGACATAGATGAGGGTATTGAGTCCTTCATTAGTAAATTTACAGACAACACCAAACTGGGAGTGTGTGTTGATCTGTTGGAAGGGAGGAGGGCTCTGCAGAGAGACCTGGAACAGTTGGATGGATGGGCAGAGTCCAGTGGGGATGAAGCTTAATAGATCCAAGTGCCAAGTCCTGCATTTTGGCCGCAAAAACCCCCTGCTGCATTACAGGCTGGGGACAGTGTGGCTGGACAGTGCTCAGGTGGAAAGGGACCTGGGGGTACTGGTCCACAGCCACAAGCTGAACATGAGCCAGCAGTGTGTCCTGGTGGCCAAAAAGGCCAATGGCATCCTGGCCTGTATCAGGAGTAGTGTGGCCAGCAGGAGCAGGGAGGTCATTCTTCCCCTGTACTCAGCACTAGTGAGGCCGCACCTTGAGTGCTGTGTCCAGTTCTGGGCCCCTCAGTTTAGGAAGGACGTTGAGACGCTTGAGTGGGTCCAGAGGAGGGCAACAAGGCTGGTGAAGGGTTTGGAACACAAACCCTGTGAGGAATGTCTGAGGGAGCTGGGGTTGTTTAGCCTGGAGAAAAGGAGACTCAGAGGTGACCTGATCACTCTCTACAACTTCCTGAAAGGTGGCTGTAGTCAGGTGGGGATTGGACTCTTTCACCAGGCAGCAACTGACAGAACGAGAAGACACAATCTCAATCTGCACCAAGGGAAATATAGGTTGAATATTAGGAAGAAGTTTTTCATGGAAAGAATAATAAAGTAATGGAATGGTCTGCCCAGGGAGGTGGTGGAGTCACCCTCCCTGATGTGTTTTTTTAAAAAAAGACTGGATGTGACACTCGGTGCCACAGTCTAGTTATCGTGTTAGGGCATGGGTTGGACTTCATGTTGAAGGTCTCTTCCAACCTAGTCATTCTGTGAATTCTGTGAAGGTATTTGCACTCTGCTTTCTTCCTCAGGAATAACAGAATATGTCCACAAGCTTGTACAGAACTCATTATTACTGTTTTTACCTTATTAGAAAAATAATTTATCAAGCACAGATTTAAGGAAAGAAATGATGTAGGAAGTTCAATAAAGATGTTTCCCTATCTAGAGCTGAACACCAAAATTGTACTGAGTGCTTTGAAGGAATGGTGTGCAGAGGACAACACTCTATGCTTACAGTTGGCTTTTTAAGCACCCTCCTTTTAAGTCTGGCAGTGCAGGCCAAGAAAGCATTATAAAGAGCTTAACCTTCGGGCTTTTGTTTGCCGAAGCATTCACAGTTCCTGTGGACCACTGTGCAATTCCTTACCAGGCATTTAACACATACAACCACTGCTGCCAGATTTGGAACTTTAAGAATAATTCAGAAGTTAGATAATAAATTGCGTTCCTTCCACATTCTCCCCACTTTCTTGATGTTATATACATTTCAAAGATTCCCTCCTGACATTTACTTGCTAGTACTGCACAAGAACACTGCTGTCATCTACTCTCAAGAGCATTTCTGAGCAGACAGGGTCAACATAAAACGTAGCATGTTCCATCTAAGTGTATCGCACCTTCCAAAAAACGCTGCTCTTTTGTTCAACAGTTCACAAAGTCATTAGCAAATTAACAGCTTAAGAAGCCTTTCCTGCAAAAAAACATTTCTGATCTTGGTTTAAGTCAGTAGGTTTTAGTCAACGTGTGCCCAACATCCTGTTGGTGCTGTAGCGTGGATTTCTGCCATTCTCTGGGTTCTGTCAGAACCACTGCATCCTATGTAGCCACCTTTGCAAGCACCAGAGCTCACTCACAAAGGAAACCACTCACTGCCACAAACTTTCCCTCTCTTCTGCTTGCCACTAGCTGCATCTGACCATCACATTTCCCTTGTAGAGAAACCCAAGCTGTTACAGGTCAAGCAACTCCAGGCTGGCCAAAGCTCCTTGACACCTCACAGCTCACTCACTGCCTGCTCCCCTTGTTACAACCTCTCTCCCACCTGCACCCCTTCAGCAGGGCCCATCTGACTCTGTGTGGGGTAGTTATGCATGGCTTGTCTCCTCAGCTGGCCTCCAGAATTCCCCACACATGACAATTCCTGCAGCCCTGGACAGTTGGATGAGCTGCTGTGGACACTCTGCACATTTGCAGATGCTATATGATCAAATACTGAATACTGCTGTACCTTCCTGCTTCTTCAGAAGATAAAATGTTGCAGCAAAAAGTATAAATAGCATTTATCCTACTTAAGACGTGACAGATCTCCTATGCTATGCTATTTTATTATATTTAAAATGAATTTGCAGATGATATATATTTTGTGCTGACCCTGAATGTTTTATTATTAAAATCCTAGTACTCTAACTACAATGCCTTCATAATATATTAATATGACTATCTCAGCTTCTAGAAAACTAAAATATAACCTCATAGTCTTACGGGCTATAATTTTTTCTTGGGTAGTAAAAAAAAATATATATTACAGCTATATCAGATTATTAACATTGAAAATGAGCCAGTCCCTAAAGAACCATTTTAAAATATCTGAAAGTCTTTGTCCTTTTGGAGATATTTTGTTCTCAGATAATAACTTGCTTCCAGGTTTATAGAGAGAGTTAAGAGGTCTTCCCACTTGCTTCATGGCTGCTCTCACAAGCTGCAGCCCAGCGGGAGAGTGTCCCCTGGGATGACAGGCATTGCTGCAGCTGACAGAGAATTAACGTCATCCCAAGCAGTGATTTGACCCATGAAGTTGCAGGACACAGTGTTTTGTTTCCAGCTAAGCTCAGGTCCTTTGGTGAAGTACCCTAAGGTGAGAACAAAAGCCAAATTATCTGTGATGTTCTTTACTGGACTAAGTCTAGCATCTGCATTTTGTTCCAATACATGGGATATTGCCAAACTACATACTAATAAATGTGAGGGTTGTTTTTCCTGTATTTGTCTCTTGTAGTCCTTCAGCTCCCCAGGTCCTGAACAATGCTTTGTGGGTTGTGGTCCTTTGCTCAGCATAATTTCAGTCCTCCTCTCTCCTGCCAAAGCCCCACTGTTGCCCACTCACTTTTAGGTTCAACCCAACTGCAGGGGTTGATGTCTAGTCCAGTAAGCCATGACTGTTGGATGGGATGGGTGCTGGTGAAATGCATCCTGTAGACTGTGGACTGTCCTTGGATAACCTCCCACTTGTTTTGAGCCTGTGGTACCTAAGGTTGAACTGCCTGGGTCTTTTAAGACACACTTGCAACTGTGGCAGGGTCTGCACCACTATGTTGCCCTTTCCCTAATAGTAGTGTTGCTTCTGTCACCAACATTGACCATTTGGTGTGTGAGATCAAACCTCTGAAGCCTTAGAAATTGCTTTTGCAGTACAGTAATTGATGGACAGCCTGAGTATAACTGACTTCTATTTACCCAGAACTGGCAGCTGGGAACAGCAGGAGGCAATTCTTGTCTCAGGAATCTCAGCCCAGCACCACTTGCTGGTTTCCAGGGAGCCATTGCTGCCTAAAGAATCAAGTCTAATCAAGGACCAAGGCAAAGAGCACAATCTCCAGCTGCTTGCAGAGTTTGTGCTCCTTTGAGTAATGCCTCTGCTTAGAGCCTTGCAAACCCAAACTAACAGCACACAACATTTCATTCTGAAGCTAAACAAAAAGACCAGCACAGAAAGCTGTTCATGTGGTTTTCTGCAGACGCGACTCTCCAATTTTTGAGATTCAAAATTAAGGAATATGCATATAGAATTAGTGGCTGTAGTTTAAAAAACATTCACTGAAGACTCAGGTCAAATTGCCTGTGTCAAGTGTAGGAAATCAGCAAACAATAATTTCCTGTCATTTAAATTATAAGAGTTGTGCAGTTGATCTTGGGAAAGTTAAAAATGTGCTGAGATAACAAGTATTCACTTGCAATCACAGAATTAATTAGGTTGGAAAAGACCTCTGGGATCATGGAATCCAACCTTTGACCTTGTCAAGCAGACTATGGCACTGAGTGAGCTGTTTCATGAACACCTCCAGGGATGGTGATTGCACCACCTCCCTGGGCAGCTCATTCCAGTGTTTAACAACACCTTCTGTGAAGAAATTCTTCCTGATGTCCATCTTGAACGATTCCTGGCACAGCTTGAGGCTATTTCCTCTTGTCCTGCTGCTTGTTGCCTGGGAGAAGATATTTTTCCCCATCAGGCCCCAACCTCCTGTCATGGAGTTCTAGAGAGTGATAAGGCCCCCCTAAGCCCCCTTTTCTCCAAGAGAAACACCCCCAGCTCCCCCCACCTGCCTCTCACAGGACTTGTGCTCCCTCAGACCCTTCCCAGCTCCATTGCCTTTCTCTGGACATGCTGTAGCACCTCAATATCTTTCTTGTAGTGAGGGGCCCAGAACTGGACACAGCACTCGAGGTGTGGCCTCACCAGTGCTGAATACAGGGGCACAGTCACTGCCCTGCTCCTGCTGGCCACACTATTGCTGATCCAGGCCAGGATGCCGCTGGCCTTCTTGACCACCTGGGCACACTGCTGGCTGTAGACCAATCATAACTATATGAACAATCAAACACTTTACCTTTCTCCTAAGAGCCCAATCTGAAAACAGTTTTTCCATACTCAGCTTTCACATTTACTGAGACCTCTGTTGCCATTTTAACTGGAAATGTATGGCACACTAGATCAACTGTTTGTTGCTACAGCCACACTCTGCAGGGAAGAGGAAACCAATATCATGCTTGACTGACTGAAGGAATACCTTTTAAAGGTGTGGAAGATGAAGTAGAAGTGCAGGAGGTAAAATTCCCAGGTCTACTGTATAATGCAATATATTCTGAGATGTTGGAATTGCACGCTATCAGTCAGTCCAGATCAATCCTGAGATCTGGTTGCACCAGACATCTGTGGTTATCATTCTTATTTCTGCCATGGAAAGAGAAGTCTTTAATTTCATTCTTGCATTTTGTTAGCCACCATGAAATATTGCATCATGGCTGAAATGGTGAAAGCTGTTTCTCTTTGCCTGTAAGCCACAAAAGCACTAGTTTTTCATATGAATAAACCCTAGTTCTCTAACACTTTGAAGATACAGAAAGTTTGTAAAATTCTCTTCTTTTACTAATGCCACTGCTCTAAATATTTGGATTCCAGGCTAATCCCATAGTGCCTTTATCAGTAGAAGAGTAGCTTCTGACCAGATGGCCATAAATATGTGCTTCTAAATATTACAGAACTTGCACTGTCAGGAAAAAAAGGTCCCTCTGTGACTTGTCCATTTTACACAGAGAACAGTCAGTTATGTGATACATAAACTATGTTTTTGCCCAGTGGAAAAAACTAACACAGTATTAATCTGGCTTCAGATCCATCCAGCTGAGGATATGATAGTTCAGGTATTAAACTGCCTTTGTGATTTCAATTACCTACCTTTTATATGCCTGGAAAGTAAAGTTATCAGCATAAAAATAATAAAGCAGAGAGTTCTATAAAAATGGCAAGTGAATCATTGCAATTGCTTTAGGCAGTGTAACCTACTTCTGCATAGTCACAGATGAGGATGGTTTACTTGTTGCCTAAAATTTGTATGTGCATAAAGAAAAACAAGACATGAAAGCAATCCTGTTTGCTCTACAAACTCAACTTTTCCTTCTCTTCACTGCTGTCCTGTCCCACATCCCCCACCTCCCTAGCAGCCAAAAAATCAAATCAATTGGTTTTAAAGGCAAGGGATGAAACGGGACTATACTTTAAAGTGAAGGAGAAGGTAAAGTGAAGAAGGAAATTACTAACTAAAATTAAATCACAGCTTAGGGGATAAGAGTAACAGTCTAAAGATGTAATGAATTTCAGAAACCCTAAATGCAGCTGGTTTAAATTGTATTTTTTATGTTTGATTGATCAAGAAAATGTGTTACTTTAGAGATAAGGCAAAAGTTATCACACTGCGAGATGGTTTCTGGTGTCACGGTCATCTGGTTAAAAAGATGCAGCACCCAAGGGCTCTGCTTGTTTATTAAAAGTATCTGTTTTAGTTCCAGAAGAAAAATTAAAATTCACTGCTTCAAAAAGGGTATGACAGTGCTGGAAATTCAGAGTTTAAGTGTGTGACATTACAGGGACCCTGACCTTTCTCCTTCCTGTATATGATTGCCAGTCACACCAGAGTCCTGCTAATTTCAACTTAACTCCTATACTGCCCAAGAAGTACTAACTGGAGTTTGTCAGTGTATGGTTCACGTGTATGGATTTAACTTCTGCTGAGGAGCCTGATGTCACTGTGAAAGCATGAAACCCACCCCAAAGCAGTGAAGGAGTCCCAGCTTCCTGAGCCAAGGTGCCTCAGCAGGATGCAGCACCTGAGCCAGATGGGTTGAAGCTCCTCTGGGTGTGTCTGAAATGAGCCCACTGCCCCAAAGCAGGGTTGTGTGCAGTGGGGATGGCATCATCTTTAACATCTGGCCTGATGTTGCAAGTCTGATGCTGTGTCTTCCTGGCCAGTTTACAGCAGAGGCTGAGTCCTGCCCTAGAGCAGTCTGAGCAAGATGGCACTCATGTGTCGTCCTGAAAACTCAGCTTCTGAGCTTGCTAACATAGTTTTCTAAGGACTTTCCCAGGACAGTAACTGTAAACATAGATATGTGTACATTCTTTCTGTTACACATCTTGTGATGGGCATCTCTCATGGCCAGTGCAGTGAGAAAGTGTTATCCTGACCATCCAATCCCTGGCCATGGTCAGAAGCCTATAAATCCTGGGAGGAAAAATAAACTCTGCTCTTTCTTTCAGCACACCTCGACCTGTGTCCGCGTGATCTATTCATCTTCGGCGGTAACACTCATGCACTCGCTGCTTGGGAGAGTGTGTTTGCTGCACCCTGGGAGCTCCAGTCATGCTGTGCAGGACCCACATGCATGTGCTCCAGGAGGGCATTGCACAGGAGAGGGACTGGAAGCAGCAGAGGTGCTGCAGCTCTAGCACAGGTGTCACCATGGAAATCCCAGGCTGAGGCACACTAACCTGCATAGACTGCTTCCTGGGCTTGGACAAGGCCCCTCACCATGGAAAAATCCCTGCTCAGGAATTATCTTCGTGGTGCCAAGTAATAAGAGGCAACAGGGAGAAACTGATGCACAGGAAGTTCTACCTGAACACTAGAAAAACTTCTGCACTGAGCACTGGAACAGGCTGCTCAGAGAAGGTGTGGAGTCTCCCTCACTGGAGATACTCAACCATCTGGACACAATCCTGTGCCATGTGCTCTGGGATGACTGCTTGAGCAAGGAGGTTGGACTAGATGATCTACCACGGTCTCTTGCTGACCCATTGTCGTGGTTTTAAACCAGTAACTAAAAAAATTACTTATTTTTTTTGCTGTGAGATATGGATTAGAACAAGAGCAAAACAGGCTTAAAACTTAAAAGAAATAAAGAAAGTTTATTAACACACTACAATAATAAGAACACCAGAATAAACTTCCAGAAAACCCTTTTTATCCCCTACTACCCACCATTCTCTTGTTCACATGACAACAGAGACAAAAACTTTGGAACTTTGATGGTTAAAACAGTCCCAATTCCTGCTACAGTCTTTTCACCAGTCTTTGTAGAGAAACAGAAGTTCTGTTAATTTATGGAGTTTCTCACAAGAAAACTACTTCTGTTACAGTTTTCTATTGCCCTGATGTCAGCTGCCCAGAAGTGCTGTTATCAGAGCTCACTCCTCCCATTTCACAGCACTCTGAGGTGTGTATGGGCCATGAGTTTAGGGATGTCATTTTAAGGATGAGTTATTCAAAGGCAAAAGTCTTCTTCATCTGTCTCTGTGAGCTTCACTAGAAATACAGTTTTCTCATTGCCCTCCCAAGGCTTCTAATCTTCGCTTCACTCTGTTCCAGCACTTCACTGTATCACAATCACTCTACTTTTTACTCAAAATTTACACTTTGAACACTCTATTCCTCCCTATATACTGTCATGAATTAAAGGAACTTTTTTAAGACTTTATTGTCCATTTCCATAGCCTCAACAGAAAGGTATTTCAGCTCATAAAGCATCTGCTTATTCTCTACCTTTTCTGAAACTTCTTTTTCTTTACTGTCTCTGATAGTTTATAAAGTCTCTTTACATGTTGATTACTCTCTTTTTCTTTCTCTAGATAAAAGGATTAATCTGCAAGTCTCATCTGGGTAATGAAAAGTTTAAAATCTTGCCCAAGCTTTGTAGATGGTTCTGTGATCTCTGCCGGAGCAGGAGCTGGAGCTGTCTGCGATAGAAGATTCCTCATAGCTGCTCTGGAAAGTGTAGTCACTGTCTCTGCTTGCCACAGGTCAAGAGCTTTTTCTTTTCTTTACTCGGCAGTCTCTGGTGAATTCAGTCACAGCAAAAACTGCAGCTTAGCTAGGAACCGGCCTGGCCTGGCCAGAGCCCGGGACAAGCCCCGCAGGCCCCATCTCCCGGCCGGGAGATGCAGCAGGCCCAGCCCAGCCCCCGCCCGGGCCGCATGGCCAGGCAGGGAACGAAAGGGCAGCCGGAGCTCTGTTACCTTTCACAGCCACGAAACAAAGAGAGAGCAAGAGAGCTCTGGCTTTACATCTTAAGGTAGGGTTCACAAGTTGATCCCACTTTTCAATGGTCAAAACAGCTGTCAGTTCCCAGTAATGACCGATAATTGGTCAGGAGAAAAGACTCCCATCACTCACCAGCAACTTCAACTTCCTTAGCTCCCAAAACCACCTTAAAGGTAAAGTCACCCCATGACACCCTTTCTGTGTTTCTGTGATTCTGTCTTTGCTTGAACTGACAGTGCAGAGAGAGCCCTTATGCTGGGCAATTGTGGCTCCATAATTCCACTGTTTTGTTAGATCCCAGTGTGCCAAATACAGAGGGAAGGATGGAGAAGCACCTGTTTACAGGTGTGTTTTATTTCACCTGCCACTCACAGAACCTGAAGACAGAATACAGTGAAAAGAGTGTTTGAGGGTTGAGTTCACTTCCTTTTCAGCAGCATGCTGACTGTTTTTAATGTTTGCAAAGCTTTTGGCTATAAAAGATAGATCTATATTTGGCTGGGAGGTTTCTCTGGGTCTATAGTAACTGCCACAAAGGAATTCCTCCAGACTCCTTTGCCTTCCTTTCTTAGCTCCTCAGAGACTTCTGCTGCTGTCCCTGGCAGCAGACCAAGGGGAAACAGCTTCAGTTGAAGCTCCCCTTGTAGCAACAAAACACCATTGATCAGCCACATCTGTCAGTGCCAACAACTTTTTGAAGCTGGCACTCTTTTAATGCCTGGCTTCTCTCTTTATTTAAGGTTCAGGTACACAATGTAAAGAACTCCTCTGGAGAGTAATTTTCTTTATTTCATCCTTTTGAAAAGAAAAACTCCTGCAGCTGACCAGCCCTGGAAACACCAGTTCAGATCCATCTTAGGCTGGGCATGGGAGGTTGTGAGGTCCTATTCCTACCCTCCAGTGAGCGGCCACTGGCAGATGCAGAGCATTGGGAACACCAGCCTAGAGACATCCCAGGGATTAGAGGCCCTGGGTTGTCCTCAGCTGCACTGGTATTTATTCAGGGCAGTACCTTACCATAGGTATTTTGTATTTATACCTAGGTACTTACTGCATTGAAAGATCCTAATCTTACTTTCACCCCTATGGGATATTGATTTTAAGAAAATACTCTGCTTCATTTCTCAGGGTTGCAACACAACTTAATGGATCATGTATTTGGGGATCCACTCCCATTAATTTCTAGCTTACATTCTCACTCTTTCACAACACCAAAATGTCAGTGGTTTTAGCCTTTTCTACATAATTTCCTCTGAGAGCACACAAGTTAAAAAGAAGACAAAAAATAAGCTTTTATTTAAATAACACCATCCACATATTACCTTTGAGCATGCAGGAAGAGTTATATAAAGGTCCTTCCACTTACCTTTTCTTTGAGCAGGCTAAAACCCCCACTTATTCCTTGATGATTGACTTTTGTTTGCTTAAGTGTGGCCCTTATTCCCTTCTTGTTCACAAATTTAGCAGGCATCAAAGTTTGCTATAATTTACATCAGTTGAATTTTATTAGCAGAAAAGCAGACAAAAATGTAAGTACTACTGACAGAAGAGGCAGTGTCTGAAAGAAAAAATATGCATTTGCTGTTACTGAAATGAAGGAAATTAAACTTATGCTTGTTTATTTGCAGCTATATTCCTTTGAAACATTACAAAACCCCATGAAAATCTAGATGTTAGAGACTGTATAATCACTTAGAAAGTTAATGTGCATAAACATATATAAAATGATTGCTCTTTTTCTTGCACAGCCCTTTTACTGTATTACTGTATAAATCAGACCTACTTTATTTTCCCTTGCTTAGTTTTGTACTCTTTTTAAAGCATCTCAGTGAATGAATACATATTTCTAGATCCTTACAGCTTTAAACTGAAAATTTATTACTGTATTTTCACAGCAAAAAAGGCCTTCCAGACATTTTTCTATGAAACCTATTACTGCAGAAAGGAGAACTGGGGGATTTAATGACTCAAAATAGGATTTCCAACCTGGGAGGTGTGTGACAAATCTGAGGGCAAAATGTCATGTCACAGAAGAGTAGAGTCTCAACAGGAGATCTGTAAAGTCGCCAGCCCTGTCCTATTGTGGTGGCAGCTGGGATAATGGTGGACACAGCTCCCCAAAGATTGTAATCTTTTCTTGCTCTTGCTGGTACCCAAGAGCATATGGCCATGGTTGTATGGATGACAGAGGTACAAGTTATAGCCATGCAGAAACCAGGGGAAAAATCACCCTGATCATTGGAAGCATATGGATCCACTGAGGCTTGAAAGCTGGGCTACGGCATGCTCTGCTGGCAGGGTGTCCTTGTGTGCCTCAGAAAGGGTGATCCTGCAACACAGGGATGGAAACTTATGTCTCTCCCATGCCAAATGCAGTGCTGGTTTAGGGAGAGCAGGACAAGCTAGAAACGGTGTTATGGGAGGTGCTGCCTCAGGATTATGCTCTGAATTTAGCAGTCTCACAGGAGAAAAAGCACAAGCAGGTTAGGGAAATATTGTAGGGCAGAGAAGAATAATGTGATTACCAGTTTTTTCTTCTAATTGATCAGTGATCTGTTAGACAACAAAGCCCTGGTTGTCTGTGCTGCATGTCATACACACAGAAAGATATTTTGCCAGCACACAGAGTCTCTGGTTGCAGCAATGCCTTTGGCTGTAGTCATACGTGGCACTGGCTCTGGATGTTCAGAAGGGAAAGAAGTATCACCTCCCTCCATGTAATACAGAGAGCTGATAGGTTTTTCTTGCTGCTTTTACATCAGTCACAGCTTTCTCTGTTGGCGCCTATTTGAATTTTATTTCTTACCCAAAAGCCCTGCACAGGTACATTCTACCCTCAGGGACCACAGAGGTTATGAGCACGAGTGGTGCTGGGGAGAAGAGACCCCAGAGTGTCCAAAAGTGGTCAGTCCTACTTCCAAAAGGGGGCTTCAGTAAGAATATGTGTCATAGTGGTCCTTGCCAATTGCATGATGGCTCTGCCTATAATGTAGGTGTCTGTCTAACGGGCTGAGCTAAGACCAACAAAACACAAGTTATACAGGCCACAGAACATCTTCTGATGTTGATGACTTTTGATTACCACTGCTTACCACTGGCCCGAGCTGCTGCAGCTGTATTTGCTGCTGTATTTGCAGCTGTATAACAACTGCACTGTGTACAGAGTAAGTGAAATTCCAGATGGAGGACAAAGTGTCTTTTCTTTTGTTTTGTCTGTAGTTGAAAAAGCTTAAATTTTACTTATAGCTGTTTTATGATTGACCTTAAACACTGCATTTGCTATAGTGGAACATTGAAATTTGGAATGGAAACATCACACAGAACCCATCAATTATCTCTATGATGCAAATAAAAATAGTGCCATGAGTGTTCAAAAAAATCTTTCTATCCATTTTGTCTTTTCATATTTATTGAAAAGACAAAATGGTCTCTTCCCCAGGTCACTTGAAATGAAATTATCTTTTACAGGTCAAGCTATGGCTGCTTTGCAGACAGCAAAAAAGACGGTGCTTTAGATCATTAGAAACCTGAAGATGTTACAGCAATCCAAATGATTTGCATTTCTGAAGGAAAGGCTTTTATTTCTGAACTGTTCACCTCTTATTGATCTAAAAATGTACCTTTTTTTTTCCTCGTGAAAATTCCTGTCCTCAGAATTTTAAAAATAAGACATATTCCTAGCCCTGATTTGCCACCTCTCCATCGGAGTGCTCCTCCCCCTGAGGAGCTTCCCATTGCACTTTCAGTGGAAGTGATAGTGATGGAGGAATTGAGCACTTTGGGTAGTGGAGCTGCACTAGGATTCTGGATAAAGTGGAGGAAAAGGAGGTGGAAGACTCAGCCCTGGCTCAGGGACCAGATGGGCCACTTCCTGTAACAGGAAGGGGGCTGCTTCTGCTCTGTCAGCTTCAGAGCCCAGGACATTATTATGATCTGGCTGCTGACAGGCAAAGCTGAGCAGCCTTCATAGAGTTTGAGCCTGAAGTGGATGTTTGACGAGTAGATGAGAAATGAGGCTCTCTCATGTCCCCATCAGACAGGAGACACAATGCCCCCACACCTTGACTCCCTCCTCTGCTGCCCTTTGGCGGGGCTGACACAGTGCTATTTTGGGATGTGATGGGAACAGAGCAGATGCTCACACTGTGAACAAGAACAGCAGGTATTTGACTGGTGGCACCTGTAGAGGCTGCACCTCCACTGCTTTTTCTTGCCTGAGTCATCTGTGCACCTTGTTTTGCTTTCCTGCTAGGTTCCCTTTTATCCAAGAGGGAGGCATCCTTGCGTCTGGAAAGAGGGTAGCTGAGCCTGGGTGCTGCCTTTGAGAAGGCTTCCCTTCCCTGGGGTGTCTTATATGGCTCTTATTTTCAGCCCTTGTGGTGGCTGTCACTGGTGCTGCCAAGAGAGGCCAGGGCCATGCCCTGGGCTGTGCCAGCCTGTGGAGTGAAAGAGAGGCTCAGAAGATGAATGAGGATGCATGAAAAAGTATGTAGTAAAAGTTAATGGAATATAATACCTCATTGCTCAGAGAGAGGTTATTATATTTCTAAGGCACTTATGAACAAATAAAATGCATCTACAACTAGAGAAAGAGCTTACCTGCCATGTTCCCCTCCCCACCTTCCAGCAATCCTCTCACTTATTAGCATTTCAACGCTACTTTTCTTTGAAGTACAAACTGTATTTTACTAATATTATTTCCATTCATGCTGTGGAAATGAAACTTATGACACTGTTGATTTCTCAGATCTCTTTAGAGTCTTTGAAATTTGCATTAGATTATTCTAATCACTTAGCCTCGTTGTATATATTTACAGAAGTACTTTTGATGTTTAAAGAGATCAGGCTCTGATGAGATGTGCAGGGGGAAATATATACCCCTAAGGAAAGGAATGCTCTTTTTTCTCAGACCACATCTTCAACTAGAAGGTTTCAGATGAAACAGTGGGTCAGTGCTGTCAGGACCTGAGGGAATGATTGTTAGACTGGGAAGATGGAGGGATTGGCTCTGCCTTCAGCAGCAGAGAGCAGAGATGGAGTGGGGCTGGGTCCCTACAAGTAAGAGGAAGGTGGTGAGGTCTCGTCCTCTCGCACGCTTTATCACCAGTGTAACCTGCGCTCCTGGCCATCTGGCAGAAGAGACTGTCCAGCCTGAACCCATGATGAATGAACCCATACCTACAGACACAAGGTTCTGGGGACTGAGCAGCTGCCAAATCCCAGATCCACTGAATTCAGCAGGAATAATAAAATGTCCTTCTTTGGGGACAGCAAAAAGCTGGGACTGTGGTGCAGTTGTTGTAGCTCTGACCATGACATCCAGGCAAGTCCTGCAGGACCTGTGCTCCTGTGGGCAGAAGACAAGGTATCTGGGAAGAATTGCAGCCATATGTTCAAGTTAATTTGTTTTCAGGGCTGTCTCTGTGACATCCAGAATGAGAGACAACAGGAGCAACCTTTACACAGGAAATGTGACCAGGAAAAAGTGGGGGAGCAGGCCAGACAAAGGAGAAACTGATCTCTTGAAGGCTGAAGGAGATTGCCTGTCTGGAAGAGGCAGGATATTGCCTGCTGTCTCACATGAAGTTTAGCTTCACAAAGACTGGGGATCATATTTCTATTTGCTGTTCTTGAGGTATTGTAAAGCAAGAATATTCTGGATTATGATGTTAACTTTATTTACAATGAAATCTGGAGAAAATAATCCATTATAATCCCTGTTTGGCCATTCAATGAAGAGTTTGACTTGATCATCCTTGTGAGTTCCTTCCAACTGAGAATATTCTGTAATTTGGTGATTTTGTGATTATCCAACATATTACCCTTAAAGACTGTAAAACCCATGACAAGCTGTTTCAACACAGTTTTGATTCTGTAATTTGAGATGGTGAAGTTTGTGGGTATGTACCTTAAAAAAAAATAGAGGAGCCTGGTCCAAGAATATGCACTTCCAGTAACTCAATGATAGATGAGAAAAGACTTTCTCACTCACACACTGAAACTGATCTATCCACTTAGACATAAAAATAACATGTTTTGGGTAAGTCTAATATTTTGAATTGTCACCATTGAGGACAGCTTTCTCCAAAGGCAGAAAAGATCTTTTAGCTCTCCAAAGCTTGGAAACCATGTAGAGTCAAGTAAAAAAAATACATAACAAAATTAAAATAACTTATGAGGATTCAGAGATACAAAGAATTTTCAATTTTATAAAATTTATAATCTTTTCACAAGCAAAAATTTCTAGGTGCAGTGCTCTCTCCCTTCCTAGGACTGCCTAAAATGGGGGAGCCAAGCCTGAGCTGGAAGAGGAGTGAGCTCATTGCCAATGCTGGGTAGGCAGTCACAAAACTCCAACTGTCCCCTGAGGATGCAACAGAAAGAACACCTCAGGGCATTCATTCTGTCTGATTTATTTCATCCTTATTCCTAACTCAAAAGTTATATGCCTTGCTGCAGTGGTGAAGAGATGCTGTGACCCGTGTGAAACATCCAGGAGAGAGAAAGAGGAAAATGGCCATTTCTCACATTAAAGGAGAGGAATTTGTGAAGCAATCAGAAACACAATAAGATTCTTAACTTTTCTCCCCCCAAAAAATTGTATTAGCTCACACAGCAGTACTCAAATGAGGGTTTTTATTCCCAGAGGAAGCCGATTTAAACAGGACATATTGACTTATACCCCCAGCTCTACATCAGTAGAGGGAGAAATGCATTTTGATGCCTATCCAATGTTAGTAGAACCTCCCAAGATGGACAGGCTCATAACATACTTAGCTTTGAGATCTAGTTCAATTTTTGGAAGCAAATTCTTTAAACAAATATTTATGACTAGGAATTAAAGATGTAATGAATGGACAAGTGCTATGAAACAGCTTCTGAAGTTAGTTTTGCTCAAGTTGCTTCTTCCTAATGAGGGCACAGATAGTGCCTATGCTAAGGAAGAACAAACAGAATGGTTTGCTTGTGAAGTTTCTAAAAGCAGGTGTAGTTTTCCCTAAAATAACCTAAAGTGATAGAAAAAACTCCTCTCTTCTCTTAAAACGAAGCATATCCAAAGTGCATATTTCAGCATGCTTCCTCCTTGAGGATTTTTCAGTCTATAAAAAAAAAAGGATGTTTTATCCAATGGCTTTCAACATGCTTGCGTGTCTGCCAAGTGTTTTGCTTCTGGCAGTCAAATACTGACGGTGAGAATTTTGAGGACTTGACACTGCAGCCAATTTGTATCCCTAGTGACTATAAAAGGAGATGACTGCAGCCATTATTTTGTTAGACTTAGTCAAAACATTCCCAGAAGAGGCAGAAGGGCATACTGGGGAATTGTCTGATGAGTCTGCTGGGAGAATAATTATGTGGCCAGCAGTTTGTTTGCATCATCTTTTGTAGCGCTTTTTTCGTGGGTTTTGTGTCACTTGAGCACTCAGTTTTTTGAATTAAAGACTCTTTACTGCCATTGTCTCTTTAACTAATTCCTAGATTATGCAGTCTTGAATGTGCATTCCAGGGTTGCATCTGTATTACAGGAGATATTAGAAAACTAAACCACACTTTTCAACTTCTTACATATTTCTTACTTGTGATGAAATTTTCTGCACTGTAGGTGTGGTTGAATTACAAAGAGCTCCCTGTTCTGATTGCAATGCTTACACAGATATTAGGCCCACTTGTGTTTTAATCATGCTTCTATGAGCAGGATAAATATAAAAATTTTCAGTACCTTTTTTTTGTTAAAATTGCACATAAAAAATTTACTGTGTTTTTTTGGTTGGTTGGTTGGTTGGTGCGTTTTTTTTGTAATGTAACAAATTACAGCTTTAAAAGCTTCAAAAGCTTTTCAAGAGCAACTTGGGTATCTGATGCAGTTAGATAGGGAACGCCGATCGGAAGATCTCGCGTTGTACGGGAAGATAGGGCCCCTCTTTCTCCAATGTTCTATAACCCATAATGTCACGGTGCTTACGTCATCATATCTCGGTTATATAAATACCTGCGCACTGGAAATAAACGCTCTTCACCGTTCACCACATTGGTGTTCGCATGTGATTAGCCCGACAGGCCTGTAAGTTTAGCCGTCGTGTCGCTCACGAACCGGGTCACTACACCTCATTCCGAGTCAACAAGTGGTGCCGAAACCCGGGACCGCTCCCCGATACACGGGTTCGAGCGGCCGGATTTTGGGAGTCTCGCTGGACGCTGAGGGACGGCTGGAGCGGCAGAACCGACTCCAGTGGGGAGGACGCTCCCGTACCGCCAGGATGCAGTCGCTTGGCAAGGTAGATTCGCAGCTGCATAAGCAGAGGGGTATAGACTGCAAAAAATCAAGGGATTTTGAATGCGTGGTTGTCAGATTACTAGAATTATGTATCATTGATGATCCCGTAGATATTATTCTCCCAGATTGCTGGGATAGGTGTACTGAGGCTCTCACGGATGACGTGTTGTGCATTAAGCCCAGCAAGTGCCTTAAAAGCTGGGCGAGAGTTACGCAAGCGCTGCGAAAAGCGCTTCATGGGCAGGAAATTTGGAAGGCAGCTCAAAGCTGTTTAAAGGTTACACCGTGGGTGGGGGTTGGAGCTGCCACTCAGACCACGTTTGCTGACTGCCCCACCAATTCTAACTGGCCATCCAATGATGACGGCCGACCCGTGTCGCCGTCCCGCCTGCCCGGCTCTAATGTGGGTTTGGCCACAGAACACACTTTGCCGCCGGGGCGTACCAATGCCGCGGAGCCACGGGGCGTGCCCGACACCGCAGGCCCTGGAGATGTCGGAGAAAGGCCTCTGCCATATGTGCCGCGAAATGGCGCCGGGGAGAGGAGCAACAAGGGGCAGAGCAAAGGGTGCCTAACGCGCGCAGACATACGCGATCGGGAGCCTAACGGGAAGCAGGAGGACAGCGCCGAGGGTGAAGGGGAGGAGAGCTCATGGTCCAATCAGAGAGTGTGCTCTAGAGTGTCTCATAAGGAAAAGAACCCGCTGGAAGGAAGGCGGAGAAAGGGAGGGGAGAAACCCATACCTGGGAAAGGGAGAGGGCGGAGCCCAACAAAAAGGCACTGCAGCGCGAAAACCTCGAGTCAGTCGACTTCCGGCACTGACCCAGACACCGGTCAGAGCAGGCAGTCAAATGACGAGCCCACAGCGCGAGTTTGTAACCGCAGTAAACTAAGCCCTTGTATTTACACCCAAAGCTTTGGCTCCTCTGCTGACTTTATTAAGAGATCCATGTCCCTTGTAGAGGGGTCAGTCTCCTCTCTCTCCGAGGTTGTTTTGCAGGGCAAGCGAAATCTCAGCCTTCAGTTCATGCGACGGAAACACCTCTGTGCCACCCTGAAGGAAGAGTGCTGCTTCTGCGCGAATCGCGCTAGAGTTGTGCAAGACATCATGGCTGAGCTACAAGACAGACTGGTCCGATGGAAGGCAGCCGAAATAGCTCAGTTGGGAGAGTGTTAGACTGAAAATCGAAAATCTAAAGGTCCCTGGTTCGATGCGGAGTTTCAACAGAGCTACAACAAAGACTTGAACAGCGTAGCCAGCAACGCTTTCAGCAGAACTGGTTTAGTTCAATGTTCAACCAGTCCCCATGGATTATTACCCTTGTTTCCACGTTAGCAGGACCAGTTATCATTGTTGTGTTCGTACTTATTTTTGGTCCTTGTCTCCTTAATAAGTTAGCCCAGTTTATAAAAAACCGTTTAGATAAGATTGACATTTTATATTTAGAACAGATACAGTTAACCTGAGTTTGCATGATAGTTCGTACTAACACACCGCGGTTTCATTTCACGTTTATTACTAACAAGTTCACGGTTTGTTGTTAATTACATAAATCATTCAGTTATAAAGTTCTGTTCATGGAGAGGGGGGGAGATGATGCGGTTAGATAGGGAAAGCCGATCGGAAGATCTCACGTTGTACGGGAAGATAGGGCCCCTCTTTCTCCAATGTTCTATAACCCATAATGTCACGGTGATGACGTCATCATATCTCGGTCATATAAAACCTTGCACACCGGGAATAAACGCTCTTCACTGTCCACCACATTGGTGTTCGCATGTGATTAGCCCGACAGGCCTGTAAGTTTAGCCGTTGTGTCGCTCACGAACCGGGTCACTACACCTCATTCCGAGGCAGCAGGTATCTGGGAAACAAAGTTTCAACAGAATTCTAATATGACTCAGCATCCTTTGAAAAAATTTAATGTGTATGAGCCCCTGGAAGAGAGTATGTGAAAGCATTAGCAAAAGATCAAATCTGAGTTGACAGGAAAATTGAAAGCTGTGAAAGGAACCACGTTAGAACCTGCACTTATTCAACCGACTACAAGGCATCCATCATAGCTATGAGTGCCTTTTATAGAGCAGGTAGGCAACTAAAAACACATCAGTAACAGCAAACCCAGCTCAGCAAAACATCCAGCTGGGAGCAGCCTGTCCGCTCCTCTCTGCACCACTTCCTGTCCCAGCTGCTGTTCCTGATAAAACAGACCAGCCTCAGAATATCCCAAGCCAGCCCTAGACTCTGGTTTTCTCTGGTGGGCGTAGCACAGGGCCTTTCAGCTCTGGATTATGAATGCAGATACACAGCCATGTGTCTCTAGATTTAAATACATTGAGGTGAATACAAAGGAAGGAGGAGAAAAAGAAGTAAAGGAGATGAAAATCACCACATCAGAGCCTTTTGCTGCTGTATAGGGACAAAAATGTATTGCTTTTGACTCCACTCAAATGAGAATCTGCTGTTAGAGAATTTACTACAATCTATCTTGTTTGTGCACTTGGGGACTTCAAAAGACTTTGTTGGAATGGAGCTGGAAAGAAATTGGATCATTGGCCAAAGCTTAAAAAAAAAAACATTTTCTTGCTATGGAAAGATTATTATCATTCTCACAAAGATGACTGAATTGAAACAGGAAACTCATCTTAAAAGCAAAACTGCCTTTGATGAGAATCCTGCACAAAGCACAATAAAGCATAAAAGGGCCTGTGAGATCCTATTTTCTTCTGCTTGTGCTTCCCAATTGCGCTTTTTGCTAATGGGTCACCTGGGATGTGTCTTATTTCCAGCAGCTGAAGTAGGGCATCTTAGGAGGACAGCAGGGATCCTAAGTTTTCCTAAAAGACATGCTGGTGCTGTAAACAGTTTCTTGAAGGGGGAAGTCACTCCAAGTCTACTTCACCTTGTGGTCACTTGCACTGCAGAAATGTAGCTTGAACCACCAGGGAGAATCAGCCTCAGCAACCTGCTCCTGGCAGAAGTTATCATTGGAGAAAAATCCCAAGATATTACCTTGTGGACAATGAAGAAATGATGGCTTTATATAGAGAAACTTGCTTTTCTTTGTTCCATTCATTTGAAATTTGACTTAACTCTGAAACTTGAGGATTTATATCTCTTTTAAGTGTTTAGTGAATTAAGGTAATCCATATCTTTCTGAATACTGAATGTCAATTGTGTGCTTTGTGATCCTTGTATGATTATTTTCTCTTATATTTTAACTCCTGACCCTTTGACCTTCCTTTTATTTTATTTTCCATTAACAAACCCATTCTAGCTCAGGTCTACATTATTTAAAAGTAAATTTCATTATCATTTTATCTAACTTCCTTTATATTGAAGCAAGGATTACTGATCTTCAGTTTACAATGATTTTAATTAAAAAATCCCTCCAATAAAAAGACTCTCTAAAATCCTCTTGTAAATAATAGCTAGCCATAGCAGGATTGCAAAGAAAGGTTTGGTCATTGAAACAAGGATAAATAGGCTGGTAGGAATACAGAGAGATTATCTGAGCAGCGCAGTGAAGTCCAGAGGTGGTCAAATGTGACTTCCTACAGCTCAGTCTTTCCGTGGGCTGTGGAGACTCAATGAGTTACAAACAGGATAGATACAAACCGATATAATGTGTTTCTCTCAGAAGGCACCACAAACATTTGAAGGAATGACGTCATCAATTTTACTGTCCTGGGGACAACTTTTCTCTTTCCAAATTCAAAACTTTTCAATAAAAGAAGAAATCACAACAGGATAACTTACATCAATTTTTTACTGCATATTTTACCTAATATTGCCTGACTTATAATACAAATAGCCTTTCTTGGGCTCCAGGCAGAGGAGCTCATGAACTTCTAACATATCCCAGGTCCAGTGGGCTTCACAAATTGCTCATATCTCCACACCTCCTCTTATCTATCAACTAAACATGACCACAGACACACTAAAGAAAGTGAATTAAAGTGAAAAAGTTTAATTGTAGCACACAAAATCCAAGCTTACTGGCACTGTTGTTCTGCAGCTGCTTTCTTTTACTGCTAGTTTCTTTGTATTGGCTTTCTTTGTATTTCTTTGGCTTGGTGTACATAAGAGAAAAAAAGACCCTTCATACATCAGTTATTCTGAGGTGAGTCCATGAAAACCTATATGGACATAGCACCTCCTGATCTGCAATTAGACATGGGCACAAAGTCTGGTTTCAGAAAGCTGGTGGTCAAATTTATGGCAGCACTTCAAAATTACAGGGCTTTAATAAAATGAGAGATGCTAGGGTGGATTTCCTCCCCCCCCTTTTTTATAGTTTTGTGGCCAGACTGTTGTGATAATTGAGGACCCATTATCACGATCTTCATCAAAACTATTTTTCTTTTTTTTATTGACCAAACAAAGAGGGGGTTTTTCCATCTTTCATTTCATTTTACAGATTTTGACCTTACTTGCAGGCTGGAAAGCCTTGTTTAGTTCTGCTGTGTGTTAGGATCAAAGAAGAGAACTAATTAAAGAAAAAATGGGAAGTACAAAGAAGCTGTGGTGTGAGGAGGTTGGGAAAGGGGAGAAGCAGCACAACAACAGTAATTGCCAATAAATGCACACCTCATCACAGTAAGCAGAGTTGTTGAGATATTATTCAAAGCAGGATTCTCTTACCCCAGTAGATCTGCCTTTCCTTACTTGGGTTTTGAAATGAGTTTCTAACTCTATACTCATGAGGCCCTGACACATCAAAATTTCCTGTGTGGTAATTTTAGGTCCTATTGTGCCTGAAAGGAATGCTCACATTATGAATTTGACCAAACACAGGAATTATTTATGTCAGTTTTCTCTCATTCCCTCTTTTTCACTGAAACTTTTCACCCAGTTTTGCAGTGTCTTGCAAGACTAAATCCTTATCATTTAAGGCACTGTTGGAAACTAAGTGATGCATTAGCAGTTCACATGTCTTGTTCATTTCTTTGCATTTGTCTTGTACTAAGAGGAAAAATAACGTTGTATCCAGAGAAGCAATAGATTTGCTGATTTTATTTCAATATTAAACAATTCATTTTAAAATAGTCATAAATTTACACCTTATTTCTCTGAAATTAAATGGAGTTATTTGCTTTGACTGCACAAAGGCACAAATGGGACACGTTGGTCATGCTCTTAAACCCCTCAGTTGGCAGACAGTTGTTCTTGGCCAGTACTTAACTACTGTTTAGGTATAAGGTGACTTATGACCTTTTTTCTGCACCATAACTTTTGCATTTTTATCAGCTGTAGCAGCTGTGATTTTATAAGATAGATTTTATACAACATGGAACCAGAGGTGGCTGTTTAAACCACTTCTTATTAAGATATCTGTCGCACTATATTATGAATGGTGAGAAGTACAACACTGACTTTCTCAGCTGTATTGTCCAAGAGAGCTCCAAGAGAGCTAAGTTTATTATTCTGGATCTTCTTTTATAGACAGGTCCGAGAAGAAAACTCTCATTGGTCATTAAAGCAACACATCACCATCATTGGTTAAGTGGACCACCACCCCTTGACTCTTTTCCTAAACACCACCTGGAAGGATTGTTGTCCTTTACCAAGGATTGTTTGGATTCTTTTTTATGCTTTCTCAGGCCAGAGTGAGAAGCTTGTGTGACTTAGTTTCACACAGGCTGTGTTCCCTGCTTGCTTTTTGCATTTAGCATCTACAAGATGTCTTCCTATTTGTTTACTTACATTTCTCTTAAGAAAAGTCACAGAACAATTTAAAGACTGTACAGTCCTTTTTTGTGAACTGAAAGCCAACAATGAAAACATTGGTTTCCAGTATGAATTGGTTTTCAGTATTCAATTTTCAAGATGAAAATCTATTTGTTACAGAAATTATGAGTAGCCTGAGTCATCTTAAATAGCACAATCTATCAGAAATCATGTGCTGCTCAAGGAGAGTGAAGGTAGCAAAAGCAGAAACTTAAGGTTTCTTTTAAGCAAAGTAAAACTTTGTAGTACTAAAATGTGCCCCACCCTCTGATATAAATGAGCACATAATATCCTCCTTGTTGAGTTAGAACTTTCAAGTTCCACCCTTGATTGTTTTCTTGCACATTGTCACATTGTCTTGCTATTGTCACATCTACACTGAAGCTAGAGATATGCACAGTCATTCCCTAGATACTGACAAGAAGTTTAAGCACATTTGATGACCTCCAGTAATAGGGAAAGAAATTGGTAACAAAGTCTAGCTGCAAAAATTAATTTTCTTGAGATTAAACACCCCATTTGTCATTGTGGCCTGACAGTGATTTCCCAGTAGATGAGAAAACTAGACCCTGTAAATTGTCAGCTGCATGGTGCTTGGTGAGACCAACAGGACAGAGCGGAAAACAAAAATCGTGGGAGTCCCTTGTTTAATGCTCCCTTCTCTGCTACAAAGGGACTTGAGCCCACATGTTCTGTTTTCCCTGACAGACAAGTTTTTCCACTGAAAAACAAGAAAAGTTAAATAGAATGAAAGAGGTGAGAGTGAAAAATCAAGAAAAGGAAAACTACTTTATTGCCTAGGGTCAGGCAGTTACTATAATAAGACTGTTTTTACTAATATAAAACTAATAGAAAAAATTAAACAGTGAGAAGGAACAAGAGGTTCCCAGAAATCTACCTCTTGCAGGACAAGGAACAACATTTCCCTTGTTTTTCCTTCTGACCAAATCCAGATGGACAGTGTGGTAAGCATGGTGTGAGTAAGCCTGTGCTGCTGGTTCCCATGCAGCATTTTTCACACATTTTGGTCAATAGGGTGTCCGTATTCATAAGCATTCAAATGACCTAAAAATAAAACAGAAGAAAATTTCTTTAGAAAGATTCCAGTTATTGGAACATTGTCTGGATTCCAGTAAATCAATGTCACACATAACATGTAACTAGGCCGCATTTCACTTTGACAGGCAGCTTTTTTATTTTTCACTTTGGGAGTTGGATTTTTTTTCTTTTTTATGATCTTGGATTGTTTTTACTATTAACTATTTACTATTAAGAGGAAAAACTTACAATAAAAGCATTATTCCTCTTCATTTCATTATGAATTAACTCCTGATTCTTTGTGAACTCTCTCAAGAGCTATTCCTATGTAATGTGTTACACCAGAAAGCTCTGATTTAGATTCTTATGTGATAAAACAATACATTATATAAACAGAGCATTTAAAATATTAATAATGAAATTTCATTATGGGAATTAATTTTCATAAAAATCAGATTTTATTGCCATCTAATAAGGATTTTTGGCAGACAAAAATTTGTCATCATTCAGCAGTATAAAAGATCACATTTTCTTTCTTGAAAACACAGTTTTGAAAACAATGCTATAGAAATCACTGTCTTATCCAGGATAAAGCAACACACTACATCTAGGGAAAGAAATACCATCCATGTAGCAAAGAGAAATATGTTTAGCTGCCAGAGATCAAATCAAAAGGAATAGGGTGGAAATACTTCCTGCTTACCAGCAGAAAGTAAGTGTAATTATTCTGTGCCTCATCTCATCGGAGGTAATGAGCCCAATGACAATTCTGTGGCAGTAAGTGGAAATTCTTTCTTCCAAACAGAAAATTCAGAACAGATAAAAATGAAATTGCATGTATTTAACAAAAAAAGAAAAAAAAGAAAAATGCAGGGAAATATTAACACTACTATTAAATCTTCACATTTAACAGTAAGATAGTATTTCCTTGTGAAGTTACAAATGCAGATAAAGTTACTTCAGACTGAAAATATTAGCAGATTTATTCTCAAATTGTAACCTTGCCACAGATCCTCCACTGTGGTGGCCAGGCAGGTCTGTTGGTCTGACCCGGGATGCCACGACCTCCCCAGAGAGATGTCTCCTAGGAGACAGCTTTCTAGGGGTCTCTGGCAATCCTCTGGCCACCAGGTAACCTCAGCAAGGGGCAGCCTGTGGCTGCAAATGCAGTGATTTCCAGTTCAGTGATTTCAGCTCAGGTTGCTAGGTTATACCAGGCTTACTCAGAGACAGAAAGACAGGAGCATCATGTGGCGATTCCACAAAGGTAGCCGTCATTGTCCAGCAGCCCTGTAAAGGGGTGCCAGGGACAGCAGCTCCCTTCCAAACTGGGCAGAAGCTGGGATTTTTATGGGGGAAAGCAAGGGTGGTACTAAGGGGGAAAACTAATGGGTTACAAATAATGAACATGGGAATCAAGGCATGGTGGGGTAGCTGGAG
Source organism: Pseudopodoces humilis (assembly GCF_049639895.1). NCBI lineage: Eukaryota > Metazoa > Chordata > Aves > Passeriformes > Paridae > Pseudopodoces > Pseudopodoces humilis. Next base: position 60,643,447 of record NC_142205.1, on the reverse strand, counting down.
CCCTCACCATGACAAGGGAGGATGGTCGCATCTAAGGGGTATCTCTCCAGGAGAGGGTTGAGATAAGCTTAGCACAGCCCACTCAACAGACATCCCTCCAGGGGAAAGCCATGGCTTTCTTGTCTGCATCCACACTGCTCCAGGAACTAAACTGTAACTCCACATCCTCTATATTGACACAGGTGCCACTGGAGTGGGACTGGTATGCACACATCCTGTGAGCACAGGACCACTGCCACGTGCTGCCATTCAGGTACAGCCTTGTTCTGTAACAGCCACACAGGAGATATGAAAAAGGTGATTTCAGCTGAAGTGAACTGTGAAATAAGCTTTACAAAAAGCAATGTCTGCTTCAGAAATGTTTGTTTTCAGAGTTTGTTTCAACATGCACACTGTTCATTATTGCCAATCACCACGTACCAATTACAGCCTAGCCCAATACCCTGCATATTTCTATGTACACACTTTATATCTATAATAGACCTTGAAAAGAAGATATGCAGCAAGAGAGTTTTGTGCTGTGATTGCAGCTGAAAACACAATCATCAAATATATTCTCTATTCTTCGGTTCTGCTGTTGTTCTCCACAGGATTTCCTAAATACTTGGGACTGCATGACCTTTTTGCCTTTATATTAAATAGGAACATACCCAGATACCACTTAGCAGACAATACCATTTCTATGGCTTTGATTGCTGATAGAACCAACTGGGTGTTTTGTTTTTTGTTTTTTTTTTTTTGTGGAGTCTTTCCTGCATACTTTAGAAACATGACCTCCATGAAATATTTAGAAAGAAGCAAAAGAAACTGTGCTTTCAAATGGAGCAGGTTCTTTTGAAATGGAAGCTAACCTGGAATATGTTGCTCAGAAGAATTACAGACAGTGGTACAATGCCCTACACCCAGAAAACTGGAAGTATTTGTTTAAATATTTTAAATATTTTTAACATTTAATTGAACATTTAAATACTTTAAAAGCTTCTATAGAATTGCACCACTAAGAAGATGAAAAAAACAGATTTTTTTTTTTCTTTCATTTTTTTTTTTTCCCTGATGGGAAAATAATAAAAAGGAAAGGTCAGGTATTAGAATGCTATATAAAAACATTGGAAACAAATTTTGGACCTTTAAATGGACAGCACATTTTTTCCCATCTCCCTTAAAGAGCGTGCCATAAAAAACACATTCTAAATTCCCCCCAGAATTAATTTCCACATGTCTGTGATATATGAGACAAGTCAAGATAGCATCATAATTGTGAGGCAGACAAACATTCTGTTCTAATAATGGAAAATTCCAATAGGCTGAGACTTTTTAATTAGATCACTGAATCTCTGCTGCTGTACCAAATTGCTTTTACCAGTGCACAGCTGATTTAGTGACTACCCAGGCCCATCCTGCATTTTTTAAATCAAACATAAAGGAATTTTCAGGATTATTACTGAAATTTGATCTATTTAAGGAAAGCAATGGCATTTTATTTCTCCTCTTTTATAGAATATAGTTTTATTTTAGGTATTTTTAGGTAATTTAGGTTTATTTTTAGGTAGTGAAATTGAAGTATGATTTTGGACACATTTATATTACAGTGCTGCTAGCCGCCGTTGTTGCACACAGTGGGGGCAAGAGGTGCAGCTGCTCTATCCACGGAAGTGCTGCAGTGGTGATAACAAATGGGGAATTTTCTCCCACCCACAGCACAGAATGTGTACATCAATGGCTGTCACATGCTCAAGGAAAGGTTATGCTCAGATGTTTCCGGTGTAGTCCCTACCAAAACCAAATCTATCTAAGAAAGATAAAAATATTCTATTGTTATTTACTTGACTGATTGTTCCCTTGGCAGTTAAACAGACAGAAACCACAAAACACTGGCCTATCACCCCAGCATTTGCTCAATTAGCATTGCAGACTATGAGCCAGAGTGACCTTTTCATCCCATTTCCGCATGTGAAACCTGAAGCACATTCTCAGAAGAGAAAAACAAATCCTTCAGCATCCTCAAGATGTAGGTTTTAAATTGCTGCAATGATTTCCTTCTAATGGGACTATTTCTGAGAAGATGGGGAAAAAGAGGAGTCAGCAAGATCCCACTTTACTTCCTCTAGATTTTTCTTCCAAGAAAGCTCAGGATGAGGAGGAGAGTGACTTATTATAGACTGAAGTAGGTTTTCATGAGGATGGTTATTTGGGGTGTTCTCATAACAGTCTTGGCTATATGTACTTTCAGATTTTATATGAAGCACTGTATTCCAGAAACTGAAGAAATCTGACTTAACATAAAGAAGCAAAGTAAAAATGTCTTTAATTCATACTTAAGGAAGAACAAGCTTTGTACACACATTTATTTTTCTACATTGCCATCTGTGAGCAGAATGATGTATTACTGTCTATAGCCTAGTAAGGAAGCCTTACTTTTGCTCTGTGGCCTGTTTTACACTTTGCACACCACTTGCAATGGTATCGTCCCAGCTTTGTTTTTCCTTAACTAGAAATAATGCAGCCCATTTTTAGCGTAGAAGATCTGGAAGTAAAAGATAAGTCATGGCTCTGGTATTGTGCAGTTCCTGCCTTCATTATTCTGAACCTCCAGCCAGTGCAAGACACACACAAGGTCTCTTGTATGTTATCTTTCTGCATGCTCATGGAAGTAGGTAAGAAGAGAGGAATGCTATCTGTGCACCAGCTGAGCATCATCTTTCTTCACACACTGGAGAAATTGTGTGTTAATTCTCCCTGTGGACAGTATTGAACAAAAAATTCTATTATTGGTGAGTTTGATAATAAGAGCTGGTCAGAGATCAAAGCTGTACTCTGCTGGGTTCTGAACACATTTAATCTATGCCTTGCATCTTTTATAAATCACAGATCAACAGAGGAGAGGGTGAGAGCAAGAGGCAGCAGAAGTCAGTGAGGTGGGCAGCACCATGGGATGTGGCCTGCTATCAGTGCTCCTTCAGGCATCATCACTAAAGAAAATGTTTAAAGGGGGTCAAAACAATTTTATTCTGTTTTATAAATGGAAAAAGTTTTGGATGTTTAGCAATCAGGTACACACTTACACCTGTCCTTTGCAGTCTCTGGATGTTTTGTATTCTGAGAGGCTGTTTCCAAAAGAGCACATCAACTGGAGACATCACTTCAGGCATTGCCTGAAGAAGCTGGTCAAGTGACCACCACCAAAGAGCTCTGTACACCAACATGCAAAATGAAAGGGCAGATGCAGGGTATGTAGATGATTAGAAGGAAACTGGTTGTCTAAAACTCTCTGAAAGTGACTGTGTTCCAAGAAAGAGAAGAAACTGCAAGCAGGGATCAGAAGAACAATTGGTTTCCTCAGTTTGATTTAAATTTACTGAATTACCTACAAGTGAATAAAAAACTCATGCAAGGCAGTACATAAAAGCAGTTTGGAATGATTTTGTTTCTCTGGATTTGTACCTCTCCTCTGATAATTATAGAATAATTAGTTTCTGTACCTCTCCTGAAGTCTGTGCATCTGTCTGAACTGGGAGCATCATGCTCATGAAGATGTGATATTTGGAGTTAGCACAGCGACAAGAAGATTTAGAAGCATCAACACTGATCAGAGCTGAAGTTCTTCATCCCTATTTCCTGCAGACAGAGCATTCATATTAAGAAAGGGAGAAAGGCTGGAACTTGTCACTCAACTGGGTCCCCCTGCCAGAGCACAGCAGTAATGGAGGCATGTGGTACCACCACCATGTCCAGGCACTCAATGGTCTCCAAAACACCCTCTCTGGTGTTATGACAGCTGATGTTCATCATCAAATTTATGCCAAAGTTGGGTGCAGCAGGTAAGATAAGATTGCCTCAAACACCCTAGTGCTTTTGAAAAAAATAAACCTAGAAGAGAAACTTAACTTATGTACTTAGGGAGTTATATGTTACCTTTGTGGGTCTTGCTGCTTTTCACATGCAAGCCAGAGTAATACCCCTTTTCCTATCAACAAGTAGGCCTGAACTAACAGAATTAACTATGGAGGGGGAAGACCTCATTGCAGTCTGCAACTTTCTTACGAGGGGAAGGGGAGGAACAGGGCCTGAGAGAATGGCCTGAAGTCCTGCTTGGAGAGGTTTTGTTTGGATATCAGGAAAAGGTTCTTCATCCTGGGGCACAGAAACAGGCTCCCCAGGGAAGTGGTCACAGCACCAACCTGACAGAGGTCAAAGAGTGTTTGGACAACACGCTCAGGCACTGGGTGGAATTCCTAGGGAATGTGCAGGGCCAGGAGATGGACTTTGACGATCATTGTGTGTCCCTTCCAATTCAGCTATTCTGTAATTTCAGTACTCTAAACAAAAGGGCAGCCTGTTGTCAAAATGTGCTGCACTGTGTCTTTGACAGCAGCCTGTGTTTTTGTCAGTGCAAAGAGGCTGCAGAATCACAGCCTCAGCTTTACTCACCTTCCCCATTGCATTGTTGGTGAAGAAAAAAGAGAAACTTCAGCCCTTGGCTTGAGGGCACGCCCTCCTACATCACCTTTATCTCCATAGTCCCATGAGTCAGATTGATGGGAAATATTGAATATTTTTATAAATATTATCATAACATCATAATTTGGATCCTCAATATCAAGAGCCTATAACAATAGGAACAGCAAAGTTGTCATATACTATCTTGCCCCTTTCCTAGGTAAGCCTGGTAGCCACTGGGGTTCCACAACTATGCCTTCCACCAACAAAAATAAAAATATCAGCAGAACCTGAACAATTTCCTTTCTGCCTGGGAGTGGAAAAAAAAAATACAATTTTTTTTTAAATTTTTTTTTTTTTTTTTAATTTGTGCTCAAAGTTGACTTCTGTTCTCATCTTGTTAGGGAAACAAACCACTAAACCAAACAAAAGCCAAAGACATCTTACCTTCCTTCCCTAGGACAACTTAAGTGCTAACTCCTCTTGGCCACTGCCTCCTCCAGAAGACATAACTGGCTCCAGGTGCATACAATTCCTCTGGCTAATCATCTCCCTCTGGCATGGCATGTGCTATCACCTCCCCTGTCCTTTCAAACCAGAGGGATTGTTTTTTTCATTGTAGGTTACATATCACAAGCATGAATCTAACACATGTAAAGTTTATGGTAAATAGAGATTGGAAAACTATACTGGAAAATCCTCAGTAATGTCTGCTGTACAGGAAACATTACTTCTGTGCAGTATATTGAAATAGGCATTCACAGAATCACAGAATAGGTAGGGTTGGAAGAGTCTCCTGGAGATCATCCAGTCCAGCTTGCTGGGGACTGATGGAAAGAGTCTAGCACTCCTCTTGGCACCAGTTTTGTGATACTTAATGTGCATTGATGACATCCTCTCTCAGTCTTCTCCAGACTAACCAGGCCCAGCTCCTGCAGTATCTCCTCATAAGAGAGATGCTCGAGACTCCTCATCATCTGTGTGCTCCTTCACTGGACCTTCTTCAGTAGCTCCTTGTCATTTTTGTCCTAAGGAGCTCAGAACCGAACAGAGTCCTGCAGGTGGGGCCTCACTAGGTCTGAGTAGAGGGGCAGGCCACATTCTTCCTGATGCTTCACAGGGTACCATTGGCCCTCCTGGCCACAAGGACACACTGCCAGCTCATGGTCAACTTGTCACCCACCAAGACTCTCAGGTGCTTCTCCACAGAACTGCCTTCCAGAAGGTCACCCATCAAACTGTGCTGGGACTTGGGGTTATTCCTCCCCACATGCAGGATCCTGCATTTGCCTTTGTTAAACCTCATTAAGTTTCTCTCCATGCAACTCTCTGGCTTATTAAAGTCCTATGGAATGGCAGCAGAACTTTCAGGTGTATCAGCGACTCCCCCCAGTTTTGTATCACCAGGATATTAAAACAATCCTTAATATTCCTGTAGTAAGATTGGTATTATCAAGGCTTTAAATTTACTGAGGTCAGGTTCGCTGACATGAAAGGAAGTATTTCTGTGAACATGAGTGGGGATTCGATGAGGGTTAATTAAAGAACGCCCTAGAGTTGTGTGAGATTTGCTTTCAGTAGTGACATAAAAAAGAAGTAACACAGTTTGGATAGACTTAAAGTTTTAGGTTTATGACCAAAAATCTTCTCACAGGATTTCAGAACTATAGAAAAGCACTGTGCAAGCTGGGAGGATTTTTATGTTGACATAATGGTTACATCAGGAATAACGAGGAAAACAGAAGTAGCAGAAGCTTTCAGATTCTAGCAGACAAACTAATTTAAACAATAAGAGGAACCAAAACAGAGGGAACTGAAATAATTGGATTTCCTTAATTGCAGCTGTTTCTAAATAATGACAGGCATGAAAATTTTCAGTGATTTTGTAAGAGGAGTAACCTGTGAATGCCAAAAGCAGTCTTCTCTTTAATGCACACAACTGTAAAGAGAACAGGCAACCTGTTCAACACAAATCATGTTCATTCTACCTGCAGACTTCCTTAAAAATCCAGCCCCTTTTCCTTTGGTAAAGTTCTGGTTTAGGTTTTCACTGTCTCGCCTCTACATCTGGAGCTTCCTCTTTCTGATTTCAACCCATCTACTTTCTCTCCCTAGAAAACTGTTTAACACATTGCAGAAAAATGTATCTTGCTGACTTATGACCTCTATAGTATTTTCATAGTCTGCAACCTTCATCTGCCTCTACCGGATCAAATCTTTTCCATGCTATTACCCCCTTCTATCAAAGCACACATTGCTCAGCGCTTGCTTGCAGCTGACCAAAAAGATAAAAGGTGACTCCAGCTGCTGGTGCTCTCCAATACTGCCCTACTGCTTCTTCCTCTTTTATCACATTTCTTTTGGAAATGAGAAGCTTCCTGTAAAGAGAATCTAGAGTCACTTCAAATTTCTGCTTAAGACTTACTGATGCCTTCTGGTTAGCCTAGCAGCTGACAGTGACTCATTGCCCCTGTGTTGTGGTTACTCCCCTTACACTTATTCCAAACTCTCAAGCTCAGTTGGATGCTACCTTTGCTCATTTTCTTATCACCTACTGAGGTTACAAGATCTGTGAGGGGAATGCAGGGCTTTGTTTCCTGTAGTGTCACTGTTGCCTTTCAGAGCCCTTCAGAGGTGTGCGCACAACATCTCAGCTTATGTAAAGCCTGGGACATACATGGCTGGAATCCAGCTTCCTCATGTGTCCCAGAGACTGCTGAGCCTGTTCTTAGTTTTGAAAACATCCCTGTTTTTCCCCTCCAGTTGAGATAAAGTGGTATGCTTCCTGGCCAGCTGCCTGGGGGATATGGGAACAGATCTCTTTGATGCCTTCTGCATGCAGACAGTCACTCTTTAATATACTTTGGCTCATTCTATAAGAAAAAAACAGAGTACTTAAAACTTAAAAGACCAGGGACAAAAAGTGACAGTGCTGCATTACAATCCACTTGATAAAGTTGATACGTCTAAGGTTTGGCTCCTTTCTGTCTTCTGTCATCAGCTACAGCACTGCAGGGTTCATCACAGTGAGAATCTCTTCATTGCACCTTTTTATTCATGAAGAATCATCACAGGGCAACCACCTGGAAAATAAATGGTTGCATAGCTGTACACAGGATACAGGTGTGTGCATCTGGTTTTCTTCCCAAAGCCAAACTATAGTCCTCAAAAACAAGGAAGACAGTTGTGCTGCAGAGTGTGACAGCAGAAACAAAGAAATTACTTTTGTTGGATACAGAGGACTAGATTTCTGGGTAGCTTCACCTTTTTCTTTTGTGGTGTTTTAAATCTTTTGGGGTGCATATTAAAGACTGCCAGTAGATATCTATCTATATCTATACCTATATCTATATCTATATCTATATCTATATCTATATCTATATCTATATCTATATCTATATCTATATCTATATCTATATCTATATCTATATCTATACCTATCTCTATCTCTATCTATATATCTATATCTATATCTTTATCTATATATCTATATCTATATATAGATAGATATAAATACCAAATTTGCCACCAGGTGGAAGTTCTCATGTGACCAAGGCAAATATCCTAATAAAAGTGAAGGTTTTTAATTTAAGTATTTTCACTGTTATTTGTGGAAGACTCAGTGCAGCTGCACAGCAAACCACTACTCACATCAACAGTTTTCAGAGAAGCAGTCCCTTGGAAATAACAAATATGTACAACATATAAAGACAAATATACAACAAATACAAATATATACAACAAACAAAGAATGATTGGATGAGTCTGTGCATGTTGCTTTGTTGTCATAACAATTTTAATTAGTCTGGGACCAAGAGTAGACAACACAACACTGTGAAATCATAGAGAAAAAAGTAGGTCTATAGATGTCTTTTGGAAGTAGATTTTTCTATTTACTTAAATTCTCTCTGTGTGTGTGTACACATGGACATATAAAGCCATAAGCCGTAAAGAAGGAAGGAGTTAAGCAGAGAACAAAAAACAGCAGAAAAAGGCAGGAGGAGGGGTGCAGCAAAGCATTGCTTCAGAAATGAAATAGAGGTTCAAAAGCAAGAGAAGAAAGGCCAGCAAGAAAGGATTTGGGCATCAAAGCAGCAAAGGCCACTTCTCAACAAGCAGTGACAAATTGCTCAATCTCCTTCTTTTCAGACTGAAAGGAACTGATGGCAGGGGGCATTGGGGAGCAGGAGATAACACCCTGTAGAGACTTGACAGAGGCCACAAGATCTTAGTCCAGAACACTTGCACTTGCAGGTCACTGCACAGTGACACAACACTGACAGTCAACAAAAAGAAAACAATTTACTTTAGAGATTAGCCCTGGAAAATGGGAACAACCATCCAGGGACCCAATGGCTTATGACAAAAGCAATGCCATTTCTCATTACTTAACTCTTTCACAAAGAAATTAATCTTTTCAGAAAGCTTCTAAGCAGGAAACACTTATTCATCTCCCCTAGTCCTTGCTGGAGAGATTTTCACTGGGCAAGGAGCCCAAGTGATCTGAAAGAGTGTGGCCCCTCAGAAATCACAGGCTACTCAAGGTGACTTAAGGTGGCAGAAGCAAATTCTTGCTATGCTGAATCCTGCCTGACCTCAGAGGAGCCTCTTCCTTTACAACAGCCTCCTCTTCCTTTTCTTAAATTATCACAGTGTATTTCTTTATAGAAACATTTTAACACTGACATTATATGGCCTATATCCAGCCATGAAAGAAAAATATAAACTACTACAAATAAAGAAGTCAACATGAAAAACTCCTTGGGAATAACACAGGAGTGTCTGTAAATAATACAAATAAAGGTTTAATAGAAAATAGTCACAGAGAAAGTAACTATGAGAAAACTGATAAGGAAAAAATTGCAAGGCTATATGTGTAAATACAGAGGAAGCACAAGGACCTTATGAAGTGACATGCTTAGAAAATATGGATTCCAAGCATACCTCTATAGCAGTGAATTTGGTAACAACTATATTAATCCACTAAAGAATTTCCCTCTACCAACATCTACGCAGTAGCTGCCATTTCACACAAATCAATTGCTTTTAGTGATCTAAATACTAATCAAAACATTATTGGGTTATTTCCTGAAAATGGTGCAAATACCACAAATACACAGTATTTGGAAAAAGATTTTGTTATGAAAATCTCTTTTCCTCCATCCATTTTTTCCAATCAGTTTTACCTTTCATGTTTAGTTAGAATTCTGAAGATCCCTCATTTCTCTTGCTTTCAAAATACCAAGGAAATACTGCATATAATTTTTCAAAAGGCTTTATCAAAGGATATTTCATGTAATTTCTTAGGGAAAAGTGGAATCTCCTTATGCCTGTAAGCACTGGGCACTGTCAAGGCATGGCTGAACTTGGGCTGCAGTAAGTGCAATCACCTTCCAGAGCCAGTTATGTTTCCCAAGGCAGCACTTGGGTGCACCCCTCAGCTCCCAGGCAGGCTTTGTGTGCTGGGCTCCACTGAGCAGGTACATTTACTCCTCTGTGTCCCACTAGAACAGTCTGTAGATGTGCTGCTTAAGTGTTCCACATAAAACAAGGCACCATACATGGGTGTCGTGGTTTTAAACCAGTAACTAAAAAAATTACTTATTTCTTGCTGTGAGATATGGATTAGAATAAGAGCAAAACAGGCTTAAAATTTAAAAGGAATAAAGACAGTTTATTAACAAACTACAAGAATAAGAATACTAGAATAAACTTTCAGAAAACCCTTTTATCTTTCACTACTTGACCATTTCTTTGTACACATGATAACATAAGAGACAAAAAAACTTTAGAACTTTGGTGGTCAAAAACAGTCTCAATTTTTGCTAGAGTCTTTTCTTCAGTCTTTGTAGAGAAACAGAAGTCTCCTTCTGCCAATCTATGGAGTTTTTAGAGTTTACTCCTCTCATTCCACATCACTCCGAGGTGTGCATGGGTCAATGAGTCTATGGATGCCATTTTAAGGATGAGTTATTCAAAGGTAGAAGTCTTCTTCATCTGTTTCTGTGAGCCTTCCTGGAAAACAGCTTTCCCCTTGCCCCCTCAAGGCTTCAAAATCTTCACTTTACTCATTTCCAGCAACCCACAGTATCACAACCACTCTCTTTTTTCTCAGAAGTCCACACTTTGAACACTCTATTCCTCTCATACTCTAGTCATGAATTAAAGGAGTCTTTTAAACTACTATTGTCCATCTCCATAGCTTTAACAGAAAGATATTTCAGCTATAAGCATCTCCTTATTCCCTCTTCCTTATTTAAACTTAACTCTTTTCCTCACTGTTTTGGTAGTTCTATGATGTCTTCTGCATGTTGATTGTCTCTCCTTCTTTGTCTTTCTGAGAAAAAGGAGTAATCTGTTTGTTTATCCAGGTAGTAAAAGAATTAAAAGCTTTAGAAAAGCTGCAAGAGTTCATAGTGTCAGGTTTCAGTCCAGCAGCAGCAGTAACTGAGCAGCTCTGCTTTCTTTTTTCCTTTTTTTTTTTTTTTTTTTTTGAGAAGTGGAAAAAGCTGTTTATTTAACAGAAATTGAGTAATATTAAATAATAAAACCTCTTGCTGTTCGATGGGATGGCAAATCTAGGAGGAAAAAAAGTCCTTTTCATGTGGTGTAGCTCGGCTCGCTCAGGTTCTTATCAGTCCCTCCGGCGCTGGAAAGTGCCGAGGCCCAGGCCCCGGTGGGCCACAGACGTGAGCTCCCGGGGTTTGGCTGGGTGTTCAGTCCAGAGCAGGCTTGCACAGATCCAAGAAAATTGGGAAAAAAAACAAAGGTCCAGGGAACTCCTCTGCCTCAGCTAGCTAAAACTAACTAAAAGCCAGAGAGAAGCTCTATCCCGCTGTCTGTCCGTGCTGCAGACACCACAGTCCAGGAGCGGGATGTGTGGGAGTGATGTTTTTCCTTAACACAAACTGCGCGCTTCTTCTTCCCCCTCTCTTGCTCTCAAAGCCAGTCTTAAAGGTGCAGAACTTAATATATAACATAAACCAGACGATTGGGGATACCAGTATCATAAAGTCACCCCAGGACAATGGGACAGAATTCAGAATACACTGATGTCAAGACCACCTTTTGTCATTTTTTCAGGTCACCTAGAAAAGACCTCCAGAATTCCCTCTGCTGCATGATGCAGACTGAGGACTTCAGCAAGAGTGACAATTAATCCCACATTTATCTACTTCCTTTAAAGACTACTGCATCAACTAATATTCCTTTTGCTAGCATTTCTTTCTAGAGTTCGTTTTTTAAATAGATGAGCTGGAAACAGGAAGACATTTTAAAACAGAGCTACCATTGGGGCAGTGTTTCAGTGTAGGAGGATATAACACACCTCTGCAATGTAACCTCTGTATATTGTGTAATTCTTCAAAAGGCCAAAAGGCAAACAGCAGTAAAAGAAGATCAAGCTGCACAAACCCAGTAGTGACACAAGTTGCATTAGTGGAGCCCTTCTGACCACTGATTTTTTTATGCTCTCTGATTTTGCCTATTGCCCAGGACAGGCATCTTAATAGTACAGATCCAAGTACTTTAATATGACATAATCCATGTCCTCCAAATTGTCCCCTAGAGCTATCCAGGAGGTTATTAAGTGATATGATCATTAAAAGTGCATGACAGTCTCATACAAGACAGAATGTTGGGGAGTACAAAGGCTTGGGGAGAATCTGAACATCCTCCCTGACTCAAAAAGCACCAAGTAGGTGGGTAGAGAGGGGAAACAAAAGAATCTCACAAACAAACTCCTCCATTATTTTGGTCCTTTTAGTTGAGTCATTTCTACCTATTTTTCACTCACCACCTTAGCTTCTGGTCAGGTCTGGTAAACAAACCTTCTGACTCCTTTATACATATATGTGGAAATTCAATGGCTGAAGCAAAATTGGAAAAAACTGAATTAATTGCTCTGGCTTAGAGGTTGCCAGAAGAAACCTGGGTAGTCCAGGTCTGCCCTGTTTTCAGCAGCATGGAATGCAGCAAGGATGAAGCAAGTAGGTCAGGGGAGAATTAAACAGCCTCTTCATTGTGCTTGGGATTTAGGTTTCACCCATTTTACAGGGATTCTTTCTGCTAGACAAGGCACTTGCATCCCAGACTGGTTCTTCATAGCAGTTTCTATTAGTGGATCCAATCTGTGCTTCACAGTGGGCACAGATCTTATGGATTCGAAGTAAAATAAAGCTGGAGAAAAGTGAAACAAGTTCACCCTAAATGAGATTAATCATACTTAATGCTGACACAATTGTTTTCTTACTGTAAACACAGCTTTCAAACTTAAAGGCCATTTGTTATAAACCCTGAGCCATGTATGCTGAGAGCCACTGGACAGGCTTCTGTTCCTTGGAGTGCCTAGAGAAAAAGAAGGACATGGCTCTATTACAGATCTCAGCTGCATGTCCAGCTATAATCTAAAGCAGCTTTCCATTACTGACCTTTGGTTGCTCCCTTTCTCCTACAGACAATGGGACTCACCCAGCAGACACCTCTGACACTGCCTCACTGCATTTAAACTGCATGAAACACCACTAAAAGTGCTCTCATTTTAGGAAAGAGCCCAAATCAGTTTAAATACCCCTGAAAATTAGCAGCAAGTGTGTAAAGAGACAATACTTTACAATGCATACCCAAAACTGTGGGGTTTGTAGGACTGACAAAACAGGTATGCTACATCCTGTGGATTCAAATATCTCTTCTCAACACATAAAACAGAGGACTAGCCAAACTAGAGACACTGCTTATAGTTTCATTCTGCAGTGGCACTCAGATTACACCTGTCACTAACATTTGATAATGACTTTGAAATAGTGAAAATGGAGACTTTGAACATGTAATAGATTGTGGGGTTTTGGTTTGTTCTGTTTGTTGTTGTTGTTGTTGTTGTTGTTAAAAATTTGCCCAGAGTACTGAGCTGCTCTGAGGTTTGGTTCTAATAAACAAAAAATAAATATAAAAAATAAAATAAAAAATAAAAAAAACAACTCTTTTTCCTTAAAGGATGTACTCAGGGGATTTTACCATGGGAAAATACAGTTTGGAGGTTTTTTTTTTTTTGGAAAAGATTCAGCATCACACAGTGAGTCAAAATGGAAATCTGTGATGTGAGGGTGAGAAATGGGGATGCCTAGGCAATGTTACCTCCTTGTGTCTTGTCTTGAGATTCTCTTCACCGTACACAGCACCTATGGATAATGTAAGAATCTCATCTTAACTTTGGTCTGCTCCTCACATGTTCCATCACATGTTCAGAAGTGATGCCTGGGAAAAGCTCAGCAACAGAAGCCATTCTTGCTCCTGAATTGGTCTTCAAGAGAAACAGTTAAAGCTACAGAAAAAGGAAGGAACAAGTAAGACCATCCCATAGAGACTAGAACCAAACAGTTTGCTGGCAAATCCTGAAGAATAAAGATGTTTGTGTAGCGTCAAAGACTTTTGTGGATGCCCAGTTTTCCTTCATGACATTAGCCATGGCTCAGGCAGACTGAATAATAACATCTAGAGCCTGATCTCTGCCAAGAGCTTGAGATCACTTACCATGGTGTGCTTGTCACTGCAGATCCCCAGCAAAGAACGCCAGAGCTGCACATGATCACCCAGAAATACTGCTTTGGTCTGGATCAGGCCATGGTGGTTTTGGTTAACCAGAGTACACAGCCCAGAGTGGTTTTTATGTTGGTTTTGTGTGAATAAACATTGCTTGATTTGATAGCATGCTAATACAAGAGTGTAATACAACAGTATTAGAAGTTAATGTAACAGTACTACAAGTTACAGTACAAGGTAAACATACTGCTTTTGAACAAATCTGAATCTTTAGGGTGAGTTTACACTGGATCACTGCTGTGTTTCATGCAAGCAGAAACTCTTCAATCCCAATTTAGAAGTTTGAAAGTTGGATTTACAATATAATCAATAGATGACCTCTGTTAGCTGAACTTTTAAAAATTAATCTGCTCAATATACTGCACGCCACCGGTACACTTCTATTAACTACACCAGTAGAGAAGTATGTTTCAATGACAGCTGGAATTTCCCTAGCCCCTCTCCCTCCTGCTTCAGCACTAGACAGAATCCCAGTAGAGTGAAAAAGGATGAGCAAATGGATAAATCTATTGCTGCTGTTCTTATAGTATTTAACTTCTATCCTTGGCCTTGTTTAAATGCAATTTGTGATGCACCTTCTTTTTTTCCCAGCAAGGACTACTGATATGGAATACATATACAGGCTAAAGCTAAAAGAGGTCCAGGGGAAAAGAGGAACTCAAACTGAGGATGCATGTGTTAAGGGCCAGAGAATACTCTATTGGAAACATCATACCTCATAGGTACATAAATATGCAGCTGAGAGGCAATTTCATAAAAGTTATGGGAAACAACAATTCTGGGGCCCGTTACCACAACTGCTCAAGAAAAGAAAAGGATGCTTCATGTTATGAAGCAATAATAGGAAGGGGAGGTTGCTCCTGGTGTGAGTAATGCTTGCAGAGACAGTTGGCTCACAAGCAGCTGGGATGCAGAAGTGTTCTGCTGTTCCTGCAGCTGGGGTGGAAAAACAATGGGCAGCTGATTGCAGCTGACACTGTCGCAGGAGACTGCAAAATTCACTGGGAAAACAGCAGGATTAGGCTTGATAAGTACATGGAAGAATTAACCTCATTTTGAGGCCAAACAGCAAGTGTGGTTGCCAATAAAAGAACTAAGAAAAGCAAGTCATGTGTCACTGAGAACATATGATGGCTGATGTACAGAATATCCATTGTGGCTGACCAGCATGGCAGGACAAGCCACAGGCTTGAATAATGAATTAAGTACCAGATTTCATTTGAAATACAGAGGGGAAGAGACTAGTAATCAGGAAGTCTCCATTTTCTCCCAAAAGGGTCGCTCTAAAGTGCCTCTATAATTTTAAGGAGAAAGTTTCCAGGACAGTAGATTGAGTGTAGAAGCAGTCCCCTCTGTGCTTGTCAACCAGTCCATTCCAGCCTGCCCAAGCACTGGATTCATGACATGGAAGCTGGCTGAAACCAGGCAGAGCTGCAAATTGCACCAAAACCTCTTCTCCAAAGCTGGTGTCAACCCAAAGCCACTGAGCTGTGTACTATAAATAACTGAGATCACTTAACCTGGCTAAAAAACCCTCTTACTTTAAAAACCTGTGGCTTCTGTGATGTCAGGCAGAATTTCTACAGTGACAGAAGATACAACCTTTGCCAATTATTAATGGGAGACAGAATCTCGGCTGCCTGCCAAGGGACCCATGTGAACTGAACCAGATCCAGAGAGACTCATTTGTCTCAAACATCACAACACTCCCACTCTGAAAAGAGGTAAAAAAAAAGATGCTGAAGTGTCATGACTATTAAACGTGCTGGGAATGGAATATTAGACTGGATGTTTACAGGCTGCATCTATGAAGAAGTTAAATCCCCTAAACATTAGATACCCATTTGTTGAAGCAGGGTCTAGCGCTCAGAAGATATTGGAATGTAACGGAAAGATAGTAACCACCCCCCCCTTTACTATGGTAATGCAAGTAGCACCTAGCTGTGATGAAAGCAGGTGGGAGTAACACAGTGACCCTAGGTTATAAAATGTCAAATTCTCCAGCAATAAACGCCATTTGCCATCCATCACATTGACGCTGTGTGCAATGGACCGAGTGGCCTGGGTGTTGGTCACCGTGCTGTTCCTTGAACCAGGGTGTTTGCCTTGCTTAAAAGGCAACACCCACTGAAGAAATAAGAACCATTATTTATATACCTACAAGGCCAACTACTGCATAAGGCTCTCACAACTTGTGAAGATTTAGAACAATTGGTTCTAAAAGGGATGCTGTAAGGTGAGGACAGACTCAAGACCTGGAATTTGTAAAAAAAAGTAAAAAAATGTACTACAAGCAAGACACTGATTTTGAAACACTACGTACTTTGCAACATGAACAGCAACAGTTCTGTGTCCCAACAGGAGTCTGAGGGACAGCAGCTCTGTTTTAAAATGAATGCTCATACGCAAATGGCCAGACACACACATGGGTAGAAATGCAGATATAATCTATGCTCTTAGGCATGTAGCAAGTCTTTTGCAGCCTAAAGTGGAAACACAGACTGCTCACAACAAAGAATCATAAGTGCACCTGGCAGAGATTGTTCACATCAGAGCACTGTACAGAGCACAGTGGCAGCTGGGCAGATCTCTTGACTGCAGCAGACACACATGGCAGGCACATCTCCAGGGACAAGCACTGCACCCAGGTGCACTGCTGGTGGCTCTGCAACACTATTTCTCCACTGGACTTTCACTGAGTTAAAACACTACCAGGAATCATAGCTTAAGGTTGGAAGTGACCACAGTGGGGTGAATTTCAGATGGTTCTTCTCTGCCTACCTCTCCAACCTGTTGAGGGACTTCTGAAGGGCTGCACTGCCCGCTGAGGTATCAGTCACTCCTCCCAGCTTTGTGTCATCAGTGAATTTGTTGAGGAGGCCTCTGCCCCTTCATCCAAGTCATTGGTGAGCAGGTTAAACAGTACTGGACCCAGTGTTGAGCTGTGGGGGACATCACTGGTGACAGGCCTCCAGCAAGACCCTGATCATATCCCTCTGGGATCCGTCATTCAGCCAGTTCTCAATCCACTGTCCACTCATCTAACCCACACTCCTTAATTTTACCTATGTGGATGCTATGAAAGACAGTGCTGAAAGCCTTGCTAAAGCTGAGGCAGACAATCACACACCAGGTTGGCCATGTGGTCAGGAGCAATTGCCACACAGACTGCTCTCTAGGGTGTAAGTAGCTGTCTAAGCAAGGTCATTGAAGGGATAAAGTATAATCCAGAAAATTACAGTCTGGTTACTTTCCCCTTGGCACATCAGCAATTTCTAGGCATGCCACCAACAATACTGGACTGAAGACTAACTACTGATTCTTCTAAAAGGAGCAAGATATTTACTTATAAGGTATATACTTGAAGAACTTGACAGTTCTTCAGCATAGTTGCTTTGAAGTTTACCTTATACCAAATACAATTTATCTGAAGAGGCAATCCATTTCCCTCCTGTATTTATCATGAAGAATCATCGAAAGATTAACAGAATATCTCAATTTTAGCAGCTGTTGGCACGTGTATACTCCAAAAGAGGACTAAATCCCAGACAAACCTTCCTCTGTTCTTTATGGTTCCTTACGTGATTTTTGAAGTACATTTTTCCCACTGGATCCCGGAAAGATATGACACTAATGTTTTTAAGATGCTTTCCCAATAGTGTTTTATGCCAGAGCTGTCCAAGAAAAGAAACTCCACATTAGTGATACAACAAGTTTCTAAATTAGTGAAGTGCTGTTCTACAAAATTTCCTTTTTTTTACCCCTTAAGAAAATAGTCTCTGTATCTTTTCTGACTTTTTAACAATCTTTTACATTTCAAAGTCCATTTATGCAAGGTGTTTGTCAAAGCTTGTTTACTTGCTTGCAATCCATGGAAATATTATGTGTTATTAAAATCAGGTCAACACTGATTTAATAGCCTCTCTGGTAAGTTTTGTGTTTGATATTAAACTCCACCACTGTCTGGTAATAGTAGGCTTATTTAAGATCAGTGCCTGAGTCCAAAAAGGAAGGGAAAGCTCTTTACTCTTGAGAGATCTGGAGTGGAGCTTCCCCCCTTCTTTACAGAGAGCTTTGCAGTGGTGTTGAGGAGAGATGAATGAAAGGGCCCAATGAAATGTTAAGGAGAGACAATTTTTTTTGCTTATATGGTTTTGGCAGTCCTTCAGTTTAAATCACAGCAAACCACCTGTGGCCAAACTGTAGACTTATATTTGACGAGTCCCTGGAACAGCGTGCTGCAATATTAGTACCTCTTGTTGAATTTTGTTGAATTGGTGCTTAAAATATTTCAAGTGGGAAAGACATTACACTCTGCATACTCTAGTGATTAAATACACATTGACTACATGTACAATAGACTTGGAGAGGGGTGTATGGATAGTACAGCTGCTTATGTGGGTTTCTCCAAAACAGGAAAAAGTAACTACATTTCATAAATTAAGCATTTGTTTATCCCAGTCACCTCTTTGTTTTTGTTTTTTTTTTGTTTTGATTAGCAAGATTATTGAGCCAACTGACTCCTGTTTGCATGTTGGAAACATTAACATATTGCACACTTGGAAATTTGGTTTCATATTACAAAGCTTATGGTTGGAGGGGTTTCAACTCATTTTTCTTTCACTCTTTAATATGGTATCGCCTGCTATTACCAACTGATCTGTTGCTGTAAAAAAAGAGAATCAGATCATTATGACCAGAAAGCTTAAACTGATTTTCTGCATTTCTCAAATTGTGTTTCAGTTATGGCTCATTTAAATTTTCCACTGGTCCCTGTTGTTGCCAGTCTAGTCATGGAAGAGCAGTTTTTCTTAACTATATATTATTGGCAGCAAGAATAGAAGTGTGTTTCCCAATGTAAAAATGATTCTATGTAGGCTTCAATAGTCTGGCAGCAAAAGTCAGGATCCTGTAGAGAGGCAAACATCTTAACAAAGAGTCTCTAAAGACAGGGAAAATAGAGAAAGAAAAGGGAAGGGTTCAGAAAAAAAATCAAGAAATTATACACTACTCAGTTGTGTCTAAAAATTGTGTCTGAAACACCTTTGTAAATAGGCCTGTAGTACACCATGACTTCATACCTTCAGTCAGCTCATTTATAGATATCATGACCATCAGATGGGAAGCTTGGCCTGTGTAAAACATACACACATGGGCTTCAAATATATATAATTTCAATTTTTATTATACATAGTCCTGCCTACCACTTCTAGTCCTTCATTGGCCATTGACTTCCCCCTTCCTTCTGTTCTCCTCATTTTCTTTTTAGCTTTAGTTGAGTGTAGGAAATAATAGTGGAATAAGAGAAACTCAGATACCCAAAGCAGTCCAAGCTGACTGTGCTTCGGCAGCTGAACTGCAGTTCGTTGAACTCTTGCTGAATTTCGTGCAAGGGAATGCTGGAAGAATGTTTCCTTGACAATGAAGGAATATTTTACATGTACCAGATTATGTGCTTATGATGTAAAGCAGCCATTGTAATATTTGAAAGCATCTTGCTTCTAATGCTTCTTGAAAGAAAATTGTTTGAGTTTGAGCTATGGAGAACTCTACAAGCAAAGCTTTTACATATGCTTTATCTCAGTTATAGCTTCAGGAATGCAGCTAAGCATGGAAACATATTTAAAAACAAAAAAATCCCTGTATCTGAAATAGGATTCTTCAGTAGCTCTGATCATTTGTCTCTGATGAAGCAACATTTGGAAAACATTAAGGAAATGCCTCAGGGAAGAAGCTCTTCTTTTCGAGCAAATTCCTTGAAATTCCTCACAAAGAAGAGACTCGGGGACTGACAGAATTTGTTATCTTCAGTGCCTCTTTTCCTCTTCTACATCTCATTATGGTTTTTGAAGGTTATCTTAAAATGAAGATTCCTTTTTGGGGGAAAGCCTTCCAATACTTCAGAGCTTTAAGCAAATATATGGCAGGGCCTCCCTTGGAGTGTACACTACTACCTGAAAGTAGAGATGCCCTTGTAAAGGAGGTTATTAAAACATTTCAATACGCAACACAGTTGACTGAGAATGACCCAGTTCCAGAAAATTGTACAGCATTTAGTTCATTGCCCTTTTCCCCACTGAACAGCAACATAAAAGCTGTCTTAATGTATAAGACCTTGAACAGCCATTTTGAAAGCGAGGTCCCATACCAAGTTTTGCCTGGAACGAGATTAAGATTCACAGGGCTCAAAAGCTGTTATGAGTCACTGAATGCTACATGTGTTTTTTCTCTATTGTTTTTTCATTCGACAGTTTTCCCTTTTTAGGGATCACTTCTCACTGAGACATCAGCCCCTATGTTATTATCAAACTGTAAAATGGTTGAGGACACAGTAGGCTGACTAGGAAAGTGAAAGAGCTATTTTGCTAAGCAGTAAAAAAAGAGCAAAAACATCTTCTTAGACTGTTTCCATGGTCCTTGAGACAGCATTAGTGGTTACTTTATTCATCTTTGGGGAACATTAAAGTATTGGTACTAAACTAACATCTTTAGAATGCAGTAAATTTCCTCTAGAAATGAAAATTTTATCTCAAAATACCACAATTTTTCTTTAGCTTTTTCTTCAGACAGGAAGCAAACAAGCTACATTGCAGTAATTGGAAAAGAAGAAATCCAGATATTCCATTTTTGCACCCGGAAGAAATGGAAGCCAAAAGAGCATGTTGTTACTTTACTTAATTCCTCAAACTTCATCCTGTGTCAGAGTTTGCCAAGAAAATGCAACACAGAAAGGGTTGCAAGATGGTAACCCACAGCTGAGGAAACATCAGAAAAGTAAGTTCATTTGCTTCAGTCTACCAAAAAGTTGTTGGCTTTGTTTTTGGTTTGTTTGTTGTTTGTTTGTTCTTTATTTATTTATTTTTAAATTTATTTTTTAAGAGCCTGGTAGTAGACTCCATGCTATGCAAAACTGTTTGATTTACAAGAGTAAAAGCTCTCATGCCATAATAATAAATTCCCCTTTACTAAAATGAATTTGCCTCAAACCCGTTAAAACAAGAAAGAAAGGGTGGGAGTGACAAGGGGAAGGCATTTGATCAATCAGACAGAGTGAAAGCATCTATTAACCAGTTGTCGAACAATTTTGCTACTTTAACTAATTTCAGGGACATATTGTCACAAGTAGTCTGAGCTTTTACCATCTGCAAGGTAGGTTGGATCTCCATTCTGGCCTGTACAGTATAAACTAACAGCATACATATCAAATTGCATAATTATGAGCCAAGAGCATTGTGCAAACCTGCTGTAATGTTTGCTTCTTGGGGGAAGTTAGAGAATGGTGTTTGATTTTGCAGATGCATTGGAATCAGTTAGGCTGATAACACCAGCCAAGGGTCTGGGTGTATGTACGAAGAATAGATCTGACTTGGACTTCAGTGATGGCAGATGTCTCTTTATTCATTCTCACAAGGACTAAAGTTTGTATTATAGTTCTAATAATAGAAGTAAAAGGGAAGATATCATCAGTACCCTTGATAATAACTGTTGTGTTCACATATTGGGTCAAGTTAATTCCTGAGATAATTCTAGCTGAAGCTGTTCAGCCTACAATAGGCATTAATTTAACCCATTAGATTTGTCTATTGCCTGAGTCTTGGGACATTCTTATATTCACACTGACCAGCATGAGATGTAACACACTTAGGAAAATAGCTGCTTTCAACGATTACTTAATTGAAGTGAAAACACATGCTAACTGAATTCCAATGCATACAGGAAAATATGATGGGCAATTGCAGCAAATAAAACACCACAATAACTGTGCTACTGGCATCCTGCAATGGCTGGGAATACAAAAAAAAAAATTATAGATGCCACCCCTGAAGAGGAAATCTATGGAAAAATCCACCTAGCTCCACAATAACATTTAACATCAAAAGTACACAAAAATATCAGGGAAGTAGCACCAGATACCTCAAGTCACCATTTTTTTCTCACAAGCAATGAGAAAAACCCTCATATAAAACTTAGGCCATCCATCTGAGGAAAGCTCAGAGAAAATTCCAGTCTGAGGGATGTGTGAGCCTTTGAACACGTGTACTATAGGGAAAATATGAGGCAAAGGGATAAACTGACACTAAATTTTATCTCTGATTGTCATATTCCACCCTAAACTGAAATTTTAATAAACAATTTTTAAAGAACTCCAATCTATGCTAGATAAAGCAATACATGGTAAAAGAAGTTTGCCCATAAAAACATATTTCCTAGACTTTATTTGAAGCTCAGAAACTTGGCTGACCTGGTCACCAGTAGCAAATTTGCTTTAGGTCTTTGCTGCTGGTGATCACGTCAGCCAAGTTACCAAGTTTTATTTATTGATTTCATTCAGATCATTTATGTTGGAACTTATGGAAATAGCTTTTCCATTAAAAAATGGAAGAACCCAACATATTAAATTTCAGCCTTGTTTTGAAAGCACAGACATCTAATCTAATTTACTCTGCTAACCCTTTCCTTGTGAGCATTTGCTCAGCAGTTGCACTCAAGTACAAAAGCGCTTATTATACTCTATCACATTTCTGGTATTTATATTAAAGTGCTTTTTCCTCAAATACAGCAGCATTTATTGTCCTTTTAATCAGAGACATTTGCATAGCATGACCCACTTAGGCCTGCAGCTAATACTGTAAAGTATTTAATTTTTTCAGTTCTCCAGGGTAAGCAGTTACAGAAGGGCAGGGCCACCTATACCCTGAAACACTTGCCATGATACTGCAAATTCATCATCTCTCAAGACACTGGGCTGAGGAAAGCAGTAGTAAACATGCAGCATGAAACTGCTCAAAATTGATTGAAAAGCAGTTAAGAAAATGTTTCTATCTGTCCTCTCCCTGACACTTGGATTACTGCTAAAGCTTGGAATTCTGAGACTCAGACTTTGCAATCAGTAGCGCTATACAGGCTGCATCAGCTCAGTATTTTATCACATCTTCAGTCTTGCCAATGGAACGCCATCTAGGGCTAAATATCTCTCAGATTTCTTAAGATATATGAACAGTGAGAGAGTGAAAGAGTGAAATAAGTTCCAAAAAGGATTCAATTTCATTTGTTGAGATTGTTATAAATCTGTATTGTGATACTGGCTTTCGCAAGTATTAGGATGAATATTATATGTTAAATACTTTTTGGCTATGTATGTACTTTTTTTCTTGCTAACAAGTTTTAAGCTTAAAGGAATCTCCTAGTACAAAGCAAGGAAACCCCAGAGGGCAAATACAGTGGGGCCCAAGCTGTTATCAGCAGAAGAACAATAGAGGCCAAGCTGTTATCAACAGCCAGGACCAGGCCGGTGGCAGCAGTAGAAGGATGTGCTGTGAAGCCCAGCTGTCACCAAGGCAGGACGAGAGGCCCAGACTGTTATCAACACTGACCATTTGCAGAAGAAAGGAAACCAAACTCAAAAATACTGATGATCAGCAAAAATAACGATGATCAGCAGAAATAAAAACCATACAGAGCATGTTCTAAATAGGCAGAACCAGGGAGGGGACATGCTAAATACTTCTTGAAAAAGTTTGGATATGCATTAAACCTTCACAGCAGGATGGGATAAAAAGGGTGTTCCCAAGATACCAGGGGTGTTCCTGGCAAGGCGTCAGGGCACCCGGCCATTTTAACCCTTTGCTTTATTTCCTTTGTCTCCTAATTGTCTTTTTGTTTATATTAAACTTTTTATAATTTATTAAGTGAATCTCGTTTTTCACAAGATCAACATAAAATAGCCAGAGCCATATTATGTCACTTCAGTCATTCCAAAGCCTATTCCCATAAACGTCACTTGATTGTAAGACACTGTTCAGCCTTGTCAGATCTTAATGATTTGTCACCTTAATGCAATCATGAAAATCTATCAGCAGGACAACGTAAATGTTGTACCAGTCCTCTAATGTGCCATCACAGAGCTGCCAGGCCATTCACTGCTGTGCTTTTGTAGTTTCGGGTACTTTGGTGACACCAAATCTTCCTGAAAAGCCTCTTCTGGCCAACACAAGGAACAAAGATGATACAATGGATGGCTTCTTGGTGCACAATGGAAACCTGATGATAAGAGCAGTGTTTTAGTGTTATTTTTAATGCAGTAATTCCTCTGTTTTGGTGCGCTGGCTCTCATTGCTTATGAGAAAGTAATGGAAGTCCTTTAGGATCAGGACTCCTTTACTCATGAAAACCAGCAGGAGTAGAGCTGCCTCAGCCAAGGTGGCCTAACACTGCCTTCCTTTTCTCCTTTTTATTATTTCACTGTTCTCTGCAAGTCAAAGTTCACTTTTCTCATAAATCACTTCCTCTGGCAACCCAATAGAGCTGTTTGACTCCCAGGACTTGCTCCTGATCTCTTAAATGCTAGATTGCATTTGCTGCCTCTGCTTCAGAAGAAAGTGCCTGGAGGCTTGCCCAGCCCTTTTGCCAGCTGATCTAAGAGAAGATATTGCTCCTCCGTGCAAACCTTCCCTGTTATTCTGTGATAAGTTTCAAACAGGAACTCCTAGAGAAACAGCTTAGACAAGACATGTTCTACAGTATCCCCAGCAAATTATTATAAGTTGCATATTTAACATTAATGTTAATATGTGCACATTTAGATGGAGACTTTTTAAAGAGGTCTTTTGGTATAATTTATGCAATAAAATAAAAGGCTGCTATTAGTCAATTAAGAAAGAAGACCCATTACATAGTTTCTAATTATATTCTATTTGAACAGGTCATGACAACAAAATCAGTGGCAATTTCTATCTAACCAAGTAAATGAAAAAAAAAACCTTCCTAAATACAGGAAAACAGTGTTTTGCCTAGAAAAATATGTCAAAAATAGATCAAAACTCTAGATCATATTGACTAGCATCCATGTTTATATATCCATTTTTTCTGTAGTGATTTCAGAAAGTATTTCCAAGAGTTGTGAGACTGTTAAATACATTTTCACTTTGTACCTGTAGCTTTACTGTCAAGATGAAAAACAGGAGTAATGTTTCTAAGTGACTAAATATTTCCTGTGAAACAGCACAAATTGCAAAAATCTTCTACAGTTTTCTAAGAGAAGAACTAAGTGTGTCAGTATTCATACTTTTCTGAAAATCTGATTTTCTGAAAAACTTGTAGAACAATTGCTCTGTATAAAGAGGACAGCAAAAGGCAAGTTGCAATTGCATAGAAATCATGAAAGAGAAAAATATCGTCAAGATTTGGGTAAGTGTCTGACAGCAATCATTCAAAACCATTAAACGAGCATCCACTTTGAGAAAGCAGGAGGAACATGTCCTAGAGGAAGCTTATTCTGAAGCAGCAATATATTTCGTTTGCATTGTTAAAACCCCATCCAGGGACTCCTAGTTGAAGGCAGCATTGCAAAAAAGTGCTTGTGGAATTTATCTGAAACATTACCAGTTCTATACTTGCTAAAGAGTATAAATATCTAAAAGCACAGATGTTATTAAGCTAAGTATGGGTGACAGCAGGAAAGGAAGTAAAAATTTGTTGAGAAATATGTGCTACCAGTATCCTCTCTCAAACCAGTGGTCTAGCAGCTGATAATGGAATTTCATTGTCCTGGGGTGACTTTATGATACTGGTATCCCCAATCGTCTGGTTTATGTTATATATTAAGTTCTGCACCTTTAAGACTGGCTTTGAGAGCAAGAGAGGGGGAAGAAGAAGCGCGCAGTTTGTGTTAAGGAAAAACATCACTCCCACACATCCCGCTCCTGGACTGTGGTGTCTGCAGCACGGACAGACAGCGGGACAGAGCTTCTCTCTGGCTTTTAGTTAGTTCTAGCTAGCTGAGGCAGAGGAGTTCCCTGGACCTTTGTTTGTTTTTTCCCTTTTTCCTTGGATCTGTGCAAGCCTGCTCTGGACTGAACACCCAGCCAAACCCCGGGAGCTCACGCCTGTGGCCCACCGGGGCCTGGGCCTCGGCACTTTCCAGCGCCGGAGGGACTGATAAGAACCTGAGCGAGCCGAGCTACACCACATGAAAAGGACTTTTTTTCCTCCTAGATTTGCCATCCCATCGAACAGCAAGAGGTTTTATTATTCAATATTACTCAATTTCTGTTAAATAAACAGCTTTTTCCACTTCTCTCTATGGAATTTTTTCTTTTCCCGGACCAGTTAGTGGGAAGGGGCATTTCCCTGGGGAAATCCCCATTTGGAGTTTTCCTTCCTAATTTGCCCTAAACTAAGACAAATACAGTTTTTTTTGGCGCCTGAACAGGGGCAAGAGAAAGTGGAAAAACCTGTACTGAGTGTTGGTTGTATTTATTCTGTATTGGGATAAAGCAGTCAGTAGCCATGTTGTTTGGATACATAATGTCTCTCGGGGTGGTGGCCTTCATGTGGACCTGGTCCCTAAAAGTTTTTGAGGTTTTAATACCTGTCTTTGCCCTCTTTCACAGTAGAGGGGCACGGATTAGAATGGTTATTGTACTGGGCTCGGTGATAATGATTTATAGGAAGTTTATAGAACTACTGAAGTTTCTGTCAGGTATGTTTGGTTTATGGTTTCTTCGCCCGACCCTGCCTCACAGTCCCAGTAGCACATTTTGAGAGTTTATTGGTAATTGCACCCAGTTTGTTAGAGGAAGACCAGGGGATGAGGCTTTTCAGCCTTTTCTTTCCTTCTTCTCCTTTGAATCTGTTATGTCCCTCTTTGAGAATATCCAGTTTCCCCTGAGTGTTAAGGATACCACATTCCTGGTCACTTTCCTGGTAGTTCAGCTGTTGAGCTTCCTCTATATGGTCTGCAACTTCTCTAGAATGAGGGCTGAGATATCCAGAGGAGCCAACGAGACCCCTGCCCCAGAAGTAGACTCAGGTGTGGAGAATCCTGATTGGTGTAGAGAATGGGAGAGAATTGGCCGAACTCTGAAGGAATTTTCTGATCCCCCAGCCTGGGAATTTTCACGTGAACAAATTCAGAACCCAGATGAAGTAGGGAAATATCTGGAAGAGAATTGCTGTGATGATTCTAAGAAGAAAAATATCATTGCAATAAGCTGGGCCCTAGCGTATGCTTATCGCACGGTGCTAGATACTGTAGGGCAGGCAGATAAATCAGCAGCTACCCCAGTCACTCAGGCTGCAGCCAAGCCAGCAGCCAAACCAGACAGTGAGCCTAAGCCAGTGTCTGTTGCTCCTGCCACGAGAGGCATGAAATTCAAAACCAAAACCGATCGGCCAGTAAATGATGATAATGGTGATGCGGGGGAAGGACCCTCAAGACCAGCAACTGATCAAAAATCAGAAGGCACTGGTGAACCTTTCTCCCTGAAGGACCTTCGTGGCCTGAGAAAAGATTACACTCGACGAGCTGATGAATCTATAATTAGTTGGTTAGTCCGTCTGTGGGATGCTGCAGGTGAGGCTACAGTTCTGGATGGCACTGAAGCGAGGCATCTGGGGTCCCTGTCACAAGATCCGGTTATTGACCAGGAAATGATGAGGGGGGCTGACCCTTATAGTCTCTGGGAATGGGTCCTAAGAAGTGTGGCACAAAGATATCTGTGTGCAGACGATCTCTATATACAGCAAACTCGTTGGAAAACCATAGAACAAGGCATTCAGCGTTTGAGAGAAATGGCAATAGTAGAGATTGTCTTTGTGGGTGACTTAGGTACTAGAAATCCAGACTTGGTGCCATGTACATCTGTGATGTGGCGAAAACTTGTTCGACTTGGGCCACAAGAATACGCTTCTGCTTTAGCAACAATGAAGCAGGATGACCGGGAGGAGACTGTGCTGGATATGGCGAAGAAGCTTCGAGCATATGCAGATACCGTTCATGGCCCCATGCAGGCAACAATTGCAACTGTGAGAACAGATATGCAAAACTTCCAAGACAAAATAGAAGAGAATCTCAAGAAACTCAGGGAAGACTTTCTTCCAGTCTCGGCAGTACAGACCAGGAGCCCTGGTACTCAACGCAGAAGTTCCCCAGATAGAGAGAAAAAGCTACGAGCTGAGCTGTGGTTTTTCCTATGTGACTGTGGAGAAAACATGAAAAGATGGGATGGAAAATCTACTGCTGCTCTGGCAAAACGGGTGCATGAATTGGAAGACAGCAAGACTCAGGGGGGATACTCTACCAAAAAGAAAGCCGCTCCAGTAACCTGTAGTCAAACTGACAAGTATGATGATGACATGTCTGACTCCCTTGAAGGAACCTCCAAGACATATACCCAAGAAAAGAAGGATAACCAGGCTTAGAGGGGCCCTGCCTCTAGCCAGGTAGAGGCTAGGGAAAACCGTGTCTTTTGGACTGTGTGGATTCGTTGTCCTGGCACATCAGAACCACGAAAATATGAGGCCTTGGTTGACACTGGTGCACAGTGCACCCTAATCCCATCAAGATATGTAGGGGCAGAATCTGTTTCTATTGCTGGTGTGACAGGGGGATCACAGGACTTTACTTTAGTGGAAGCTGATGTGAGCCTGACTGGGAAGGAGTGGAAGAAACACCCCATTGTGACTGGCCCAGAGGCCCCATGCATTTTGGGCATAGACTACCTCCGAAGTGGGTATTTTAAGGACCCAAAGGGGCTTAGGTGGGCATTTGGGATAGCAGCTGTAGAGACAGAGGGCATCAAGCAATTGAACACTTTGCCTGGACTGTCAGAGAACCCATCTGCAGTAGGACTCCTAAAAGTGGAAGAACAGCGAGTACAAATTGCCACCTCAACAGTGCACTGCCGACAATATAGAACAACTCGAGATGCTGTGATTCCCGTCCACAAGATGATCCGAGAGCTGGAGAGCCAAGGGGTGGTCAGCAAAACCCACTCACCCTTCAACAGCCCCATCTGGCCTGTGTGTAAATCTGAAGGAGAATGGAGATTGACTGTGGACTATCGTGCATTGAATGAAGTGACTCCACCTCTGAGCGCTGCCGTGCCAGACATGCTGGAGCTCCAGTACGAGCTGGAGTCCAAGACAGCGAAGTGGTACACCACTATTGACATTGCTAATGCATTTTTCTCCATTCCCCTGGCAGCAGAATGCAGGCCTCAGTTTGCCTTCACGTGGAGGGGAGTGCAGTACACCTGGAACCAACTGCCCCAGGGGTGGAAGCACAGCCCCACCATCTGCCATGGACTGATCCAGGCTGCCCTGGAAAAGGGTGAGGCTCCAGAACATCTGCAGTACATTGATGACATCATTGTTTGGGGAAAGATGGCTGAAGAGGTCTTTGAGAAAGGAGAGAAAATCATCCAGGTTCTCCTGAAAGCCGGTTTTGCCATCAAGAAGAGCAAAGTTAAGGGACCAGCTCGTGAAATTCAGTTCCTGGGGGTAAAGTGGCAAGATGGACGGCGTCAGATTCCTACTGATGTCATCAACAAGATCACAGCAATGTCTCCACCAGCCAACAAGAAGGAAACACAAGCTTTCCTAGGTGCCACAGGTTTTTGGAGGATGCACATTCCTGAGTACAGCCAGATTGTGAGCCCTCTTTACCTGGTCACCCGCAAAAAGAACACTTTCCAGTGGGGCCCTGAACAACAACAAGTCTTTGCTCAGATCAAACAGGAGATCGCCCATGCAGTAGCCCTTGGCCCAGTCAGAACAGGACCAGACGTGAAGAACATTCTCTACTTTGCAGCCGGGAGCCACGGTCTGTCCTGGAGCCTTTGGCAGAAAGTGCCTGGGGAGACTCGAGGCCGACCACTGGGATTCTGGAGCCGAAGCTACAAAGGGTCCGAAGCCAACTACACTCCCACAGAGAAAGAAATCTTAGCTGCCTATGAAGGAGTTCAAGCCGCCTCAGAAGTGATTGGCACAGAAGCACAACTCCTCCTGGCACCCCGACTGCCAGCGCTGGGGTGGATGTTCAAAGCAAAGGTTCCCTCTACCCACCACGCCACCGATGCTACATGGAGCAAGTGGATCGCCCTCATCACGCAGCGCGCCCGTATTAGGAACCCAAATCGCCCTGGGATTTTGGAGATAATTACAAACTGGCCAGAAGGTGAAAACTTTGGTCTCATTGATGAAGAGGAGCAGGAACAAGTGACACGGGCTGAAGAAGCTCCACCATACAACCAACTGCCAGCAGAAGAAACACGCTATGCTCTGTTCACTGATAGTTCCTGTCGCGTCGTAGGGATGAACCGGAAGTGGAAAGCAGCCGTATAGAGCCCCACACGACAGGTCGCAGAGGCCACTGAAGGAGAAGGTGGATCAAGCCAACTTGCTGAACTCAAAGCTGTTCAACTGGCCCTGGACATTGCTGAAAGAGAGAAGTGGCCAAAACTCTACCTCTACACTGATTCATGGATGGTAGCCAATGCTCTGTGGGGATGGTTGGAAAGGTGGAAAAGGGCCGACTGGCAACGCAGAGGAAAGCCAATCTGGGCTGCTGATGAGTGGAAAGACATCGCCACCAGGGTAGAGAAACTGTCTGTGAGGGTCCGTCATGTAGATGCCCATGTCCCCAAGAGTAGGGCTAATGAAGAGCACCAATGAAACAATGAGCAGGTGGATGAGGCTGCAAAGATAGAGGTGTCAAAGATAGACTTGGATTGGCAACACAAGGGAGAGTTGTTCCTAGCTCGATGGGCCCATAATGCCTCAGGCCATCAGGGTAGAGATGCCACCTATAAGTGGGCACGAGACCGAGGGGTGGATCTAACCATGGACAGTATTTCCCAAGTTATCCATGATTGTGAGACGTGTGCCACGATCAAGCAGGCCAAGCGGTTGAAGCCGCTATGGTACGGTGAACGTTGGTCCAAAGATAAGTATGGGGAAGCCTGGCAGATTGACTACATCACACTGCCCCAAACCCGCCAAGGCAAGCGGTACATGCTCAAACTGGTAGAAGCCACCACTGGATGGTTGGAAACCTACCCTGTGCCTCATGCCACTGCCCGGAACACCATCCTGGGACTTGAAAAGCAGGTCCTTTGGAGGCATGGCACCCCTGAGAGGATTGAGTCAGACAATGGGACTAATTTCAAGAATAACCTTATAAACAGCTGGGCTAGAGAACATAGCATTGAGTGGGTGTACCATATCCCCTACCATGCACCTTCTGCTGGGAAAGTGGAGAGGTACAATGGACTGTTAAAGACTACCTTGAAAGCATTGGGTGGGGGATCTTTCAAAAATTGGGAGCAGCATCTAGCAAAGGCCACCTGGATAGTTAATACCCGAGGTTCCACCAATCGAGCAGGCCCAGCCCAATCCGAGCCCCTGCATACAGTAGACGGAGACAAAGTCCCAGCAATACATCTCAGAGGTTTGTTAGGAAAGACAGTTTGGATCAATTCTACTTCAAGTACAGACAAACCCATTCGTGGAGTTGTTTTTGCTCAAGGACCGGGTTGCACATGGTGGATAATGCGGAAAGATGGAACAACACAATGTGTACCTCAGGGAGATCTGATGGTTGGGTGAAGATCATGAATAAATGCCCTTGTCTGTATATAATGTATGTGTTGTAGGGTTAAAATATATATATATTAATTTTGATAATAAGTTGACGATATGGGGATAAGGGGTGGAATGTCCTGGGGTGACTTTATGATACTGGTATCCCCAATCGTCTGGTTTATGTTATATATTAAGTTCTGCACCTTTAAGACTGGCTTTGAGAGCAAGAGAGGGGGAAGAAGAAGCGCGCAGTTTGTGTTAAGGAAAAACATCACTCCCCCACATCCCGCTCCTGGACTGTGGTGTCTGCAGCACGGACAGACAGCGGGACAGAGCTTCTCTCTGGCTTTTAGTTAGTTCTAGCTAGCTGAGGCAGAGGAGTTCCCTGGAACTTTGTTTGTTTTTTTCCCAATTTTCTTGGATCTGTGCAAGCCTGCTCTGGACTGAACACCCAGCCAAACCCCGGGAGCTCACGCCTGTGGCCCACCGGGGCCTGGGCCTCGGCACTTTCCAGCGCCGGAGGGACTGATAAGAACCTCAGCCCAGCTACACCACATGAAAAGGACTTTTCTTCCTCCTAGATTTGCCATCCCATCGAACAGCAAGAGGTTTTATTATTTAATATTACTCAATTTCTGTTAAATAAACAGCTTTTTCCACTTCTCTCTAAGGAATTTTTTCTTTTCCCAGACCAGTTAGTGGGGAGGGGCATTTCCCTGGGGAAATCCCCATTTGGAGTTTTCCTTCCTAATTTGCCCTAAACTAAGACAAGAACTTTAAAACCAATCATCTGTAAAGACTAGGGGGGAAAAATTTAAGGCACTGTTTGTTGTAGGTAGAAGATAATAAAAATTTTTCAGTGATGGACAGTTTCTGTGTCATCATTTAGACAGAAGACTTCTACCAATTTTACATGTTATCAAAAAGTGCATGAAGATATTGCTACAATCCTAAAAAAAAGGATTTATGAGCAATAAAAAGCTGATTTATCTTAAAAAAATTCAAACAAACCCACAACTTTTATTGCTGCATTGAGTAAAAATTGTGCAAGTTCTGAGCTGTGATTCACAGGGAGTAATCAGATCCCTGCCCAAGGCAAGGGGGATGGGCATGACCTTTAAAATAAACCATTCTCTCCACTGTGTGATAAACAACAATTTTTTTTTTCTATACAGAGATGTTTTCAAAGCTTTCAAATATACTTGCAACTAAGCTTTTTCTTTTTTATTTTTTTGCCATTTTGGTTTTTTTTCTTTCTTTTTCAAGTATGAATTTCCTAAAATCTTTTCAGTTAGCTGTCTGCACATTGCCCAAAGTTGTCTCCATATATCTTATTGCTCTGACTATGTAGCATATGGCTTTACAACAGTTTGAAAGGTAGCAGAAATAGGTGTTCAGAAAATATTTAATAATTATGGAATTATTAAATAATTAATGGAATAGAAAAGGAAGTTCATTTTTAAAAGTTCCCTTACACATCAAACAACAACAGCAGTAAATGCAGTGATGAAAGCACTGCAGTCAGTATTACTGTACAATTTCTTCTGCTGAATCTGAAAATTATGTTACTATTTCTGCACTGGAAAGTCACAGAATTATTGGATTTGAGCTGTCATTTTTTCTTTTTTTTTTTTGAAAAGTCTAAACAAGCCAACCTGTATTTTAAAAGATCTTACAAATCTAGGCATCTTCTTGTAACTCTTTTCTCTTAAGTTTTTCCTCTGACCTATGGATTGTCAGCATCTTTCCTTGAGCGTAGTTGTCAGTGCAATAACATCCTAAACAATCTGACTAAATTTTCTCCCTACTGCTCCTGTATTTATGAAGCCAGATTCAAGAAAAGGCTAACATGAACAAGAATGATATTGCAATGTAAATGTTTATGCCCAAAGCTGTAGTTAATACTTCCTTCACCCACCTCTTTCCCCCTGCAGGAATGCTGCTGCTATCCAGTATGTTAAACAACTAAACCTCACACCTCCTTCTTGTCTTGACTAGACTCAACTTTACATTTCTCCAGGCATCTGCAATTAGATTTCCAGACGTACAGCAAATTGCCATTCCTAATTCATTCTCTGAGTCAGGCTGGATTTCAAAAATAAGATGGAAAGTCTCCATCTGGTAGATGTTCTCCCACAACATTCTCACACCACAAAAATCCAGGCCTCTGCAAGATGTTATGTTAATATCATTCTTTTGAAATTGTACGTTTGAGCCTCCCAGCTCTGAGAAGCTTAGGTTTTTTGCTGTGTTCCCCCTAGCCATTAGCAAACAGTTTATTTAAGCAAACACTCTTCCCTCAGTCTGTGCCAAGTAGTAGGCAGCAAGGGTGTGGAATCAGAAGTAGCCTGTTGTATTTCAGACAGATTGTATTTTCCCCCTTCTGGCAAGAGTCACAAACAATGCTGGACCTCATTTACTCATTAAAATATTGCAGTTGAGCTATTATGCCTGTTTCTGGTTATGCACAGTGCCTTTTAGAAAGGGTACAATCAAGTGGCAACAGTCTTACAAGGAAAAGGGTCACTTTGATCCCAAAGCAGATCAAAGCCCAGGCATTTGGCACAATAGCTCAGAGGCCCAGGAATTCAACTGAGGGTTCACACTGTACTCTGCATCTGGGACTACAGTGTTAACAGGAAGGACAAACAACTGACTTTTAATAGGGAGTTGGTTTTATTGGAAGCTGTGCTTTTTATTGAAAAGAAGGATATAATTAAACTTTGAAGGGTTCTAGGCTGTGGATTTGAACAGAGAGAGATGTTGAGAAGAATGGAATATTAAAATTCCTAGTTAGTACCTCATATGTTCATGCCCAAGAAACCAAAACCAGGAAGACATAGATACAAAAAAATCCTCCATTTTCTGAGGTTATACAAACATGGGCAGCCTATTTTATACTTAAAGAATCAAAGATAAATTATTAGCTGAAATTGAATAAGATCAATATCTGCACAGAAATTAGGTACACTTGTTACTATTAAACAGCATCAGATCTTTGAGCACACTCTTGCTCTGTGCTCCCAAAAGAAGCAGAGTTCAGAAGAAATGATGCCTCAGTCACAGGGTAACCAAATGTTTTCACACAATTTCTTTGAACCACTCAGCTGAAAGTTAGAAAAGTCTTGGGCACCTAGCAAAATCCCTGTTAACAAGGTTTTGGAGAGGAATGCTTCTGATCCTTTATTCTGCTATTTATATTAGAAGTCAAAAGGAGCAGAAAAAGCTTCTCTAGCTTGTGTTGAAAGAGCTGCCTTTGTAGTAGTGACAGTAAATTTTTTACAGAAAACATGTTCATGGTCAGTGGCATTTCTCTAGGACAACATTCATCCAGAAGAGAGGACAGGTGAGGCCACATACAAGCTGTCCATACAGCTTTCAACAGGAAAGGGTTGAGGTAGGCCTGTCTTTACTTATGTTCATTTATAAATCCTAGGTTTAAGATATTTCCATGTCCTCAGTATTTCTTTTGGTGTTCAAGGAGTTTCCCCATGAGAGACAGAGATGCAAAGAATTCTACTTTTTAGTTTCCTAGTTTGTTATAATGTCTGTTCAGGTTCACTGCATAATTATGCTGCATTGCATGGTCCTCACTGTTCTTGGCTGTCACATCATTATTTGGAATTTAGAGTACCTAACACCTTAAAATACCTGTTTTTCATAGTGTCAGTTCTCTTAATGGGTCTGTCTGAAACACTACACACAACATGTGTCACCTCAGAAGTACACTCTAAAGACCCCAGTTAAATATTCTATTAAATAATGCTGCTTCTGGACACACTCCACATTAAGAAACAGAAAGAGACGGGACACTGCAATAAATTTCACAAAGCCATATGTAGTGGTTTAGATTTGCCAATTTCGTTTCTCGGCCAATGCACTAAATAAATGTCATGGTTTTAAAGCAGTAACTAAAAAAATCACTAGAAAACTTACTTATTTTTTATTATGAGATATGAATTAGAACAAGAGCAAAACAGGCTTAAAACTTAAAAGGAATAAAGAAAGTTTATTAACAAAAACTACAAGAATAAGAAAACCAGAATAAAACCTTCAGAAAACCCTTTTCTCCCCTCCTACCCAACCATTCCCTTGTTCACATGACAACATAGAGACAAAAAAAATTTTGGTGTTTACAACAGTCCCCAATTCTTGCTATAGTCTTTCATCAGTCTTTGTAGAGAAACAGAAGTCTTCTTCTGCTAATCTATGGAGTTTCTCACAAGAAAACTATTTCTGTTATAGCTTTCTATTTCTCTGATGCCAGCTGACCGGAAAAAAATCTGCCATCAGTGGTCTCCTCCCGTTTCACATCACTCTGAGGTGTGTTATGGGTCAAATGAGTCTAGGGATGTCATTTTTAAGGATGAGTTATTCAAAGGCAAAAGTTCTCTTCATCATCACAGAGACCTGTGAGCCTCCCTGGAAACAAAAGTTTTCTCTTTGCCTCTCAAAAGGCCACAAATCTTCAACTATTACTTCTCCCCCTCTGTTCCAGCATCTCACAGTATCACAACCACTTCACCATTTGCTCAAAAACCACACTTTGCAACACTCTATTCCTCCCAATATACTCTGTCATGAATTAAAGGAGGTTTTTTCAGAACACTAATGTCTGTCTCCATAGTCTTAACAGAAAAATATTTCAGCTTATTAAAGCATCTCTTTATTTCTCTTTCCCCTCTAACGTTAATTCTTTTCTTCACTGTTTTCAATGGTTTTATGGTGTCTTCTTCATGTTGATTATCCCTCTCTCTCTCTTCCCCTCTCTCTGGGAAAAAGGAATAATCTGTAAGTTTTATCCAGGTAGTAAAAGAGTTAAAGTCTTGGAAAGCTGCAGATGTTCACAGTGTCAGGTTTCATTTCAGAGACAGAAACTGCAAACTAAGTCAGGCCGGCTGGCTCCTTTTCTCCCCCCTGCCCTCTGCGGCCTTGTCTGGCCTGGGCGGGGGGGGGGGGGGTGGGGAGGGGAGGAAGAGGGGGACCTGTTACCTTTCAAAAAGCCAGAAACCAAAAGAGAACAAGAAATTCCCAGTCCTAAGTCTTAAGGTAAGAATTCACAAGTTGATCCCACTTTTCAACGGTCACAATCACTGTTAGTTTGCAGAAATGGCTAATAATTGGTCAGAAGAAAAACTCCCATCAGCCTGTAGCAGCTTCAACTTCCCCAGTTCCTAAAGCTATCTTAAAAGTAAAGTCACCCCAAGACACCATACTTCAGGGAGGATTTCCCACATGAAACATATACTGTCCAATTCTCTGTCCCTTGCATCCCCTGGCTGCAGCTGTTTTACACGCCAGTGTTCTTTGGACTGAACTCCAACTAGATAATGTTCAAATTTTTGCTGCAAATGCTGACAAGACCTTTGACTCTGTCCTTTAACTGTAAAGCTATGCTTCATGCACATTCTCATATCTTCTTAGAAATAGAAGAAAAAAAGACTATCTGAAAAATTATTCTGAAGGCTGGGTAAGAAATGCCAGAAGTTTTTTTGGGGTAGATAAAAAAAAATATTTTTACAATATACACAAGATAGAATTAGTCATCCATCTTCACATTTTGATCTTGAAGTTTACAGCAATAAAACTTTTTTTGGTAAAACTAGCATTGTTCAAACTATTCTATTTCTTGCTATTGAGTTCAGGCAAACTTAACAGATAGGTATATATCAAACTGACATCATAATGTAGGATTTTCTTCCCTGCCTGCTTTTTTACAACTCTCAATTCACTTTCATTCCTTCCTCTCATTTGTAATCCTGAAATGTCCTTTTCATTTTCTTCTGAGTTGCACTGAGAATTATTTAATCCTTATCTTAGTTTCTATCTTAATCCTTATCTTAGTTTCTATCTGCCTTTAACTTTCACAGCTAATTTTCACTTCAGCGTGCCTAAAAGCACATTCTTCTCTCCTGATGCCCGGAAAGGCTTCTGCAATCCCATCTGCCACTGAAGGCACTCAGCTGTGCAAGATACCAACATCACCTACAAGTACACTGAAAAACAGCTGCAGTCACAAAGTTGTTCCTTGTGAACCTTTGCTAGACAGCTTTTCCCGAAATTTTCTCCCTCTGGCAGCTGGTGATCTAAAGGTTGTGGAGTGTCCCCGCCCAAAGAGGCAGGGATTTGACTTTAGATAAGCACTGTTAAAGTGAGAGGCGTGGCTTTAAGACCTGGAAAGAGTGGATTCCGCCCCTCTGCCTTGGGGGATGTGCCCTATAAGCCTAGGAAGAACTGCTGCACCCGCAAGGCCCTCATGGGGTGTCAGCCTGAGGTGTTCTGTCCTTCTTGTGTTGCTATTTGTTATATTCTGCTGCATTAACCCCTCCTATTGTGCCCCTATTGGTTTATGCTCCTGGGGCTTCTCCCTTGGTGTGTTCCTGTTGGGCCCAGACTCTAAACTCTACCCTGGATTGACCCCACAAAACCCACCACCCTGCCCCTCTTCAGGGTTCTCTGTCTCTGAATGATGCTGGGTTAATTCCTGTGTTGGTGATGCCACAATAAATGGATTCTCGAGTTTAACCAAACAGAGACCTGTCTGGTTGATTTCTCACATCAGTCACCAGCAGCTGAATCCTCCCTACACATGACAATATTGCAACAAAATTGCAATGCACCAAAAGGTCTTTTCCAAGCTAAATTTTTCTATGACTTCTCACAGGGTCTACTGGAGAGACACATTTTCTTTATTACTGTATGTTAAGAAAAAACAGTGTTGCAACATGAAAGATACACTGTCGTAAGATGAATTTTTCTGTAAAGAAAACATAGAATTACAAATAATATTTAAAATAAATATTGGATGAAAAAGTAGTGACCCAAGAGTTTGTGAAGAAAAATGTATTGAAATGGAAATTTCTATAGAACCAAGAGAAAACACAAAATAAATAGAAGGAACTAAGCCTCTTTAAGGACAGGGTTGGAAGTGTAGGGAATTAATGTGTCTGGGTTTTAATGTTTTTGTCCTGCTGCAGCTGCACAGGCAAGCACAGAAAGGATATTCACATTGTCATTTTGGGACAGTTGGCTTAGGGGGTAACTTTCTCATAATTTTCACCCTGCCACATTCCTGCATAGTGCAGGGATACCACTGCAGAGGGATAAGGACACAGATGAATGCTCACCTTGGGTTTTAATAGACAGAATTTATGAGGACAACTCTCTGTGGTAAAGACTATGGAGCAAAGATACCTTTGCCTGCCTTCACAAGTTAACAGGAATGATGCAGCTGTGCCAGCTTCCCAGACAGATAAAGTGAGCACAGGGAGAGCTACGGAGTAATTGTGTCTGGTGTGAGTCAGCCCACTTAGCACAGGACCCTCATTGGTGCCACACAGCCGCATTCCCGAGCCTTCCCTGCCTATCTGTCAAAGGTAATAGGCACCCCCTTTGCACAACAGCCAGAGCGCTACTGCCCAACACACCCCTCCTCCTTCAGCTATTTTCAGCCCTATTTTCAGGCAGATAAAAAGGAAGGCTTAACAATTTCATACTGGGACTAAAGGTACCAAACTTATGAGATGTTCTTCTCATTATTCACCCAATCCATTTTACTTTCAGATAACAAAATTTCAAATTATTCCTATTACCTCAATTGTCAAAAATAGTTTCTTCTGGTAGTCATCCAAATTATCTTCGTTGTTATATATAATCTATAAAAATGAGAGATGTAGGTCCTACTTTTAAAATTATATGATCTAATAATGGGATCATCATCTATCAGCATTAGGTGAATTTCTGGTGACAAAACAGATGGAAGAGTGTGCACTCAGATATCCACCGAGACTACTAGTGGAGCATACAGAATGGAATCTTTTCATCTGGTCACTCCTATGTTATCTGGTACTGTCCTGCATCCATCCCCTTCTTCATCTGATGCTGCAACTTGAGCCAGAAAAGACCATGGTCCTGCCAAGGTTCTGCTACCTCAGGGTAAGCGAGCCTCTCCTAAGATTTACTGCATACCAGTTAGCCCCACACAGTCCAAAAGTCTGTATCTGCACAGAAAAATTATCCCTGTAGCTTCAATTTTATACAAAATCAAAAGTAGTAACCCATTTTCCTCTGATTTTCAGGAAGTTACTTGGGAAAAAACAGATGGGAGAAATTTCAGGTAAAGAGAAAGGATACATCCCTCATTCAGGCTGGCATGAAAAATTGTTACTTGTACTCAGTTACTCCTGTTGGTGGGAAGGCTTCACATT
Organism: Pseudopodoces humilis; assembly: GCF_049639895.1. Classification (NCBI taxonomy): domain Eukaryota; kingdom Metazoa; phylum Chordata; class Aves; order Passeriformes; family Paridae; genus Pseudopodoces; species Pseudopodoces humilis. The sequence continues at coordinate 60,603,842 of NC_142205.1, read as the reverse complement.
CTTGAAAAAATCATAGCTTAAGTGCAACCAAGAGTAGCACAAAGGGCACTTTCCAGTTCTGTGAGTGCAAACAGTTAGGTCCATTTCATAACAGAAGACACAAGAAACTTAGCCCATCACAGCTGATATACACAAGCTACAAAGACAGGACTAAGCTCATAGTTCTCAACCAAAAAGGAAATAATTAATTGCGTGAAGCTGAGAAGAAGTCAGACACATGGCTTGTAAGACAGAGGGGTTTTGGTATATTATATTAGGAAAGCAAGAATTGTTGTTCTGTATATTTAGAGAAACAGAACTTTTTTGTAAAAAAGGGTCTGAAGCACAAGCCTGATGTGGAGCATCTGAGGGAGCTGAGCTTGTTCAGTCTGAAGAAAAGGAGGCTCAGGGGAGACCTTATCACTCTCTACAACTTCCCAAAAGGAGGCTGTGGCCAGGTGGAGGTTGGTCTTTTCCCCCAGCTAATAAGCAAAAAAAGCGGAAACAGATTCAAGTTGCACCAGGGAAGATTTAGATTGGATGTTAGAAAATTTTTTTTCACTTAAGAGGTAGTCCAGCACTGGAAGAGAGAAAGAAATGGTTAAATCGCCACCCCTGTAGGCATTTAAAAGATGTGTTGATCTGGCACTTGGTGACCTGGTTTAGTGGTGGATTTGTTGGATTAATGGTCGGACTTGATGCTTTAAAGATCTTTTCCAAACGAAATTATTCTATGAGTCTATGAAACTCTTGTCTAGATTTAATGGTGACTTATGATCCTAACAGCAAGATTTAGAGAAGTCAGTAAAACTGAGCAGAAGCTGCCTGTTACACCTTTGTGGTGTGTAATAAACACACAAATTCTTATCACAATAGGACTGTAAGGTCTAGCAAACTTTTATTCGGGAATGGTATTGGTTTAGACAGACTGAGGAGGAGGATGGACTAGGTGACCTCTAGCATCTTTTTCAATCTACTTTTCTATTATTTTCTGTAATCTTCTGGAAAGGTTCTCCAAAGGGCTTTAAATTTGCATAGGCTAAAAAGATAATTATTTTTAATGAGAACCATGATTTTAGTCACACAGTTCAACTTCAAGGGTGCTGTGTAATGCTAAGAATATTATTCAGGCCCTGTGGAGCTTTCCCAAGATAAAAAAATGCTGCAACCATTCCCTACCTAAAGTTCTGTCTGAATAGCAGTACTGAGTCACTAATGACACTGACAGTTTTTTCACCGTTTTCTCCTCTATCAAAACAAACAAAAAATTGTGGCTTCCTACTTTATATTAGTGTTTTAGTGTTTCTTGATATTGTTGATTTTTTAATGTATATTCATTTCACCTAGAAAACCCCCTGATATTTCTACATATTTGAACAGGTAGGGAGTTTGACTTTTCATGGGAGTTTGCCTTAATTAAAATAATCTGAAAAGTAAAGATTGCTTCTTTTAAAAGTAATTGGATTAATGCAAACTTTATCAGTGCCTACTTCAAACTAGTATAAATGGTCTGACATTAAATGAGGTTAAAATGTCCCCAATAAACTACCACTACTGTTATTAAATTTAATTAAGATAGAACAGCAGGCAGTTTAAATGGGAAAGTGTTGCACAAAAATGGCAGCACAGAAAAATGATTCTGATGTTGTCATTAAAGCTAATTGGAAGCAAGAGTTTCTAAATGACAGTATAATTAACAGGCTAATGAATACTAGATTAAGATTGTTATTAACAATGAAAATTGCAAACATACATGGAAAACTAGTTAGGGACATCACACCATTAGAGATATTACAAGGTAAAACTCTGCAAATTATACAGCACTTCAATGTGATGATGTACAAAGCTCTAGCCATGTAGCAGCAATTAAACCTTTTGCCCTTTCTGACCCTCCTCTTCTCCAAATTATAATTATCACAGATTAGCCATAAAATGTGTGTTTTGAGAAAATATACCATACTAAAACTGTGCATAGAGCTCATGGAAGTAGCGTTGTTTGATAAGGCAATGATCAAAGTTGGGAGAAGGCCAGTGGTTACATGCAGCCTATGGCCTGAGGCAAAAAACAAGCCGCTGCTGGGGTTCACGGCTGAACAAATAGTCCACACATTGAGGAACAAGGTCTCTGCTAAATAAGCCTAATGTTGTTTTATACATAAATGAAATTATTCCTACTTTTAATAGGAGCATTTGGGCCAGCTCCTTTTCCATGAACCCCTGCTAAACAGCAGATGGAACAGTGCTGGCTCAGATCTCAGAGACCATCCTTCGGGTGTCACTTTGTCACCATTTCAGTGCTTGAAGTGAAAGCTCAAGGACAGGGCAGGAATGATGAGGGCTCTTGGTGAGGAGGACACTATAATAAACAACATAAAAGGTGACAAAGTGAATGAATTACAGAAGAGCCTTATGGTGGTTTAAGATTTCTTGTTCCAAAAGATCTTGGCTGTATTTGCAGTGCTGTAAGGATCCTGGTATTCTTGCTGGCTTGAAATAGTATCACAAGGAGATATTATAGTTGAACAAATGTTAGATATAGCAAGCTCTTCTCACTGGGCATGGTATAGGTTTCATTCTGTTGCTGAAGAATGTGTCACAATTTTTTGCACATTAAAACCACATTTGCGAGTTTGGGCTTAAGCATGAACTTGCTTGTCCTAATTCTTAACAACTGCTATTGTTACTTTTAGTCGGGAATACAGGCTCTAGAAGGCAGTGTTTTGATTTTATAGGCTTTTTAATAATGCAAAGAGCATTGGTGAGTAAGAGAGGAATTAAGCGGACTTGTGACAGATCTTTGCCTCTGGTTAGTTTCTGTAACGTTATTCATATATGCATTTTATAATGTGTTCATAGCAAGACGGGTTTGTCTTCTGTGAAACTCATTAACATGAAGGACAGAGTAAAAAGAGCTATCTGACAGACAAATATAACTTTAAATGGCCTAGTATGTTCAAATAAGTGAATGTTATTTTCCCAGAGGCTGCAAAAGGAAAAACATAAAGGCCAGAACAAAATAGAGAGTATGCCACAGAACAACCAAAATTCCAGGATTTGGGTTATAGAGACACATATGTCAAAATTACAGAAGTCTTTAAGAAATCTGAGAGGGAAAAAGTGAAGTGGTGAATAAAGACTTAAAAGCAGAATTTTAAAGAAAGATTTTTACTTAACTAGCAGCAACTAGATGAGAAAATATTCTACAAGAGTAAAGGTATGAGTACAAAAAGGAAGGAAGAAAATGATAATAAGCACTTTACTGCAATTGTACCAGATTAATTTTCTCAGAAGACCTTGCAAACTTCTGTTTATAAGCATTTTTACAGGTCAGAAAGGTTCAAGTTTTACCATGAAAAAGAATTTTGAGTGCTCAAATATGAAGATTCAGGCTTCTAAACTAGAATATAAAACAGTATCATAAACAACAAACTATTGAATGTGTAACATGAAATTTTACACAATTTCCTTTACCTCTACAACTAAGAATATCTTGATAAACACATATTTCACCCTTAATTGGGGTATGCAAACAATATGAAGTGCATTGAAAAAATTAATCTCAAAACAATTTTGTGGAAAACTAAAAACATCTGGAGGAGATAGCATAAGAACAAGAACAATGACATTTTGTAGGAAGAGATGATCTAACTAAACTGAAGATTAATCCCTTGACTTAAAAATTAGAATTCCTTAGAAGACAAGATTCTTTTCTTCGCAGTAACCATTGGGAAACATAGAAAATTTTTCATCAACTACTCTTTTGCCAAGATTGAAATAATTCACATCCTTTAAAAACAACTCTTTAAGTAATCCTTGCTTCACAGTACTTGGCAGAGCCAGTAAACTCCAAGCCATATTCAGTTATGTGGACAGAATGAAACTCTTAAAACATCAGTAAAATTGATCATATGGAACCCTGAAAGAGACTGCATCTTGCAAGATAAGAAGTGGATTATTTCAGCAGTTTCCAAAATGACATAGTATCAAAAGATGAAAATCTTTGGCTGGCATAGACATTTCTTACTTGTAATCCCTTGGAAGGGAAAGACATACCTTTACTTTTACGTTGGTATTGAAATTACATCAACTAAAGTTGCCTTATTCCCAAATGAACACAACACAACACAGATGTTAAAACTGTTCCTTTATACATATCACTCTTTTTGCTCTGCCTGAATTCTTCTAAATTGTTCTGTGTAGAGAAGCTCTTACGTGGGTTAACACCAAAGTTGTTATGGCATGTTCACACTTATGTAACACACTTTTTGGTTGTTGATGGAAATACTATAAAAATCCACATTTATGCTAGTGTGAAATACACCCTTAGAGAATATTCCTGAAACTGGCAGCAAAAGCAGAACTCATGACTGAAAGAACTATGTGTTGTTATTGAGTCTTGAGGCTCCTCAAAACCAGCAGGAAGAAAACATTACTTGTTGCATCAGACTATAAAAAAATACTTCCTATCTTTACCCCTGAGTAAAGTGCCAGCACAATAATGCTATTGATTGAAACAATATATGGTTTTATTTGAAGTAATCAATCCTGTTTATGTAATGCTGCTGATTATTTTCATTGTCTGTGAGAGGATGCCTTCTGTATGGTCCAGAAAATACATTCACACACTGTTTTTAGCTGCAGTAGTTGCTGAAGTCCAGCTGGCTTTCTGCCAGGCAAAGCACTTCTTAACAAATTTCTGGCTACCTGGGGTTATAAGCATATTATCACATATCCACAGGCACAGAGTGGTGCTGGTTTTCACATCAGAATCTGCCCCACTATTGGTGACATTGATTGTCTTGGGAATTAATAGCATTATGTCAAGAGATTGAGCTCTTCCAAAGGATCACTGAGTGGGAATTGCTCTGTGCAACTTGTTTCCACACCTCTTGACTGTGTAAAGCCCCTGGCTTTAAAGCATGGTGGGAAGGGTCAAGGGGAGATGGAGAAGAGACTGTATCAGTGCTCTTCAGCTAGAAACTTTTCCTCAGTATGGTTCAGCAGATAGACAGACACAGTAGTAAGTTCTGTCTGCTGGACACAAGTACAAAAATGAATATTTATACTTTCTTCACACTGTTAACTGTCTTGAAAAATCAGTAGAAAAAAGTAGAGTTCGCAGTTATTTTCCTTATTTTTCAGAACACTTTAGCTGCTGAACAATAGTCCATAAGTTACATCTAATAATGAAAAGTTCTCCACACAAAACTTTGGACTTTAAAGAAAGAAGAGAAAAAAAAATAAAGAAAAAAAAAGCTTAAATTCTGTAGAAGAAATCTCCATTTACCGCAGAAAAAAATCCTTAGTGTATGGATGTTAGCTGAGAAAGCAACAAATTCTGCAACTATGTACTTTTTGGGTTTAGTATTCATTAATATTCCCCATCCACCACCATTAAGTTTCATTTACAGGTGTGCAAAGGAAAACTGAATTGTAAAATTTATTTAGTTGAGAAGAGGAAGCTTATAAAGGTCAGCTCATGCAAAGAGGAAACATTACCACATAATTTCACATACTGCTTACTATGAATATCATACAGTAAATAAATAGTAATTCCTAGCTTTTATATAGTACTTTTCAGTTACATGTAAAACAAAGCTAACGCTTAATTTGCAGTGCTAACTTCAAGGGCATAAAAGAAAGTAATCTTAACAAAGCCAAGATTTGCTCACAAACCTCAGAATAATTGATTTATGTTGCAGATCTTCCATGGCCATTATAAATTAATTTTCCATTCAAAAGGTTAAGAAACAAGTTGCTCCATCTACTTATCTTCTAAGGTGGGTGGGAGAAAAAAAAGACAAGAAAAATTAACAGCTATCTAAATAGCTAAAAATCCTAACCAACATCCTATCTAAAAATCCATTTTATAGCTTCACTGGGCTAAGAATAGTTAAGATATTTTACTGAACTAGAACTTGTCTAAAAACTTACAAAATTTAGTGAATTCTCCTGAACATTAAATCACCAAGCTCCTCTCAAAAAAATCCCTTTTTTCAACTTGGAAATAATATTTTTCTACTTCCTTTCAACATGTCCTTTTGACCTCTCTTCCTGTTTGCAATAATGCCCATATATTTTACTAGAATCTTCTATTATTTCATACTGTCCCACAGAACAGAGTCAAAGGCTCTATAAAACCAATTAAGTAGGTTGAGGCTGTTGGAACACAAATATTTTTAAAGCTTTGAGATATCATGTGCATATCTGCTAACTCCCCCCATTAATCTTCCTTATGGAACTGTCTGTTATTTAAAGGCAGCTCTTTCTCCTGTCCTTGTGATTCCTAGATGTGAAGATCTTCCATAAATCCTCCTTAAGAAGCCTGTGTTAATATTTTCACCCACAGGATTATGATCTTTAATCCTGACATTCACACTTTAAAAGTACCTTCATCTTTCTACACAACAGCAATGCAAAAGTAAACTTTTTCCAAATGAAAAATTACCTTAGAAAATTTACCCTTCCCTATAAACATCTAATCCATGTATGCTAACAAGAATTCTTTTGTTTATTTGATGTAACAACATGAGCCATTATAAAAACAGAGAAAGAAGTCATATAATATTTTGTTTCAGGTAGAAAAGTAGTTTTCTTAAAAGTGAAAATTTATAAATTGTCCATAATTGTAAGTAATTATAATGGAACAGCAAATAATGGGTGACACCAATTTATACCAGCTGATTTGTCTTTACTTGACATGTGGCTCAAATCTGCCTTTATCCTTAAATATCAAGAATTTTCTGGGAAACATGGTAACAGTGAAAGGTTGCAGCAAAGTAAAATGGTTTTTTTTCCCCTCTTATCAAATGTCTTGTCGGATACCTTCCACTGTAAACACCTAGGTCACAGTTTGAAAAGCACATTAAAAGATATTATAAAGCTCTAACATAAAAGAGCTTAGATGCTACAAGAATAAACTTGTGGAAATTTTTTTAAAACCTAATTAAGAAATTGTCTACTGAAGCTGCAGTAGTTATCACTTAGTAATGCAAGAGAAGTAAATAACAAAATAAGATAAGCCTGGGATCAGCCCACCAGTGTTTGAGGGACAATATGCTACTGAGGTCCTTCAGTCTACTGTCTCTGCGAGGGCAGAGGACGGAGATGCACATGGCAGCAAAGACACAGGGATTATTGATGAGTTAGAAATCATGGAAGTGCCTGAGAATAGGAATTAGGGTTTCTCCCTGTAGAAAGTTGCTAGGATTTGGCTGTCTAGAGCTTAATGATGGTGACGATGGTGTTGAGTGTTTACGGGTGAGGACCAGGGGAAAGGCAAGCAAGACAGATGTCATGGTGGGAGTCTGTTTTAGACCATTCAGCCAGGGTGAAGAGGCACATAGAATATTCTACAAGCAGCTGGGAAAAGTCCCACTCATAGGGAACCAGTTTACCAGATTCAGTGAGTATTCCTGAAGCAGCCTTGAGAAGTTCACCAGTTTCATATATTCACCATGCTCCTGAGAAATGTACAAATTAGCCCAAGCCCCTCATTTTAAGCTAAACTTCCTACTTCAGCCAGAGCACGGAGGATTTGATTTAAAGTTGCTGAATATAGGTTTTGCTAACTGGGGTGACTGGCAGTGAAAAAGGCCTCCAAGCCCTAGTATTTAGGATAATATGAATTCACACCACCATCATTTTCAATTCACTTTTTCATACATTCAGTGCAAAGACTTAGTCCTTCCACTTTGCCAAAGATGAAATGGATCTCTTGCTCCTCTGGAATGTCATAAGACTGTGTTTATCAGATTCTTAGGTTCAAGCTTCTATTATTAGGTGTATGAGAGTAGGTTAGAATTGATTTCATACAGTCACCCAGAAATGAAACAAGTAAAGCATGCAATTTTATGGAACAGCTCCATGTAATCTGAATCTTGGAAATTAGAGTCTCCACCAGTAAAAATACATGGAAGGGTTTGCAAGAAAGTGTTATATGAACAGGAATTCAATTCTATCCCTTTCCCAAGCCACACAACATTGATTTTTAAAGATAGGAAATGAGCTACAAAGGGAGCTGCACAAAACCAGATGCTCTCTGGTAAACAGTAGGAGTATTTTCAGGAGGAATCCTGTGGTTAGAAAAAGCAAATAACAAGATGTTGCCTGTAATGTAGGTATCTGGGAAGTGATAAGAATTCCATAGTCTTTCATACCTGAAATTCTGGACAGATTTTATTATTATTTTTTTCTCAGGGGACATCACATCCACTGTTCTTCTGGAGAATGCCTACACTGACCACTCATCCATGTCTTGCAAGTTCATTGTTTACTGTCTTCATTACACAGGATTTATAGACTAGCATTACTATGTGTAGTTGCACTCTCACAAACTGAAATCTTTTTGAGACAATGTATTTTTCTGAGTTTAAATTTGATTTAATTCCTTGATTTGCTTTCCTTCCTAAGGGCCACCTATCAGTACTTGAATTCTTATATTTTCTCTATAGCCTCTTTAGCTCTTTCATAGTGCTAAACTCTCAATATTTTTCCATTGATAAAACATCTTTGCCTTTATTGGTTAAAATTCACTACCTATGGTTTTTAATTATATATCAAATATTTCTGGATGTCACTCATTGATTATATTTATATAAGCACTGTACAAGTACACAAGATAAAAAAAAAGGCAAAGCAACCATCAGTGCTTTGAGTCTAAACTTTTCAATAATACGGCTTTGCTGTAATAGCCAGTATAGTATGTTTGAACTGTTTGCTTAGTTAGGATAACATTCAATGAACAGATGATGGGGATCCTGCTGATTATCAACACTCACTGCCTGTGGAAAGAATGAACCAAAGCCCAAATTAAAAGATGATAAGGAAGGAATTTAAACCACAAGCCAAGAAATGTGCGTGCTCTAAAAAGGCAGATCCAAGGAGTGGCCATGCAAAATAGATCCCGGAAAATGTGAACTAGTTAACTGAAAAGTTTGACTATGCATAAAGTCTATGAATATGCATCAAGTTGTTGCAATAGAAATGGTATATAAAGGGTGTTACCAAAACACCAGGTGTACTGTTGGCAGAGTGCCAAGCACTTGGCCATTTTAACCCTTTGCTTTATTGTCTTTGTCTCCTATTGTCTTTGTTTTATTAAAACTTTCAAAATTTATCAGAACAATGAACATAGTTTTAAAAGTATTAAAGAAGAAAAAAAGGGAAATTATCTTGATGGAATGTACATCATTACACAGTTGCATTCCTCTTTCATCTCTCTAGTTTATTCATCTCTCATGTTATTCTTTCTAGTAGGACTTATTTACATCCTTATATGGGTTAGGCTCAAATTTTCCTGTGTTCCTTAAAGTTCAACTACAAATGGTGAAGTGAGCCACAAAGCAGGCTGCTAACCTCAGAGAGGGTGTCTACATGGACTGAGACCAAGAGATTTTGGGAAAATGCTTCAACAGATTGTTAGCTGAGAGGAAAGGAATCACCCCTCCCTCTCCCAAGAGACTCAGTGTCATTATTATAATGTAAAATTTTGACTCTTCAAATTACTGTTCTGGAATTTTTGTTAAGAAACACTTAGAAAATGCTCGTCTAGAAAAAAAAATTACTGACATATTTTGGATGTTGTGCTTTATACTTTTGTTTCCTCTTCCTCTTCCTCTTCCTCTTCTTCCAAAGCCTCTCCTCCGTCCCTTCCCATCTCTGCCGGGAAGGCTGTCACGGGGTCCCTGGTTCTGTTTTCTTGGTAATGCTGTAGTTATTGTTGTTTGTTTGCCTGGTTATACTAGTAAAGAACTGTTATTCCTATCCCCAGATCTCTGCCTGAGAGCCCCTTGAGTTCAGAATTATAATAATTCGGAGGGAGGGGGTCTACATTTTCATTCCAAGAGAGGCTTCTGCCCTCCCTAGCAGACACCTGTCTCCCAAAATGAGACAACTTATAAAGGTGCTGCTTTCAGGGGAGGATTCTGAGCTACAAATCTTGGTTGGAGGCAGTACCAGTGCAGCCAAGGGCATTTAAAACCTCAAAAGGCTCTTGCCAGCCCTGCTACTCAGCAAATTTAGGCACTGCTTTGTTCAGCATGAGCAGCCTAACAGGGGAATGTGCCTGCTTCCCCAAGGCACTGCTCTGGGCTCCAGCTACCCGGTGTAGAAGGTGTCCAGTCACCTGAGGTCAAGTAGCACAGCACCTAATTCCAAAGAAACACTTGAGTTCTGTTCCTGTGGGAACTATCATGGAATGTAATAGAGTCATCAACGGTTTTGTGGATTTGGCATGTAGTTCCCTTCATCAGAGAGTGTGAACTGCAAGAGCTTTGTGGTCTGGCTGCTCCCCTCAAGTCTGATTAACACAGAGAAATAACACAAGTATAACTTGAGAGAACCTCTATTGTGAAGTGATTCCTCTTGGGATGTTTTTTATACAGCTTTTTTTATTCATATAATTATTTTATATGTATAATTTTCCTATCATGCAATTTGAAGGGCAATTTTCTTAGGAAAACTTGTAGGCTGAAATACTGCAAATATTTCTTCTAGACTAATACTTGTTCACCTGGCACGTAAGATAATACACTCCTAATACAACTCCAACTAAGATCTGCACATTTCTCTGTGTTAATTTTTTCACAGATTCATAAACATACTTCTACACATTTTATGCATTAAATACCTTTCCCTTTGTTTTACTTTTGCTGACTTAGGAACTGATCTGGTTTTGTTTGAAACACTGTCTCTTTAAAAAGGAATAGCTCATTCTTAGTGGCAATAGTTGATAATTGTGCAGAAATATTGTGCATGCTTCTGAAAGGTGTAATAATAATGTCTCTCCAGATGTGCCTAGAAGTTAAGTAGCAGTTTCGAAATGCCAGTTTATAATAAGAAGAGTCCATAATTTAGGAAGCATTGCAATTTAGTATGCAAAAAAGAGAGACAGATTATAGCCCTATATGAGCCATGAACCAGATGTTACCTAGATTTTCATAGGGTACACATTCCCACCTAGTAACATATTCAGTACATTACATGTTCTATTACAGGAGTAACTCCTCCACAGTTATTTCAGTCCTGAATATTGGTATGTGTGGTTACAGCACTGGTGCAGAACACATACCAAATTCAGTTATGTGTACGAACGTGATAATTTCCAGAAATGCACCTTCCTACTTTATTTGAAAGAAAGATTGATGTGAGTCCCTCATCATACAAGCTCCCCTCTGTCCTGCCCTTCTCAGTAGTTAGGCACACTTCGCTGCTGGCCCCTATCACTCGAACCAAGGCCCACCTTTGCTAAAACACCATGGAGTAATGGTGAGGGCTGCTGGGATGACTGGGATGTGACTTTACAGAGGCAAAAGGCTGTCTCCCTTGCAACTACCTCCTCTGGCTGCCACACTGGCAGTGGTGGAGGGAGCCAAAGTTGTACATCTTTATTAGCTCTTTATATCCACCCTGTCACCTAGATGAAGAAAACAACAGTTCCTTCATTTTCCTGTGCAGAAATTCATAGGGTTGATGATTGACGGTGTAGTAGTTCAGCTCTGCATCAAAAAAAAAAAAAAATTCAAAGACAGCAGGAATATTATAACAAAAAAATATACTTTGGAAGAGATACATTTAAAATTGCAATTATTGTCTTCTGCATGTGCCTGTATATTCGGGCTGAGTCAGCTGGGACCATCCTACAGGGGTGTGCGTTTGCTAGAACTACTGTTTTTTGTATACCCACACAATCACATAAACTACTCTAGTACTTTATTCCCTCCCATTTTTATTATTATATTTTATTATTTTTATTTTTATTTTTATTTTTATTTTTGTTTTTATTTTTATTTTTATATTTTATTCCCTCCCATTTCTTCACTCCTGCTCCTGTAGCAATGCTTCCTCTCCTGGTGTTCAGCAACTGAACTAACTCAAATTCCAAAGGAATTCCATGAGAATATGGGCAGACTTTTAGGAGTAGAGAAAGCACAAACTTGTTGAGTGTCATGCAGCTGCACAAAACTTTTGGGTAATCTTGCTTCAAATGAGGATGGATGTTTCAGTTTTCCTGCTTTATTTCCAAAATGGCAGTCACACATCTGTTTTCACTTTACAGTTTGTATTCACATTCTTTGTCACTGCACTTAAAACACTAAGTTGCAATTTTAGTTGCTCCTTAGTGAGAATAATTGCCAGTATCTTGCCAAACAGCCTGTGTCCACTATAAATGAAAACTGCATGAATTAGAGACATCTTTTGCTTGTAAGAGAATCTGAGAATAATTTCTGCTATAAATAAACACCTTGATATGCTAGTAGCAAATACATTATTTTAAAATGTCTCCTGTCTAATTAAGGAGCACATTTTTGTGTAATTAAGAAAATGAGAGTTAAATTTTGCGTGAGTGCTGGTGGTATTGCCACCCTACTGTAATATACTGACACTTGCATTACTTTTATATACAACTAATGTAATTTGTATAGTATTGTAATACTATATATATATATATGCAATATTATATATAATATAGTAATGCAATTTTTATAGTATTGCATATGTATGAATAGTTTCTGGTTTTATATTAAGCTAGAAATATATTTTAAACTTCAGAAATGCCAGCAAAACACAGAAAGATAGTTAAAAAAATCCACTCTATTTGCAATGATTCCATTTTGCTGTGTTCAAAGGAAATTGTTGGGAAGGAGATTTTTTTAAAAAAAGTAAGCAAGTTATTCTGTCCCTATTCTCATATAATTAGTTAATACCTCAATCTTTGTGTGCTTGTTTTTGTCTGTTTGCTTATAAATTTCTCCCAGTACAGAAAATTCTGTCAAATTTAGCATAGCAAAAGTATCACGTCAAAGAGAAAAATAAATAGGAAACACTCACTTTTCAGATTTAAACAGTAGCAAATATGAGACACCTTGGGATCCAAGTCCAAGTACATACATGTACACACATGTACACCTGATATCATTTACTCTCACTCTTTGAGCTGGAGTGAGCTGAAGAAACAGATATTTATGACCACTCTTTTCTGAAAATAGGTGCTCTTATCATAAGACAGTTAATAAATGGGTATGTTCCTTTGGTTTAAATATTTATCCAAGCTGATGTTTTTCCTGCAATGCTGGTACTTCTTTTCATAATCTGTCATGAGCCGTAGAAAGTCTGTATTTTTATTTCCACTTTCAAATCCTGCCCAGGTTTCTAACAGCTGCCAGGTGAAGCAGATTTTACCTCTCATGTCTGTACACATGCTTAAAAAGTGACATTCACAACCTGCATTGAGGCAAAGTACCAGGAGTGCTAGTTACCGATTTTCTGGAGGCACAAATAAAGTATCACGTGAGAGAGCCAAGAGTCTGACAAGCATGAAATTGTGAGTTCTGCATATATTTTTTTTTTGTTCTTTGCAGTGGCAATGACTGCAAATCTGATCCCATGCAGTAGATAATAAATGTGGAGGCATTTCATTCCAGTGCTTCTCTGCAGAATGGATGCTGGACCCAAATATTGAACCACAGGACAGCAGGATGCTAAGAAATGGCAGTGAGCTGTCCCACACAATGAATTTATTATACAGCCACCTGTAACTATGCTCTGGAAACATTCAGTCCCAGACCCTGTTTCTCTCACTTGTACAACAGCTGCTGAAGACACAGAAGTCTTATTTATGTTCATAAATAGGTTTTTGGAATCTTTCTGTAATAAAACACTTTTTTGTTCCTGAAAAACACTTTTTTCACTGAGAAACAAGAAGGAAATGCCCAGCTCCAGAAACTCATTTCTCCTCTAGTAAGGAGTCAGAGTAATTTCTAAAAACCTGTTATTTATCTGCAAAATATTTTTACCATGTCTCAGTGTGACATGCTGTCCTGGGCCTACTTTATGTTGCTTGTATCCCCAATCGCCTGTTCTGTTTATGTTACATATCAAGTTCTGCACCTTTAAGACTGGCTCTGGGAGTGAAGGCAGGGAAGAAGAAGCTGCAGTTTGTGTTGAGAAAGAGCCCTCACTGCCCCACATCCTGCTCCTGAACTGTGATGTCTGCAGCACGGACAGACGGGGGACAGAGCTCTCTTCTGCTTTTAGTTAGTTTTTGGCTAGCTGAGGGAGAGAAGTTCCCTGGACTGTTTTTTTCCTTTTTCCTTGCATCTGTTCAAACCTGCTTAAATCATCAGAATAAGAGCCAGCAGCCAGAACAGCTAAGCCAAGGATATAAAGAAGATTGCACAGAGATCAAGTATTGTTTTCATTGTTGCCTTTCAAATGCATGAACCTTACATAGGTAAATGATGGTTCTTGGAAATCTGACAGTACTCCTAGGGAGCTGCTAAGCCTCATCTTCAAGACATTCGAGTTTATCTCAAGAAACATAAGTTTTTATGATGAGATATCTAGGCAGGACTTTAGGATTACAGCTGACATTTACGGTGATTATTATAGACACCAAACCTTCACTTTTCTTAACAGTTAAAAATCCACGGCTTTGGATTTCAATGCAATTTGCAGATTATTCTTTTCAGCTCCTTTATAAGGATCTTCTTCTGCTGGCCTATGCCACCTCTCTGCCCTGCTGCTCCGCAGCAAGCCAGATGGAGAAGAGTTTTGGAGAAGCTCTTTTCTGTCCTCACAACCTTCTTCCACAGCTTCTTGGTGCTGTCCTGAAAGGCCACTACATTTTCCCTCCTAAGGCAGCTGCCCCAGTAAAAAAACACTGTTCAGGTTGCAAAGAGGAGGAGTCACAGCACAAAGCTACTTCCAAGGTAGGCAACTCTGCTGAGCCCTGGCTGAGAGGCTACACCTATGCTACAAGGTGCAGCAACAAGGGCACAAACCTTGAGCCCTCCTCCCTTTAGGGCATGCTAAGCCAGAATGTCCAGGAAGGTCAGTGCTTCAGATATCAATCAGTCATCTGCCTTTCATGTTTGGCAGTCACTTGCCTGCCTTTTAAACTGTAGGCATATATATTTTCCCAGAGGTGTTTTTGTGTTGTTTTGTTTTGGTTTTTTTCCCCCAAGTTTGAAAGTTGCTCGGAAATGGCAGCAGGAAATCCTTACGGTCTGATCTTTGTCATGAGAATAATTTCCACTTTATTAGGTACAAATTTATTTATGTAACTACTGAAAGTAAAACAGAATGGAGGAAGGGGTGGAGCATTTGCTGCTATCACTTGTGCAAACCTTATCCTGTCAACAGCTTCTGTGTCATGTCGACTTGCTGATCAGCACTCCGAGACTTGTGAGTATTTCACAACTTTTGACAGCCTGTTGGTTTTCTTTTTTTCTTCATTTTATTAAAAAAATTAAGGAACATAGAGCTTAGCTTCAAATTATTAAATGCTTTTAAAAAATGTCTAATAAGATTTCTTATAAAAAACATAGTTTAAGTATTGTATTTAACCTTGCAATTGGCACCTGTTTCTCTGTCTCTGTGTTAGAGAAATCAGCAAATAGACAAAACTGGTGCTAGCCCATGAAAAATTTGTCATTGTTTGCTAACAAATTCACTCAGCAAAAATGAGGAGAAAAAAAAGCTACTCCTCAGAGCCTGGTTAACATACGAAGATCAGAGGCAAAAAACTGGGAGAAAAGTTATTTAATTCTTAGTGTATACAGTCAAAAGAGCACTAAATACAGGCAGAGTTCAGAAAATCTGCAGTCAGTGGAATCGTACTGAAAACAGTGACAGAGCTTCTGTAGCTGATAGCAGTGTAGGGAGGGTTTCATCAGTAGTAAACAAGAGAGAACATATGCACTGCTGAGTCTTTTTAAAAATAACATTTTCTACCTAGTCATAGAATCCTACATTCATTTAGGTTGGAAAAGAGGGAAAAGATGCGGGAGACAGAAACTTCTTATTGTCAAAACCTGCAAAATTATATCTGTATAAGTCTAATAGGAAATTCTCCTTCCTGTGCACAAACACTATCTTGCCGTTCCTTCTGTGTAAAGAAGATATTTTTAGGCAGCTTACTTTTAAGAGAGTCTTATACTGAGGAACAAATTCCTGATTATAATTGTCACAGCATGTTTGACTATACTTTCCAAGTAGTACATAGTGCAGTGCTTCCTTTGTCTCTCACATTGTTTACTGTTTACAGTTACAATTTGGCATGTACCATGTAAATGGAAAGGTATCACTTGGTTACATATATATCTTGGAAGGAGATAATAATAGATCAATGTAGTCTAAACAAACAATATTTATAGCTCAATAAATTTGGGAGTCTACTGGGCTGTTCTAAGCTTAGAGTACGAGTTAGTAGCTGTGCTCTGCTCTGCACCTACACCAGAGGGCAGCAGTGGGCAACCCCTGGTACCAGCGCTCCGGGAATTGGGAAGTCCGGGAATGTGAGAGACACAGACTGCATGAACTACATCCTGTGCCAGAGCTCTGGGACACAAGGATATCCAGGGGTGTGAGAGAGACAAACTGCTGGAATTGCACCCTGAGACAAGCCCTGCAAGGCACAGGGTCCTGGTCCTCTCTCTGCCTGGCGGAGCACAGTGACTTAAGGGATGAAGGAATGTTGACAGGCTCCTGCACATCTTACCTGTGACTGTCCCGGCACCCCAGTGACTTAGCATATGAGTGAGAGGCTCTGCAATTGGAATGGAACAATAACGAGGAGGATGGTCCATCTGGCTTTGGAGGTGTCACTAAAGTTACTTCAGCATGTACCCTGTGTCAAAATTGCTTCCATAAAGAAAAAAAGACAGGTTACTGTCATAGTAGATCCTTTCTGAAGGGAACAGAAAGCCCCATATGCAGACCAGAAAGTCTTCTTCAGGAAGTCTGCATCCTTCCTGGGGCCTGGGTTAAAGATGTGAAGTCAAAGTGTCCTGTGGCACAACCCTCTGGTTATTATCTATTTTCTGTTTTTTTAGGTAGGCAGTGATGAAGTTGCAACAAGAAGTTCAGGTGCAATTAAAAGACTCCAGGGCCTTGGGATGACTGTTAAGGGATCAGGAGCACAACTGTTGCTCTCCTCTGTCCATCCAGTTGCAGGGAAGGAATGGTACAATCCAGCACACCAATACCTGTCTCCAATCCAGGTGTCACCCACAGAATTTAGGGATTTTGATCATGATTTGGTCTACTCAACACCAGACATGCTGTCAATAGATGGGGTACACCTGTCCCAAAGGAGGAAAAGGATCTTTGCACAGAAGTTAGCAGGGCTTATCAAAACAACTTGAAACTTAAATAGGGGGAAGGGGTAAAACCAGGTTCACTAGAGCCAAACTTGAAGGTAGCCCACCAGTTTTTGAGTGACTGTGCTAGCAAGCTCCTTCTGTCTGCCACTGGAGATAGGGGATGGAGATCCATATGGCAACAAAGACACAAGGGTCAGTGATGTTTCAGAAACATGGAAGCACCTGAGAATGGTTATGTAGGAATTAGAGCTTCTCTCCCCAAGGAAGTGGTGGAATCAACAGCTCAGCTGAAGTGCCTCTACACCAACACACACAACAGGAGCAAACAGGAAGACAATTAGGAGGGCCAAAGCCCAACTGCAGCTTTATTTGGCTACTGCCTTAAAAGACACAAAATATATTTCTGTGAATACATCAGCAACAGGACCAGGCCTGTCAGCCTGACTGCTGTTGGGGAAGGTCACAGGGCACATCATCTTGAGTGCTATCCAGTAGCAAGTACAGGAAAACCAGAAGATCAGGCCCAGTCAGCAAGGGCATAAGGCAAGTCCTGCTTGTCTTATCTAATTCTCCTCACAATAATCTTCTGGAGAAACTGGATGCCCATGAATTGGACTGGTATACTCCTTGCTGGGTGAAAAACTGGCTGGTTACCCAAGCTCAGAGTGGTGGTGAATGGAATTAAATACAGCTGGCAGCCAGTCACCAGTGGTGCTCTCCAGGGCTCAGCCCTGGGGCTAGACCTGTTCAGTATCTTTATCAACAATCTGGATGAAGGTGTCAAGTACACCCTCAGCCAGATTGCAGATTACAAGTTGGGTTGGAGTGCTGACCTCCTGAAGGGAGGAAGGCTTTGCAGAGATCTGTACAGGCTAGATTGAGGGACCGAGGACAACTGTTTGAATTCCAACAAGGCCAGGTGCCGAAGTTCAACCCCATGCAACACTACAGACTTGGGGCAGAGTGGCTGGAAAGCTACCTGATGTAAAAGGACCTGGGGGTGCTGGTTGACGGCAGCTGAGCATGAGCCAGCTGTGCCTCAGTGGCCAAGGAGCCCAGTGGCATCCTGGCTTGTAACAGGAATAGTGTGGCCAGCAGGAGCAGGACTGTGCCCCTGTATTCAGCACTGGTGAGGCCACACCTCGAGTGCTGTGTCCAGGTCTGGGCCCCTCATTGCTAAAAAGACACTGAGGTACGTAAGCGTGTCCAGAGAAGGGTAATGGAGCTAGGGAAGAGTCTGAAGCACAAGTCCCATAAGGAGCAGCTGAGGGAGCTGGGGATGTTTAGTCTGGAGAAAAGGAGGCTTGGGTGTGACCCTGTCACTCTCTAAAGATCCCTGAAATGAGGTTGTAGCCAGGTCGAGACTGATTTTTTTTCCCCAAGTAACAAGTGATAAGACAAGATGTAATAGCCTGAAGTTGTGCCAGGGAAGGTTCAGACTGCATAATACAAAAGGTTTCTTCATTAAAGAGTGCTCAAGCATTGTAACAAGCTGTCCGGGGAAGTAGTAGAGCTACCAACACTGAAGACCTTTAAAGGACACACAGGTGTGGTGCTCAGGTTGATGGCTGGACTCAAAGATATGAAGGGCTTTTCCAACCTAAACAATTTTATGATGTCATTCTGACTGCATGATGTCTTGCTGTCATTATGAACGTTTGAATTCTCTGGGAAAAATACGATTATGGTCAGATCCATTTAAGGCTGACTAAGAGTTCACTGAAAACAGAGAGGGGTCACAGGGGACAGAGGTACAGGCTGATCTGAAGTAGTTGGGAAGTATGGATAATACAATGCTAGATTGTTTCTTATGAGTGAAAAGTTCATCCTCAGCTTGCATGTCTTTCATGCCATGGACCACTGTCCATTGATACATTTGACACAAACCTGCCAGTGTCAGGTTCAGGGTTCTGTTAAAGCAATGTTTCTTTCCCTTTTCTGTTCTCAGAGAGTTCAACTTGTGCAACCAGCACAGCAGCAAGAAAGGCAGTCTGGAACAGCTGACTGTAAGACATTCCATTCTATCCAAACAGTGTGGTTTGTGACCCAGAGTGGGTATCTGCTCTGCAGGCCAGCACAGTACTGCATACTCAGGATTTGGAAAAAACTTGTTAGTCTGCACAAAAGTGCAGATTTTATTCCTCTTGCTTTTTTACATTACTCAGTCATGTTGCTTTCTACTTCAACATTGTGCCATCACTGGGAGCTAAAACCCAGGAGAGTGAATACTCATGCCTTCCTTGTTTTTTGAGGCTTTTCTGTGCACTTAAACACTCATAATGAAAGACAGTGACATTAAAGGTTACTTTAACTACAGGGCTGTAATTCACTGCCAATTCTCTATACCAAATTATAGTGCCAGGCAAAACCAGAACATCCCAAATGTGTCCATTTATTCCCTCTGCATGCTAAAATTTTTCTAATTTTCAAAAGTATTTTAAAAGCAATTGCTTAGGAATCCCTACTCTCAGTTACTTATTATCAGGTACTGATTTCTCAGAGAAATGTGTATGAAGCAAAATCTCAGTTTCTATAAGCAGTTCCCATTAAGTTCTCATATAGACAATGACATTTTCTCATTCAGCTGAGGTGCCTGATTCCCATTTTACAGGTTTTGATAGGACAGAACTTCGTTCCAAGAATGAATGCTGACATATTAACAAACAAGGTGATAGAGTTTGTCTCTTCAAAGAGCAAACTCTATTGGAAAGCCCTGTTAATAGCTCCTCATGGGAATGTATGCTCAGAGCTCCTTTTTGAGCCAATGTTTCAGATGATGGGACAGAACCATGTTGGAGGCCCTTGATACCTACACAGGCAGATTATTCTTTTATAGAGGAATGGACTTCTGGTTTCATATCATTGATCCCATATCAATTTACCTTCTCACTGCCTCTGTGGCGAACAGAGAATGTTCCTGCACACGAAAGGTTCCTCTGCTCTTGCTGGTCCAGTGCTATTCCCAAGATAGGTCCTGTGATCCCGTGTTCAAAATGAACCTGAAGGCATGACCAGAAGAGAAAGACATTTCATCCAAGCGGTCTGTACTGTATCAGTGTAAACAGAGGTCCCAGTTGACTAGAGCTGAGTGTCACCTTTGAGATAATATTCTGCATAATTCTCTGAGAATTGTGGTCTAGGATTTCCTCCATGTCCTATAACTGACCTGGGGCCTGTTCTCCACCATCCATCAGGATTTATGGGTGACTAGGGCTAGATTTTTATATCATGATGAGAACACATTTAGGCACCTTGGCAGTTAATAAAAGCTTTCTGTCTTCCATTCATAAATTAACGTATGTTGTGGTTTTAAAGCAGTAATTAAGAAAAAAGTACTAGAAAACTTACTTATTTTTTGCTGTGAGATATGGATTAGAACAAGAGCAAAACAGGTTTAAAACTTAAAAGGAATAAAGAAAGTTTATTAACAAAACTACAAGAATAAGAACACCAGAATAAACTTCCAGAAAACTCCTTTATCCCCCACTACCTAACCATTTCCTTGTTCACATGACATTATAGAGACAAAAAAACTTTGGAACTTTGGTGTTTAAAACAGTCCTAATTCCTGCTAGAGTTTTTTCATCAGTCTTTGTAGAATAACAGAAGTCTTCTTCTGCTAATCTATGAAGTTTCTCACAAGAAAACTATTTCTGTTATAGCTTTCTATTTTTCTGATGCCAGCTGCCTGGAAATCTTGTCATCAGTTCACTCCTCCCGTTTCACATCACTCTGAGGTGTGTTATGGGCCATGAGTCTAGGGATGTCATTTTAAGGATGAGTTATTCAAAGGCAAAAGTACTTTTCATCTGTCTCTGTGAGCCTTCCTGGAAACAGAAGTTTTCTCATTGCCCTCAAGTGGCTCCAAATCTTCAATTATTACTTCTCTCTTTCTGTTCCAGCACCTCACTATATCATAATTACTCCACCTTTTGCTCAAAATCCAAACTTCGAACACTATATTCCTCCCAATATACTCTGTCATGAATTAAAGGAGTTTTTTCATGACACCATTGTCCATCCCCATAGCTTTAACAGAAAAATATTTCAGCTTATAAAGCATCTCCTTATTCTCTACCTCTTCTGAAGCTTAATTCTTTTCTTTACTGTCTCTGATAGTTTATAAAGTCTCTTTACATGTTGATTACTCTCTTTCTCTCTCTGGAAAAAAGGATTAATCTGCAAGTCTCATCTGGGTAATGAAAAGGTTAAAATCTTGCCCAGGCTTTGTAGATAGTTCTGTGATCTCTGCTGGATCAGCAGCTGGAGTTGTCTGTGATAGAAGATTCTTCATGGCTGCTCTGGAGAGTGTAGTCACTGTCTCAGCCTGCCGCAGGTCTAGAGCTTTTTTCCTTTCTTTACTCGGCAGTCTCTGGTGAATTCAGTCACAGCAAAAACTGCAGCCGAGCCACGGACCGGCCTGGCCCGGCCAGAGCCCGGGACAAGCCCCGCAGGCCCCATCTCCCGGCCGGGAGCCGCTGGGCCCAGCCCAGCCCCCGCCTGGGCCGCATGGCCAGGCAGGGAACGGGAGGCCAGCTGGAGCTCTGATACCTTTCACAGCCAGGAAACAAAGAGACAAAGAACTTCCCAGGCTTAGGTCTTAAGGTGGTGTTCACAGGTTGTTCTCACTTTTCAGTGGTTAAAACTGCTGTCAATTCTCAGAAATGGCCAGCTGTTGGCCGGGAGACCAACTCCCATCAGCCTCCAGCTGTTTTAACTTCCTTAGGTGTTTCTCTTTGTTTTCTTAAATGCCAATCTATTACAATGTACTACTGTAAAATAATGAAACTGATTCCTATTTATTTATTTGTTCATTATTTCCCTTAAAAATTAGTGAGGAATAGCAGAAATATTTTGAAGACTTCAGGAGATATACTATATAATTAATTGTTGACCCAGCTGATAGGTTATTTTAAGCAGGTAATGAGATACTTGTGTCATTACAAATTATCATACAGTATTTCTTGCTATAACAGATGAGGTATGTCCTTAGTGGCAGCATAGGGTGATCATTCAGACATTGTTGATACAGCTGCTATACATTACAACTGAACAGTTTAATAGATTACCAATTAACTCGAATGTCAATGCTTAAATATTCTTTACCAAAAAATGGTGGATGGGTTTGTTTTTTTTTTTCCCTATTGAGGTATTGCTTTTAAAATAATGATACATGTAGACTAAAAAGGTTGTACTCTGAAGTAGTTAAAAAACTCTTATACCAAAGTTGTTAATCTGGCCCATTCATGACTGAAATTTATCAAATATATTAGGATGTGTTTTTGTAAGTAAAAATAAAAAAGAAGAAAATTTACTGGTTGCAATTTATTTTTGAGTAGATGGACCATCATATTCTAAACTGCTAGTCAGATATGATTCCCACTGCACCTTTCCCTGGCTGCAGTCTCTGACAGAAGGCTATAAATGTCAAGTGTTGGTAATTTTCTTCACTAGAGTTTAAGTCATAAATAAGGACAGTGTGGGGAACCTTATTGTCTCTGCTGGAGAAAGGACCTGATCTCATTGGCCATGTCGTGTCACCGTCTGCCACAGACTATATTTATGAAGACGCAAATTGGACAATGCAGTTGTTGAGATAAATATCTTGTGAACAGTATACACAGTAGAAGACCCATTTTTTGTAAAATAATAACAACAGTGACAAGGCTTACTTCACATACCTTAAAACTCATTTTAACTGTTAATATGTTGTTAACATACTATTAACGTTGGTTCTTTTTGGTTGATAAACAATATGATAGAAAGTTGGGCATGAGCTCTGAGGCATCTTTTGATGCTGCATTGGCTAATTTAGAATTCTTAATTATCACTTCTTTAATAATCACTTAATTAATCACTTCTACCAGTGGGGCCTACATATATTCTGGTGACAAAACTGCTGCCTGTCTGCTTCTAAGGGGAAGTGGGACCCTTACCTGCCCTTCCAGAACCAAGGAGAGGTTTTGCAGAGACTCTATGGAAATCTATATATCCAATTTCTGAAAGCTGCAGCTGGTTACTGCCACCAACCTACTTGTAAGAGGAAAAGCTATTGACATGAGCACACTTGCTCTGAAATAACAAATTGTTTCTGTTAGTATAAGACATACAGTCAAGTTGCCCCTAATTGAATGTCAAATTAACCTCAGGCTGAATGCCATGAAAATAATAGAGACAGAAGAGGCATACCTGTTAGAATCAAGGGTGTGTAGTGTGCTTTTAAGAACACAGGAGTGTGAGACACAGTGGCTCTCAAAGGCTCAAGTTCTGTAACCTTTGGCAAAGAAACAATAAATACAGTTTGTTTCTCTGGTAGTGTACTTTGGCAATTGTGTAGCTCATAGAGCTTTTCTTTATAGAGCTGCTTCTTGGAAGGGTAGATAGGTCAATTATTATTTTACATTCCTGAGGTTTGATTAATGCTGATACTATGATTGGTTGTACGCAGGGCTGGCATGTGCAGTGGAGAGGCTGGGCAGCACAGTGGGTGAGAGGAGGGTGGCATTGGGAGCCCACCTGGGATTGCACTGGTGCCTGTTCTCAGCCTAGGGATTCCAAAGGTAAACCTGTCCTCCAGCAACCAACACTGGATGCTGGTGATGGCCAAAGTCATCAGACTGGGGTTCACATATGCTACCTCATTGCTTACAGCTTTCTTTCAATCATTTTATTTAATTTTTAATAATTTTTATTGAGTAAAAAAAGGTCTACAGCCTTACACTATCTCATAGTAATTATTTACATGGGCACAAGAAATGTGATTTAACAGTGGCTAGTATATATATATATATATGTATATATATTATATATGTATATATATTATATATGTGTATATATTATATATATGTATATATTATATAAGTATATATATGTGTGTGTATTATATATAATATATAATATGTGTATATATTATATAAGATACAATATTATATATAATATATATGTGTGTATATATTATATAATATATATGTGTGTGTATATATATATGTGTATATATGTATATGTATCTGTATGGGTATATGTGTATATATATTTATATACCACTTGCCAGTATCTTATCCATTTTCTTCTTGATCATGGATTAGTTATTTTTTCTCTAAAAAGATAGGAAAGGATAAGAAAAGAAGAATTTCTCTCTACAAATGCAGAAATATCAGTAGAACTTAAATATTTTGGGCCCAGTATGTGATGCCTGTGTACAAATTTTTATTTTTGTTGTGATTGTTCAGCATTCTCTAGGATTGTCTGTGTTCACTTTAGCCACCAATGTGTTTTGGTGCAGCTGTGAGGACTCACAGGCATTTTGAACTAAGCTCTGCAAGGGCACTTTTTCCTTTAAGCTGTAACATCTGCCCTGGAGAAACCTGAGCTAGCATCTGAGCTAGCTGACTATAGAAACTAGAAATATTTGCTTGGGAAGCATGAGGCATTCCCTTGGGGCAGATATGCACAGCCACTAAAAGGGAGAATTTCTTGTAAGAGAGATCTCAGAAAATTATTGCTGCTTGTGAAAAATCTGTGTTAAGGAGCTTGCCCAAATCACAGGAAGATGGTGAGATGAAGGCAAGAAGAATCAGAGCTGCATCCATCTGTCTTTGTCATTGGACACAGGTTTTCTTTCTGTGATCTTGTATCTCCTTTTCTACACATCCTTTTTTTCAGACAAAGCTTTATATACAGGAGTTTGATTTGCCTTGGTTTTTTCCCAGGAGCTTGGTCCACTCAGTGAAAATGATGATTTGGTTCACAAATGCCTTATGAGAAAAAGGAAATCATTGCATCATACTCTGATTAAAGATTTAATACCTTTTTATAATTATGAATTCATGGGAAGGCAGTGAGCATGTGATTGAGTTTGAAGTTCTTGAGTAGAATAAGCTTTAATTATCATAAATCCTTCTGCTACCCTCATTCTTCTTCCTTTCACCTCCACCATTTCTTAATTCTTTGCTGTGTTCTCCATCCAGTCATACAAGTCAAATTCCACTGCTGTGCACCAGCAGCATCACTGATTTCTGTTCTTAAGCCTTCACAATGCTGTTCGCATAGAAAGCCTGTTTTATATATATGTACACACACGAAAAGTTCTGCTTGCTTTGGTAGCTCTGAGATGGAATATGTCGGCAAACAGACTGGTGGAAACCACCTACACAATGCCAAAAAAATCTCTTCTGCAATTATGTAAATAAAATAAACCAGTCAGGACTTGGCCAAGTTTATGCAGGTTTTCTAGGCTGCCAAACTTGAAAACACTATCAAAAAGCACAGCTTTAATTAAATACTTATAAACATTTTCTTTATATGAAAGAATGCATATTTTCTGCTAATTTGTTTTTGGAAATGAGTAAAACTCTAACGGGGGCTTATAAGAAAATCACTAGGCTGAGTAAATAATTCAGTGTAGGAAATTCCAGCTCCAAAAAGTTCATTTTGATCAAGATGAAGGTAACTAAACTGAGTCTTATTGTTTGAGACCCAGATGCTGAAAGGCTACGCAACTGGCAATAGTGCCTTTGCACATTACAGGAACAAGACTATGTTGTCAGCCCATATCTCTCAAATTCTTCGTGTTTAATTTTCTAAGAAGACAATGCTTATGCAATCTGTGTTTGTTTTCATATTTCCATCCTCCACCACATTTCTTTTATTTCAAGGGGCCTAATTTCATTGTATAGTTCACTTTTGGAAGAGGCACATACAGGACCCTTCTTCAAGCCTCCCACCTAAAGCTGGGCTAACTTTGACATCACAGCAGACTGCTCCAAGTTTGGTTAATTTTTCAATACCTCTGAGGATGGAGCTTCCACAACTTCTGTAGGCAGCTTTCATTACAAATTAATTTTCTTGCAGATTATGTTGGGACTGCTTTTATAAAAAATACTAATATTAATGTCCAAAGAAATGGTTCTGTGAACATGCTTTCATCTTTTGCTGTGTTTCTTTGAGGTCTTGCCATGAGTACAAAACCAATTGATTAAACAAAATTTGCTTGTTTCTCCAACCACAACACTTGCAAGATTTGAACATGAATCTAGGGGAAAATATTATAAAGGAGAAGTGAAACCTTCCAATATATTTTATTGTGTCATTTATAGAAAGGTTATAAAAAGGGCAATGAGCTTGTCAGACAGTCACCATGATTGTCATGAAAAATCACAAAAACATATCTGTTGCTGACAATACACATTTTCCAAGGGAACCCCCTTTATCCTACAGCATTCAAAGATGAGGTTCAGTTATCTAAGTAAAATTAGTCTTTTCAAAAAGTCTGTCTTGTGTTTTCCATTAATTTAGAATACATACAGGGGACTCGGAGAAGTTGCTCACAAAATTTCAGAGGCTTCCTGCTTTGAATGATCTTAATGGATGGGCTGAAAGCCACTCAGAAATCTATTGTGGCTTTATAGTTACTTTTTTTTCCCCCCCAGATGTAGGTGCCAAAATGTAGTTTCCTGATCCAGATGCTGTGATTCTCTTCTGAGTAGTGGTCCAGCAGGCAGGATGCTGGGAACAGCATGGCCAACACAAAACTCTGCTGGAGCATTGAGCAGGCTGCAGAGTCAGGTAAGGATCACTTAAACAACATGACAATTTTTGAAATTTCAGCAAAGTTTTCAACGTTAATTTGCAACCCAACATGAAAAGTAGGTAATAGAGCAAATTTAATGCTTGAAAATATCTCCAGTATTTAAAATTAAATCCCTACACTCTATAATTTTTATATTGGTTTTTCCACTCTTTGTTATTCAGTTGTACAAGAATTACATGGTAAATAGGTCTGAGTTTTTTTCACATTCATATTTTTCAGTTGATTTGTGGCACAGCAAGTTCTAGCCAACTTTTCTGCTTGGACCTAATTCCTGTATCTGTCTGAATTTCACAACATGTGAAAACCAAAACCCCTGCTCTTCAATAGTGTTTAGTACACTCTTGAAATCCTTTAAAGGAAAAGGAAAAAAATCCTTTAAAGGAGGAAGTCCTTTAAAGTGTCTGGCCTCTGTAGCACTCTTCAGAGCTCCCCACACATCTCCTAGATGATTCAGTAGCAGTTGCATTTCCAGTAGGCAGTGTGGCTAGGTGATAATTTTATAACCCCAAAATCATTAGCATTTGTTGTCCCAAAACAGGTTGTGCAAGAGGCAAATCCACACGCAGAGCTGAGATATTTGACTTTTTTACAGTTCTGCCCAGAAATGGAGGCTGGATGGCACTTCCACAAAGCCAACACAATGACTATCAGAACTCTTCACTATTTATAAAATTTTATCAAACAAAGGCACTAATGTTCATTGGCTACAAGTCCCATAATTCTCTTATTCAAATTAATAATTTTATCGGTTGATGATTCTTATGTTAGTTAGTCCAGTGCTCAGTCTTTCTCATCTTTACTGCTGGCTTTCCAGTTGTTTTTCTGCAGAAGTCACAGAACCAATTAATCATCTCAAATTTGAGTTAATTATTGATTACCCAATATCTTTGCATGATTTCATACCAAGTTCCATAGTGATTGCATTAGTCTTAGCTTTTATTAAAAGCAAGAAAATATAGACCTCCTGATTTTGGAGAAAAATTTAAAACTCAAGTGTCACCAATGAAGGCTATGGAAAGTTGGAAGCAGGTAATGAGTCACTGTCTTGAGCATGACAGCTCTTCCACAATGATTGTCAATAGTACATGTAAATAACCTAAGGTTATTTACTCTTCTAAGGCTGTGAAAAAATCAAATGTGTGACAAGCAAATAAGTCTTTATTTACACTGAGCATTTCAAATACATTCAGCTAGTGTTTTGACTACAGGATCTCCTCAGCGGTTCTTAAAAGAATATAAAAAGCCATTACTCTTGTAGCAAGATGCAGACACAGGATTGTGTGACTATCAGAAAGCAAGTTTGTTTTGCCCTCCAGTCATACTAATGTTGCCTCTGTTATGACTTATCTATTTAAATGCCTTTATCCATCATGATAACTTAAAAGAAGTCTCAGATGTTCTGGGAGCAATTGCTTCCAAGGCCACTGAACAGTTTTAAATACAACTGTACCACTACCCCTTTTAAAGGTATATGTAAGTTTTCTATTTTTGCTATTAATTTATCATCTTCTAAATTAATAATTTTATGCTGTTTCTTATATTTATACAGTGGGTGATGTAGCTATGAAGGTACGAACAAAAAGACAACATCCTTCTCAATAAGGCTTAGTATCTAAAAACAGGTGTAACATACAGCCAGGTATAACATATAGGTAACATCCATGTTGTGCCCCTTAAAAGAATGAAAGTACAGATAAATTGAAAATATAAATCATAGTAGAATAATCTACTGTTACAAAAAGCTGATGGATTCCAGCCTCTAAGAATAACGTATTAAAATAATATAAAATATATTGTTGTGCACTCTGTGATTGTTTTGTACAGATTTTTTTCTTTTAAATCTTTAATAGTCATTAAGGACTTGAACTATATGATGCTTTTCTAGATGAGCTATCTTTTCTCATGTTTTTAACAGAAATTATTTATACAAAATAGTATTAAAAATTACTGCACAAAAGCTAACTTAAGCACATTCTGATAATGTCAGAAGTTTGAGAACTCAAAGAGGTATCACTCTGCAGAACAGACAGGTAGCTACATTACCAGAAATTGAGGAATCAAGGTTCACAGTTTCCCAGAAATCGTATCAGCCTCCCATTACCAAAATGAATGAGTAACAGAATCTATGTCTGTTGGCCACTTTGTTATGAGTTGTTTTCATATGCCTGAAGAAAAGAGGCCACAAACAGAAAGTTAGAAAGTAGCTGGGCATTGGGAATTTGACAGGGAAGCAGTCAAAGTAGATATTAATCTATAGGCTCACAAATAACCCCTCAGCCAAGGCACTGAAGAAGCTCCTGTTCAGTGCAAGTTTGTGAGCTGGGATGCTCTTCTGTGGTTCTAGAAGGTCAATGTTAAGGAGACTGCTGAATGAAAGTTTTCCCCTGACATGATTCTTTAGTGTAAACAACTAAACTAATATAAAAATGAAAACAAAATTTTAAAAGAGTGAGGACATGTATGTTTCATCTGGTGTCTTCACTGATTCTAAGAGCCACTAGTGCAAGCAGGATTTTTCTCCTCCCTGTGTTCCAATAGCTTCAGTCCTCTGACATCCCTGGCCAAAGCTGGGATCAGACCTTTTGTTCAAAGCTGAATGAAGATGTGTTCTGTCTCCAAGGTTTCCAGATGGTAGTGAGAACAAGGGGAAAACCATGACACAACCATTCTGAAATTTATGAAAAATACTATTTTTGTGATTGTCGTCAAGGAGAAATGGATGTAATATTTCCTCTTCCCTAGCTCCCAGGTGGGGATAAAAAAAATAGTCTCTTCCACGAGTTATTCTACAGCCTCTTGAGATCCTCCTGCCTATGTATTTTGTCTGGTGACTAAATCACAGGCAGGGAAGTGGAGTGACATCATATCAGTGTCCAGTACAGATTTGTGAGTCACTGTTCTTTCACAGCATTCAATGGTAGTTACCCAAGAAAAAAAAGAATACTTTCCTGAATGAAGTTATTCTGGGAAAAGTTTATTCAAATTTTTTTTTCTTTTTTTTTTTGGGGGGGGGTTGTTTTTAGTTTGTTTTTTTTTTTTCCTGGAGGAAACAGAGAAAAATGTCACCATGGCAACTTACTTTCAAATGAAAATGTCTTTAAGTGGCAGTGTATTAGCACATTTTTTTAAATTCAGAAAACCTCCCCCTCTAAATACAATCTAGAAGTTTCACTTCATCACAAGGCAGTTGATTCATTATGTCCTTTCATAGGGAATGTGGGATTTTGTTGGACTGACTACGATCACAATCCCCCAGTAATTTCTAACAGAGATCCTGGGGAGGTTAGACAGAAGTTGAGGGAGGAAAAGAACCTCACAGTGCCATTTGTATGTACTGATTTCAGTTAAACAGGATGGAAATAACAATTACTTTGATGAATTCTGTTTGTTATAAAAAAGTACAGTTTTTATTAAAAATATATTTGTCATGAAACTCTCTTCTGTGCTCTCAGACAGCTTCCAACTAAACTTATAAAGAAAAGGATGCTATAAGTGTAGCTGTTTCTCCTGCAACATGACACAATGGACCAGATGATCTATGTCTCACAATACCCTTTGCAAAGTAGAGTTGTTAACCTTTATGTCTTGGCTGAATTCTTGTGTGGTATTTTTCCCCTCTTGAATCCTAAGTATGTTTTTCTTCTCATTTCCTTGTCTCATATTCAAGCAAACTCTTCAGCAGAGAGCCTTGATTTGCATGATTTGTGCTCTTCTCTTCTCTGTCCTTAGTTGCTTTGCAATTTTTCTCATTTAACCAGTTGTTCGTGTTTCCCAGAAATCCCTAGCTATGTACAAGTAGACTGCTCCTGTGACTACCCATTTCTCACAGAAACAACACAGATAACTGCATGATTTTACTTTTTGCTTTATAACAATTACAGACAAACACAGTATTATTTAATGGCAACAGCTTTTTGCTTGCAGTTGTGTTCATTTTGTTTCATATACAAGAGAAGTTTCTCACCTCATTATCATGCTCCCCACAGTTAGAGGCTAACCCCATTTTTCTGTTCTCTTGCTTTATTCAGACTAGAAGGTTGTGCCATAATTTGCCTTATCTTAGACTCTTCAAGCATATTTTGGTGGACTCTCCTTCAAAGATACAACTCTGGGCTAATAAAGAGGCCTAATTTTAAAGTTTTTTGTAGTAAATGATATTAATTTCATTTTGCATTATAATACTAATGCAAAGGGGAGATGATACTATACCAATATTAAGGTCTGGAATCATATGAATCAGCTACAAAATTTCTCATTCTATTTGCTGATGATTTGCAGGTAAAGTTGCCCATTTAGCTTGAAAGGTATGCTGTGGCATTTTAAACTTAAGTTTCTGTCTTCATGCCCTTGTGACTGGGGCAGAGTTCATTTTCCTCCAAGTACCTGGTACAATGCTGTGTTTTGGAACTGACATGAGAACAATATTGATAACACTCAGGTTTTAGCTGTTGCTACGTAGAGTTTATGCTGATACATCAGGACATTTTATCCTAAGATTGACCATTTTTGCTACCAGTCTTTAAGACAGAAAATTCTCAAAATGCCAAATAAATTAAGACTAAATGTTTGTTTAATCTGCAGAAAACAACTGATCCAAGCAAGGTCAGGCATAATCCAAATTCAGTGGTGTCTTTTACTTACCCATTCTGCCCAGCATCTCCCCCTTCAGAGGCTCTTATGAACATGATGACAAAAGGCAATATTTAGATGTCCTGGAAGGTCCTTCCTCTTCTCTTTTGTATCCTTTTCCATCTTGAGAAAAGACTAAATGCAGTTATTACAAGAGATTAAGCTGTGATATGCAGTTGCAGACGTGTTATGAGACAAACAGCTCCCTCTGAATGTTGAAGAATCTTCTTTAGATGCATTATGTAGGTAGCACTGAAATTCCAAGTGCAAAGTATTTGGTTTAGTAGCCAATCTCTCAAGAACAATTCCACCATGTAAGCACAGAGGAGAAACTAATGTAACTTCTAAGGAGCAGGATGTTTTTTTACCTGAAAATCTACATTGGCATTTAGGAGTGTGGGCATAAACCCAGTTGAAAACTCTGCTATAGGTACCTACTGTTACCATTTGAACATCTGATCTAGCTGATCTGAATGTGAAGTGTAGCTTCCTTTATAGCATTTAAATTTAACTTTTCTCATGTTCTACTTTTTAAACAATTCCTTTTCTCTTTTTTTTTTTTTTCTGTTTTTTTGAAGGACAAAACCCCCACTCATCTCCTGCCCTCTGTAACTGAAAATATCTCTCAGATTCATAAGATTTTATGGTTGCTATAGATTATCTTGCATAATTTAAATTAAACATGAATATTTCAGGTCTCATTTTAAACTGTGTGCAATTTCAGGATACACATGCCACAGTGAGGACAAAGCAGTTTTCTAGTAGTTTTCATCCAGCTAAAGATGAATGATTTGAAAGTAATGCAAATTTATGTATTGTGCACGTGACATTTTTTTAACAAGAAAATAATTTCTCTAAAACTCTGAGCAAGATAACAGTGTTGAGAGTGACCTCAAACTCTGTATTATACTTAGTAAAAGAGACTTTCCAACAACAATGTGGTTCAATAAGATGAAGGGCTACCAGTGATCCTCTGCCCTCTAGGACCTGAGGGGTTTTGTCAGTACCTTTCCCAACAGTTCAATGCTCAAACCATATTGAAAGTGTGGAGTATCCAAAAACTGGTACAGAGTGATTTATCTCAAAGCAACCTATGACAGCTGTTTTGTCCTGACTTAAATATCAGAAAATAAAATATCCTTCACTTAAGTAATGAAAATTAATTTTTATTTCTGTTAAAAAATTTAATTGTTTTCTAAAGGATCATTTTCTCTAATTCATATAACCAATTAAAATTTTTGCAAATGAAAAAACCTTTATTTAAACATCCTATTTGGCATTTCTAACAAGAAAGAAACCAAAATACCATATTTTAAGCAATTTTTTTCAGTCATACACTCAGTTTCTTAGCTGTTACAAAGGTTTTATCCTATAAAATTTTAAACAACACTTTTTGCTTTCTGGTTTGATTTGTAATTTACAAATTTTTTTTGTAATTTAATTGTCAGTCTGGATGGCAAAGAAAGGGGACTGGAAATAGCATGATCAAAGAATATTTGAATCTCGTTTTGTGTGACTAGCTAAACTATTTCTGAATAGAAGAAAAAAAGGAGCATTCTCAAAGTAATAGTTATTCTTTTTGCTCACTGTCCCTCAGATTTTCTGAAGGACAAGGAAGCACAATTGAGAAAAATATGCTAAGCATTGGAGTAGTATAATTGCTTCACTCTTACTGAAATAAATAGAATAAACTGGTATTTATCATCCCTTCAGCTGACCATAAACTTGGGTTGGGGTGCAACTTTGCTGCATGCTCTGAAGAATTTTACACATTCCTGCCTTGGTGTAAAAAGTAATCTTGAAAGTATTCTACATTTTCCCAGGTATTTAGAATTAGTAAACACAAGCCCACATTTTTTGCAATTCATAGTTTAAAACTAAGAAAGAATAATTTTTTTTTCTCTCAGCTAGATTGTTAGTCACAGTTCGTTCTCTGCAATCCGGGGTTTGGTCCCGCCGGGCGGTACGGCAATAATCCTGAGACGGATATGATGGAGTGCCCAAGAGAGATTTTAATGTCCGCAGAGACCGCATGGTCCACAGGCTGCAATCCAAAGACCCAGAGGCGTGGTGGGCTGCACAACACCTAGGGTTACCTGGGGTTGAATAGCCAAAGCCACAGGACAAGGTTTTGACCTTATAAGCCTAAGGTCTTGCCTATTCTGGGATGTCTCTATCAGCATCTTCCCAGCACTCTGCATTCCAGGGCCTCAGATTTATCCCCTCTATGCTAGGAACTTTGTCCAGGGTATGATCTATCCCAGGTAATTCAGTTCCCACATCTGCCCCTTCTCTTTGAATTGCAAACACCTTTGGTAAAGATTTTTGGAAAACGCTTAACAAACAATTAAAAAAACAGGGAAACAACATAAACACAACCATAACAGCTACAAAAATCTGTAAACCCATTTTGATTAAAGATCTAGTCCAACTAGGTAAGTCCCAGTTTTTAAACAGTCCATTGAACCAGTCACTGTCATCTTCTAACTTCAATTTCTTGACTCCTTCCTTGAGAATTTGTATACTGTGATGAATGGACTCGCTATGATCAGAAAGGTTCATACAACATATGCCCCAAAGTCCTCACAGCTGTGCCCACGTACTAAGTGTAGAAAGTCTATTACCACTTTGTTCTGCAGTGTGGCATGCCTGATGGCATCTACATCTGAGAGCAAGTCACTCCATGCCAGGGAAGTGGTGTTGGTTTGCTAACTCAGAAGGCACCTAAGCTGGTATTTTTCCTAAAGCTTTTGCCACAGCCACCCAAGGTAATAAAATGGAGGCAGCCATTCTCTTGTTTCTGCTCCAAAATGTGAACTCATCATTGCAGTCAGATTCAAAGTAATGCACAGATGTTTTTGCTCTATTTCTTTGGCTATGAATCATTTTTCTGTCAAGTGCCAGCGAAGTAAACCTCCTCAAGCTACATGGCCCTCCTTTAATGTGTGAAGGTATGCCAGGCCATGCTCTGTCTCTGCATATAAGAAGCACACCTTTCGGTAAACTGGAGTGGGTGATTACTGGACTGAGAAGTGATGGAGAAGGTTGTAATTACACCACTGGCTGTGATTTTTGTAAGCTGGGTGGTTTGGGGAAACATGTGTCCTGATAATTACTCCTTTTGTGATGGTGTGTCTTTTAGTTTTTTCTCACCTTGGCAGATAAAAAAACCTTATGCAAAAATCCATTTTCACATACCTGAGAATTTCTAGCTCCTGGGGTTTGATACATGTGGGAGCTTCTAGGTCCAGTAAACCCAGGTACCAACAGGGTGGTGTTTCCATATTATTATTATTATTATTATTATTATTATTATTATTATTATTATTATTATTATTATTATTATTATTATTATTATATATGATATGATAAGATATGATATTATCTATATATTATAATATTATTTATTAGGATTGTTATATTTCATACTACGGATGGCATTATTGGTTATTGGACATACATCTGCAGGTACCCTACTAAGCAGGTCATCAGGCCTAGCAATAGACAAGCACAGAGTATCTTGTTTTATGGTTTTTGCCAGAGTTAACCATGCATTTTGTTTTGGCTGCAGGACTATCCAAGTCTTTTGTGAGGAGCATGGACTGTATTAGGATGGCAGTAGCAAGCAGAAGTCCCTTGGGGGTTATGTTTCATGGAATAATCTGTTGGAAAGCTAAGAAAGTTAGGGAAGTATAAAGGAGCAGGTAGGTGGTAGTTCTTAGGATATCTTTTCCTTAGGTTCCTCTTGTGGTTTCTCTTGTACAATGTCTTGGTGCTCCTGTAGAGGCTACAAATATGGTTTTATATTTCCTGCCAGAACCTAACAAGGTCCTTTATCTGTAGAGACACAAGCATATCCCCTCCCACAGATAATTAGTGGGAAAGGCACTACATTTTGCTGGTTTCTAGATCTTTGGTTAGAACTGGTGCTCTCTTTTAACTGTGCTTGTGTGGTGTTTGAAAAATGTCTGGTGATTGGGGGGTTAGGTTCCATAAATGAGTTCAGAAAACTGAAAACATATGTAGCTTTACTGAGCCTTTCTACAGTAGACAGGGTCTCTACACTGCCCTTCTGTTGTTCTAGAATTTTTTTGAGAGACCCATGAGCTCTTTCTACAATTGATTGTCCTGTAGGGGAGTGGAGAATGCCTGAAGTATGTTTTATTCCCCACATATTAAAGAATTGTTGCAATTTGTGTGAGATGTAAGCTGGCCTATTATCTGTTTTTATTTCCTGTGGAA
This sequence comes from Pseudopodoces humilis, assembly GCF_049639895.1. Lineage (NCBI taxonomy): Eukaryota > Metazoa > Chordata > Aves > Passeriformes > Paridae > Pseudopodoces > Pseudopodoces humilis. Next base: position 60,568,298 of record NC_142205.1, on the reverse strand, counting down.
TGCCTAGTGTTGCAAATGCTTGGAGAAAGTGTTTGATGAGATCTCTAACTGCCACATCCACATGTGCAGAGGCAAAGATTGCCCCTGAAAAAGTGTCAATTGATATGTGTAAATACTTAAATTTACCAAAAGACACATAATGGGTTACATCACTTTGCCATATTTGTAAACTGTGAGGCCCTCTGGGATTTACTCCTGCCCTGATGGAAGGTAACGAGTACCTTTGGCAATCAGAGTATGTGGTAACAAGTGCCTTGGCTTCATCTTTAGGGATTTCAAACATGTGATGCAATGCAGGAGCATTCTCGTGAAAGAATGAGTGGCTGAGTTTTGCCTGTTCAAAAATATTGGGCAGTGTTGTCATGGCTGGTGTATCAGCTTGCTCATTACCTTCTGTCAGAAGTCCAGGCAATGAGGTGTGGGAATGGATGTGCAAGACAAAAGAGGGGTGCTGTCTCTAAGAAAGAACAAAAATTAAATTTGTAAGCAAGGAGTATAAATGGTCATTAGCAATTGTTTTTAGAAATGAATATTCTGCTCTCTTGACAATGCCTGCAATGTAAGTAGAATCTGTCACCAGATTAAAAGGATGTGTAATCTTGGAAAAAGCTCTAACAACTGCAGCTAGTTTAACTATTTGTGGTGATCCTTCTATTATTTGGATGTCAGATTCCCACTCACATGTTACAGGGTTTTGCCAGGTTACAACAGATTTATGGAACCTCCTGATCCAGCTGTGAAGACAGTAAGTGCATTCAATGGCACATCACTCCTTAATGGTTTTGGGATTAAATTAAGGGCAGAATGTAATAACTTATGTTTAGAATAATGAATTGAAATTTTCCCAGTAAAATTTTCAAGTGCAATTTGCAAACATTCTGATTGCTGCAGTAGCCAGTTCAAATATACAGTAGTTGTGGGCAGGAATACAGTAGAGAAGTCTTTTCCTGAGATGGAAAATAAATGTGATCTGGCTCTGATAATAAGCTGAGCCATCATCTCTGGCTTTGTGTTATGGTTTTACCTGGCTGATGGGGCAGGAAAACCCATTCTAGAATTAACAAATAATCAGATGTCTCAGGGTCCCATTGAAAAATTAAAGCATGGAGTTGAGGTCCCTTCCCCAAAATTGCTAGAAGGAACAGTAAATTTGGATTCATTCTGTGTGCTTGGCGAGTTTGAATGGTTTGGGATACTTTTCCCAGGCATCCCTTACTTCGTCTGTCAGCTGCCCAGGTGACTTTAACTGCAAATCCCCTTCAATAAAACAAAAAAGGGAACCAAATCTTGATTAGTGATCCCCAACAGGGGTTTAACGCTAATTAATTTAATAGTTACTAATAGGTTTTATAAATCGTGGAGTGTCTCTGGTTTCTCATTTAGTTGCAATGGCTGATGATGTATAGTTTGAGAGAGGATTTTAAGTCCCAGGTATTTCCAGGGTGGTGTCTGTTGCATCTTTTTCTCTGTAATGGTAAGTCCTGCTTGCTGGATAGCTGTAACGGTGGCTTTTAAAGCTGAAATCAAAGATGGATCATTGTCAGCTGCAATAAGTATATCATCCATGTAGTAAACATAAACAATTGCTTGTGGATGATCTTGGGGAACAGGAGCCAAAACTTTAGGTACAAACCATTGGCATATGGTCAGGGAATTTTTCATGCCTTGTGGCAGCCTTGTCCAGTGGTACCTCTGGAGGGGAGCCTCTCTGTTAATGGTAGGTACTGAGAAAGCAAATTGAGGAGTGTCATCAGGATGAAGGGGAATGTCAAAGAAACAGTCCTTTAAATCAATAACAGTCCATTTCCATTCCTTAGGAACCATAACAGAGGATGGTAGACCAGGCTGTAGTGTGCCCATGTCCTCCATGACCTTAGTTACTTTACATAGGTCTTGTAGGAGTCACCACTTACTGTTGTTTTGGTTTTGGATGACAAAGGCAGGTTTATTTCATGGGCCTGTGGTTGGTACAATGTGTCCTTTTTGGAGCTGTTTCTACACTAGAGACTCAAGTGTGACAAGTTTTTCCTCAGGGAAAAACTGATCTACCATACGGGTTCATCTATTTTCCAGGTCAATTTTAGGGTATTGCGCTGTTCAATGGCCCAAATTAAACATATGTCCCTAGGCGCATTCTCCACCGGGACAAAATATCTCTTCCCCACAAAATTATGGGAGCTCTTACCACAAATGATGTGGTGGTGGAGATACGGCCTTCAGATCGCACAAACTTGATCAGCTGCAATGGTCAGGCTGATGCTGTTACCTCCAATTCCCAACAGAGTTCTTGGATCAGGTGCAAGAGTCCATTCAAGAGGCCACTTGGACTGTGAGATGACCATCCATGTCATGTCTGCACCTGTGTCAATGAGTCCTGAGAGAACAGTCCTTTTAATGTTAAATTCTAATGTGCAGGTTAGTTGAGGCCGGCTGTGGCTTATTACCTTAGTCCACATTGCCAAGGACTCCAATGTGTTGTTAAAGTACTGTTTGGGGAGTAGAATCACCTGAGCAATTATCAATCCCTGAGGTATAAAGCAAGGTGGGACAGGACACATAGTTAATACAGTGATTTCCTGTTGGGATGTTACCAATAACACAGAGGGTAACACAAAAAATCCCTCAGTCCTTGATCCATAATTCCCCAAAATTAACAGTTCACAGCTTGGATCTTTGGGTCCAAGCTGGCCTATAGATACGGTATGTGTAAAATAATCAGTCAGTGTTACTGGTTTGGCACTTGTTAGCTCCAACCTGGCACCTGGGGGCAGGGCTGCTGGTAGCCCTGTGACAAGGTGTTGAAGCTCTGAGATACTTGCCCTCCGGTGGTCACGGGCATATAAAGCTGAGGTATTTGTGTCATAGCATGGGGCTATCCTGAGCTGCGCTACAAGTTTCCCAAGGCTGGCTTGCCATAATCCCCCTGTTTTGGGCAACAGTATGAGAGCAACCCCTGCAACACCTGGAACTGGCAGAAACCTTGGGCTTTGCTTGTTGTTGGAGACAGTCTCTTCTGAAATGTCTGTTTTTGCCATATTCAAAACACGGACCAGGATCTTCCTGTTGTAGTCCTTGGGGGACAGTTTGTGTGGCAGCACTAGGACCTTGCTGCTGTAGAGGCCCTTGAGGTATAATCTACAATGCTGCCAAAGCCTCTGCCACTCCCTGTCCCACTGCCTGAGCCTGTAGGACACCCAAGTGTTCGGGGATCCTGAAGTGATTATGAGTCTCTATCATTTGCACTAACACTGGCTCAGAATCAGGGGGAAGGGCACATAATTCTTGAACTCAAGATTTGCATTTAACATGCCCAGTTTCATCAGCAATTCATCTTTAGCTTTCTCTTCTATGATTTGTCTTTCAAATAATCTCAAAGATTGCCTTCTTAAGGCGATCAATAAACTTCATGTATGGCTCACTAGGGCCTTATTTTATCTCCACAAAATCCTGCGCAGATGTGCTACCATCAGGCACTTGGATGAGTGCTTTCCTTGCAGCATTTTTAATGTCACCAAGCACTGGCCTTGGGAGGTTTGCAGCTTGATCATCGGGCTGAGTATGTGCCCCCTCCCCATCCAGCTGTTCCAGTGTTAGCATTGCCCATGACTGGTCCCTGGCATAATTAAGCAGCAATTACTTTAACAGTCTCTTCCACCCTCCTTCCCACATGGTCAACTCGGTTGGTGATAGCAGCACAGTCATAATATGCTTTAAGTCGTGAGGGGTTAACAAATGTGCTGTGAATGTAGCCCTTATCAGATTGTTGAAGAAAGGAGAACCCCTCCCATAGTCCTTAGCAGCCTTGCACAGTTCCTTTACCTCCCCATAGGCTAGGGATTCCCATCTAGGATCAACTCCACCTCTTCTGTATAGCACTGGGAAGCACTAGGAAAGCAGCGATTTTAGAAGCTAATTCCCAATTCCCTTCCTTTACTGTACTAGTCTGGATCTTCTTCCATGGATCGATGGAATCGCTGGATGCAGAAGGGCTTTAGTCCTCTTCCGAGGGGAGGTCACAAGCATAATGCCTTTGTTGCAGGATGGGTGGCGGCAGCGTTTGCTTGTTGGCACCAGCACTGGCACCAGCCACATGGGTGCTGCCATGTTGGAGAGCGGTGTTTGGGTTGAGGTGGGCTTGGTTCTGGCCCCCACAGAGGGGCGTGCTCGAGGCTATGGCGGAGCTGCCTGGAGAGGGGGCAGCAGGACCTGGGGACAGGGGTGGAACCAAGGGGGGAAACTCGAGACAGCATGGCTCAGAGCAGCAGGAGGGTCCTTAGCAGGTAATACTTTGGGTGAATAGGGAGGAGGATGGGTTGTTGAAGATTCTAGGGGAGTGGAGGGGGAAGGGTCCAGGATGGTGTGGTCATCTTGGGCCCCATATAGAGGAGCTGGAGGTGGACACAGGGTACAGAGTTACAGGGCAAACCATTGTTTCCTCTGAGTGTGCTGGAAATTTTGGCCCTGTATCCCGCTCCAAGGTAGTCCAAAGGGCGAGAAGGGAAGGAACACGAGATGATGGGAGTTACAAATTGTATGGGCTCCTATGTGCAACATGACGGGCTTTGCTCTCGTGATCTGTCTCCTCGGTTTGAAGGGTTAAAAGCAGTCTAGTGTTGGGAGGTGGAGTTGGAGTTGGATTTTTGCTGCTTTTTCCCTTTGTCTTTAAGGGTCTCAAGAATTGCATGAAAGGCAGGTAGCAAGCAAGGTGCTGGAGGGTCTCTCCTAGTCATTAAATCATACAGCCTGATTCCCCCTGAGTCCCAAAATTCCACTGAAAAGATATCACAGTCTGAGCAGTTTCCCACGGTGCCACGCAGAGCAGCGATAGCTAGATCTGTGGCAGCCGAGAAATTGCACAAAACCCATTTTATCAGGATTTTCAGCTCGCACTTTCCAACCTTCTTCCCATGGTCTGCTTAAAGTAACTTGTACTGTCCATATACATCCCTCTCTAATGTGGAAGGCCTTAAGCCCATCCTGCAAAGCAGCAAAACTTGGATGGGGTGGGATATGCCCCCCTGTTGGGGTAGGAGTGATGGGAAAAGCTCTTCCTCTCTCCACTCACTCTCATTCCTAGTAGGCATCCTCCAAGACGGCTGGTCATCCTCTGATGTCTCTCTGTCACCAAAAAGTGTCAGGTCTGACGAAATAATCCACAGCAGAGAGAAAAGTCCTACTGGTTTGGCCAAGACCCAGCCAAACCCATCCCTAGAGATCTCCCAATGTGGGAGTCCCTGTTCAGGCATCAATTGTCACAGTCAGCTTGCTGCAACTCTGAGTCCAGTCTGGCTGGGTGAGCATGGCAAAATAGAGGGATGGGAATGATGGAGTTGCCTGAAATACTTCAATGATGGTAAAACAACTGCAGAAACCACATGTTCTGGTGGCAAGCTCCAAAGACCAAGGGGCATGGTGAACTTAACAATATATAGAGGTACCTGAGGGCAGGGGTCCAATCACAAATGCAAACCAGGGACATGACCTTATATGTGATAGGTCCTGAACCAACTGAGAGCCACAACCAGAAATACGGTTTATTATGGAATGACCCCAGTAGCATCCTAATTGCCATCCTTTCAATATCCTGCCTCTAAGGTTTATGCCTTCTGTACAAGTCACCTGAGCTCAGCCACTATCGATCCCAGCTGGTTCAGTTCCCCTAGTGACATTCAATATGCTTCTGGGCAGGGAGAAGGAGCTCCAATATTATGCACAATACAAAAACTTTAAATAGAAGCACTACTGTTGTAGCTGTGCAGCTACTTGGTGCTTGGTCTCCTTGAAGGTAATTGCACTAGAGCAAGAGGACAGAACAATTAATTAGTGGAGCCAACAAGCAGAGGATAGCAGAACAAGAGCTGTGGGGTGAGATTTTGTTGGGGGAGGAGGCAGAGTTCTCTAAAGGAGGCTCTAATTATTGTGGCAAAAGAAATACTGTTTAAGAATTTCTGTGACAACACAAATGAGTGGGTGTAAAACTCATCTCTACATGATATAGACAGTACTTGAATATGGATCTAAAAAGACCCCTACTTTATGCATGAGACATTGCTCAATAAAATGTCAAAGGACTGGAGAGAGCTGGAGGTGATGGTCAGATTTTAGAAAGAAATTTGCAGCAGTAACAGAGTCTTATTGATGAATATCTTGCCTCAAGGATTCAAACAGACATTTATAAGAAAATATTAATAAAGAAGTTTACACATATGGTATTTAGGCAGAAACATGTAATTTAACTGTCTGTATTTTCTATCACATGTAACTTTAATAGTGTAAAAAGCCATTAGTATTTTCTTTTGAGTAACTTAGATTATTATTTCTATGACAGCCAAACCAGCAAAGTCATTGGCTATTTCTGCTTTGCCAAAAAAGTTTTTTACATCTGCTTATAGAGTATTAGATTTTTTTGCTTTGCTTATAGATTTTGCTTTAAAGAGAAAACAATAATACTTTACCTTAGATATCGCTCAGAGCTAACTGCTCTTAAAATGCTTAACTTTTCTGTTATACAGTAATGCTTCCCAAACTTTATTGTGTATATCATAACTACTTTTTGGAAGAGCATATACTCACTTCAAAAGACTTTAGAGTAGCAAGTAATCAGGACACAAGCTCCAGAAAAAAATATTTATATCTGGAAATATGAGTTGCTCCTTTGTCCAATGTTCACAAGTTTAAATACCAGGGATGTAAGGAACAGAGAATAATTAGTTAATGATTACACAAAGAAATCAGAACCAGAATTGTCCAAAGAAAAGTTTTACATTACAACATTATGTGTTCAAGGCAGGAGAACAATTTTTAAAAGCTTCTAAGCCAGCTAGCAATGCTTCTGTTGTTGAATAATGGTTTAGATGAAATAATTAATAAATTCAAGTAGAAAATGGCCCTGTATTGATGAAAGGAGTGTGTTGGAGGATGTAGTTGACATTAGAACCTCTTTATGAACAAATGAAGTACCCTTTAGAGTATGCATGTAGTATATTTTTCACATATTTATCATCAGTACAAGATTTCTATTGCTTTTAAAAACTAAGCATTTATTTTACATTAGCATTTATAATTTTATTACAATAAAGGTTACCTACAATATTTAAGGAAACCAAAGATGCAGACAACATTTAATCACTAAGAATACATTGTTCCAGTGTCATTACAGGGAACAATAATTTAAAATAGGAAACAAATGACAAACTAATGATAACCCTGGACCATTATTCACTTTATATTATAATATAGTATTTCTTCACCATGAATACTTTGTTCTACAGGATAAATTTGACAATGCATTCAGACCGGGACTCCCTGTCAAATCAGCTTTTTAAGGTCCAATAACACAAAGCTGATTTGTGCTTATGGACTCATCATAAGTCTTTAATATTTTAATTTGTGGCCACCTCATCTCATTTAATAAAAACTGTCTTGTAGAATGAATGATAAAAATGTTTAGCTATTGAAAATATTTCTAGTATACTTTAAATTATTTTCTTAAAATTTGGGGTTAAAACATGTTTTCTTCAGCTGTATCCACCAATCAGGTTTAAATTTTCTTTAAATATACTTGGAGTTTCCCCATAAGGCTACTTCTGAACTTCACTTAAATAATAATAATAATAATAATAATAATAATAATAATAATAATAATAATAATAATAAATACCCCAAACCCAACCAAAATAGGATATTTTCTAAGGATTAGCATATCAAATGCAAGTAGTTAGTATGCAGATTTAACAAAAACAAATGAACAAAATCCAAACCCAAAAGAAATAACATGGCAACTTCAAATAAATGTTAACTGTGAAAAGGTTAAAGCCTTTCTGTCATACTATAGTAAAATGATTTAGCTCTTTTGACCATATCCAAGCAGTTAATAATTATTTTTCCTTGTTTTCCTGTATATTTGAAAAATATACATTTATAATTACTTAATATTTTGGGTTTAGTATTCACATATTTTCAATTTCCATTTGATGTGGTTGGAGTGACAGGTTTAGCCTTGCTAATAGACCTACTTTGGCTGACCATAACACAGCATCTTCCATGTGGAAATTGTTCAGAATATGTAGGAGATGTTACTTGCTCTGTCCTTACTGCAGTTCAGATTGCCAAAGAATCATTTATTTACATAGCTCTTATTTAACAGGTTTAGGACAACCAAAGGTACAATAAAAGGGACTGACACTGTCCCATTTAATGTCCCATTATCGAATGTGAAAATTTATGTAGGATTAGGTAATTATGCTATTTCACCTACATCTTGGGGCTTGGAAACAATAATTGCAATGTATTTAAAGCATTTTCTGTTTAAGAGAGTAGCAAATATTTGCTACAAATACTCTCCAGAAGTTCTGTCACACATGTAATCACTACTCTCCTGGCTCTGCTTTATGAAGACGGCTTTCAGCAAGTGAGCTGCAATCCTGATAGTGATGGACTGATCTCCCATTTGAATATTTTTACCACTGCACAATGCTGGCTCTTGTTTTTTTATGTTCTCTTTTTATGTCCATTTTTAAATATTTACTTGCAAGTAGCAGGTAAAGAAACTACTACTAAAGAAATATCATTTGAGTCAGTTTGAGTCTTGCATGTACAATAAGCAATAAAACCTTGGGTCAAATCCATTACTCTGCAGCAGATAATTAACCTAAGCCTGTGAGGGAACTTTATCAGCTAAATCAAAGGGCTTGTGAGTTTGGAACAAGCTGTGCAAGGGAAATGTTTCCTGATGGACAAAGCACAGCTTCTCACAGCTTTTCCTTATTTCCAGTGGCTAAACTCCATTGAGCACATTTTTTAATGCATCACTGCCCACTATTAGACACACATACACTGTGTAAAGCAATGTAAGTATATACTCTATCTAAATATTTTATTTAACATTTGTAGACATAACTATAGCATTCTATGCACTCAGTGTAGAGCCTCACATAAATGCAACCACAATATTGGAGTTAATGTTGTAGGTAATTCTTTGAATTTGAGTAACGAATAGTAGCTGGGGAGAGGTGGAAGGTAAAAGTTCTTTAATATTATGTCTGCATTAAATTGCAGCCTGCAGTATGAACTGATAAATAAATAGGGATCTCAGGATGAGTTCAGGTTTTCACAGTGTGCCTTCAGCATCTGATTTTCTACCAGCTGTTTGGTAAAGTGATTATGTATTTTTCCAAGCTGCAAAGCAGTTGGTCTTTCCAGCTACACACAACAGGGTTTTGTCTTTATTGGAAATCTTGGCAAATTGGTTAATTAAGTCAGTACTAAAGCAAAAATCTGTGGAATCAAATTGTGACAAGGTATCACCTTGGTTGTGTCTTTCAGAAAACACACCTGAAAAATGTTTGTCTGCAGTATCCGCTGTATCGGCTTCTGAACAGCCATTGTTTTTGCCTTTTAAAGAGTGGGATGGGACTAATCATCTTCTTCCTGTGGTAACTACAAAGTCAATGCCAATCAGACAGTAACTACAAATTATTTATTTTTACTATCACAGCTGTTGCTTGTCTCCAGTCCCTTCAGAGAGTGGATTTGGAATTTTATTTTTACACTTTAAAGGAATTTTAGGTATTTTACATTAGGTAATCGAACCTTTCTCTTGCATTATGTTCTATAAATCTGGCCTTTTAAACAACCCACATTGTTTATACAGTGTGTGACATGAGATACAGATTTTATGTGATTTTATGATTTGTCAAATATGCTTGCTTGACCCAAACATTTAACATATCTATTTACATGTCAACAACGTATCTGTAGTATCTTATAATGCTGAGTCTTTTTTTCAGCATAAAGGTTGTAGATACCTCCTGTTTAGCCTAATGGTCACTCTGTTTCTTCTGTTCTAGTGCTTATGTACCAAAGACGGAAGCAGGTCATTGCAAGTGGGCAGAAGTTCTCAAAGATTTGGAAAGGATCAAGACATCCAAAGTAAGTTCATAAAACAGTCAGCATTTCATATAATCATAGAAGAAGACTTAATAAAACATTTAGCACTGCACTCAGGTAAGAAGTGTGAGTGGGAGGGAAAGGGATGGTGTTTGTTAGCTAATGTTTTTAATTCCAACTCTTGTTTTTTTGTAGGATATTGATGTCAGTTTATACACTGCAAACGCAGATGAGGATGTAAGTAAACTTCACATATAACCACAACTAATGTTTGGCTTCATTTTCTTACTAGGAATTATCTCCTAAAGCAGACTTGTTCTAATTTCATAAACATGTCTAAAATAAAATAATTTGCCTTGGAATAAACAGTTCTTCTAATCAAAGCACTTATGATAAATTATGCAAGCAGGTATTATTTTTATTTAGTCATCTGCTACTAAAATTAATCAATTGAAAGGGATGGTCAAGGCCACACTGGATGGGCTTTGAGCAACCTGGCCTACAGAAAGGTGTCCCTGCGCATAGCAGAGAGGTTGGAAGTACAGGATCTTTACAGCCCCTTCCAACTCAAACCATTCTGTGTTTGTGTGATTCAAAATTATTTTATCAAAGCAAACAATGCTAAAATAATGCTGGGATTAATTTGTAATTTAAGGGAACATTACCTACTTCCTCTACTCCCTTATCCATTCCGAATTCAGATTTCCGAGTTAAAGTGTTTAAACTACTAAAAATAATGTTAATTTAATTCCACTATGTTTAGTTATGTGCCAGGTTCCTATCCTAATTATTTTCCTATGTTCTTCACTAAGACACTATGTCTCACCTCATCTTAGTAAACTGCTTGGCCTTTTTCTTTTTGGGTCTCATAGCCCATCTCTGCCGATATTCAAATAGCATGAAAATAGTAATGAACGTAAGAATGAAAATATGAAATGAATGTATGAAAATAGAATGAATAGTAAGAAAAGATGCCTAGTAAGTAAAAATCAGCCTCTTTGTGGCTGATTTTATCTTAGATTACATCTCACTTATATCATACTTGTGTTTTAAATTATATCACAAATTATGTCCTACATTTACTTATTCCTTTTTAATCATAAAACTATTGCAACTGCTTGTTTTTTTTTTCAGGAAGAATGCCAAGAACTTGTAATGAGGTGCTTTTTCTTAGAGACAGAAGTGATAATTCAAGAATGTCGTATAAAAAACTGTAGTAAAACACAGGATGTGTGGAACATATGGAAAAATGGAAATGAAACCTTTGAAAAAAATAAGGTAAGCAACACCAATAGTCCACAGAAAAAGCACAAATCAAAAATGTTTCTTTGGTAGCAGAAATACCTCTTTTGTTACATAAACAGTGGGATGTTAGAGATGAAAACTAATGAGATTCCAATAACCTGTGCACATAATAATAAAAAATCAGAGATCAGTAGTTTTTAGAAAAACACTTTCAGGATTCCCATCAAAGCAAATACTTTTGTGCATATTTACATATGTCAGGGTGTTTGAATGTGTGTGTATGACAGTTTGCAGCTTCAGTACCTGCAGTCAGATATGTGAGACACACAGGGAAAAGTATCTTTATTTTCAGAGGGACAGTCATTTGCATCTTTCACTGAACTGATGTACCTCTCAAAGATGATCCTATTCAAAAAGTAAGCCAGGAACTGCACAGACCATAACTACCATGTAAGCCTCCACTAGAATTTTCTGTAGTCTTTTCCTGCATTGGAATTATTCACAAAAATAGGGCAAAAAAATTAATTCACTATCAGAACCAATGGATTGGTATACTGCTTTACTATTGCATTTTGTTTTTCAGTTGACTTCCACAAAATCAGAAAAATGCAAAGAGTGTGAAGAATATGAAGAAAAAAATTTTACAGAATTTGTACAGAATTTTGTGAAGGTTATACAGAGGGATTGCAAACACTGACCAAAAGTCACAAGCTGGGAAACAAGACTCTTACATGAACACCCTCAGAGAAATTAGATTATCACCAAAAATAAACCAGAAAAAGAAAATAATTAACAATCCTCTTGGCTATCTCTTAATACATCTGTTTCTATTGTGATTTTCAGGCAAACTCAATTACTTCTTCTACCCAAGAACTCAAAGGCAAAAATTAGAATATTTATGTAAAAACTCTTCCTTGCCTTTTCCCCCTTTAATACAATTCTATCTCTAGTCTTCTTCAGAAGGTAAAACTGGTGTTTGTTTCTACTATCCAACAACAACATGTTCTGTTCCTTCATTTGTTACCTCTAATATGACTTTATTCATTAATGTAAAGACTAAAACTCCTTTATCAGTTACCAAAGGTTTCAATTGAGATGTCAACCAAAGCAGTGTTAATTTAATTCTCTGAATAAAGGAGGTGACTAATTCTCTTACACACTTAAAAAAAATAAAAAAATTCTGTGTGGTAGAAATCTCGTCTGTGAAGTAGGGTTTATAACTTTAGTATCCTCTTGGGAAAGAACTTTGAAGACATGAATCACTTTTGACCAATTATTGGAAATAATAATAATATAAGACTCAATGCAGTCACCTGCCCTCTGGTATTTCTGCAATGTTTCACAGTCTCCTTTGGGCTCTTCCTAAACTAACTGGTTTCCTCATGATTCATAGCCATGTCATAACAGCTGCCATCCATAATAAGTAGTTCTTTTCTCCAGGCACCTCCATTTCTCTATCCTCAGCTGATAAATGGCTGAGTCATTCAGCTGTCCACTTACCGGGAAAGAAGTTTCAATCTCATTATGGCAACAAACACACTGCCTCCTTCTCTTTTACTGTTGGGATGCTCCCAACAGTCAATCTTTAGCACTCTGAGGAGATAAATCTCCAGTAAACTGCAAGAGGCAGAACATAAATGTGAGCATGTGGGATGTAATCTTCCAGGAGACTTGAAGACAAACAGATTGGTAAATTCATAAGCACGTTGATATCAGCATTAATCACTGGTAGACATATCACAAAAGAAGTAAATTATTTGCCACCACAAAACCTCAAAACCAGAAGTGTTTCTTACATAGTTTGGAGGAAATAAAATGGTCCTACATTTTATATTTTTCCTTAATTCAATGGTACACACTGAATATGATTTTTCCTAACCTGACATCATGTGCACAGGAAAGGTAACACCAAGTTACAGCTTTGGTCTGTAGTCAAAGAGATAAAGAGACTTTCCTTATTTCTAGCTTTGACAGGGAACCAATATACTCATGAACATAAGAGCTTCTTCACTCAGAGTTCTTTATCTTGACCATTTTGAAAATCAATTTCCTGATTAATTTTATTTTGGTTTTCATTAACTCATTTACCAGTGATAAATATGTTAAAGACTGTGAATTTGTCTTTCCAAAGAATATTGCTAAGTCTGTGACCACTCAGCTTGTCACCCTGTTAGCCACTTTCTGTTGGACACTGGCCATATCCCTTTTATTTCATTTTATCTCCACCTGGTCCAGGTGCATTTTCTTGGATGAAAAAAGGCCATTTGCTAATCTGGATCTCCAGCATATCTCTTAGGCCTTTCTCTTCCCTGAGAGCTAAGAAGCCATCTGAAAGCTTTACTACATCCTGAGTCCAATGGTTATAATAAATTATCTCATTGATATAAAGGACGGACTAAATTAAGATTACCTTGTTATTTGGTCGGGTTTTTGTTTTTCCTTTTCTCTTTTCTTTTCTTTTCTTTTCTTTTCTTTTCTTTTCTTTTCTTTTCTTTTCTTTTCTTTTCTTTTCTTTTCTTTTTTCTTTTTTTTTCTTTTTTTTTCTTTTCTTTTCTTTTCTTTTCTTTTCTTTTCTTTTCTTTTCTTTTCTTTTCTTTTCTTTTCTTTTCTTTTTTCTTTTCTTTTCTTTTTTCTTTTTTTTCTTTTTTTTTTTGTTTGTTTTGTTTTGGTTTGTTGTTTTTGTTTGTTTGTTTGTTTTTAGTTAGGAAATTCATATGTACTCCAAAGGAAAAGTTTCAATAAGACTAAAACATGGTCACATCTGATCTAACTTGTTAGTCCTGCAGGCAGAACAGTAGAAACTGATTCAGAGGGGCTACTTTTGAAGTAAACATCCCCAGGTTGAAGAAGGTATTTCTTCTACACAAGGCTGAGTTATTTGTGTGGCATTTACTGGATAATATTTTCCAACTGTTGTTGGCATATATTAAGGAAAAGATTAATACTATACTTTCTCCAATTAATCCTTCTCAGTTAGGGGAACTAAGGTAACTCATAGCAGAGTGTTTCTATGTACAGAAATAACAATAACTTTACCTTTTGATACCAGAAGAGAAGAAAAATGCTCCTCCATCGAAGACTTGCACTACGTAGTACTGTGTTCTTGACTTGGCAAAAATTTAAAATCTGCTTTTCCTTTCCATTCCTAGTACTTAATATCCACATTTCTTGTCTATATCCTAACAGGATAGTAGCAAGTACAACTGCAAGTAGAGCTAGTGCAGATGATGTCTGACATCCTCTGCCTTCTTTTATTGTTTTATTGGACCCTGAAGATAAATATAAGTTGCTCATCCATAGAATGTTGCCTCTAGTGGCTCCAAAATGTTTGAGCACCTGTTGATCAGGTACTGTTCAGATGATTTCAGACATTTTAAATTCTGAACTGCAGATACCTTTCTTGTTAGGACCTTCACTGTTTTGAGGAAAATATAGAAGAGGGAATTCTTTGCCTACAGTGAGATAGCTGGGTGATCAACAGCAATTTCAGATGATCCATCTTGTTCATATGATGTTCTGTGTGAGAAAAATAATAGGATAGAAATGTACTTTAAGATCCATTTCAACTCCATGTGGCAAAAGCTCAGAGAAAACGAATGTTTGAGTCAGCCAGCCCAATGTACAGAGGTAACACTAACGATGGAGGGAAAACAGTGTATTTGAGATATATATATATATATATATATATATTATCCATTATAAGTTATCCATGGTATTCTCCATGGATAAAGCAGTGTTTCAACCTTCAACCAAGGACTCAGGCTCAAGATTTAATAGCCCCCAAGGCAAGTAGCTACCACAGAAACCTGATCAGTGTATCCTAGGACACATGGCCCTAGATAATCACATCACTACCCATTCCAAGTACACAAATACAGTTGTTAGTCAACTCATTTATCCAGGCAGCTTCATCACAGTTACTGTGGTTCTACTGTCCACAAACCTCAAACTAAGACCCCTATCATCCTAGTGAATCTCTTTCTCGGACTTAAATCCTTTTCTAGTTTAATGTGGGCAGGACCACAACAAAATGAAGCTCTTAATATTTAGTTGCATTTCTCATAGGAATAATATGGAACGAATGTATGGGAACAATATGATAATAAAGCAATCTAAGATTAGCCTAGCTGTAATTATCAACAACTATATCACAAGATTTGCCCTTATCATAGTTATACTGAAAGGTGATTGAACTGCCAACTCCTTCCTTGTAGTATCAGAAACACAAGGAATATGAAACTTCCACTACAGGAATGAGAACAAAGAGGAAGGAAAATAAGTGCAAGTCACTGTAATTGATAACAGTGAAAGCAAAATTATTCCAATAATTGGAAAGTTCATCAGTAAATTTCGAAGAGCACTTCCCAGAACTGCCGTTAAATCATTCATGTCTTCATCTTTATAGGAACTAAAGGCAGCTTTCTCTGGAAATTCCTATCCTCAGTGTCTGAGCCAAGGTCATGACAGGATATCTTGACAGAAGGGTTAAATGTGAGTGAATTTGCTACTCAGAACAAGTGGATTCAATCAGTGGAAGAGACACAAATTTCATTGCATCCTCAAGTCAGTATTGGTATTCTTGAGAACAGAAATAATATTCATTTTTATCCAAAATGGCCTTCACTTGCGGCTTATACATATGAAGGCAAAACTTACTAGCAATAGGAACAGAACCACATGCTGGAATTTCTGTACAGCATTAGGAGACCGATCAACATGACACTGAGCCATACTTAAAAGGGACATCCTGTAATGTCTAAAGGGTTATATCTTCTCTAGAGGCAGGAAAGAAACAAACTTTGCTCATATGAACTCTACAGAATTTTACTCTCATGCACTTTGGGAGGAAAAGAAAGCCATAAATGAGCAAGCTAAGCATTTTTTCAATAAAAAGTTCAAATCAGTACCTTGAAACTGTCTCCTTCCAACTATTTCCCCTAAAACAATGTTGGAGAATTCACCTCTTCTTATCAAAAGGCTTAATTAAGTCAATAATTAACAACTTAAATAAAGACAAAAGGAAATAAATATGTTTCATAACCTCACCCTCTTCTACTTGCTTATTAAATGTGGTATTTTCTTGACCAAGTCAAGCCAACCAGGAATCAATTGGCTTTCTTTTAATGGGGGAAAGATGAGGCAGTACAATAAAGAATAAAAAATCTGCTGAGATTACTTACTTATCTGTGCCACGACATAAGCAGCTCGCTACTTCTAAATGTTAAAAACATATAGGAGAAAAAGGAACGAAGTTAGAACACAAAATGAAATTAGGGGGTTTTCTGGGAATTTTCTTGAGAAATTCCAAAGGCTGAAAGAGCTTATTTTAACTTTAACATACAAATTAGTACCTTATACTGGTTTTTTTCCTTCTGACTCCTCAACCATACAAACTTTTACCCTTTTTTTTCTTTTCCTAGTGGGACTCAGTACTCCTCAGGGCTTTCCACTTCAGTATATACAGAACTGTTACTAATGAACTGTTAACAAGTTTAATAAAGGAAAACAAAGAATTGCAAGTGACTTCTTCTATGTCAAGATGCTTTCTTGAAATGAAATTTTAAAATACATTGACAGTGCTGCTTAAAGAACCTTCATTAGATCCCAAGACAGTATTTTGTTGTGAGGTGAAGTCATCAGCTTGTAGCTTTGTTTATTTAAAGCTTTTCAGGAGGAAGCAACTGTATTTAGCTTTTCAAGATGAAATATTGAAAGTCAGTAAGCCTTATAGAACCTTAATGGCTGCTCTACCATGCATGACAGACCTTGATAAATTGGTAAAAGAGAATTTAAGAGAAATTTAAAATATACTTATGTCATTGGAATACAATACAAACAATGATAACATTAATTGAAACAGTGTACCTGTGCCACAGATAAAACTGAGAAATCATTCTTTTTAAAAGTTGCCTTTCCCAGCTCTTCTAAGAGTCACATATATCCTGCAGTATACTGGAAATCTATAGTCTTGCAGTAATACAAGACATATTAGTAATCCCAGTTTGGGGGTCTTTTGAGCCATTAGTTTCCCAATGAGTGAAAATTTTCTCTATCAAGAAAATAAAGAAATTTATTATTTCTTATGACTGATAGAATCTACTGTTTTTCAATAGAGTACTGAGAAACCAAACCATAGTTTTGGTCAGTCTCAAGGCATTCAGATGAGTTTGTTCAGCCAGTAGTACATGGAATTCCCCAATCCTCTGAGGCAGTGATACTGAATAGCAGGTGTTAATCGTAATCCATTATGACAGCTGTGAATTTCTTCTCCTTATTAACCTTAATTGTGTCTTTTTATGTCCTGTTTTCCAATAATCTTCTTTTTCTTTTATTAGTTGAAGATAACAAATGAGAGATTATCTTTCCTTTGGTTGTTCCTTTGGCAAGCTTGCTATAACTAATTCAAAGAAAATGAGATCATTATGAATAATTCCTGCAGCTTTTTTCTGTAACAAGCTTCCTGATTTCATGCACCATTTGACATTTTAAAGTTTTAACTGAAGTCTTGAGACAACATTTCTCTCTCACACTTCCTACTGCAGGCCAGTGACCGGGCTTTATTTTACCCCAGACAAACTTCCTAGCAATAGGTATAAGTCATTTGGATAAGTTAACTTAGCCAAAATCCCTTGGCTGTACTGTAGTTTTATCACATCACATGAATCCTTTTTAGGACCTCATCCTCCAGTATTTTATACCACTAATAAATTATGAAGATCTATCTGGGACAACTTAGACAGAATTAATTAAATTTCTGAAGTTATTTGTAAGTTTTAAGATCTCCAGCTATAACAGATAAGATGCAGATGTTAAGCATTGTCTTAAAGACCTAAAGGGGTTTTTTTTTTTTTGGTCAGTTTTACGTCCCCTTTTTTCCCATCAAGACCTTCTGGGATCTTCTGGAAGCACTGGTAATTCTAAATAGTCTGTGACTTATTTTAGCATTGGTGACGGAATCTCAAGCAGACAAGCTTCCATGAAGTAGGCATCAGTTGTGTCAGAGATGGGACATAAGCTTCCCCAGATATACTTGTGTAGGGTCTCAGTTATCTGGTGACTGACAGCAAGGTAAGCTATGGAAACGAAGCCTTGTCCTCCTCAAATACAAAGGAAAAGGCACCGTCACCATCAGCCAGTGGCTCTTTGGAAACAGTTCTTGAGAAGCCATCATTTCTGTCTCTGTGCAGTAGAGCTCCTGGATACCCCATTACCATCCATGTAGGGTGGTGATATCTGGGAGACTATCATGGAGCATGGTGGTTATACAGATAGTTTTTTCTAGGAAAGCTGCCTTAAAATAAAAATTTCAAAGTTGTGTTCTCAGGACTTTATCAAAGGCCTCTATGCCTATATAAATAAAAAGAATGGGTGGGGAGCCCCACAGGCACAGCACAGCCTGTTTGGGTTTGTCCACATGAATTTAGGAGTCTGCATTTAGTCTCAGAAAGCAAGGAGTAATTTTAAGCTGCATTGACATAAAGGGCAGGACAAAAATAGCACTGCTGACAAATATGCAATAAAAAGTCACAAGGAAAGGATGAAGGCATAGAAAGTATTCTTTTTCCCTCTAGTCCTTAAAGTTATTCCAACCATTAAATGTAAAAATTGACAATGTTTAGAATGTAACACTCAGATATCTGAGTGAGACTCCTCTCACTAAGTTGTTACCTGCATCTTCCAAACCTGCACACCTTGGCGAACTCAAGAGGTACTGCATGTTGAAACCAGAACATCCTTTTTCCCTGAGCAGCTGCAAGTAGCATTTCAACTGCAAACCACCTCAGCAACGGCAATCTCTAACACCTACTCAGGGAAACTGAGGAAGAATGACTCACAGCTGTTTTCTTAGCTGCATATCATGCCCATGAATTCTGAGACTAGCAAATCTCGAGGTTCTGAGAAGAAGGGAGTAAGAATTAAGTAACGTATTCACTGTTTACAATGCCAACCTGTGTTGGGAATATTTTTGTTCATTAACTATAAAAAACAAGATCTGCCTTTACCCTTCCTACTTGTTTCATGGTAAAAAGCATTGTATGTGTTTCCTTCTACAGCCCTCCTCTCTTTAAGGGAGTTACACTGCACAACAGTTGGACATGGGGATGTGCTTTAACTTGTAACTCAAACAGTGCAGCTGGACGACATTTATGCAAGGAAAAGTTATTTACTTCAAACAATATTCACTCACAGTTGTTGCTACAACGAAAGTATTTCAAGTGAGCTCAGAAATCTAATCATGCTTAAGATCATCATTGGCTGTTTTCTGGTTTGTAAGCAGAGCTGCAAATTATTTTTTTAGTTGAAAATGTTTTTTACCAGAAACATATTGAATCTTCAGAAACAATGTCTGAAGCCATTTCTTAAGCTGCAGGTTTATTATAAGTCTACAGATGTTATTGTAAAAAGAGAATAAAAACTATTTGTCAAAAATCATGTAGTGAAGTAGTTTTCATTTTTTACAGTTCCTAGGAAAACACCTTGTGGCATAATACCACATGTAAAGAACATATAGATGACATTCTCAAACTTTCTCGGGACTTGAGAGAAATTTACAGTGTTTTTTATTCTGTACTCCAAAAACGATTATTGGAATTTACAACTCATACTATCTTCAAACAAACAAAAAAAAACAACTTAGAGTATGTCCAGAGAAATTGGCTCAACAGTAAAAACTTGGCTATATTTAAAGCCATTAAGAATTTTCCATTCCCTGTGTAAATGTAAAACTCAATCTCCTTTCAATACAAGTGTTTATTGTATTTTTTTTTTCAAGATTGCTCAAATACTATCTGATATGTACCTTTGGCAATACTTCTAGAATGAGTACAAACTCATTCTTGTTTTGCAAATATAATGGTAAAACCCACCTTGTACTTGAAATTTCTTGTATTTTTCCTTGATGAAAGATCTGAAAGTACTTTTTACTAATTAAAATCATAAATTTGAGTTGTCCAAAATAATACAAGTGCTTTTAGAATCAAAGGAGATTTAATTCCTTTTTTACTCCACATAAAAATACTCAAAACTGTCTCAGAATATATTCTAACAGGGGAATATTACTGTAAAACATATGTCTGAATTTTTATAACTTCTCTGTAATCATTTCAACATTTAGAAATTCAATACATTTCCAAGAAGAAACATTCTAGTTGAGGATAGAGACTTAAATAAAGAATAACAAGAAAATTTTTAAAAACTGATAAGGAAAATAATTTATTTGAACATGAGTCAGATGACTATAATTTTATTTTCGTTTTGCATATTACTATTTTTTTTTGTCTTATCACCTTCTTTATAGTCTCCCTTCCAGCATTTCTTTTAGGCATTAGGCTTTCAAAGAAATCCCTTAAAGCATATGGTTACACCTTCAGGGTTTGATCATTCCTCCAGGACACAGACTTTCATCTGGTTTGTGAGAATGGCAGTATCCTTAGAACAAGGAAGCTGTGAAACAGTGTGGTGACAACTCTTTGGCATGAGAAGCAAAATTTATAGAAGTCTGTGCATCACCAGCCTTCTTCTGCTGTGGACAGCTGTCAATGCTATATTGTTTAGATGCCTTATTTTCAGGAATTGGAAAGAGTTTTATGAAAGTAAAAAGAAAAGAAAATGAGAAGGATAACTGAGATGAGTCACTGGTATCAACTCTTACGCTGTAATGGTCACATTTCAAACGGAGATACAGCTTTCAGCTAAAAGAATGTTCCCAATATGGTAAACTTCCCAAAGTGGTAAACTCACTTAGGGCCACACTCTTGATCCCAGGCTCAAAAGAAGGGATAGCTAATACTTTTTCTATTTAAATTAGTTCCCCTTTCCCGTTGCTATTTAACCTCAAAGATATTTATAGAGGTCAAAATTAGTCATCTTCTTTCTATGCTTGCTGACATAAATATGTAATTTCTCTACTTACCTTACTAGTCTTTAAACATAGAATTGCTAGAGGTGTAACATTCTTTCTTAGGGATTCATGTAAACACACATAAGATCCAATGTTAAATGGCAGAAAGACGACAATGCACATACTACATGTTCTTGCCAGCTGTGAACTGTAATCAAACAACAAAGAACCCCTGAGCATCTCTTATCCCCTGCTACTGAAAATATCTAACCAGTTCTTCAACCACCCACCTGTATTGCAGGCAAACACTTTTGGAAGTCCTCCTGATGAGGAGGGGTGTAAGTGAAAAAATGGGGATGAGTTTGGCTCAGAGGTCAACCCACAACACCTATTTTGTGCACTGTATGTACTGTATGTACAAAGAGCTGTTGTTCTTTGGTGTCTGAGCTCAGACGCCTGAACAATACAGAGATCCCTAATCACACTTCACTGCACACAAATGACCTCTCAATTTATTATTCCATCCTCAACATGTACTACTCAGCATATTCAGTGCACCAAGCACATTC
This sequence comes from Pseudopodoces humilis, assembly GCF_049639895.1. Classification (NCBI taxonomy): domain Eukaryota; kingdom Metazoa; phylum Chordata; class Aves; order Passeriformes; family Paridae; genus Pseudopodoces; species Pseudopodoces humilis. The sequence goes on along the minus strand of NC_142205.1, from coordinate 60,546,755 downwards.
TGGAGTTAATGTGAATTAAAGATTAACTGTGACAAACTGCACTTTTCAACCAAGTATCCAAAGGGAAAATGCCAATTAAGCAATGCTGCAGTTCCATGCAGACAAAGCACAGGTTCAATAACAGCTTTCCAAACTACATGGCCAGGAGTAATTTGTAAGCTTTACAACCAGGTTAACTGGATATGGATTCTCCTGTGCTCCCATTTCTGTGTCTGTGTAGTCCCAGAGAGGGTTTCTTATCAAAGCCAGGGTTAATGAACAAATGTGTGGAGTTCTTTCCTCCCTGCAGAGCTATCACACTACCACAGCAGAATACACAAATGAGTTTTGACTGTGAATGTACGCTGACTATCAGAAAGAAACCTACTCTGAAAGATTAGTCTGAGCTCTCAAGAGCATTGGAGGCTTAAGCTGTACATTAGTGTTTAGTATTTCACTAGAACTAGTTAAAAAAAACACCAGATGGAAAATCTTTGCTGCATTTTGGCCCTTCACATGTTTGAGGATTTCGGAAACAACTTATAGGAAATTAAAGGGGATAGGTTGTTGTAGTCTGCAACCGCAGGATCATGTCCAGGGAAGCCACAGGTTCTGGGGACCAGCATGGAACACCAACGAGATGGGCTCCCTGTTCCTGAAACCATTTATTCAACATAGGAACAAACTCAGATCCAGAACAGAGAGCCCTGAACAGAGGCACAGCAGGGGTTTTTGAGGGACAGAACTCTTGAGGGTCTCCACCTTTGAGGGTGGAGTTCAGGGTCAGGGACCACTAGAAACATAACAAGCGAGAAACCCCCCAGGGACTCAAACCCAATCAGAACTCCTGGGCCACCCTTCACGAGGGGTTTGGGGTGGGACAACTTCATCCAGGGCTCACATACCCATCCCCCAACACAGGGGGTCAAAATTCACACACATGGCTTACAGCCATTCCTCTCCTTTAACAATGCTTATCTAAAACTAACTCTTTGCCTCCCCGAGGCACCTCACAACAATAGGTCACAGTAATAGTTGCAGTAAATAGAACCTCAGTCTAGTTCAGTAAACTATATAACCTCTTCTGGTAAGTGTTCAAGTGACACCAAGTCTATTGAAAAACTTCCTTGAAACACATGCAGTTGTGCAACTTCTTTTATGGAACAGACAGCAGATGATAAATTATAACCATAAGCCTAAATCATAACAGTGTCTCTCTTTAAATCCATGATACATTTATTAGAATACCTGTATATTAAAGAAAAAAAAAAAGGTAGCACTAACAAAACCAGAAACAAAAAAAAAGGCATGACTGGGCTGCTGATCTGGTGTTATAGATACATATTATTGGCTTTTCACAAATATGAATGCTATATGTATAATGTTGGAAAACTTTGATGTATTAATATAGTTTCTTTTATTTCTGCTATTGATGAAACAGAAATAGTGATGTAATACATGTATCTATTTCTTAGGTTGTAGTATAGTGTTAAAATAAAGACTGCTTTTGTTCATATAACTCAGAGAATGAAAAGATAGTCAGGAAACCCTCCCTGCATTCCCAAATTATTTTATCCAGATGAAGACAGCAGTGACCGGAGCTCCAAGGGAGAAATTTATTGAACATCTGTTATTGGGGATTCTGAGACTGCAAGGAGCCATGAGAAAGATTGATCTGCTGCAGGGGGGGCGGGAATTGAAACTAAGCAAAGGAACATCTAAACTTAAGAGGAATGTTTGAATCATGCATAGGGATCTATGAATATTCAACAGGTT